>NC_044032.1:242232618-242853798 GCF_901765095.1 Microcaecilia unicolor | reverse complement strand
AAGGTCACAAGAACTGTTAGTGAGAGAAGGGAGATTTGAACCTGATTTTTCCTTGTTCTCAGTCCACTGCTCCAAGCTCAAGGCCACTCTTCTTGTAAATTCAGCACTTGGGACACATGTGGAAAGAGCCATTAGAACATAAGCGTTGCCATACTGGGACAGACTGAAGGTCCATCAAGACCAGTATCCTGTTTCCAAAAGTGGCCAATCCAGGTTACAAGTACCTGCCAAAATCCCAAGCAAATATTATGCTGCTTATCCCAGAAATAAGCAGTGGATTTTCTCAAGTTCATCTTAATAATGGCTTATGGACTTTTAGGAAATTGTCCAAACCTTTTTTAAACCCTGCTAAGCTAACTGCATTTACCACATTCTCTGGCAATGAATTCCAAAGTTTAATTACATGTTGAGTGAAATATATTTCCAGTTTAAACAAGTGATTCATATCCAGTGCTGTACAGTAACTAAGTAAATGTAAATAGTTACTGTTCTTAAGTAAAAGCTGTGTTACGTTTACTTGAAAGAAGTACAGGATAACTTTTACTGAGGTAATAATTTCACCAATTTTTACTAATTTTACTCAGTTACATTTGATGCTTGCGGTTAAAAGTAAAAAGTAAAAGCGGGAAGCAAGATGTAAATGACGACTCCACAGTAAACCAAATGAAACAGCAAAACCGGGAACAGGATTTTCCTATTGCAAACAGTGGATCATCTCATCTTAATTTTTGCTGTTCAATGAATATAACCTATGAGAACAGTTGAGTTGCCTGTGCTTGTTGAATTGGTTACTGGTCTCTAGCCAAACAGAACAGTGATGAGTTGGGTCACTTTAAAGCGGAAATGACGCTGAAGCTTTTAGCAATTCTTGGTGAACAGACTCTAAAACAACAGACTGCTGGTCATCCCATGGAAAATTTTACATAAGGGTGACTGACCACTGGATTCATTCGAGTCTTTAGAGAGGAAGTCTGCTTGACTGGCCTAAAGACTGAAGAGTTCCCACACATTTGACATTCTTGCATCAGTTCTCAAAGATATTCAAACAGAGTTTGCCATCAGACAAAAAATTATTAGAACAGTAAGAGTGTGCTTTTCCTACATGGCAGCTATCCTTTGCAATGGGCTAGCTTGGTTTTAGAGATTTTCTAAGTCCAGTCTCAGAGGCATTGGATATACACACATTTTATACACTTTACGTCCAAACCCTGACCCCTGAGGCAGGCATTGTTTAACGCCGAAACACGGCCCGTGTCAGGTCATTTCATTAATAAATACTCCTGTTGTCTCAGTCTTGAAGGCCCAGTGTTGCTTTTTTTGTTTGTTTAGAACAGTAAGAGACAATGATTCCAACTTTGTGAAAGCCTTCTTTGTAATTGGACACAATGGCGATGATAATGAAGATGAAAGTGAAGATGCAAGTGATGAATTAGACAGCACTACTTCTAATGCAGATAATAATGAGAACAATGATAATACAGTATTCTTTGCTATACGAAAGTCAAGTGTTTCAGAGATTCCCTCGATTAAAACCTGCAGACCCTATCAGAAGACATCAATAATACTGCAAACTGGCCTGATTTGAAGGAACTTTTTATCAGACTGAACAATCCACTTTCTACTAGTGCAGTTGTTGAAAACCTTTTCAGCTGTGTTGGATTAATAACTCACAAGTGCACTCACATGAGTGATAGTCATTTTCAAAAATTTAGTTCTACTGAAAGCAAAGTGAATTGAATTGTAGAGCAATAAAGTTGTTGGGATAACAATAGTTGCAGCATTCCTTGTAGTTGTGGTACTTTTACTTTTTACTCAAAAAGTATATTAGGCAATAACTGTTTTACTTTCACTTAAGTACATTTTTAATGTCTTCTTCACTGTACTTTTACTTAAGTATTAAATTACACATTTATTTTTACTTTTACTTGAGTACTTTGACCTAGTACATTGAACACGACTGTTCACCTCTACCCGTTCCACTCCACTCAGTATTTTACAGACTTCTATCATATCTCTCTACAGCCATCTCTTCTCCAAGCTAGAGGGCCCTAGCCGCTTTAGCCTTTCCTCATATGGAAGTCATTCCATTCCCTTTATCGTTTTTGTTGCCCTTATCGGTAGCTTTTCTAATTCTGCTGTGGGGATCATTTTCAGAGCAATTAGACTTACAAAGTTCCATAGGTTATTATGTAACTTTGTAAGTCTAAGTGCTTTGAAAATATGCCTCCACATATTTTTTGAGATGCGGTGATCAGAATTGCACATATTCAAAGTGCGGTCGCACCATGGAGCGATACAAAGGCATTATAATATCTTCATTTTTGTGTTCCATTCTATTCCTAATAATTCCTATTTGCTTTCTTAGCCGCTGTTGCATGCTGAGCAGATGGTTTCAACATACCATCAATGATGACACCTAGATTATTTTCCTTTACGGTGACTCCTAATGTGGAACCTTGCATCGTGTAGCTATAATTTGGATTCCTCTTTCCCACATGCATCGGTTTGCACTTGCTCACATTAAACATCATCTACCATTCGGATGCCCAGTTTTGTAAAGTCCTCTTGCAATTTTTCACAATCCTCTTGTGATTTAACAACTTTGAATAACTTTGTGTCATCAGCAAATTTAATTACCTCGCTAGTTATTCTCATCTCTAGTCTGTTATTGAGATGGACATGGGGGAAGCCACTTTTTACCCTGGGTTTAGTAGCATGGAATGTTGCTACTAATTGCGTTTCTGCCAGGTACTTGTGACCTGGATAGGCCACTGCTGGAAGCAGGACACTGGGCTAGATAGACCATTGGTCTGACCAAATAAGGCTATTCTTATGTTCTTATGTTATAAATATGTTAAAAAGCAGCAGTCCCAGCACAGACCCCTGGGGAATTCCACTATCTATCCTTCTCCATTGAAAAAAATAACCATTTAACCCTACTCTCTGTTTTCTATCTTTTAACCTGTTCTTAATCCACAACAGGACATTACCTCCTATAGGACTTGATAATTTCCTCTGGAGTCATTCATGAGGTACTTTGTCAAATGCCTTTTGAAAATCCAGATACACAATATGACGGGCTCACCTTTATCCACCCCTTCAAAGAAATGTAGTAGATTGGTGAGGCAAGATTTCCCTTGACTATAACCATGTCAGCTTTGTCTCATTAATCCATGCTTATGAATATGTTCTGTAGTTTTGATCTTTATAATAGTCTCTACCATTTGCTCACCAATGATGAAAGGCACACCAGTCTACAGTTTCCCGGATCACCTTTGGAATCCTTTTTAAAAATTGGCTTTACGTTGGTCACGCCCCAATCTTCTAGTACCATGCTTGATTTTAAAGAATAATTACAAATTACTAACAATACCTCTGCAAGTTCATTTTTCAGTTCTATCAATACTCTTGGATTTATACCATCTGGTCCAGGCAATTTGCTACTACAGTAAGGTGCGAATAGATGTATGAAAGCATGTGCTGGCAGTAATCCTACATATATTTTAAATGTTTTTACATGGCCATTCCCATGGTAGAGCATGTGTAAACCCAGGCAGAGACACACATGCATATGTATGCCTGCTGTGGGTTAGATACACACATAAGCAGCAATTTTCAAAGGGAAAACTGCTGCTGTTTACATGTATACCGGCCACATCCACTTAATAATAATAATCATAATAAAACTTTATTTATAGCCTGTTATATCTGCAGCAATCTAAGTGGGGAACAAGACCACATACAAAATAAAATAATGCAAACATAGCAATAAAAAATACATCATAACTATACAAAATTATACTATACTACAACTTAACAAAAATGTACTACAGTATGTAAGTTCAAATACCACTGTAAAACAAAATAATATCATACATCTGGTGATCCATATCCCTGAATAAACATATGGGTTTTTAAGGCTTTTCTGAACTGGGCAATATTCTGCATAGTATGGAATTCAATAGGAAGCGCGTTCTATAACTTAGGGACTTTAATATAAAGATCTACATTCTTCTAAATGAACCTGCTGAAAAGAAGGTATTTCAAGTAGCTGTTTTTGAGAAGATCTTAGACAGCGAGAAGGTTGGTAACACCTTAAAGTGGCACTGAGTGTTGAGGAAATACAGCCATTCAATATTTTTAAAAACAACAATAAAATTTTAAACTCCATTCAAAATTTTATAGGGAGTCAATGCAAAGTTCTTAGAATTGGAGTCACATGATCATAACATGATCCCCCTTTAATTACTCTCGCTATAGAATTTGGAAAAACCTGAAGAGCCCTCATATTACCTGAAATTCCTATTAACAAACCATTACAATAGTCCACCATTGGACAGACTGCAGATTGATCAATCAGATTGAACATTTGGTTCTGATCCCCATTGGTTCTTCCATCAAAATGGTTGCCTAGAGTTCTTGCAGCAGCCAGTCATTTAAATGAAGGAACTGGTAGGGGCAGGAGAGATTGGGATTACTCCTGCCCCGAAGAGGCCACTAGGTCACCAGGGAAATTAAAGGTAGGCCAGGGGAGAGCCTTTGGGTGGGTGGTGGACTGGCTTGGCAGCACCCACTCTCCTCCAGGGGATTGGAGTGGGTGACCAGCCCAGCCTGTCTGAGCCAAGTCTCTTTGGGGGGAGGACAGTGGATAGTGGCGGTGGGGACCAAGGGCCATAGGATTCACTCTTGTCGGGGAGGGGGAGCGGGGAAGATTTGGTTTCAGCCGAAAATGCATTTCGTGCCAGTTTCAGTGCCTAAACCGATACCTAAATTCAGTCGGCCTCTAGTAATAACATGCTCTATTCTATAGAATCAATTCCTAGAACATTTTTTCTAAACTTATGGGTGTTCAAACAAGAAGAATGTGCTACGAACAGAACTGCCTCAATAGTAGTTATGTGATTGGGCTAGGATATGTGGAGGGGCATAACTGAAAGGGGCGCCCAAGTTTTCCTGAGGACGTCTTCGCAGAACATCCTGGCGAAGGGGTGGGAAGATGGGCATCAATCTTTCATTTCGATAATACAGTCGGGGACACCCAAATCGAGAAATTTAGGTCAACCTTAAAGATGGTCGTCCTTAGAGATGGTCGTCCCTGGTTTTCAGCGATAATGGAAACCGAGAACGCCCATCTCAGAAACGACCACATGCAAGCCATTTGGTCGTGGAAGGAGCCAGCATTCGTAGTGCACTGGTCCCCCTGACATGCCAAGACACCAACCAGGCACCCTAGGGGGCACTGCAATGGACTTCAGAAATTGCTCCCAGGTGCATAGCTCCATTACCTTGTGTGCTGAGCCCCCCAAAATCCACTACGCACAACTGTACACCACTACCATAGCCCTTATGGGTGAAGGGGGGCACCTACATGTGGCTACAGTGGGTTTCGGGTGGGTTTTGAAGGGCTCACATTTACCGCCAGAAGTGTAACAGGTAGGGGGGGATGGGCCTGGGTCTGCCTGCCTGCCTGAACTGCACTGTGCCCACTAAAACTGTTCCAGGGACCTGCATGCTGCTGTCACGGAGCTGGGTATGATATTTGAGGCTGGCATAGAGGCTAGAAAAAATGTTTTTAAAACATTATTTTGAGGGTGGGAGGGGGTTAGTGACCACTGGGGGAGTAAGGGGAGGTCATCCCTGATTCCCTCCGATGGTCATCTGGTCATTTAGGGCACATTTTTGGGCTTGGTCGTAAGAAAAAAAGGACCAGGTAAAGTCGTCCAAGTGTTCGTCAGGGACGCCCTTCTTTTTTTCCATTATTGGTCAAGGACGCCCATGTGTTAGGCACGCCCCAGTCCCGCCTTCGCTACACCTCCGACCCCCCCCCCCCCCCCCCCCCCCCCGTGAACTTTGGTTGTCCCCGTGACAGAAAGCAATTGAGGACGCCCAAAATCGGCTTTCAATTATGCCAATTTGAGGAACCCTGTGAGAAGGACACCCATCTTGCAATTTGTGTCGAAAGATGTGTGCCCTTCTCTTTTGAAAATAAGCCTGATAGAGTGTCATTTACCTAAAGCTGTTATTGTGTATTATCTGCCTCAGGGCTCATTGCACACAATGGGCCCTGCAGCAGAAAACACACAATAACAGCATTAGCACATGCTAACCATCAGTAAATGATCCCATAGCTTACGCTAGAAAATTATGATTTCCTACTTACCTCCAAGGGGTATGGGGCAGTGATATCAACCTCTGCTAAATTCCAGTCGCCTGTGATTGCATTTTCCATTTTCCAGATCTCCTCATAGAAACCATTGATGTCTCTAGTGTGAACTGTAAAGACATTGTTACTCTTCTGCTGAAGGTGATAATAGAAAGACAGGCAGCCTGACATAGGTGTTTGTATCATGGGTGATACCAGCTGAGCCACCTCCTGGAATTGCTTGATGTAAACAGAGTCCACATACATGTAGTGACCTTAAATAAAAAAGCACAAAACTTGATATACTGCCTTTACACAATAATAGATCAAGGCGGTTCACAATAAAATGTTAACATAAAATTAAATCAGAAAACAGAATGCCATTTTCAATAGAAAAGAAGACAGTCATTCAAACACAACAAAAATAAATATTTTTTTAAATAGGTGAAGACCGCTAGCAAGAGTATATGTAAGCCAAACTGGCAAAATACATTTATCAAGGATTAGATTGAAAAGCCAAATGAAAAGGATAAGTTTTAAGCTGTTTTCTAAACTTTGGGAGAGTTCCAACCTAATATCTACAGGTAAATTCCATAAAAATGGTGCCAAAAACAGAATACAGAATTCTGAGTTGACTGTTATCGAGCTTGCTTAGGAGATGGGAGTGTTAAACGATTGGCATCAAGCAAATGGAGAGAACGTGATGAAGTATAAGGAATGACTAGACTAGAAATATAAGCAGGACTACCAGAATGTAGTGTCTTAAGAAGTAGAATTTTAAACCAAACATGATACAAAACAGGTAACCAGTGAAGTTCAGGGAATAGAGGAGTGACAAGGTCGAAACGTTTTGCTTTGAACAACATACAAACTGCAGAATTTTGAAGGGTCTGAAGTCTGCGCAATCAAAATTGTGGAAGACCCACATAGACAGTATTGCAATAATCTAAACAGGAAATAATGAAAGCACGAAATAGTGTACGTAAGGACTTAAAATCTAAATAGTTATGGATAGAAAGCAAATGACATAACAAAAAAAACTGATTTTACAACATCAGAAATTTGCTTATCAAATAAAAGTTTAGAATCAATCTGAATCCCTAAATAATGAAATGAATCAACAGAAATAATATGATGTCAAAAGAATTCCAATTGAATAGATGGTGTACTAAATGAACCAGGTATCCAACAAGCCATTGTTTTTGCAGGATCAAGTACAAGTTTATGAGAAGAAAACCAAATGCATAATACAGAAAGTACCTTTTGAAGGGGCTTCAAGTCTACTGAGAATGGGGATGTAGGATATATAAAAAAAAATATCATCAGCATAAATGAAAAATCGTATATTATGATCTTTAAGTAATTTTGCAATAGGACTAAGGAAAATATTGAAAAGTAGCTGTGAAAGGATTGAACCCCAGCTTAGTTCATAATTTGAAGATGTGTCATTGGTGGTAGATACAGAGAAAACTTGCTAGGTGAGAAAGATTTAAACCAAGCAAAAGTGGTATTAACCAGACCTATCGAACGCAGACGCTCCAAAAGCAATGAATGATCCACCAAGTTGAATGCGGCTGATAAGTCTAAAGAAAGGAGGAGAATGATCTCTCCCCTTTCTTGAATAATATGATGTTCACTAATTAGTGCAGTCATTGTAGTTTCTGTACTATGTGTAGTTCTAAAACCTGTCTATTGTGGATGCAATATATTAGTATGATCTACATGAGAAATTAATTGATCAAATACCACCTTTTCCGTAATCTTTGATAGAATGCATAAGTTAGAAACTGGACAGTAATTTGAAGGATCTAAAGGATCATATACAGATTTTTTTAAAAACAGGCATGATGACAGCTTTCTTCCATAGTTGAGGAACAGTACCTGATGTTAAACTTACAAAATGAAGAACCAATGGTAATAATCCACTGGAAGGAACAGGGTCTAATTGAAAAGTTGTGAGATGAATATCGTTTAATGTCCTTTCAAGAGCAGTAAGAAAGGGAATATTACAATCATTCCAGTTTTCAGAACAGCTAACACAATTTGAGAATCCCACTATAGAAGATGAATGGGAATCAATTAGGAGGTTAATGATGACTGTAATCTAACGTATCAACTGAGGGAGGAGAATGATCTTTGTTTGGTATAATATAATGAGTAAGATTTGAGACAACTTTATACAACACCTTAGCAGGATTTGAAGAGCTGCCAATAGTTGTGGCCTAGTGGTTAGGGTGGTGGATTTTAGTCTTGAGGAACTGAGTTCAATTCCCGGCACAGGCAGCTCCTTGTGACTCTGGGCAAGTCACTTAACCCTCCATTGCCCCATGTAAGCCGCATTGAGCCTGCCATGAGTGGGAAAGCATGGGGTACAAATGTAACAAAAATAAATAGAATTTTTTTTTTTTTGCTAGTTTAAGTTCCACATTGTAGCGATGTGAAAACTCCTTAAATGTTTGCCTCAATGAAGGAATTTTACGTTTTTGGTTTGTTTGGTTTTTTGCCAAAGGCATTCTGCTCTACGTAACTGATGCTTTAGTTATAGTAAGCCACTATGAAACCAAGGGGATTTTCTAGAATGGACTGTAGTAATGCCAGTGTCAGTATTCATTTAGTAAAAATTGGATTTGATTTCCAACATAGAGCAGATTCATCTAATGGCATATCTATGAAGTTGTTTGTGAAAAAAGAAGCCAATGGTTGAGTAATACTTGGATCTCAGTATACAAACCAAGAAGAATTCAAGGAATAGTTTTGTTTAGGTATCTGAGAAGGATTATTCAACTGAAACAGTAGAAAGTAACAAAAAAACGATCTGTCCATGGCAAGGACAATCTACAGATAGACTCAAAGGTCAAATTGTGAAAAGAATCATCTTGTATTAAGATAAGATCTAACGTTTGGCCTGCTACACGAGTGGGAAATTTAACTAATTGAGTAATATGAATATCTTGTAAAAAATAAAGGAATGAAGATGGTCTAGATGATTAGAACCAGATATCAAATTTTTAGTAAGCTGTGGTAAGCACCGATGCATATTTACAACAGCTAAAAATGCCTTACCATGGGGCACGCTCAGGAATCCCACGGTGAATTTGGGATTGGTACACACTACCCACACATATTTTTTTGCACTGGGGGTGGGTCTGGGGTGGAGAGTGGACATGCTCTGCTCTAATCAGTGCAACTACATTGTCACACGCTAACCGAAAGAGAGTGAGCCCTTAGCGATTACATAATGGGTGGTGGTAGAGGCTCATATGTTAATGGTCATGTGCTAATAGGGAAATTTGTATGTGGCCATTAATAAAGAAAACAGAAAAATTGGTCATTTTACCTTTGCAGTTAAAATGGACTTAGCATGTGGAAATGACCAGCCAAGGCCACTTTTTACCACAGTTTGGTAAAAGGGCCCCAAAGATAAGTATGATGCCATCTGAAGAGTCAAAGCCAATTTGATCTGAAGGAGCTCAAATAGTTTTAAATAAGATCCAACCAAATTAGTGTGACTTTTATTTGACTAAGAGTATATTAATATGTTGTGCTATGTGGTTAATGGGTAGGAGGGGAGGAAGGGGATTAGGGTAAGCTTCAGTCTGTCACATCACTCTCATTGCCTTTCTTTTGACAAAGTTGCACAACTTAGTGCCACAGTTGGATATAAAAAAAATTAGCATCACCACATATACTCAAAGGAAATGTTTCAGTTTAGTTCCTTTTCATCACATCTGCAGAGCATGCTGAATGGCAAATTGGCAAGATCCATACATAGCTCCAGTTTTCCTCCCATTCTACCTCTAGCGAGTCATTAATGAATCTCACCCCTTTTTTCCTTTTTACTGTAACTCTACAGGGCATAGTTACTAAAGTGGGCTACCGTTAAGACATGTTTCTTTCCCACTACCTTGTGCTATTTTAGAACAGGTCCCATTTTATGCAATGAGACCTAGTTACTAATAACTGGGGTTAACAGTAAAATAAGATGCGTTAGTAACGACACCCCTAAATGAAAGTAAGAGGAAATGTCTCCATTTAAATTAGAATGTGCTCCTTACCCTGTTCATTGTTAAGAGTGTGGTCTCTGGGAAGGATCGACTGTGAATTTCGGATGTTGCCACCACCAACAAACCAATTTACATTGGGGTTCCAGCGGTTTGTGTACCCACAGAGATGATTTTCTTCAAAGTTACACTCTGCAATTATAGGTAATAACATGAGGATCTAATAAATTGTTCCAGGGTCTGTAAAACAAACCTACAAGGAAAGGTTTATAGGCGCTCAAAACATACTTTATGGAAGAAAGAAGGGAAATGGAGGCTATGATCAGGGCTGAATTTGGGTCCTAGGCAAACACACATTCATTTTCCCCTCTATAAACCCTCATTCACTGCATTACTTACTTTCTCCCATTCCCCTTGCCCTCTGCTGGGACATCCACTCCTTCCCCAGGCCAGCAACCCCCACAACCACCAAATCACCTCTCCTGCAAAAGCCTAGGTGAAACTGCAGGGGTCAGACTTGTAGCAGAAGCATCAGAATGCATGTGGCACTGAACTCGTACAAACACATGCTCTGCTTCCTACTCCATTAAGTAGTAAGAGTAGGTGAGAACCAGGTGTTGGCATATAGCTGTCAGCTATAGTGCTGGTTTACTTGTCCTGCTGACCTCTCTCAGCTAACCCTGCCAATTGACAACTCTCTTGATTTTTGTGCCATTTGGTTATGTGGCTAATTTGTGGATGTGTTAATTTTGCCCTGGATATAATAGAACATTTACATATCTAGCAGTATTCAATAAGTTACATTTCCATAAAATAAAAGGCTCAAAAATAAACAGTCATGATATGAGGTTGTAAGTTGAGGGGATCAGGGGAAGTGTGAAGAAATACTATCTGACATCTGCAACAATCAACCAGCAGAGGGGTTGGTAACCCCTACAGAAACAAAAATTACGCATGACTGGGAATGATACAAAGGGAAGTAATACAGGAGAGAGAGTGAGAGAGACATGACCAGAGTAGGTGGTTGCTTACCTGTAGCAGGATAAATCAGACACACAAGCGGATGATGGCAAGGACATGGATGGTTGCTCACAGAGCTCAGAAAATTCCTGTTACTACCTCATGAGTCCCTGAAGCCTACTGCTAAGCTCAAATATGTGTGGTTGATTTATTGTATTGTCTACAGAGAACCCTTGTTACAGGTATGCAACTTCACTTTTTTAGTAAACAAACAGGATGAATTGGCCACACTGGTGGGGAATCCCATAGCTGAGGGTTGCCGTATTTTAATTCACTGTAGTTTGGAAGGTATATATTAGGAGTTGAGTGAAAAAGCATGGTAGAAAGTGTTTGACTGAATCAGTCATTGTCAACCCAGTCCTCAGGGCACATCTAGTCCCATCGGGTTTGCAGGATATCCACAATGAATATGCATGAGATAGATTTGCATGCACTACCTTGTATGCCCAAGTATCTTTGTAGAATAAGCTTAATACCCATGTCATTAGGGCCAGTGGCATAGCTATGAGTGGACCTAGGTGGGCACCCCACATCAACATCTCTCTTCCTCCGCGGCATCCTGGCATCTGCCTGCCTGTCGCTGAACCCTGTCCCTATTTGGTGTACCTTAAAGGCATCCCTGGAGCCTGCAGTGATTCTATTATTGCTGCTTGTGCTGGCCCTGCAGACCTCTATCAGCCAGGTTCCACCTCCACTTTCATCATCTCCTGTCTGGTGGGACCCGGCCGATGGAAGCCTGCAGGGCTGGCGCAGACAGTAATAATTGAATCACTGCAGGTGCCAGGGATGCCTGTAAGGTACACCAGGGAGGGACGGGGTTCAGCGATGGGCGGGCAGATGCCGGGACGCTGCAGAGGAGAGATGTTAACGTGGGGAAGGTGAAAAAAAATCAATATTTTTTAAAATATCTTTGCCGGGGGGAGGAGGGCTATGGAGTGCCGTGTTGTGGAAGGGCCTATCTAAGTTAGCTCTGGGCCCATTCAAAATACTGGGTCTGGCTATGCCACTGATTAAAGAACCTAAATGGAGGTGCTCTGTTATAAAGTGGCCTCTTTTTTGTATAAGTCTTGGACATATGTGATCTTTTGGCAGAGAGGTACTTCTAAGCTGCTGAGGTGAAAGGCTCAGTCTGGTTAGATCTACATTTTTCACATCTCCTTGACGACGATGATGAGAAACTCCTGACCAATGTAGCAGTGAGGACAGCTTTCTCTGTTCTGGTCAGTGTAACGATAAGGACAGAGTTCATCTTGTGCAAGTACCTGGTAAGGCTTCTGAGGGAAATGTCTCCAAATAACCTAAAGCAATAACCCCGCTGGCTCCTTTATAATCAAAAGCTTTGGCATGTCTATCAAAAATGTTCTGGCAAACTCCTCAAAGAATTCTCTCAAATTATTCTTTGGATAACACGCAAGGCCCGAGCTGTCTGGATCTGGAATCAGTATCTGAAAGCCGGGGGTTGAATATCTGGATTTTGGCTCACACCATTTACAATATAGTTCAAGACAAGTTCTTCTGTGTCTGTGAAGAATTCTTCTACACTGAGAAGGCCTCCTGATTAGTGCCCAGTGTGCGGCGGTGGCCAAAAGAGCAAACAGATGCTGGAATTATTAAGAAATTATTAGGAAAGGGATGCAAAATAAGACCAAGAATATTATAATGCCTCTGTATCGCTCCATGGTGCAACCTCATCTTGAGTACTGTGTTCAATTTTGGTCGCCATATCTCAAATAAGATATAGTGGAATTAGAAAAGATTCAAAGAAGAGCGACCACAGTGATAAAGGGGATGGAATCCTCCCATATGAAGAAAGAGGTGAGGGCTCTTCAGCTTGGGAAAGAGATGGCTGAGGGGGGATTTCATTGAGGTCAATAAAAATCTGAGTGGTGTAGAACGGGTAGAAGTGAATCGATTTTTCACTCTTTCATAAAGTACAAAGAAAAGGGGACACACAATGAAATTACATGAAAATACTTTTAAAACAAATAGGAGGAAATACTTTTTCACTCAAAGAATAGTTGAGCTCTGGAACTCGCTGCAGGAGGATGTGGTAATAGCAGTTAGCATATTTGGGTTTAAAAAAGATTTGGAAAAGTTCCTATTATTGAGATGGACATGTGGGAAGCCGCTGCTTGCCCTGGAATTAGTATCATGGAATATTGCTACTATTTCAGATTCCAGAATCTTGTTACTCTTTAAGATTCCAGAATCTTGCTATTCTTTGGGGTTCTATATGGAATGCTGCGACTATTTGGGTTTCTGCCAGGTACTTGTGACCTGGATTGGCCACTGTTGGAAGCAGGATACTGGACTAAATGGACCATTGGTCTGACCCAGTATGGCTATTCTTATGTTATAGTGTAGGATCTCTATTCCAAAAGTTGAAGGTTTCACCCTGAGATTTGTGCTTTGTGTACAGTTTCTGTCCAGAATCTGTCTGCACCATGTGTTCCTGGTACGCAGTACTCAACTTCTGTATTAAGTCTTTACTTTTCTGTACTGCAGTGCATTGCACTGTAGGTGGCTGAGTCTTTTGTGTCAGCAGGGATTGCTGCATATCAGCTGCCTTTTGTGTTGAGCGTTATTGCAACTTGCTCCTCACAGGTCTCCCACTAACCCATCTTTCTCTGCTATGGTCTATTCAAGATTCAGCTGCAAGACTCAAAATCACTACATTGATGTATCCCGCTTTTCACAAGTTCCTACATTGGCTACCCATTCACTTCTGCATATAGTTCAAGTTTCTCTTACATATGAATTTACTCTGCAGTTCCTTATTTATCTTCTATGCTCTGCCCCTACAACTTTCCTTGTGGACACCACTCATTGGAAAAGTTTCTCTTTTCTGTGTCCTTCCCCTGCACTACAACTCCTGATTTCATGCTTTGCACCTTGCTGCATCACGTTCCCTCTCTGGCCATATTCAAATCCCTTCTGAGAACTGAACTTTTGAGGCTATTGTTAAATCTTAACCATTTCTTAAATCTTAACCAACAGATACATTTCCCATAAACTTATGCTTGTCATGCATGTTTGTCTTGACTACCTAGATTCAGTATTCTCGGTCTCCAGCAGGTGGAAGGAGGTGAGCCCTTAGTATTTCTATTTTCTTTAGCTTTGATTTAAAAAAAAAAACTGTCTGTGCACCGAGGAACGGTCTTGTGGAGGATGCGGTTACTAGAGGATTTTCCTAGCCTCGAGTGCTACACTTGGGAATTCCCAGGTCCCTCCCCCTCCTTCCTCCCCTTCTGTGGGGAATTCACCCTTTCGGCAGGAAGGTGGTGTAGCTTCAGGGAGAGGCAGCCAAGCTCTAAATTCATTAAAAGCAAAATCAAAAACCAAGGAGGTATAAATCTCCTTCTTTCACCTTGGCACGAACGAGCAGGTCAGAACCGAGAGCTCATTCATTCAGCTCTTAGCACAAGTAGGTACTTGCAGAGGAACTCTCCGTCCTTCTAAAGGCCCATTCAGTCGAACCCGTTCCACCAGGGGAAGAAGGGCAGGGGTTCTATTCCAGGTACTTCCTTATACGGTCTGTGCCAGAGCCGATGGTGGGAAGTGGGGCTGGTGGTTGGGAGGCGGGGATAGTGCTGGGCAGACTTTATGCGGTCTGTGCCCTGAAAATGACAGATACAAATCAAGGTAAGGTATACACAAAAAGTAGCACATATGAGTTTATCTTGTTGGGCAGACTGGATGGACCATGCAGGTCTTTTTCTGCTGTCATCTACTATGTAGATTGTTAAGATTCATAGAGAAGAGACTTTGGGTACTGCTAGTATAGCTTTAGAAATAATACATTGTGTTAATAGTATTATGATTCCTCAACTGAGATTTGTGGTGTTTCAGGATCTAGCTGCTGCTTTTATGAGGCATACTCATCTTTTGAAAGATGTCTCTCATGAGATGTCTCATTCTTGGTGAGCTTAGAGGAAAAATTACTTCCTGGAGTCAAATGGTACTTCCTCTCTTCTTCTGTTGGAGATGCTCAGGCCTAGAAAAGAACTGAGCCACTTTCTTTTCCCCTTTGCGGATAGTTTTATAGTCTTTTTTGCATGCATGTGGCAAAATAAGAGCTCCTTTTACAAAGCCATGCTAGCAGTTCCAGCGTGGCAAATGCGACAAAGCCCAAAGGATTTGAAAGAACTTCGTCACATTTGCTGTGCCGGAATTGCTAGTGCAGTATTGTAAAAGAGCCCAAGTGTGTAAAAGTTGTTATAAAATAGTGCTGGGGTAAAAGTATGTGATAGGATGAATGTGTGTAATTTTGGGGAGCAATTTTATAACTAGGCACTACAAATTAGGTGCCCGAATCACATGGGCTGTGAGCCTATTACACATAAGTTGGCATCAGCACACCTAAATTTAGGTGTTCACACTTACATCATGTCAATAGCAGGCATAAATGTGGATGCCTAAACGTGACAGTTACACACATTACAGTATTCTATATGTTAAGAGTGTAAATGTCATTCCCGTCTTTCCTCCACCCATGCCCTTCCCCCGGTGAACACCTCCTTGCATTTACGCACTAAGGCTGTTCTGCGTGTATGTTATATATAGAATATCGCTGAGTATGCACATAGCACTTACAAGCATAGCTGTTACATTCATGTGCGTGAGGGCTAGTATTCTATCACTTACGCACACAAATGTTGCTGAACTTTAGAAGGAGACAGGTTATAGAACGAGGGGAGGGTAAGTGTAAGAATTGCTGGGTATGTGGTCTAGGCTGAGCAGGAGCGGAGTTCATAAGTATACATGTCACTTAAAACTATACTAATCGATGCACGTCCTTGTGAACTTTATGCACAAACATTTACATCTGCTCTTGAGCTGGCAGGCTGATTTTTTTTCTGCAGGTAAGTATGATGCACTAACACTTTTGTTTTTAAAGTTGCATTGGCTTCCTATTAATGCCAGAATATGTTTAAAGATTGGCACTTTAATTCAAAAGGCATTGGATGGTGATTTACCAGGGAATCTGCAGTCTTATTTTCAATGTTTAACTGGCAATGGAGTCTATGATCTTAGAAACAAGTTGCTTTTAATTTTTCCATTAGTCATCTAAGTCTAAAAGCCAGTTCAATGCAATATTGTCCTATCAGGCCACGCTGTTATGGAATTTATTACCTTTGTCTCTTAGATTAGTTAGAAATTATAATCAGTTTAGAAGTGTCATGGCTCCGCCATGTCCTGCACCCGACTCACCCTCTTCCCATGGTGGTCGGCCTCTGCAGCATTCTGGTGGCATCCTGCTCCTGCGCAGCATCACCCTGCACCTATCTCCTAAGGCACACACACACACAGGAAGAGCGCACTTGTAGCGCCAGCAGCAGTGATGCCAGGATCCCTGTGGGGAGCATCATTTTCTATCGCGCATGTTTTAAGGCAGTGCCTGTCTTCAACTCACTGCCTTTGCAACAGGTCTTCAAGAGCTGTGCCTCGACTTGCCTTGCCTCATGTGTCTCCAAGTTTCAGCCTTGTCAGCCTGGTCTCCAAGTTCCAGCCAAGCCCAGCCTTGTCTTTAGCCCCAGCCCTGACTTGTCTCTAGTTCCAGTCCTGCCTTTTCTCTAGCTCCAGCCCTCTCTGCCTGGTCCAGTTCAATCTCTGCCTGCCTTGTCTCAGTTCAAGCCCTGCCTGCCTTTTCTTCAGCTCAAGCCTTGCTTGTTCTGCCTGTCTCCTGGCCAAGCCTGCTATGCTTAGCCCGAGTGACTCGCCTGCCACTAGCTGGTTCGCGGCTATGGCCCAAGGGCTCACCTTCCCTGAATTTGTGTCAAGACAGTAGAAGATGTTTTTATTTGTTAAGTTTGTAATTATGACTTTGATACTACTTTTTGGCCTATTTTTGTGTTACTGTAATTTCCTAGAGAATGCTCTAGTTCTTTTGTTATCTGTATTGAACTGTAAAGGTATATGCGGGCTAGAAGACTCAGATATAATGTAAAGTAATGTAAGATGTACCTGTAAATGTCCACACCTGTATTCAAGGCATGATAATGCCACTCATGCTAAAGATACATAGGTGCCTTCGTGTCTTTATAAAACAGGGTTTTAAGTAAAAGAAAAATGAAAGAACACATTTAGTGGCCAAGATCAAACATATGTTGAGAGCCAAAAACCATGTCTATGTAATAGCTTGCATGAAATTACATTGAAGGGACTTGTGACTTGTGAGACAGCAGCTGTGCATGATCATAATCTCTTCTTTTTTCTGAGCTCTGTAAATGTCGCCCATGTTGGCACAGTTGGATGACATTACCCACCTGTTTGGCTGATTCATTCTACTTGTTGGCAGAGAAGGTTTACAGTCACACAGCAGGCAGAGCCAAATGGGCAGATTAGCTGGTTCAAGTGATTCATAATTCTCAACAGTGTTTAGCATATAACGTCTCCACACTAATACGCTTGAAACAACAAAGGATTGTTATTTTTCCCCTTAGTTTAAGATATAAATATACTATCTACTTCAGGCAAGTGATGTCAGCAGGAACAAAAAATGGTATTTGCCATTTTCATGAAAATCAACCCGCCTTTTTTCTTTATTACTTCCTTAATTTATCTTGTTGGGCAGACTGAATTGACCCTACAGGTGCCTGCCGTCATCTACTATCTCACTGTGTTACTGTTATTCTCTGGTTCTCACAAACCCTTACTATGGTCACCATGGTAGTTGTACAACCAAAAGCGAACGTAAACCTTGACATGAATTAACACCATACAACTGAAAAGTAAAAATTCAAAAAATGGGGGAAAAGACCTCAGAAAATGGTGACCTGCCACTCCAAGACTGAAGTAACTGAATCATCCTGGTCACAGTTTGTTTCTATATAATCACTGGTCAAAAACCCCCCAGCCAACCAGAATGGTTGTGCAAAAGTATTTATAACTTTTTTTTATTTTTCTTATTGCACCATATGAATACCAAAAATTGTGCAGCGATTTTGATACAGATAGAAGGATTGTTCTCTTTCATTCCTTTTTTTTTTTTGCACTTTTTATATTTTTTTATTTTTCAGTTGTTCATTTCTTGTTGGTTTTGTTCATTTTTTATGTCAGTGGGCACTGGAACATGGGACTGTTTACTATGCGATCCGGTAGCTGTCAGGCACAGCTGTCAGTTTCCTAAGAGGGTCCCCAGCACGCATGCAAGGACATCCGGAGGCGCGATTGGTTGGCTGTCAGGAGCAGCTGTTAGTTACCTGACAGGCTCTTTAGCACGCATGCATGGGCGTTCAGTATATAACTGGCACCATTTTTTCTGGGCTTTTGCACTTGAGCATTAGCAGACGCAGTACCTGTCAAGGTCAGCTGCTGTCGTTGTTTGCTTTTCATTTTTTTTCTCCTTTTTTCGTTTGGTATGAGGGGCACCATTGGAAAGTTTTGAGCTGACATTATATGTAACTTTTTGTTTCCCTGCAGCGCCACTGCTGAGTCCGAACCTGCATTGACGATATTGGTATCCTGCATCCCCTGAAGAAGCCCCTTGGTGAAACGGGTCCGTTGGGTTTGGATGCCATTCGTGACTACTACATGCAGTCAAGCTCAGTCAGCTAAGTCAAGTTGAACTTTCACATTAATATATTAACTACAGTTTGGCAGTGGGGAGCACTGGTTGTTCAATTACAATTTCTTTTTGGCACAATTTTTGGTATTCATATGCAATAAGAAAAATAAAAAAAAATAAAAAAAGAGTTATAAATAGTTTTGCACAACCATTCTGATTGGCTGGGGGGTTTTTTGACCAATGATTATATAGAAACGATCTGTGACCAGGACGATTGTCGCGTACTCAAGGGCCTTGGCATTCTGTCAGGCTTCTTCCCCGGAAGCACTGGGTTTGTGAGTCCTTGGACCACTACCGTGGAGCGGCAGTGGCAGGCAAGGTCACCTTCAAGGCAGAGACGAGGCGAGGCTGGACTGGAACCCCGGACTGGAGTTCTGCACAGGAATACATAGGACTGGAACGCACCGGACGGGTGCGCACTGGACTAGAACCCATGGGACTGGTACACACTGGAGTGGAGCCCACTTGACTGGAACACACGGGACTGGAACCTGCTGGACAGGAACACACTGGACCTAGGCTTCACCTACGCTTAGCCACCGTTCCCCGAGGGTTGAGCCCTCAGGTTCGGGCAGCCAACAGGGCTTACAGGAAAACTGGAACTAGCAAGCAGGAACAACAGGAATCAGGATACAGAAGTGCCCCCAGGCACCTAGGCGAAAGCAAGGCAGACAGGCAGGGAACGTCCGGGTTCCGGCAATAGTCAGGTCTGGTCACAGGCAGAGAATATCCGGGTTCAGGCAGTAGTCAGGTTCAAAGCAAGTCTCTGGGCAGGCGGCTAGCAAAGCCGTAGTCAGGGTCAAAGCAAAGTCTCTGGGCAGGCGGCTAGCAAAGCAGTAGTCAGGGTCAAAGCAAAGTCTCTGGGCGGGCAGGCGGCTGGCAAAGCAGTAGTCAGGCTCAAAGCAAAGTCTCTGGGCAGGCGGCTGGCAAAGCAGTAGTTAGGTTCAAAGCAAGTCTCTGGGCAGGCGGCTAGCAAAGCAGTAGTTAGGTTCAAAGCAAGACTCTGGGCAGGCGGCTGGCAAAGCAGTAGTCAGGTTCAAAGCAAAGTCTCTGGGTAGGCGGCTAGCAAAGCAGAAGTTAGGTTCAAAGCAAAGTCTCTGGGCAGGCGGCTAGCAAAGCAGTAGTCAGGTTCAAAGCAAAGTCTCTGGGCAGGCGGCTGGCAAAGCAGTAGTTAGGTTCAAAGCAAGACTCTGGGCAGGCGGCTGGCAAAGCAGTAGTCAGGTTCAAACAGCGGGCAGAGAGTAGTCAGATTCAGGCAATGGTCAGATCAAGTAGGAAGACTATGGCTGGAGCTCCAGTAGCAAGGAGTACTGGCAGCGGACAGGACTAGGGCCGAAGCTCCAGAAGCAAAGGAAAACACAGATGGGAAAACCAGAAAGCTAAACACAAGAAGACTAGTAAAGCTGTACACAAGCTAACAAGAAAGCTATGCCCAAGCTA
Source organism: Microcaecilia unicolor (assembly GCF_901765095.1). Classification (NCBI taxonomy): domain Eukaryota; kingdom Metazoa; phylum Chordata; class Amphibia; order Gymnophiona; family Siphonopidae; genus Microcaecilia; species Microcaecilia unicolor. Next base: position 242,833,628 of record NC_044032.1, on the reverse strand, counting down.
ACTAGTCCCATGCTAGGAACTCACATAACACACAGGAGAACTAGTAAAGCTGTACACAAGCCAACAAGAAAGGCTATGCCCAAGCTACTAGTAACAAGCTAGAAACTCACACTGAACTGGACAAGGTAGCAGTGCACAGAGCAGTCTAACATATCAGGGACCTTAGACGATGCAAAGGCAAAGGCTGCAGTCTCTAAGTGCTTAATAAAGCCCTTCAACACCTGAGGCGCAGCTGCAGCAATCTCTAAGTAATTACGGAGGCTGTTCAGGCACAAACCAAGGAGCAAATAGCAAGCACAGTGAAACACAAAGAGGCTTCCCACACCCAGGTGTAGTGTAGTGAAGCAATTAGTGTCATGCTGGAAGCAGCCAGCACAGAGAGAGAGAGAGAGAGAGAGAGAGAGAGAGAGAGAGGGAGCTAACCCAGGCAACACCCACAGGTGCAGTACAGTAAAGCAATTAGTGTCATGCTGCTGGATGCAGCCAGCACAGGGAGCCAGAGCTAGCTCAGAAAGGACAGACAGAAGAAACAGGAGCCAGCTAAAAAGCTGACCCCCAGGAATAAGGTAAGTCTGAGGGTGGTCACGGCCACAGACGTGACAACGATTCAGTTACATCAGTCTTGGAGTGGCAGGTCACCATTTTCTGAGGTCTTTTCCCCCGTTATTTGACTTTTTACTTTTCAATTGTATGGTGTTAATTCATATCAAGGTTTACGCTCGCTTTTGGTTGTATTACTGAGGTTGACTTTAAGCGAGCTCCCCCCTTTTTTGTGTTTGTCACTATGGTAGTTGCCCATAGAAGTTTGCCAAGCTATCCTCCTATTTCTAGAGGGCAATTCTAAAAGGGGCAAGTATTTTTATGTGCTAAGGCAGCATCTCTTTGCCACCTGTTTCCTTTCTAGAGAACTACCACAGCAGTGCAAATACCTGTGTATATCTTAAGACACAACCACTTATCCTAGCCTCAGAGCTGGTGTAAATGTTCGCACCTAAATAAATGCATGTAAATAATGATATAACATAGCTGGAATATTGGCATTTATACACATATGTGCACAATACAGGCGTTTTACATGCCAGCACTCTTGTCATACATACACATACTTGGTGTCGAAGGGGACCTTCCACAGCACTAACACATGCTTACCGCTGCTTGAAATGGTGCACCACGGAATGTGCTGAGGCACCCTGTGGTTCTTTTGACATGTTAGCACTACAGGTGCGCTAAAAAAATAACATTTATTTTTTCGTTCAAGGGGAGTGCCTGGGGGCGGAGAGTTGGCCTGTCTGTGCTAATCCATTAGCGCAGCCAGATTGTTGAACGCTGATTAGTGCGTGAGCCCTTACTGCCTATGAAACAGGTGGTGGTAAAGGCTCACTTGCTAAATTTTATTAGTTGCCATGCACTAATGGCAACATTTGCGCATGGCCGCAGCAAAAAGTGGCCTTACTGCACAGGAAAGACCCATGCAGCTTTGTAAACAGGCCCTTAAGTGTTAGCGCTCTCTTTACAGAGCTACCCCTTCAAATGTCCAATGCAATCAAAAGAGAAACCCAACCACTATGATCTTTTATCCAACTACAATAAAAGGGGGGCATGGGGGGGGGGTACAGATATGTGATTTCAAAAATAAAATGCTCAGTCTTGCTCTCTTGCTACAGTTGCATCAATTGTATATCTTAAGGTTTATATCAACCCATGCCCATTCATCAAAAAATATGATGAATTATATACATTTTCTCAGTGCCGTAGCGAGGGCGGCTGACACCCGGGGCAGGTCGCCCCTGCGCGCCCCCCCCCCCCGGGTGCAGCACGGCGCACCCCCCCTCGGCGTGCACCCCCTCCCGGCGTGCACCCTCCCCCCCCCGGAGCGCATTTTTAATTGATTTAAAAGCGAGAGGCAGGCGGGAGGGCCGATCCGCCCCCGAGTCCACGTCGCTGGGAGCTGCGTCGGCTCCGTTGATTTCTTGCTCTCTCTGCCCTGGAACAGGAAGTAACCTGTTCCGGGGCAGAGGGAGCAAGGAACCAACGGAGCGGACACCCCCCCAGCGGCGTGCACCCGAGGCAGACCGCCCCACCGCCCCCCCTTTCCTACGCCACTGCATTTTCTGCAATAAATACACTCCAACACAGCAATAGTATATTTTACTACTACAGGGCATGTAATCTCATGATAAATATTTCCTGTATTAACATCTGAAATTCTACAATATTTAATTAGTCCTGCGTTTTGGCACCACTTGCGCCTGCTTCAGGAGTCAAACAATTTTGTTCAGCCACAGATGACAAATTGCAAATGTAAGGGTAAAAGCATTCGATAATTCAGCATCCAAAGAGCCAATACGCAAAATGACAAGGCAAAAAGCGTGTCATATTGGATGTTTTTACCCTTACATTTGCAATTTGTCATCTGTGGCTGAACAAAATTGTTTGACTCCTGAAGCAGGTGTGAGTGGCGCCGAAATGCAGGACTGCTTTGAGTCATTTTAATTGTCATCCTTCAATAAACCACCTGTTTCGGAACCACATTGGTCTGCCCCCTCCTTTGGTTTTGTTTCTGTGTTGTGGGCCGTCATTAGGGGGACACTTGTTTTAAGGCGCTGTACGAAACAGGGAAATTGAGGAGTGGTTGTTCAGAAGTGAAACCTGGACAGCAAAGCAGAACATAAACAGGGAAAAGCTGAAAGGAAGAGATTAATATTTGAGATGGGTGTAGGGAAGGAAGAGAAGACTGGAGGAGGAAGAATTAGCAAATAGGACAAGAGACCCTAGAAACAGAGTTAAGAAAAGATGGACCAAGGGAAGCAGAAACCAGAGCCTGAGACCAACACAATTAGAAAAACAAAATAGACAAACAACAAAAGTAGACAAAGAATTTTATTTTCAATGCTATACATTGCAAAAACTAACACTCCAATCATATCTGCTAGCTTCATATTTTGCACAGTAGATGGGGAAATATTTCTGGTGTAGTACATAAGCAAGAGTCTGGATCCTTGGGGTTTCAGTTTAATTTTTGTCTGTGTATTTCTATTTTTAGTTTGTGGTTACTTAATTTCTGTTTGTGTGTGTGTGTATATGTGTGTCCAAAGCTGGATGGCATTTCTATGTAAGGATCTGTAGTCATCTGGATGGTTTGGTTTTCCCCAAAAGGTGCACTGATATCCTAGGGCCCACGACACATTTGTCCTTCATATGTGAATTTTGGAAGTTAGTGTTGTAATCATAGCTTTGCTGTATAGGTCTTGACAGACTTTTCTTGAAGAGGATTGTATTTTACAATATGCTTGGTACTGAGAGGGTTTATGTTGTTGTTACTGAGATGACACTAGAATCAGACTTTTTTTTTTGTATGGTATGATTTATATGGAAAAGAAAGCCCACTGATGTTTTAACAGTTTTTTACATCGACCTACACAAGAATTCTAAAATGTTATTTGTCCCACCATACATACACTGATTCTCATTGGTGTCACCCTTCCTGTTACTACCTGCTCCATAGAAAGCTCTATTGGATAACGGAAAAAATTACTTTACCCCTCTTTGGAGAAATTCCTGCATACACCCATGCCTAGCGTGCACTATCTGTCACAGGCCACACAGAAATACTTTTTTTACCCTCACATCTAAAATGAAAGGCTATACTTACCAATGCAGTATTCAGTAGTTAATTTTATCTCAAAGATTGCTATGCTGGCTGCTGTGCCTTCTCCTAGTATACCCTCCAGTACAATCTAGACAGGGAGGTAAATACAGGAGAATTATGGAAGACAATTTACTTACCTGCATCAGTTGATCTCCATGGACAGCAGGATATCAGTCCTCACAACTAAGTGATGTCATTCGACAGAGACCATACAGAAAAAAAGATTTCTCCAAGAAGAAAAATTCTGAAAGCCTCTGAGAAACCCAACCGCACATGTGTGCCAATTCCCACCCTATGTCATTGCACAGGACTTCCTCAGACTTTACAAAAACTAGTTTACGATATAACTGCAAGGGGAGGAGGGTAGTATGTGAGGTGTTCCATGGAGAACACTTGTTACAGCTAAGGAACATGGTTTTCTCCAAGAACAAGCAGGATAACAAGTTGTCATAGATAGGACTATAGTCATTTACAGTGGAATTACCATGATTGAACCTTGAAGTGATCGTCCAGGATCAGACCTATGTGGGCATAAGTGAAAAAGATGCAGTCTGCTAGTCAACTAGATAATGTATGCTTGGAGAGTCAAAAGAAATAAAATAAACTGGGTGAACTTTCTAAAGGTTTTAGTTCATTCCAAGTAAAAGATCATTTGCAATTCAAAGTTGTAAAATACATTCACCACTGTGGGCATAGGGCCAAGGAAATATTTTGGAAGAACAACTGAATGGTTAAGGTGGTAATCCAATACCAACATAGAAAGGAAAGTTGGATGAGGGCACAGAACCACCCTATTGCAGAAAAGACTGGTATAATGTGGCTCAGTCACTAGAGCCTGAAGTTCATTAACCCTGAATGCTGAAGTGACTGCCACCAAAAATAAGACCTTTCAGGGCAGGTACTTCAGGTCACAGGAGTCTTGTGACTCAAATAGAGCTTTCAGCAGCTAGGTAAGTACAAAGCTGAGGTTCCAAGGCACAATGTGTCTATTTGGGAGGCTTCATCAGAAGCAAACCCTGCATAAAGAAAATGACTAGAGGCTGTACAGGATGGGTTCACCTTCCACATGGTGCTGATAAGCACCAATTGCACTGAGGTGAACCCCAACAGGATTGTTTTTTTAAATCCAACTCAGAGATATGTAAAAGATATTCAAGGATTTTTTTGTGGGGGGTAGGAGAAGGGGTCTAGGAAAATGGGTCTACAGCCTTCTGTTACACCAGACAGCAAACCTCTTCCACTTAAAACCATAAGACCATGTAGTGGAGTCTCCCAGAAGTCTGGAGGACCTGAAATACGCTGTCAGGTAAATTTAGGATAGCCAAGGTTATTCTCTTAAAATTAAGACTGTAAGGGTGATGGACTTGATGATGAGAGTCAACACTGTTCCCTAGCCCTGCATGATCAGCACTGGGGAATCCCTTACCCCTCTGTTTATAAAGCTGGGCTAGTGGCTGCCAGTGCAGTAATGCCGTCACAGCCCATTCACTTTCTAAACAGTGGGATTAGTCTGATGGATCTCCTTATAGACAAAACTCAAAGGAAAGGGAACCAGACTTGTCTTGGCCAATAGTGCTCTATGAGAACCATGATCCTCCATTCCTGTCTGAATTTTAGGGGAGTTTTTGCTATGTGCAGTATAAAAGGATCTGTGTACTAAAGATCCCGTTCTCCAAATCAGGAGGAAAGCATCCAAGAATAGCCTGTTGTCTGTCTCTGTATAATTCTGTTATAAAATACTAGTGTTCTGCTATTTTATAACCTTGTTTTTCTGAAGAGATACAAACAGGTCCATTTTTGGTGTTCCTAAATCATTTTTGCTACTCCTGAGACCAGAAACCACTCATGCGTTTGAAGTATTCAACTCAATTTGTCATTGTCATCCCATGGAGATGGTCCAGTTCTACTACCTGACAGTATGCTAAAACAGAAGGTACCTTGCTTGCTTATAAAACACATAACTACTGGTTTGTCCATCTGGACTAGGATTATTTTGTTGGCTAACTGATCTCTTAAAGCCCTTAGAGCACACCATACAGCTCTTGTCTAGAAAACTGAGCTGACAGAGATTTTACCTGGAGAAACCAGGGACCTTTAGTGTGAAGCCCATTTACATGGTCTCCCCAGCCCTAGTCATCTGTGATGAGAACAATTTGAATAGGAGGCATTTGGAAGGATACTCCTTTTGCCAGATTGGAGTCATACATTCACCAAGACAGAATCCCTCAGAATATTTCTGATGCAGCCTATGCCCTGCAAGCCCTGAGTGGCCTCAAGCTCCATTGTGACTGTCTCATTCTGAGATGTGTTGCGGATTTACATGTACTGTTGAGGCAATGTGGTCCAACAATCTCAACATGCTCCAAGCTGATATCTGCTGACTGTCAAAGATCTGTTGAACTACAGTCACCAAAGTAGTAGCCTTATCTAGTGGGAGGAAGACTCTCATTTAAGTCATGTCTAGCAGAGCTCCTATGATTTCCAGTTGAAGTGATGGGCTCAAATGCAACTCTGGGTAGTTTACCATGAATCCTTGTAATTCTAGCATCTAGATGGTTAACCCCATGATTCTTTGGGCTCCTTCCGGAGATGGGATTTTGACCAACCAATCATCTAGATAGAGAGCACATGCACTCGCAGTTTGCAAAGGCACATGGTGACCGCAGCTGGACATTTCATGAACATGCAAGGAGCTGACACAAGGCTAAGATGTATCTCTATGTGAATATATGCCTCCTTGAAGATTTGAAAGGAAGGAAATCAAAGTACCCTGAACCAAAAATCTGTTCAAAGCCCATAGCTCTATGATGGTACTGAATCTCCGTTTTCTTTGTGACCAGAAAACACATGGAGTAAAATGTCTACCTTCTTTGCCTTGGTGCAATCGGTTTGACCATACTGATCTCCAAGAAGGAAGAGAGCTCCTTGGTAAATATTTCCTGATTTTGAGTTTAAAAAAAGATATTCTTAGTAGGCAATTTGGAGGAATTTCAAATATGCAAGACGGATATTATGAGTTTAAGTATACAAGGGATATTATATTTTTTATTGCAGAGATCTATTGTTTAGAAAATGTGTGTGTATTAGAGAACTCTCGTATTTTTTACAGACATAATAAGTAAGATGAAGGACAGGTATGGGTTTATATTTTATGGTTGTTACTATGTTTCTCAATGCCTTGAGAAATAGTGATTAAGACTTGTTATAAACTAAATTATTTTAGGTTGTAAACACTGATAAAATACCCTGTGAGAGAGTCTGTAGGAAATTATTGCCCCTGTTAACAGCATTCTCTCACAGTTACAGTGCCACCTTAAGAGGCAGGATATAGAGCAGGGAAGAGATGACTAAGCAGGTGAAGAGCAGGGAGGGTATATGGTCAAGACAGGATAAAAACCCTCTGCATAGATTAGTTAGGGAGACCTAGAGGACAGAAGAGAAGCCCTCCACCCTACGACTCCATCACAGAAGTGTAAGCTCTAGAAGCACTAATCAGATAGGCCAAGTTTATCTTGGGACCCTGCTGAAATTATAACGTTTGAACTGAAGGCCAAGCCTGGCCAATTGTATTGCATTTTGAAAGACAGAACTGTAACTCTGGGATTCTTAGCCAGAAGCAAGTCATTTATGCTACTTTTCAAGAGACAGATTAGTGCACGCTGTAGCCCTGCAGCCACGGGAGATAGGTTTTTGAACAAAAGAACTACTTTTTGGTGTGTTTATTTTCTCCTAACCTATCAGAGGAAGAGATCATCTCTTTTTCTATTCTTAAATAAATTGGTTTATTTCACTTTTTAAACCTCTCTGTGGCTGTGTTATTCAAGAGTCCAGGCCTACCCTTGCTCATGCTACTACATACCCCAATGCAAAAAATAATAATAATTATAATAATTAAAAAATTTATATATATATATAATTAATTAAAAATTATAATAGGTACTGTATGTGACACTCCAAGCGAGGGTGGGCCTGTGGAACAACATAGCAGGACAAGGGATATAAGTGAAAACATGTGTTTTATTTAGTTTAATCCTGAGGCCTGTTACCTCACAGGATCAGGAACAAAAGACAGAAGCCTCTGTAGTTGAATAAGCAGTCTTAAGCAGGCCTCAGGCTAGCATGGCATTTATGTGGCTGGTAAGGAAGTCCTGCCCCGAACACAGCCTGGGAGTCTTTCTTGGTTCTTCTCCATCTACTAGAGTCTAGCTCCAGCTAGACCTCGGAGCAAGGCTTGTCAGTCTCAAACAAGAAGCAAAAGCGGTTTACCTCAGCCAGTTTACAATTTTTAATCACAGGTGGTAGCATACACTGGGACTTCGATTTCTTCTTCTCTCTGGGACTCCTTAACCTCAGTCAGATCCTGTCTTATATAATTCCTGGTTTTGGCACCACCTTCCTCCCAGCTCACTTCCTCTCATGTGGGACTAGTGTTCTTAGGGTGGCTCAGGCTGTCTATGGGACTATTCTTAAGGGTGACGGGCAGAGTTCTATAAACCCTATCACAAGGTATAAATGGATAAGATCCACAAAATAAGTACATAAGTATACAAGTATTGCCATACTGGGACAGAACAAAGGTCCATCAAGCCCAACATCCTGTTTCCAACAGTGGCCAATCCAGGACACAAATACCTGGCAAGATCCCAAAAAAGTACAAAACATTTTATGCTGCTTATCCCAGAAATAGTGGATTTTCCCCAAGTCCAATTTAATAATGGTCTATGGACATTAGGAAGCCATCCAAACCTTTTTTAAACTCTGCTAAGCTAACTGCCTTTACCACATTCTCTGGCAACGAATTCCAGAGTTTAATCACACGTTGAGTGAAGAAAAATTTTCTCCAATTTGTTTTAAATTTACTACTTTGTAGCTTCATCGCATGCCCCCTAGATTTTTTTTAATAAGCTTAAAGAACCTCTAATTAACTGGAAAATAAACACCTAAGTTGGTGATATTCAGTGGGACTTACCAGATAGAGATGGCTCCTACCTGGATAAGTCTTGCTCACAGGGCTTCTATACAGATTGTCAGCTGAATTATCCAGAAAATGCCACTGGAGATCTACACAGACTGCCTTGCTACTATCTGGGCAGTGGTGGGATAGACTAGAGAGAGCTGGGAGTTCCCCAACTAGTGGTGATATTCAGTACTGAGTAACTATCCAGATAAAGTTAGGACGGCAAAAAGGCTGTCCTATCTTTATTGGGGTAGTTGTCCAGGATGAATGCCGGCAACTGCTTTAAACCTGGATATTTATCATTGTTACTGGGTATAACTACTCCATGGGAGCCGGTATTTTAAAAAATGCTGACTTTCCTGGGCTGAAGATTTCTCCCTACTTTAAAATTTATAAACACTTAAGAATAGAAGCCCTACCCATGAAGAGCTGGTGGGAAGATATGCAGGAAGAGAGCATAGCATTCTGAAATACTTTCTTTCCATGAGAAGTCAATATCCTTACATTTCTCCTCAGGAGCACTGAAGAGTACAACTTGGAACTTAACTCTTGAGAGCAGATCTGAGTAGCATGGATTAGTATGGAAGCTGTTGTTTCTACAGTATGGGAGCCGTCTGGAACCTACACACTTGAACCCCTCAATAGTCAATGCTATTTAACCAGCCAGAACAGCTGCTGACCGGTTAAATAATGCTTAACTGGCTATCTGCCAATATTCAGCGGGGGGATAACCGGCTATCCCCTACTGAATATCCCCAGGTAACAGCTCGCAGATAGCCAGTTATATTGTGTGATATAACCGGCTAGCCACTGATTTTTAAAGTGAGTTTAGTGGCCATATTTGGCCATGTGAAACGTAGAATATCTTTGGGCAGTTTCAAGATAACCAGCTAAGTCTGAATATCGACTTAGCCGGTTATCTTAAACCAGCCAAAAATAAACTGGATATTCAATGCCGGTCACCAGAAACGGCCTGGCACTGAATATCCATGTTCAGCACTGACCGTGGGAGTTAGCCAGTCTAATTAGTGCAGTCTGAAAACTGGTGTTTGAGTCTTCTTCACTGCATGCACAGACAGGGGATTTCCCACATTCTCATCTGAACATCATTCAAGTTTATGTGAATGGTCACTGTCAGAGCTTCCTAAGATGTGGTGAAGGAACTGGAAGATGTCCAATTGTTCCACCTTCAATTTCTCCTTCATTTCTAACTTAAATGGACTAGCATCTGACATTTTCCTGATAAAGTTGGCAAAGGAGTGGTCCTCTGATGGAGACTTTCTCTTTTCATGGAGAGGAAAGCAATCCAATGGTATGCCAGTTCAACTTTCCTCTTCAGAAATCTACAACCTGAAAAGGAGAATCCCTTGAGTGAACTGAATCAGATTCAGAAAAGTACACTGAGGAGAACATCTGGGTCTGAGCTTAACTAGAACCCAATGCCTCAGTGGAGACATCCCTCAATCGATGGCATGTAGATGTACTCCTGTACCTCAAAGAAGCTTCCTCCTCCAATGTGCTGAACACAGACACTGGCATGGGTAACACCAACTTCGAGGCATTCAGAGACCTCGTAATTAATGAACCACCTGCAGGAAGATGGGTTTCAAGGATCAGTTCTACAAGCCTCTGTATAGACAAAAAATTATGTTGAAGCTGAGGCATCCTTTCGTTGATCTTCTGAGTGAGCTCTTTTCAAAGATTGCAGATCTCAAGGTCAAATGGGAAGCAGTATGTGAGTTCATGTCCTCCTGAATCACTGAGGAAGTTGAGAAGACCTCTATCTAGGGACACCTTGTAGTTTCAGTGGTTGCCAGAATCGTGGTAGTCTCAACATCACACCCCAAGAGGGTCAGACATTGGTGCTTCTGAACTTCCATTCGACGCTCAACATCGGAAACCCTCAGCATCCTCCTTTTTGCATGAGAATTGGTTGACGTCTATTCCCAAAGGCCTCTATTGATGCTTGATGAAGAGAATGATCGATGCATTTTCAATGCTGATGCATCCCCAATATTCACTGCAGCTCCTGGACCAATGTCTCTAATGCTAATATTGATGGACTGAACTGAGAACTGAAGAGCTTTTCACACTGCTCTTTATGGCTATGAATTCCTCTGTCATCTGTAGACATAGGTGACATTGAGAAGGATCATGATTGGGCCCCAGGCACTGCAAGCACTGGTTGTAGATATCTGTCTTGGATATGGTCTTGCTGCACCATCCACATTTCTTTAAGCTGTCGAGGACTATATTTTGTAATATATTACTGAAAAAATGGACACAACAAAATCAAATGATTTGATTTTTGAAAAATAGGCCCTGGTCAAGTCGCTCGGCTCCCAGAAGAGGGAGGCAAAAGGCAAGCATGCAAAAAAAGAAAAACTGAAAGCAACCAAAAAAAACCACCAAAACCCAACTTAGGATGCAAATGGGCTAGAAGTTCCTATTTGAAGAAGCACTAAAAAAAAAAAAAAAAAACACCCATTAAAAAAAAAACAGGAAAGTAGAAAAGAGAAAACTAAACTGTGAAGAAAATTCAACAGAGCGTCATATTGGTTCTGTGGCAAAATGAATACTGAGCGGTCCCATGCAACAACACAGACTGAGAATTGGCACATACATAACATCATCCATCTGTGAGGACCTGCTTTCCTCCGTGCCCTCAGAGAAACAAGATGATCACTTTTAAGACCTTGCCATTCACATTGATTACCTATTGTTTTTGAAGCCATTAGGCATGAGTAGCTGAAAGAAAAATACTCTGTCTTTAAGAAAATATCTAAATAGATTTAGCTACTAATTATACTAAAACCAATGTTGTCATTCTTTATTCAGGCTTATATTTTGTTAATTTCCACAAGTTTGCAGAAATCTCTTAAGCATGACAATAGAACTCCAAAGAGACAGTTCAACATAACATTTTTAATAAAGAAAGAAAGCCAGTGAACTCTACAGCTCTAAGCAGGTGTATATAAAGTTGGTTCTTTGAACCAAAATATGCTTACCTTGAACTTTTGTGTGGTGTTTCTCAGGTCTATGCTAGATATAAGCCAGCTGTCTGAGAATTCCTTGGATGACCAAAGCAAGTAATCAAAGCTCTTTCCTTCTGGCCTCACATACACGTTTAGCTTGCTAGGTTGAGATGTAATGGAATCTGAACCAGAAATCTGATAAATTAACCTAATGCAGGACCAGTCCTCAGGCTGTAGGTCAGGGCTGACAAGCACTGCTTTCTCTCCTTCAATTCCAAAGGATGTATCCACAGAAATATAATGACCTTGAGCATAAAAAAATAATAATTAAAAGATATAAGGTGAGCTACAAAAGATATATCTACAGAAATGTAATGACTTTCAAAATACATAGGGCTGCATTTCAACTAAAATGTTAATCATGCAATTAAAATGTTTTTATTGCGATTAATCATGCGATTAAAAGATGCATGCTAGCATCTTATTTCTGTCCTCTGTCCTTCCTCCCTTCCCTCCGTCCCCCCAGTTCAACATCTCTCCATCCCTCCCCCCCCCCCCAACCTAGGTCAAACATCTCTACTTTTCTTCTCTCCTGCCCCCATGGGTCCAACATTGCTCTCTCTCTCTGCTCCCTGCCTCTTTCCCAGGTTCAAAATCACTCTCTCTGCTCCCCCACCCCACTGGGCACAACATCTCTCCCTCTCTCTCCTCCCTTTCCACCCCCAGGTCTAACTTCTTTCTCTGCTCCCCCTGTCCAACATTGCTCTCTCTGCTTCCCCACTTCCTGGGTCCAATATTGCTCTCTCTCTGCTCTCCTCTGTCCAATCTCTCTCTCTCTCTCTGCTCCCCTACCTTCAACATTGCTCTCTCTGCTTCCCCACTCCCTGGGCCCAATACTGCTCTCTCTCTGCTCCTCCTCCCCACTTCAGGTCTAGCATTGCTCTCACATTGTTCCTTCACTCCCATGGGTCCAACATCACTCCCTTTCTTCCTTCCCCCCACATCTTCCAACTGCTTACACAGCAGCAGCAGCTCAAGGAAGAGTCCTCCGTAATCTAGCCATCTGAAAAAAAGGAGGAATTAAGGAGGTCTTTTACTAAGGCGCGCTACTGATTTTAACGCGCGATAAAAATAGGCACACGCTAAACACTAGAGACATCCATTGGGATACATTGGTGTCTCTAGCGTCTAGCACGTACCTATTTTTAGGGCACACTAAAAACGCTAATGTGCCTTAATAAAAGACCCCCTAAGTAATTTGATTGATTTTTTTTCCCTCTGGGGTTTGGAAATTGAAAGGGTCTGACATCTCTCAACAATCATGACTTTGTACTTTCAGCAAAGTTAAAAAGATCATACATATAAACAGGTGCATCACCTTGTAGAATCGAAAACAGTAAAACTTGAATACTACTCTCGCCTTCACTGGAAGTCAGTGAAGATGTATGAAAAAATAAGAAATGTGATCAGTTTTAGATAACGAATAGCTCAACCGGTTAGCTGTATTCTGAATTGTTTGAAGTTTTCTTAATGTAACCCTAGAACAATCCAAAATGATCACATTGCAATAAAAGCAATGCCTGCACCAATACCCGAAAGTAATTTATTTTAAAAGTATTTCCATGTAATTTTATTGAGTGTCTCCCGGTCTTTGTACTTTTTGAAAGAACGAAAAATTAAATCACTTTTACCCATTCTACACCGCTCAAGATTTTATAGACCTAAATCATATCCCCCTGCAGCAGTCTCTTTCCAAGCTGAAGAGCCCTAACCTCTTTAGCCTTTCCTCATATGGGAGGAGTTCCATCCCCTTTATCATTTTGGTCGTCTTCCCTTCTTTAAACCTTGTCTAATTCTGCTATATCTTTTTAGAGATACGATGACCATAATTAAACACAATAGTCAAGGTGAAGTCGAACCATGGAGCCATACAGAGGCATTATAATATTCTAGGTCTTATTTTGCATCCCTTTTCTAATAATTCCTAGCATCCTGTTTGCCTTTTTGGCTGCACACTGGGCATAAGATTTCACCATATTGTCTACAATGACACCTAGTTCTTTTTCTTGAGTGCTGATTCCTAAAGTGGACCCTAGCATCGGGTAACTATGATTCGGATTATTCTTCCCAATGTGCATCACTTTGCATTTGTCCACATTAAATTTAATCTTCCATTTGGATGCCCAGAGTTCCAGTTTCCTAAGGTTTTTCTACAATTTTTCACAATCTGCATGTGTTCTTGACAACTTTGAATAATTTTGTGTCATCTGCAAATTAATCACCTCACTCGTCGTCCCGTTTTCCAGATCATTTGTAAATATGTTAAAAAGCACCAGTTCCAGTACAGATTCCTGCAGCACTCCACTATTCACCTTCCTCCACTGAGAAAAATGACCCTACCCTCTGTTTTCTGTCCAATAACCAATTCCTAATCCATACTAGAACCTTGCCTCCTATCCCATGATTTTCATTTTCTTAGGAGTCTCTCATGAGGAAATCTGTCAAAAGCTTTCTGAAAATCTAGAAACACTACATCAACTGGCTCACCTTTATCAACATGTTTATTCATGCCTTCAAAGAAATGAAGCAGATTGGTGAGGCAGTGTCATGGCTCTGCCATGCCTCTACCTGACACACCCTGACTCACCGATTTTCTCTGGGTGAGCAGGTCCTGTGACACTAATCGGGGCGGCAACCTGCCTTTCTCCTGCAGCTGCGCACCAGCAGACACTGGCCTCCTAGGGTGCGCGTGTACATCGGGCCCAGTTTTGAAGGGACTGCAGTAGGGAGCCAGGGTTGTCTTCCAAAGACAACCTGTCAGGGGGTTTTTAAGGAAGTCTCTGCCTCCCTATTGAGGCCTTTGCAAAAGGTTTCCAGCAGCTGTGCCTTGCCACTTGTGTCTCCCATTCAAGCCTAGCCTAACTTGTTCCAGTTACTGTTTTGCCTTGCCTGGTTCCTGTCTGTGCCTTGCCTGCCCAGTCCTGCCTTGTCTCCAAGGCCCAGATGCATCAACCAAACGTAAAAAAAGCAAAATCGTTAAAGCCATTACCGAATTTTAAAAAACGAACAATGCTCCAAAAAAACAAGTCGCACAAGTTCAGTGTGGTATTGTAAAGAACGATGCATCAATCCCCGTCGGTAATCGGCTCCTAAAGCATGCGCAGAGCAGCCAAGTGTTATGATGGCTGCTCTGTGCATGCCAGAAACGTAAAAAAATAAAATAAAATAAAGAAAACAACACAAACACATGGCTCCCCGCTTTCCCCTGCATGTCTCCACAAACATAAAGGATCGGGAGGGGGCAAAGGCGCTCATAAGGACCATCCTGTATGGCCGGCCTTGCCCCCCCCCCCTCCCGAGGTCGCCACTGCTCCCCGCTGCTCCGTGTGTGAATTAAAAGCTGTTAAAAATCTTAACTTTTGCAGTGCCGGGCCCCCCTCCTTTCCTGTCTCTCTCTTCTCCTTCTGTATCCAATGCTCCACCTCCTGACATCCTCCGCCTCTGTGCCCCGCCCCCCTGAGTTCGTCGTTGCTGCTCCCCCCTCCACCGGACCCCCCCCCCTCCGCCATAATGGCCGGTGCAGCGCCTCTCACCTGTGTTTGAAGGCGCTTCATGGGTTGGATCAGCTGTTCGTCGATCGCTTCTGTCTCCTCCGACGTCTTTCTCCTTCTTCTTGTGCCCACCCTTCTTGTGCCCACCCTCCTCTGACATCAGTTATCTACGTAGGTAACTAGGGCCTGTTTGCTTTTAATAAGCCTCCTACAATGATGTAGGATATGTTCACGAATTTTAGGCCATTTTTCTAATTGGAGACCCACTGTGTTTTCCAGCTTATTTCTAATCTCTGTAGGTAAGGTACCCTTAAGTAAATGGTAAAATACTGGGAGGGCATTATCAGAGTCGAATTTTTCCTCTGTCTCTTCTTTATATAGGTCTTGGAGTCTCAGTAAATAAGCCTCAATAGGTTCTGAATCCATTTCCCATCTTTGGGAAGTGATAACTGAAAAGTCTTTAAGGGTCGGATACATGGTCCGGATTTCCTGAAATACTTTGGTCTGAATTTCTGTCAAAGGGTTGCCGTCATACTGGGTATCTGTTACAAACTTTGCATATCCCGATTGAGTGAATATGTCAGTGACACTAGCGTGTGGGGTTCTGCCCAGGAGCGCTTTCATATCGCCAACTGATAGAGTAGTCCCCAGAGTAATGTCCTGTAATTTCTTCAACCATCGGTTACCTCCCTGTGCAATATCCGGGAGCTGTAGTATGAGGCTATTTAATTCAACAGCTGAAAGTGGGGTGTATTCCGTATGAGGGACACCTCCTGACATTTTATTCAGCAGGGGAAAAAGTTTCACTGATTTAAGGAGATCAATCGAGGCGGTTGGGGGAAACTGATTCGCATACTTTTTCCAAACCTGAAGACCTTGGATTAGATAGAGGGTTGTTTTCTGATCCCAATGGGGGTCGGGGTGGTCATAAATAAGATCTCTTACAAGTGAAAGCTTGTCTGATCGTAAAGATCCTTCACGTGGGAAGAGGGCGGACTGGGGCTGGAGCGCCTCAGACCATCCTGCAAGGTTGTCAACCCATGGGTGTTTTAATTACCTCTTTTTATAGACCTCTTTCTGACTCCGTCACACGGGGGACTAAAGGTACTTATTTCATATATCAGGTTCTGTATAGTTTCTCTAACCTCCATTGTCACCCAATCACAAGGTCTATTCTGGGGTGGCATTAGGAACCGTAATTAAAAACTAATTCCCATAATTACTGCTTTCTGTTTTTTTTTTCTGGATCTAGATATACTCTGGGCCATTTATGTTCCCACATAAATCTTATTAAACATCTGTCTAAGTTTCTGCAAAGACTGAGTGTCACTTGTATATGATCTACCTTGTAGGCTAAATGTAAGGTAAAGAGAAGATAGAATCAATAAAAATAAAGACAGAGATAGGTTTAGATAGATAGATACATTTTATTTCTTACCCAAACACAGGTCTTCAAGTTGATACAAATACAGACATCAGATTCTGGTTTCAGCCGCACAGGGCTTCGCCGTCTGACAGAAGCTTTGGAGAAGACTCTCAAACTAAGCCAAAATCTCCCCTCTTTTATACACAAACCTCTCCATAGAAGTGAATGGTGAGAAACCTTGCTCCTAATCTTTCTCACTTTCTGAGATCATACTTTCCCACGCGATCTGCTATCTGATGTACCCAACTCCTTCCGTTCTCAGCTACTGCTAATTATCAACATGTTTTGGGAAGCGTTGAGATAACAGTTTCACATCTTCCGGCTGCAATACTTTTCATACTTTTCATACCATCTCATGAACTCTGTATTACCTCTGTATCATTGTATACCAAAACTAATAAGCTCCATTTTATTCATCTGATCTTTCATTACAGATGCTATATTTGATTTAAAAATTGTACCAATTTGTGTCAGAAGTCATTATTCAGACCTGCTTTTTGCAGATTCTCAAATATTAAATCATTTACTTGTTGTTTGGCCTACTTAGTACTTTTTTCAGTTGTTCTAGGCTGCATAGCTTTGGCCATCACTATTCCAGTGGTAGCCTTAAAGCTAGGCCATATATTAACAGGCCCAAATGTTTATGAGGAGCCCTTTGAGATGTGCTAATCCAATAGCTCATGACATATATTTTTTCCTGGTACATCAGCTGCTGGCAGAAAGAAGAGTTGCAGGTGAGAAAGCA
Source organism: Microcaecilia unicolor (assembly GCF_901765095.1). NCBI lineage: Eukaryota > Metazoa > Chordata > Amphibia > Gymnophiona > Siphonopidae > Microcaecilia > Microcaecilia unicolor. Next base: position 242,816,325 of record NC_044032.1, on the reverse strand, counting down.
GAGCAATCTTTGCCTGTAGAAGTCAGTCTATTCTCTCTCCCTCTCTTAGTTCAATTTCCTCAGAGAGCAGTGCTGCTTACTTGCTTCCTTCTCTGCTGATCTTCTTCTGCAGTCAGAACCAAGGGGCACCCCTATTTGTTGGAGATTTAAAATATATTTATATTTCAAGGGGGGCCTAACATGCTTGTTTGCTTAGGGTCCACCAGGGGTTAATCCTGCCCTGCTTGTCTGCCTAGCCTTCTCTGCCTTGTGAAGTTCTAGCCTTGTCTGCCTTCTCATACCTATCCTTGTCTGCTTTATCTTGCCTAGCCTAGTCTGCTTTGTCTTAAGTCAAGTCTGGTCTGCCTTATCTTCTGCTAAGCTTTGTCTAGTACTTTGCCTTGTCTAGTACTTTGCCTAGTGTTGTGCCTAGCCTGAGTGACTCGCCTGCCATAGTCTGTACCCAGCTACGGTCCAAGGGCTCATTTCTCCTAAGTCTGTGACAAGCAACATTTCCCTTGGCTGAACCCAAGCTGACTCTGTCCCATTAAACCATGTTTGTCTACGTGTTCTGTAATTTTATTCTTTATAATAGTTTCCACTATTTTGCCCGGCACTGAAGTCATGCTTACCGGTCTGTAATTTCCCGGATCCTCATATCCACCATCCACCCAGCTATTTATATGCCTAAATGATTGAATCACCAACTACAACTGCTGACCTAACCCTTCCCTCCTTGGCAGAAGCTCCTGGAAACACATCCTCAATGCAAGAGGATATTGCATCCCCTGGTGGGCAGGTCCTGGCTACAGGATTACTTCCAGCTGCACCAGGGTGATGCTCTCCTTTTAGGAGACCTCCCTCCTCCAAGGCAGCACAGGGGCTCCCAGACTGGAGGTGGCAAGAATAAAAGCCTTTTTACTATTAGAAAACATGTCTTCCCATTAGTGCGTGGCCATTTGCATGTGAGACCTAATCAGCACCTATTTTCTGGGTAGTAAGGCTTCAAGCGCTAAATTCCTCCCTAAATGTGTGAAAACAGTCCATCCAAGACCTATTTGTTTCTGGTCCAAAAATAGATAATCAGCCACTTCAAGATATGTCAATTGTTTGGCAGTGACAGTTTTTGGCATCTCTTTGGACTTTGCATGATAGAATTCATTAAGAGGAAGAGACAAGAGATGGGATCATTTTTTACATTTTCTCTATCCCTTTACAGATATTCTAGAGATTTATGCATAGCCTTTGGCTTTCCTAGCAACAATTTCATTTGCTTGTTACTTTTAAATATATTGCCAGACTGTGGGTTTTGTTCATTTTAATAAAAATGAATGTTTCTCAAGCAATGCAAAGAATGTCCAGAGAGTTCTTGACAGAGGAACTGTTATGGAGATTCTTAGGCTAGGGTGACCCTAACTCCGGTAACAACATTTCATATTCTGAATAGCACATTCCGTCATTTAGTGTGTTCTCAATCTCATTATATTCATGCATTTGCACAACTTGCCTTCTTTTTTTCACAGTTTTCTTTCATGTTTATAATCTCAACAGGCATGCCTCCACAGCAAAAAAATCAGAACCTAGTATATATGCACCCTGACCCTGAGCAGTGGGTTATACAATCAGTAGTGTAATGGTTGCAAATTCTACTTCTCTAGTGGCACCAGCTCTTTCTGGCCTGACATGCATGGGCCAGATCCAGGAATCAAACTCTGATCTCCTGTGTAAGCTTCATTTAGAAGAACTTAATAGTAATGTTGAGCAGGATCTACTCAATGCAAATATTACAGTGAGGCTTTAGATTGTGGTTGCTATCATCTGATATTTATTAAATTCAAATGTAAAAATCCTTGCCAAAGTTTTGCAGTTGAGGCTTGAGTTAAAATCGTCCGTAGTACCTGAAGATTGGAGGGTGGCCAATGTGATTGCCAATTTTTAAAACGGATTCTAGGGGTGATCTGGGAAATTACAGACTGGTAAGCCTGACATCAGTGCTGGGCAAAATAACGGAAACTATTATCCTATATAATAATTCTCACCTCCAACGTTCTGAGGCTGCCTGGAACCGCGGGTCTCTTGAAGGTGGTCTGCTAGATGGAGTAGATCATCCCACTGATTGGCTGTGTCTCAGATGACGTCACCAGCCCGACGCACAAGAAACAAACCACGACCCAGGCAGGGGGAGGAGTAGAAACACTCCTCCCCCTGCCAACCGCCCTCAAAAAAACGCCGCCGACCTCCCTCTCCCGAACTGCCGCTGCCCCTTGGAGCTTGAGTTGTTGGCCGCTGCCCTCCCTCTCCTCTCCTCCAAGTTCCAGCCCCACCCTTGGACCCGCAGCACGCTCTCTCCCTACCCCGGGCCCCCTCCTGTCCCAACTCACCAGCGCCGCTGGACATCACCCCGCCCTGAGCCCTCCCTCACTCACCCTCCTCCCCGATGTTCGCAGTTGCTCGCTCGCTCGCTCGCTCACAAGCGCCATCCCGCCTTGCCAACAGTAGAACAACGTGGATGCAGCACCTCACACGTTTTCTTTGTTTTGAGTGTATGGGAATGACAGCTGCAAGGCACATTGGAAACAGAGATTACCCTAATTGCCTTCCTTCCTTACACTGGACTACATAGGCTTACTTCCACTCCTGTCTACTACGAGAGGGGAGGAAGGTCGGTGAACGACAACGTGGATGCAGCACCTCACAGGTTTCCTTTGAATTGAGTGTATTGCAATAACGGCTGCACGGCGCAGGGGAAACAGAGATTACCCTAATTGCCTTCCTGGCTTACAGTGGACTACATAGGCTTACTTCCACTCCTCGGAGGGGACCGAGGGAGGGTGGGGGGGGGGGATAACCTTGCTAGCGCCCGTTTCATTTCAGCCAGAAACGGGCCTTTTTTACTAGTAAAGAATAAAATTACAGAACACGTGGAGGGGCATAATCGAACGCGAACGCCTATCTCCATGGGGGTCTATGTCCGAAAACGGGTACGTGAAGAAGAGGGACAGACCGTATTTTAAAAAAAAAAGGACATCTTTGTTTTGTTTCGAAAATACGGTTTGTACGGACCAAATGCCATGGATTTGTTTGTTTCTGAGCTGGGCGTTTTTTTTTTTTTTTTAGCGATAATGGAAACTAAAACCAGCCAGCTCAAAAACGTCCTAATCCGAGCCATTTGGCCGTGGGAGGGGCCACGATTCGTAGTACACTGGCCCCCCTGACATGCCAGGACACCAACTGGGCACCCTAGAGGTCAGTGCAGTGGACTTCAGAAACAGCTCCCACATGCATAGCTCTCTTACCACGGGTGCTGAGCCCCCAACCCCCTTCCCCAACACCCACTACCCACAAATGTACAATACTACCATAGCTCTTAGGGGTGAAGGGGGCACCTACATGTGGGTACAGTAGGTTTTGGAGGCCTCCCATTTACCAGCACAAGTGTTACAGGTAGGGGGGATGGGCCTGGGTCTGCCTGCCTGAAGTGCACTGCGGTACCCACTAAAAGTGCTCCAGGCCTCTAGGACTTGTTGCTGCTGTAGAACCTTGGCACACCAGTTGACACCTGAAGACTAATGTCTCCGAAAACGTCCTTTATTGGAATAAGCACGTTTACTCACAGTTAACTGCAGATTAGAGGTTCTGCCCCACTGACCTACTGAGATAAGCAGTAGGTCAGAGCTGGCAGAATGCTGTACAATGCCCACTTTCAGTAACGTGGCTAACACATGAAAGGGAGCTAAAACTGGCTTACAAAAATGGCCACTACCTCATGGACTACCGGAAACAAAACAGGGCACACTCTGACCCAGTAAGCAGAGGGAAAAGCACCATGGGAGTAGAGCCTACCAACTACCAACATCGTGAGCATTTAACACAAGCTAGTGGAATCACGGAGCCCAATACCCTACACCCACCACAATGCATTGCTGATGTGACTCTGCAGTGTGCATAACAGAAAAGGTGTCACACTCACCCGAGAGCCACATCAGAACCAGGGAAAGGCTGTCAGAGGATAGAACACATTCTGCTGTCATGCAGGTGGGTACAGCATTTGAGGCTGGCATAGAGGCTGGCAAAAAAGTGTGTAAAGTGGGTTTTTTTGGTGGGAGGGGGTTAGTGACCACTGGGGGAGTCAGGGGAGGTGATCCCCGATTCCCTCCGGTGGTCATCTGGTCAGTTGGGGCACTTTTTTGGGACTTGGATCTGAAAAAAAAGGGTCCAAATAAAGCGGACTAAATTCTTGTCAAAAACGCCCTTCTTGTTTCGATTATCAGCTAAAGATGCCCATCTCTCCTCGACTGATAACCACGCCCCAGTCCCACCTTCACCATGCCTCCGACATGCCCCCGTCCACTTTGTTCGTTCCTGCGACGGAGTGCAGTTGAAGACGACCAAAATCGGCTTTCGATTATACCAATTTGTTCGCCCACGGGAGAAAGACGCCCATCTCCCGATTTGGGTCGAAATATGGGCCTTTTTCTCTTTCGAAAATAAGCAGGATAGACAAACATGGTTTAATAGGACACAGTCAGCATGGGTTCAGCCGAGGGAAGTCTTGACTCACCAATTTCCTTCATTTCTTTGAAGGTATAAATAAACATGTGGATAAAGGTGAGCCGGTTGATGTAGTGCATCTAGATTTTCAGAACGCTTTTCATAAAGTTTTTCAAGAGAGACTCCTCAGAAAATTAAAGAGTCATGGGATAGGAGGCAAGGTTCTGATGTAGATTAGGAATTGGTTATTAGACAGAAAACAGAGGGTATGGTTAAATGGTCATTTCTCTCAATGGAGGAAGGTGAATAGTGGAGAGTCACAGAGATCTGTACTGGGACCGGTGCTATTTAATATATTTATAAATGATATAGAAATTGGATCAACGAATGAGGTGATCAAATTTGCAGATGACACAAACCTATTCAAGGTTGTTAAAACATGTGCAGACTGTGAAATATTGCAGGAAGACCTTAGGAAATTAGAAGACTAGGCATTCAAACGGCAGATAAAATTTAATGTGGACAAATTCAAGGTGATGCACATTGGAAAGAATAATCCAAATCACAGTTACCTGATGCTAGGGTCCACCTTGGGGGGTCAGCACTCAAGAAAATGATCCAGGTGTTGTTGTAGATAATACATTGAAATTTTCTGCTGAATGTGCAGCAGTGACCAAAAAAAGCAAACAGGATGCTACGAATTATTAGGAAACAGATGGTGAATAACACTAAAAATACTATAATGCCTCTGTTTCACTCCAGGGTATGACCTCACCTTCAGTAGTGCATTCAGTTCTGGTCACTGTATCTCAAAAAAAATATAGCGGAATTAGAAAAGGTTCAAAGAGCAACCAAAATAAGAAAGGTGACGGAGTGGCCTAGTGGTTAGGGTGGTGGACTTTGGTCCTGAGGAACTGAGTTCAATTCCCACTTCAGGCACAGGCAGCTCCTTGTGACTCTGGACAAGTCACTTAACCCTCCATTGCCCCATGTAAGCCGCATTGAGCCTGCCATGAGTGGGAAAGCTCGGGGTACAAATGTAACAAAAAAAAAACTCCTCTCATATGAGGAAAGGCTAAAGAGGTTAGGGCTCTTCAGCTTGGAAAAGAGACAGATGAGGGGAGATATGATTGAGGTCTACAAAATCCTGAGGGGTGTAGAACAAGTAGAAGTAAATCAAATTTTTTACTCATTCCAAAAGTACAAAGACTAGTGGGCACTCAAAGAAGTTACATGGAAATACTTTTAAAACAAATAGGAGGAAATATTTTTTCACTCAACGAATAGTCAAGCTCAGGAATTCTTTGCCAGAGGATGTGGTAACAGTGCTTAGCGTATCTGGGTTTAAAAAAGGTTTGGACACGCTTCTAGAGGAAAAGTCCATAGTCTGCTATTGAGACAGACATGGGGAAGCAACTGCTTGCCCTGGGACTGGTAGCATGGAGTGTTGCCATGATTTGGGTTTCTGCCAGGTACTTGTGACTTGGCTTGGTCACTGTTGGAAACAAGATACTGGGCTAAATGGACCATTGGTCTGACCCAGTATGGCTACTCTTATGTTCTTATGAGTTAATTTTACTCTCCCTTTTTACTGAATTCTAGAGTGGCTTTCTCAAAGGCAGATCCTCTACTGCAAATACTGGGTGGCCTTTTAGTTTATTAATTAGACCAATACCCAAAAGTTCCTGGGTCTTGGTCCTATCCTTGGAAGTTGAAAAACCATCATACCCTACTTTCCCCCCACTTTTAAATTAGCATTATAATTAGCAAATCTTCTGTATGGGTCCTCTACAGGATTGGTCAGAATCTCTCTATATAAAAAGCAACACCAACGTTCTATGAAGCCTCCAGCCGGAAGTGTGAAGGGGGCGAGATATCCGGTTTCCCTGAGTGTCTGCCCCGCCCTCTCTGTAACACAGTCAGTGAAGGAAAACAGCAGAGCACAAAATCAAATCGCTGGCTCTGTAACAGTGAAGGACTCAGAGGGGGGAGGGGAGAGAGGCCACAGAAGAAAACATTGCTAGCCTCCGTTTCATTTGCATCAGAAATGGGGCTTTTTTACTAGTCTCAATATAAAACCTAAAGCTCCAGTTCTATATTACACATTTCATATTCCCCAACAATGGATCTATCCCCCTTACAACCATACAATATGTATTCAGATTGTGACTATCACCTCAGCAACAGCACATATTCTTCCACTATCAGACACTGTTTAAGGCAAATGAGATTTTGTTTGTCATCTTTATCAGAGGACTGTCGGGGGGGGGGGGGGGGGGCGGTCCTGGGAGGTTTTTACCAGCCTGCTTGTTTGTCTGGGTTTCTGGGCAGGTGGGAAAGTTGTCTGTCTGACTGGTGGGCTTCAGGGTGGCCTCCCCTCACGTACCTTAATGTGCCCTGGTGGTCTAGTGGCTTCTTTGAGGCAGGAAAAGCCCTACTCTTTCCTGCCTGTCTCTGCCGCTGACCAGCTCGCTGCCGGCGCCACTTCAAAATGGATGTCAAGACTTCAAGCGGCAGCCTCGCAAGATTTCTGCAGAAAATGTACGCATGCTACTCAAGTAACAAGCCAATCAGTGATGATAATTGGCTGATAACAACCAATTATCAGTAAGTGGCACTAATTGGAATATACGCACGCTTTTTTTATAGGCATATTCTAAAAAGAAGCATGCATACATTCAAATGTGTGTAACTGAATAGTGGGCACAGCTACAGGAGGAGTGTGGGAGTGTCAGAGGCATTACTCGAGTTTGCGTGTGTATTTATACCAGGTTTTCAGTGGTGTAAATGGCCGCACATAAATGTAGCATGCTCCCCGGCTCTATGCGCTATTCTATACACCACGCTTAACTATATTATATATTTATTTATATATTTATAGAATATAGAATAGCGCTAGTTGCGTTAATCAGATGTGTCTAGATTTTAGATGCCATTTACAGAATCTGGCCCTTAATGCTTAAGACTATAGAAGATTTTCAGAGCTCTCATTCATGTCAAGTTTATTCCCCAGTCTTGCTTCGGAAAACCGTTAAGGTGGCTATTAGAGGAAATAATATTGCTTTCACTCACAGGACAAAAAAAGTGAAACTGCAGGCCCAGGCAGACTTAGAAAGGAAGATTTCACAACTGGAGCATCAGCATAAACCCTATCTTTAAAAGTGTCTGCAAAGATTTATGTTCTACCAGAGAGAGGCTGAATTTGTTACAGGTGGATGGGATTGAAAAATTCTTTAGAAATGCTAAGCAACGCTTTTACAAACATGGTGATAAGGTTACTGGCTAATCTACTGAGTCGAAAGCAGAATAATAGAGCGGTGTATGGCATTAGGGAAGTTTCAAGTGCCCTAATCACATCTTTGGAGCAAACTGTGCAGACCTTTTGGTCCTTTTTCCAATGGTTGTATTCTTCAGAAGAGGTTTGCTCCCCTGCCCGCATTAGAGCCATTTTGGACTAAATTCCTCACCCTAATTTGAATAAAAGGACCAATTATCAACCTTGGTTACCCTGTCAGAGTTGAAAAGGGCTGTAGAAGGTTTATCCTCAGGCAAAAACTCGGGGCCGGGTGACTTGCATATTGATTGCTACAAAAACTATTTTGACCTCCTAGCTCCTTGGCTGTTAAATTTTTATTTAACGTATTGCAGGATACGCCTAGGGCTAGTCATCTACTCAATGCAAATATTACAATGAGGCTGCAGATTGTGGTTGCTATGTAAAAATCCTTGCCAACATTTTGCAGTTGAGGCTTGAGTTAATTCTACCCTCCCTTTTTACTAAAGACTAGTGGCTTTCTGAAAGGCAGATCCACTACTGCAAGTACTAGGTGGTTTTTCAGTGTTATTAATTAGGCCAACACCCCAAAATTCCTGGGTCTTGGTCCTATCTTTGGATGTTGAAAAACCATTTGATGGTGCTAAAGGGGAAGATCCAAGGTAGCCACTACCTGCTAACTGACATCAATGTCTCTGCTGTTTCCTTATAAGAACATAAGCATTGCTATACTGGGACAGACCGAAGGTCCATCAAGCCCAGTATCCTGTTTCCAACAATGGCCAATCCAGGTCACAAGTACCTGGCAAATATCCCAGAACAGCTAAACAGATTTTATGCTGCTTAACCTACAATATGCAGTGGATTTTCCCAAGTCCATCTTAACAATGACTTATGGACTTTTATTTTATGAAATTATCTAAACCTTTTTAAACCCTGCTAAGCTAACTGCTTTTACCACATTCTCTGGCAACAAATTCCAGAGTTTAATTACTTGTTGCATGAAGAGTAATCCTTGATTCTCTCTCATAGGAAAATGAAAGGGCAGTCAGAAACAGAGTGCTGCTTGGCCTCTTGCTCCAGCCACTGCAATTCCTGGATTGATTGATTCCTATTTGCCGAGACCCAGGAGAAAGACAGTTGATCTGGTACGGTCCCTGCTGGAAGTTGCCCAGGCAGGTCGAGGTCAGGAGCACTCTGTGGGGCAAAATGAGATCCCTATGAGTCTAGATCCAAGATCACCCCCTCCTCAACCCACAGCACTGAGCTCCCCTGTCCAACACACGCAGCCCGTAGTAGATTTGCAAGGGGCTATAGGATGGGAAGAAGGTTAACTCAGGCCTCTGAGCTTTGGTGTGTCCGCCACGGGGCAACCAACCATTGACGAGGAGAGAACGGAGCAGCTGGTGCAAGTGGGCCTGTCTCAGTCCCCAGAAAGTTCTGGAGATGCTGGAGTGGTGAGAATTTTCTAGGAAACAAGAGTTACCGAAGTTGCTGGTGAATAAATCTGTGGAACTGACTGCTACGGTTGAAACTAATTACTGCCATCAAGGAAGAAACTGTTGAGCTAAAATCTTCTACTGGACAAGATCGAGGTACTGTGGAACATCAAACTTTTACTCAAATACAAGTAATGCAAAGTACATGTATAAAATGATCTTGCTATGATGGAATTAAAATTGTAAAATATTGAGAATTTTCTCAGAAGTGGTAACCTTAAGAGTTTTGAATATGCCGGTTCTAGCTGATTCTACGGCTTTAGAACGCTTTCATATGTTTGTACTAGAAAATCTGAAAATTCCTCGGGACGGGCTAACATTAGACTCTAAAATTTAGAAAAACTGCAGTGAATAATATTATCAGGCTTATTTTTCGAAAGAGAAGGACGCCCATCTTTCGACACAAATCGGAAGATGGGCGTCCTTCTCACAGGGTCGCCCAAATCATCATAATCAAAAGCCAATTTGGGGCGTCTCCAACTGCTTTCCATCGTGGGGACAACCAAAGTTGGAGGCGTAGAAAAGGCAGGACTTGAGCATGCCTAACACATGGGCATCCTCGACCCATAATCGAAAAAAGAAGGGTGACCCTGATGAGCACTTGGACAACTTTACTTGGTCCTTTTTTTGTTATGACCAAGCCACGAAAAGGTGCCCAAACTGACCAGATGACCATCGGAGGGAATCGGGGATGACCTCCCCTTACTCCCCCAGTGGTCATTAACTCCCTCCCACCCTAAAAAAAAACTTCTAAAATATTTTTTGCCAGCCTCTATGCCAGCCTCAAATGTCATACTCAGGTACATCGCAGCAGTATGCAGGTCCCTGGAGCAGTTTTAGTGGGTGCAGTGCACTTCAGGCAGGCGGGCCCAGGCCCATCCCCCCTACCTGTTACACTTGTGGTGGTAAATGTGAGCCCTCCAAAACCCAGCACAAACCCACTGTACCCACATCTAGGTGCCCCCCTTCACCCAAAAGCGCTTTGGTAGTGGTGTACGGTTGTGGGTAGTGGGTTTTCAGGGGGGTTGGGGGGGCTCAGCACACAAGATAAGGGAGCTATGTACCTGGGAGCTTGGTGTCCTGGCATGTCAGGAGGACCAGTGCACTAAAAATGCTGGCGCCTCCCATGACCAAAGGGCTTGCATTTGGTCGTTTCTGAGATGGGCAACCTTAGTTTCCATTATCGCTGAAAATCAGAAACGACCAAGTCTAAAGACAACCAACTCTAGGGACGACCTAAATGTCAAGATTTGGGCGTTCCTGACCGTATTATCGAAACAAAAGATAGACGCCCATCTTGTTTCGATAATACGTCCTCAGGAAAACTTGGGCGCTCCTTTTGATTATGGCCCTCTATGTGAACTACTATAGTGACTTTGACATCAAGCATGGTTAGAGATTTATTGCTTTCATATTGTTTCAGAACTAAAGAGTGAATTTTTAGAGGGAAAAATCTGTTTTTTTCCAGATGTAACACAAAACACATAAAAGAAGGGTAGGCAATGTCTACTGCTTAGACTAGGTGTTCTCCGATTAGATGCTACATATTTTGGACCTTCCGAGTACTGGCTAACCAGTTTTAGTGATTGTTAACGTGTATGTTACTCTCTAGGAATAGTTGGCGGGAATTGTTTTTTTCTATTAGATATACTGTAATGTTAGTGTATCTTCTCTTTCTTTTTTAACCATTACTCCATCGCTTAGGTTGGATCTTTCATTATTGTGGACTAATGCAATATTTTATTTTCTTTATATTATTTATTGTATTCTTCCGGTTTGGAAATTGTTTTTCCATTTTGGCTATGCTGTACAAGAGTTTATCTTGATTGTAATATTTGGAACTTATACATTTTTTTAAAAACATTTGCTAGGGTGTCTTAGCCCACATTAGGACATTTATATCCCACACGTGCCTCAAGAGTTCAGTGCGGCTTACAAAAACTAAGAGATTGAGCATTATACAATAACATAGTTAATTGTTAAAAATTGTCTATAACAACAACATTCTAAAATAGCTATCTTAAAACAACAAAACCCTGAAATAAGTAAGTCTTTAACAACTTATGAAATCGGATATAACTAGTTTGACACCTTATCAGGTTGGGAAGTTCATTCCACCACCTACTACTACTACTACTACTACTTATCATTTCTAAAGCGCTAGCAGCATGATAGGAGAACATTGCTGAAAAAATTGTTTTATAAATAATTTTCCTTGAATTTGGTTAAAGTAAAACTACAAAATCCCTAGAAACTGGATCAGAATTTCTGGAGGATAGATTACTAAGCTGCAACATATAGCTAGGGACCGATCTTTGTATAATATGAAAATGTAAAAGTTGAAGCCCATAATTCCAGGGAGTCTTCACCTCTGCCAACTATATCCTGAATATCACCTCAAAAATGTATATTGTGATATCATCCCCATATATCAATGGATGAAAACCAAAAATAGCTCCTTGGAGTGGAATGAACTGGACATGTCGAACTGCATCAAAAGAAATCATTTACCAACACTAATTTCTTTCCTAGCTATTAACAGTAGAGTGGCCAATACTATTTCTGTACAAGTCAACACCAGTGGAGTTATGTAGACTATTGGGATCACTTTCGAAAGAGAAAAACATCTAAAAAGTGGCATAAAGCAGCATTTGGAATTTTTTCTCACAAAAATGTCCAAATCAGTATTTTCGAAACCTGTTTTTCAGACATTTTTTTATGATGTTCGTCTGCAGTGCATCCAAGTCTCAAGGGGGTGTGTCAGGGGAGTGTTAAGGGTGGGATTTGGGCATTCCTAAGAATTTGACATTTTTCAGCCATAATGAAACAAAACAAAACCACCCAGGACTAAAATTAAGACATTTTGAGCTAGACCTGTTTTTATAACGAATAAGGCACAAAAAGGTGCCCTAAATGGCCACATGACCCCTGGAGGGAATCAGGGGTGACACCCCCAATACCCCCCCCCCCCCCCAGTGATCAGTGATGGAAATACATGAAGCCTACATGGAAAAATCAGCTACAATTCTTTTGAGAAGAGGGAACCAACTCTGACAGACCACTAGACACTATGAGAATCATTGTGCCAGGTCTCTGATAGAATTTGTGCAGGATCTTTGCAATAATAGGTGTGGGTGGATAAGCATAGAGGTGAGGCCAATTCCACAGTATGGTGAAGGCATCCCTTGATAGTTAATCTGGGGATGAGCATAATAAACAATAGAGAAAATGTTTGCGTTTATTCCACTGGTCAAGAGGACTATTTGGGGAATTCCCCAAGTCTGAAAGATGTTCTTCAAGTTTGCTGGTCCAGAGACCACTCGTGAGGTTGAATAAACCTGCTGAGCTTGTTTGCTATCTGGTTCCAAACACCAGAGAGATAAGCAGCTTGGATTTGTATAAGATTTGCAATCACAAAGTCTCAAATGCTCATTGCTTCTTGACATAGGTGAAGGGATCCTATTCTTCCTTACCTGTTGACCTAAAACATGGCAACTCAGTTTTCTGAAGTAGTACTAAATGATCCTGAAGACGGATGAATAAATAAATAAATAAATAAATAGAGGGAGTAAAATATTACTCAGAACTCCAAGGGGGTTGTTTACTAAAGCTTAGCTCGAGTTATCTGAAGCAGGGTCCATTTTGTTCCTATGGGCCCTGCTGCAGATAACTCGAGCTAAGCTTTACTAAACAACCCCACAAATGATTTATACAGAGTAGTTTTTCAGACTGCAACCAGATTCCTTGATTATGATGAGAGTCAAGGTGGGCTCCAACCCAAATATGGAGGCATCTGTGATAAGGATCAGTTGATAGTCCAATGGAGCAAATGGACACCTCAGGTAAACTGTTTGGACATCCACTACTGTTGCATAGGCCATAGTGAAACCGATGGACAATTTGTGATAAAGGCTGAGTATACTAGTTCCATTTGAACCAGAGATCCCATTGAAGCTTTCTCATTTTCAGGTGGGTAAAGCGCATAAAATGTACTCTAATGATTATGGCCCAACATCTGTGAACAGGCCTTGGTTGTGAAGCATTAGGGCTTGCAGTCTATTCTGTGGTAGTAAAGCTCTTGCTTGAGCTGTGTCTAGAATGGCTCCTATGAACAAAATCTTGGCTAGTGTTGATGTCTCAAAGTTGATGAGGAATCCTAGTCTCAGAAGGAGGTGGATTGTTTCACCTGTGAAGTTGAGAACCAGGTTCTCTGAAGAAGCTGTCAAAGTTAGTCAATATGAAAAAAATAGATAACCTCCACTTGTGTAAGTAAGCAGCCATCACTACAAAGCATTTAGTGAAAACTTTAAACGATGACGCAAGGTGGAAAAGAAGTACTTTCTACTGATAATGGTCTGTATGAAGAAGGAACCTGAGATTTCCTGCAATGTGGATGAATTGGGAGTTATGCATAAGCACCTCTGACATACAGTCTCTCTTCTTCAAGAAGGAGAGAATGGAGGAAAGAGTGTTCATCTTGAAATTTTTCTTGTAGAGTAGATTTAGATCTCGAGATCTAATTCAGGATATAATCCTCCTGATTTCTTAGGAATAAGGACATATATTGAGTTCCTTTCAAGGAGTGGAACTGCCTCGAAGGAGGAGCTGGATTTTTTCCTGAAGAAAATAGATAAAGGGATAAGGCAACTGAGACAACAGTAAAGGTTGATCTGGTGGCAAATTGTAGAACCTGAAGTGGTAGTCCATTGTTATGATGCCTAGAACCCAGGAAGCTGTTGTGATTTGTTCACACTGCTGCAGGCAGAATTGTACCCAGCCCTGTACAGGAAGAGCAGGGTATAGTGGAGGAGTAGCCTAGTGGTTAGTGCAGCAGCCTGGGGACCTGGGTTTAATTCCCACTGCAGCTTCTTGTGACTCTGGGCAAGTCACTTAATCCTCCATTACCCCAGGTACAAAAAAAAAAAAAATACCTGTATATAATATGTAAACTGCTTTGATTGTAACCACAGATAGGTGGTATGTCAAGTCCCATTCCCTTTCCCTATATTCTGGACACTAGCTGTCAAAAAGTAGAAGGCTGCTTTATCTGGCAGGCATAGACTAATTGTCCTCCCTCACTGATCAGGTTTAGAAAAAGTAGGATTCTGAGTTTGCTGAAGCTTCTTGGTGAAAGGGACAATGGCCATTCTACAACAGCAATAACTTCTACAGCATTGGGATGTGTTCATTCTTCTAGAGGAGACGATGGTACAGAGAAGAAATACTGTAAAATAAAACAGTGGTCCTTAATGGTATCCACAATCTCCTTTACCTTATCCCCCAAAAGAGAGCCTCCAGTACATGAAGTGTCTTTCAATCTTATATAAGCATCCCCCCACAAGCTGGATACATGCAACCATGCAAGATAATTGACAGCAATAGCAGAAGCTGAAATTGTAGATATATCAAATATGTCATAGGCTGTGTGTGTACAATGGGTTCAACAGCCATCTGTTTTGACTATATAGCCACTAACTTGTATGCATTGCATCCCTGGAACTCCTTCTTGTCTAAATGGTGAGAGGACTTAGGGTCTTCAGAAAGAGGCATGTTGGAATATTCTTTATATTTGCTGACGTTCTTCATGGTTGATTTAGCTACCACTGAAGAATGTGAAAGCTGAACCTTATTGAAAGTCAGTGATGGCTGGACCTTATATTTCACATCCCTTTTCTTGGAGACCAGCTAAATGGCAAGTGGGGTCTATAATATTCAATCATTGCTGTTCTTGCAGGGGACATGAATTGGTATAGTACATAAGTAATGCCATACTGGGAAAAGACCAAGGGTCCATCGAGCCCAGCATCTTGTCCACGACAGCGACCAATCCAGGCCAAGGGCACCTGGCAAGCTTCCCAAACGTACAAACATTCTATACATGTTATACAGTAGCTTTTGGGCTCTCCAACCTCCACAAACATTAGGCATTCAAAAGACATTTATAAACTGTTTTGATTTGTTTTTCAACGAGGAACAGTATATCAAGTTTTAATAAACGATAAACACTGAATGTGGTTCTGCTTCCTACTAGACTGACAAGGCAACCTCTTTTGCAATGAATATGAGATGTGTTTATAGGCAGATTTATTATGAGAAGGTGGGGGAGATAGATCATACGATATCCCTTTTAGAGTATTCCTCTGTTTTGAACAAAGATTTCTGAAGAAATAAAATCTGGATCCAAGTAGTCCTCCAGGATGCTCTGCAAGATTTAGGAGAGGGGTTAGGAGGAGGATAAGGAATGACATCCTTGCAGCTCAGAATACAAAGTAAATAGGAGAATATTGGATCCTGAACAGAACAAGCCTCCCTCTGCACGGGAATAATGCCCATGGACTGAAATAGCATTGCACTGGGTTACTGATATTGACTATTTGACAGGTCTTTACACTAGCCCTTAACAAATTTACTAAACATCTTTTGCATGAGGTAGCATGACAGAAAGAAAGGATTCCTAGTGTGATTGAGACTGGAATTAAGTTATATAAGGCTGAACTGCCAGCTGTTGCACAGGGGAAGACTGCATCTCAATTGAAGCAAGAGGATGCCTACAACTCAGTAGAACTGAGTTATCAGTAAAAGAGATCTGGTGCTATATTAGTCTGCTCATGATCAGTGATGTATGGTAGTGATAGTGATGGCAAAGGGAGAAGAAATTGAAGATGGTGGGCAAAACAGAGGAAATGATAAAAATACCCTCTTGATATACTCAGCTCAGTTAAGTTGATTATTCATTTTCAACAAGAATTTGCAAAAATCCCCACCACTGCTGAGAGAAAGTGGGGGTGGGGGGGGGGGGGCTTGCGTAGGGTTACCATATGGCTCCAGAAAAAGGAGGACGGATTGAGCCAGCCGGGTTTTACTTCCATTACTTTCAATGGAAAGCAATTGCGCCAGCCAGGTTTTACTTCCATTGCTTTCAATGGAAAGCAATGGAAGTAAACCCGGCTGGCTCAATCCGTCCTCCTTTTTCTGGAGCCATATGGTAACCCTAGGCTTGCGGAAATCAACTTCATCTCCAAAAAGGAGAAAAACAGTCAGGGAGCTAGCTACACTGCAACCACTACTGAAGGACAGCAAGAGGCATAGCGCCAGGAATACGGAATGGAGGAGTAGCCTAGTGGTTAGTGCAGCAGACTTTGATCCTGGGGAACTGGGCTTGAGTTCCACTACAGTTCTTTGTGACTCTGGCCAAGTCACTTAACCCTCCATTGCCCCAGGTACAAGTAAGTATATACTATGTAAACCACTTTGAATGTAGTTGCAAAAACCACAGAAAGGCAGTATATCAAGTCTCTTTTCCTTTTCAGTGGAGAGGGGTAGCAGGAAGCATTCAAAGTACCACACAAAAAAAGAGAGAAGAGCTGCCAAATTACCCAGTTCCAAAATGAAGATTTAAGGCCAGTCCTGGATTTCTAACAATCTCATCATGATATATTTTGAGAGCTGCAGGACAGATTTCAATGGGCAGAATTTAGAACTACAATTGGGTTATTAAGTTCAACAACAAGAAAGTCTTTCTCTAGGTACCAGAGAACTTGGTAGTTCTGGAATGGTGGAAAGTAGGGAAGAGAAATGAGGGTGAGAGAGGACTGAAGGAAAGTGGACTGCATTTGAGTTGGTGGGATGGGAGCATTTCAGTGAAGTGAGGAGGAGGAGAGAGGCCTACAAGTGGCAAGGTGGAATGTGGGCATACATTCTCTAGGGAAGAAATGCACTCTATTTTTTTCCTAGGAAAGTAAATCATAGATGCATTGTTCAAACCCTGATGATTCTGTGCTACTAAATGACAATAATACAATACCCTGTATCCAGAATGCTTCCAGTTTCAAGCTTTAGTAACTCAGTTTGCTGCAAAATAATTTGGTCCCTGATATAGCATAACGAAAATACATCATTCCATAAATGACAAGCCTTAATGAAAGATAGCGCATCTGAAATTTGCAGTCTCTTTTCCCTTAATAATTTAGGATTAGATAGATGACTATCACTGCAGGTGCTAGTGATTTGCACTTGCTGCAGGCAGATATGAATTTCATCCCTATTTTCCATTTGTCCTTCAAGCTACACTGGATATTGTATAGAAAGTGCTTGGGGCTGGTGCTGAAAACCAAACTCATTAACATGAAATATGCCAGAACACTGGCTCTGAGGGGCTAATGCTCTCATTATTTTATGCATCTGAAAATTTGGCATCTATAACTCAATCTTTCTTTTCTGCCACCAGGAAACAGGTTTTAAGATTATAACTTGACAGAAGGAAAAGCTTGCCAACATGCTTCCCAATAACATCAAACTACCTGCTGAGATCTCACACAATCTGGTGTTGGGTGGATATAAGAGCCATGGAATCGTACCTGTGATTTGCAAGTCCATTGTTTTGGAGCAGTTAGCTATCTTCAGACTTTTCTAGCCCACCAAGCACTATGCATGTTTTTTTGTGTTGTTTAAATTGCTGTTCTCCTCTTTGGATCATGCTGTCGAGACGATGGGCTCTCATGAGAAGATTGTCCTTTGACTGCTAGGGTCTTAAATATACATCTAAAATTATCCTGAAAATGGCCAGATTCTGACTACCAATCCTGGCATGTTAAAATGTGATGCAATTGCATGGTTCTCAAACCTGGTCCTGGAGGTGCCCCAGCCAATCAGGTTTTCAGGATATCCACAATGAATATTCATGAGAGAGATTTGCATGCACTGCCTCCACTGCATGCAAATCTCTCATGAATATTCATCGTGGATATCCTGAAAACCTGACTGGCTGGGGCACCTCCAGGACCAGGTTTGGAGACCACTGCTTTAGAGTACAAATCAATGTAAGCAGCATTGAGCCTGCCATGAGTGGGAAAGTGCGGGGTACAAATGTAACAAAAAAAACCATGCAATTGCATCACATTTTAACATGCCAAGATTGGTAGTCAGAATCTGGCCATTTTCAGGATAATTTTAGTATCTTACAGATGTATATTTAAGACCCTGGCACTCAAAGGACAATATTCTTATGAGAGCCCATCGTCTCAACAGCATGATCCAAAGAGGAGAACAGCAATTTAAACAACACAAAAAAACATGCATAGTGCTTGGTGGGCTAGAAAAGTCTGAAGATAGCTAACTGCTCCAAAACAATGGACTTGCGAATCACAGGTACGATTCCATGGCTCTTATATCCACCCAACACCAGATTGTGTGAGATCTCAGCAGGTAGTTTGATGTACATGCAAATATTTCTCATAAATATTCCTTGTAGATATTCTGAAAACATGACTGGCAGGGGTGCCTCCAGGACCAGGTGTGGGAACCCACTGCTCTACAGTGTTTTAAAGCACAGCAAAACAAAAAAAAAGTAAAGAAAAATTGCAAGCACTGCTGGAGGTTTTGGCCAATGATGAAGTGATTATTAAGTACTGAATATGTTGCCTTCATTGAGTACTACATACATTGAGGTCTTTTCCTCCATGCTATTTTTAAATGATATATTAAGTACCTGATATTTATATCCACAGTATTTTGGTTAGAAAGTATTCTTACGGTCTGTGGACAGTTTTTCTTTTGGAAGATACATGAGTATGTACACAATAGAACTTAGGCAGGGTACACATATATGCCATTATTCTAATTAGATACACACACAACTATTAATGCATACCATAGAACTGTCCTATCAGTTTGTAACAGGGGCGTAGCCACGGGTGGGCCTGAGTGGGCCTCAGGCCCACCCAGCAACTGTGCACGCTGCAGGCCTTCTTTCTCTCGGGCCCTCCCTCCCCTTCGGGCAGCGCCACAGTCTACCTGTACAGGAAAGCTGCACGGCACCAGGTCGTCCTGCCGCTATGCTGCTGCCCTCCGCTGCGTTGTCATCATCTTTCTGGCACAGAGTTGTTACTCGTTCTTCTGCTGCTTATCTGCAGCGGATCCGCGCGCTGCCAGGGCTGTATGCTGCTGCGACTGCTTCCTCTGCGCTGACCCCGCCTTCCGCCTCTTCAAGAAGGCGGGACCAGCGCAGAGGAAGCAGTCGCAGCAGCATACAGCCCTAGTAGCGCGCGGATCCGCTGCAGATAAGCAGCAGAAGAACGAGTAACAACTCTGTGCCAGAAAGATGATGACAACGGAGCGGAGAGCAGCAGCGTAGCGGCAGGACGGACCCGGTGCCGTGCAGCTTTCCTGTACAGGTAGACTGCGGCGCTCCCCGAAGGGGAGGGAGGGCCCAAGGGAAAGAAGGCCTGCAGCCAGCATGTCAGTGAGTGGTGGCTGGGGAAAGGGAGGGAAAAAAACCTGCAGCATGCTGGCGGGTGGTAGGTTTGTTTTGTGTGTGTGTGCTGGGGGGGGGGGGGGGTCAGGGAGAGACAGGAGCACTGTTGGGATGAGGGAGTGAGACAGGTAGGGGGAGGGACGGAGAGATGCTGCAAGGGAAAAGAGAGGGAGAATGGTTGGATATGGGTCGGATGGGGAGAGGGAGGGAAAGGGCATGAGAGAAAAAAACGTGTTGGACATGAAAGTGGAAGGGAGGGAGAGATGAGAGGGGAAATGTTGAACATGGCATTGAGGTGAGGGAAAGGAAGGATGGAGAGATGGTGGGGGGGAGAGAGATGTTAAACCAGGGGCTCAAGGCAGGGAGAGGGAGAAAAGTTGGACATGAAGAAGGTGGAGAAGAGGAGAGGAAAGGAGAGATGCACAAGCGGGGGAGGGGAGAAAGAGGGAAGATGGATCCACAGAGAGAAGATAGACGATGGTAGGGAAGAGAAAGGGAAAATGCTGGACAATGGGGGAGGAGAGAGAGATTTGACAGGAAGATGCTGGTGGTGGGAGGTAAAAGGTATAGGGAAATAGGCTATGAGGGTGAGGAGGGTAGAAAGAGGGAACAGATGCTTGGCTGGGGGGGGGGAGAGAGAGAGAAATTTTGTGCCCACCCACATTGTGCTCAGGCCCACCCAAAATTGGCTGTCTGGCTACGCCACTGGTTTGCAAAATTTGCTTCATGGTCTATAGATGTAGCCAGCAAGACTGGCACACTAGTAATTTACCAAAATTACTACATATCATGCATTCATGGCGGATGCATTTCAGCTGAAACTCAATGCAGAAAAAAACCCAATATCTAATACTCACCTCTCAACATAACTCGAACAAATTCACCACCATTAACACACCAAACCTGAATCTTCCAATCTCGGACACCCTAAAAATTCTGGGAGGTACCATTGATCGACACCTAACACTTGAGAGTCATGCGAAAAACACAACCAAGAAGATGTTCCACTCAATGTGGAAACTAAAAAGAGTAAGACCTTTCTTCCCAAGAACCGTCTTCCGTAACCTGGTACAATCAATGGTACTCAGCCATCTAGACTATTGCAACACACTCTATGCTGGCTGCAAAGACCAAATAATCAACAAACTTCAGACAGCCCAGAACGCTGCAGCTAGACTGATATTCGGTAAAACAAAATACGAAAGTGCTAAACCCCTACGAGAAAAGCTACACTGGCTCCCACTTAAGGAACGCTTCACGTTCAAAACATGTACCCTAGTTCACAAAATCATTCACGGAGATGCCCCAGCCTACATGTCAGACCTGACAGATTTACCACCCAGGAACGCTAATAAATCATCTCGCACATTCCTTAATCTTCACTTCCCCAATTGTAAAGGTCTAAAATACAAACTAACCCATGTGTCAACCTTTTCCTACTTGAGCACACAATTCTGGAATGCGCTACCGCGCAACTTAAGAACGATCTATGAACTAACTGACTTCCGCAAACTACTGAAGACCCATCTCTTTAACAAGGCATACAACAAAAATCAACAAATGTGAACTCCTACACATATATCCAGAATTGCCTTACGATATTTGCTTGTTATACTACTACCTTGCTTTCTCATTATCATGTTAACCAAGATCCTAATGCAATATTAAATGTCTATCTTCTTATATATTTCCACTATTCATGATGTAATGTAAGCCACATTGAGCCTGCAAAGAGGTGGGAAAATGTGGGATACAAACGCAATAAATAAATAAATAAATAAATACCCAACTCCAATCAATCCTATCAGTGTCTTTTATATAACACATTAAGGGTCCCGAGTATTGGATCCATCAGATAATCATGTCTCCACGATTCAGGCTATATACTTAAGCCAGGTATTTCTTTATAGTGGGCATATATTCGTCATTGATCCATGTTTTTCAACATTTTAACTTTCAACTTTCAACTGCAATCTTCAATATTCAATCTTATTACATCGTATGTACTTAGCTTAAAAAAAGCTTTCACTGTTCTTTTTTCTTTTTCTATTTTCTTTTATGAATTCTTGTTTTCACAAGTAATCATTCATCTCGGAGACATCTTTAATCTGACATGAAATCATGTTTCGCACGAATCGCTGTGTCAAGGAACGTCCCTGTAAATTTTTGCTTAGTTTGGAAGGTGTAAGATATAGAAGGGCATAATTGAAAGGGACGCCCAAGTTTTGCTGAGGATGTCCTCACAAAACGTCCCGGTGGAGGGGCGGGGAAACCCGTATTATCGAAACAAGATGACATCCAACTTTCGTTTCGATAATACAGTCGGGGACGCCCAAATCTTGACATTTAGGTCATCCTAGACTTGGTCATTTCTGATTTTCGGCGATAATGGAAACCAAGGACGCCCATCTCAGAAACGACCAAATGCAAGCCCTTTGGTCATGGGAGGAGCCAGCATTCATAGTGCACTGGTCCCCCTCACATGCCAGGATACCAACTGGGCACCCTAGGGGGCACTGCAGTGGACTTCAGAAATTGCTTCTAGGTACATAGCTCCCTTACTTTGTGTTCTGAGCCCCCTAACCCCCCCCCCCAAAGCCCACTACCCGCAACTGTACACCACTACCATAGCCGTTACGGGTGAAGGGGGGCACCTAGATGTGGGTACAGTGGGTTTCTGGTGGGTTTTGAAGGACTCACATTTACCACCACTAGTGTAACAGGTGGGGGGGATGGGCCTGGGTCCACCTGCTTGAAGTGCACTGCACCCACTAAAACTGCTCCAAGGACCTGCGTACTGCTGTGATGGACCTGAGTATGACATTTGAGGCTGGCACAAAATATTTTTAAACATGTTTTTTGAGGGTGGGAGGGGGTTAGTGACCACTGGGGCAGTAAGGGGACATGATCCCCGATTCTCTCCAGTGGTCATCTGGTCAGTTCGGGCACCTTTTTGTGGCTTGGTCATAAGAAAAACAGGACCAGGTAAAATCGTCCAAGTGCTCGTCAGGGACGCCCTGACGCCCATGTGTTAGGCACGCCCAAGTCCCACCTTTGAAACGTCTCTGACGTCCCCGTGAACTTTGGTCATCCCTGAGACGGAAAGTAGTTGGGGACGCCCAAAATCGGTTTTCGATTATGCCGATTTGGGCGACCCTGTAAGAAGGATGCCCATCTTCCGATTTGTGTCGAAAGATGGGTGTCCTTTTCTTTCGAAAATGAGCCTGATAGGGTTTTCAAGCCCTCACAGTTACAACGTTTTTAACCCCACCCCACAAAACTATCCTACCCCTCAACTACCTCCCACACCTACCCCATCCTCTAGATCCTCTCCCCCAAAATTACCCTTACCTACTTCCCCTCTCCAAGACACCATTCGCCTAGCTCTTATAAGTCATATCAAATCTTCAATATGTACAGTAGACACAATCCACACTCTTCCTCTTTCAAACTAACAACCACGGGTAGGGTTGATTTGGCGCATGCTACCCGCGCAGTAGTCCCCAGCTTAGTAAAACAGCTCCTAAGCCCAGATTTAATGTGGCACTTTTGCACAGCTTTCTTTTTTTATTTGCAGGTCATGAGCTAATAATACCATTACTTTAAGGTACCTGCAAAAAGTTAATACAGTAGAACACCGATTATCCGGACTATGCTCTGCAGAGGGTGGTCTGGATAATCATAAATCCGGATAATTGGACATACCAAATTTCTGTAAAGAAAACAAGATAGCAGCATTGAATATTAAATGTTAGTTTTATTTTCATCGATATGTTTGCAGAAAAAGTATAAAATACAATAGTTCTAATCAAAAAGTACTGTTTTTAAATTACAGTGCAATGCTATATTTCTTGCACATACACTGTACACTAAAAAAAATGACAAAACGTGCCTTTTTCGCTTTTTTCCCATTTCCAAGCAGCGATAGCAAGGCTATTTCCTCTGCCACATCCCCATAAGAGCAAGACAGAAAGGGCTTTTTTCTGCTGCGTATGAATCAGGAAAGGGCCGGAAAAGGAAAGGGCAGGGCTTTTCTCTGCGCGGAACGTGAGGATTGGCTGGGAAGGCATTGGCAGATAATGGTCCGGATAATTGGAAATCCAGATGATCGGCATTCGGTTTGGCATTCTACTGTACAAGGAGCACTTACCGCTTTCTGTTTAAGAGGTGCTCCAGCATTAACCGTGCATTATCCAGATAGCATGTGCTAATCATAACACACTATCTGGATATTGCAGGAATGTCCACTCTCTGCTCATGACTGATTTTTTAAAAATCGGTAATGCACGGGTTAATGTTCACAAACATGCAAAATGCTTTAACGCATTCTGCGGTAGCATGTTGCATGTGCTAACCATCTGTTAAGGGCTTACCATCAAAATTCAAGGGCTTAACAAGGTAAACAGCATTGATATCAGCTCTTAACAAGCACTAATTGTCAATAATTAGAATTTATGCGCACAACTTGCTAAGCGCATTCTGTAATGCAGTGCACCTACTGTAAGTTGTAACACGCGCAGGCAAAAGGGGGTGTGGTTGTGGGTGGGGAAATGGGCGTTTCAGGGGTGTTCTGAAATTTACATGTGTAGTTATAGGATATGGCTCAGTGCGCCAAAATCTACGTGCATGGATTTACGCCACGTTTTCACTGGTGTAAATGGAGGCACCCAGATTTAGGCACTGATATATCTATATACCTTGCCTAAATCTAGGCACCGCTTATTTGGCTCTGATTTCTGTGCCGATTTTTTAGACACCATATATAGAATCTCCCCTTTAATACCCTTTAGGAAAAGGACCCCTGTGTCTGTCATTGTCTGAAGACACAGACTTTGGAGGTGGCATTCTCCTCCTGCTTTGGATGATAATCAGTGTAGAGAGACTGTGTGGCCACTTAGGGTGAGTATTTTGTATCTTTGCATTCCTCTTGATACGTTCACGGAATACATATTTTGAAATATTTATTTTTTCTCTCCACATGAACGTTTGTTTAATCATTTTTTTGATGAATGGATTGGAAATGTATAAACAATGTAATTTCTGGGCTTGGTATGTTTATAGCAGTGGCTAACTTGACTAATGTTCAGTTGTTCTATGTGAAGCATGTACAATCTTGCTCAAAAAGCTTTTGATGTTAAACGGTAAAAAAATAAGAGACATTGGTGAGAGTTCTGCTGTATTTTGGTCAGCTTTTACATTCACCATGGGTACATTATTTACCCATTCTTAAATGTAATACTTTCAGGCAAAAGTCCAACAGTTTTGCCTTGCACCAATTTTTCTCTATTTTCTTTTTACTCTTGCTGAAGATGGAGGAAATTAACTATTGGGCAAATTATGCACTATTTCAAAGCTAATAAACCCACCAAAAACATCTTGTACCCAACTATACATCGTTACAATAGCCCTTATGTCTGCAGGTGTCACCTATATGTGAGTACAGTAGGTTTTTGGTGGGTTTTTGGGGGGGGCTTACACTTTCCACCACAATTGTAACACTTTAGAGTGGATTATGGGCTTGGGTCTCCTTCTCTACAGTGCACACTACATAACCACTAGGCTACTCCAGGGCCTGCTGCTCTAATGAGCAGATGATCAAAAGCCCCAAACTGTTCCAAACAGCGCTCTAAAAATAGCGCTGGAACAGCGTGGGGCTTTACTGCACCTATGATCACAGATAATTGCATGTAAATTTAAGCATGCAATTCTCTCTGATCATGGGGTAGAAGTGTGGGAGGATTGTGCCTGAGCATGCACGCAGGCACAACCCTCCCACACTTGTTTGACAGGTCTGGGTTGTCAACAGCCCAGACTTGTCAAACACAGGGGCTGGAGGTCCATGGGACCACCAGACCCCAACTACCCCCGCTCTGAGCCAGGCAAAAGGGGGGCTGGAGGTCCAGTGGACCTCTGGTCCCTCCGACCCCTCCCCGACACAGGTTCAGGAAGGGCTGGAGATCCGGTGGTCTCCAGCTCCCCCTAACATCCCTCAGATGTCTCTGGTGGCCCAGTGGGCCGCGGTTCATTCCCCCCACCTGGTGGTCTAGCGGCCCTTCCCCACCTTCCTACCATAAGTTAGAGGAGGGAGTTGGCCTGCCTTCTCTTCCATCGGCGCTGCCTGCAAAATGGTGGTGCCCAGCCCTGCCCAGTGCATCCTGGGATGTGCTGGGCGGGACTTCACACCACATAAGGGCTCAGTACCCAAGGTAAGGGAGCTATGCACCTGGGAACAATTTCTGAAGTCCACTGCAGTGTCCCCTAGGGTGCCCGGTTGGTGTCCTGGCATGTGAGGGGGACCAGTGCACTACGAATGCTGGCTCCTCACACGACCAAAGGATTTGGATTTGGTCGTTTCTGAGATGAGCGTCCTCGGTTTCCATTATCACTGAAAACCGGGGACGACCACCTCTAAGGTCGACCTAAATGTTAAGATTTGGGCGTCCCCGACCATATTATTGAAACGAAAGATGGACGCCCATCTTGTTTCGATAATACGGATTTCCCCGCCCCTTCGTGGGGATGCCCTGCGAGGACGCCCTCATGAAAACTTGGGTGCCCCGTTCGATTATGCCCCTCAGTGTCTTTCACCAGAACAGGCTACATTGCTAAATATTTTACTTTCAATTGCATTGAGGACTGTTGTTGCAAACTGGAAGGATATTCATAAAGTGAACTCAATATTCTAGTAAAGTTCAGTCTGCTTAATATACAAGTGTGAGCCAGTAATACTAGCTGAAAAAAAATAAAACTCATCACAAAGCACAATAAGATTTGGAGCCCTGTAGCACATTTCTGCATGATTAACAAACAAATGATTAGTGTGCTTCTAGTGCATTGTGTTGTAATCTTGTGCTATTTCTTACTGTTACAGTTATAAATACATGTTTATAATGTGCCCTGGTCCATACTATTTGGTTTACATAATTCTAACAGTGATGCATTTGTACTTTTTATTATATTTATATCAGTCAAGCTTTATGTTTTTGTTAGGCTTGTTGCCTGATTGTTTATGTAGTTCTATTCTTCATATAACATTTTTGAATCAAAGTTACTTGAACTAAAAAACACTGGCGGTATGTTTTCAAGATCATACTTTGCTACACTCATGACTGACTTCCTCCTCTCCAGCTTTAGCTTGAGTTTGCATAGTAGTAGCTGGTGATCTGTACCACAGATGGTTCCAGGTTTTGTCTTTGTTAATGTTATTGAGCTTTTCCATCATTGACTTCCACAGATGTAGTCAATTTGATTTACAATCCAATGGGCGAAATCCATGTGTACAGTCACAGCTTGTGTTGCTGAAAGAAGGTGTTTGTCTTGAAGAATGCTATCAAACATTTTCCATCTGTTTCTGTTGACAAGACCATATTTTCCAACCACTTGGCTTTCTTCTTTGTTTCCCATCTTAGGGGTCCTTTTATGAAAGGGTTGGTGAGCGGCAACCTAGAACTACCGCCAGCCCAACACAACCACCAGTGGTAGTTTCGGCTTGAGCATATGCCATTTCTGGCATGCCAGAAAATATTTTTGGAAATTTTCCACAGTGCTAACTTGGCAGTAATTGAGCAGAGCTGTCCACTGCCCGGTTACCGCTGGGTTACCATGGGAGCTCTTAGCCCACTGCATGGCCACACGGTATGAGTAATCTTACCTCATGGCCATTTTTTTTTTTGGGGGGGGGGGGGGGCTTTTTACCCACTGTGGTAAAAAGGGCCTGGCGCACAGGAAAAACAGCCCCCACTGCTACCCCAGGGCCCATCTTACCGCAGCTTGGTAAAAGGATCCCTTTGTGTTTCAGTTGCCAATGACTATCAGTGTACTTTGTTTCTATGGTCTCTTGATTTTCACCTTGTACTTGTTTGTAGAAACTTTGATATAGTGAAATGTAGCACTTAGAGAAAAGGGCAAGACAGCTTAAAAGGTGGAATTCCCTACTCTTCCAAACCCTCAAACTGACCTCACAGCCCAAAAACTAAACCCACATCTGCCACACCACCATGCAAACTGTCCTATATCCAAAAACCAACACCCTACAAACTGCCCTATCCCTAAAAACTGCTCCCCACAACAGCCCCACACTGAAAAGTTACCCTCTGCAACTGCCATACCAATGAACATTCTGCACCACACCCAAAAAATATTCTCTGCAACAGCCACACCACCCCTAAAATTACCTCCTGCAAACTGCCCCATTAAAACAAAATTACCTCACCCCAGCAACTACCCCACAACTGCACAAACTGCTCCATCCCCCATAATAACTACCCAACACCCAATCCCTGAAACTACAACCACCCAAACAGCCCCTCACAATTACCCCCACATGGCACTAACAGCCCTCTCCTCCTCAAACTCACCACTCCACAACAGCCATCCTCAATCCAACTAACTCCACCAGACACAATAGATGTCCAGCACAGAACAACGATACAAACACATGCAGACCCCATAGATGCACAAATAAGGAATGTAAATATTTTCCTTACCCCTTTATTTCATTTTCTTTGTTATTAATTCTACTGTGAAATCGGACAGTTTTTTAATTGGCTGTCATGCATATTGCCAAGTAACAGGGCAAGTGTGTGAATATACTCTCGGTGCTGAATAAAGTTACCTCAACTCACCATCGGCTGAAGAGATTTTTTGGTCCACCCCTACTCCTTTACACTTGGTTTGTACTACACGTGGGGGTTTTCTTACCCTGACCTGTTGGTTGCTGTTGTGACTTTGCCAAGTAACAGGGCCAGATTATGACATTGGTAAACTTTGCCATGCTTTGTATCCACATGTTTAGGAGGACCCAGTGAGATGTGTTCAGGATTCAAGGGGTTGGAAAGGATTCCATAAGCTATGCTCTGCATGCTTTCCCCACTTGTTTAACCAATATGTTAATCTCATTTGTTGTATATTTATTTTCTCTTATTATAACATTGTAAGTTGTAAATGGTTTTGCTTCATCCATGACAAAGGCCAAAAAGGTTGTATATCAAATGACAAAATAAACTAAACTATACTGATTTAGTAAATGACTAATTTCTAAGTAATGTACTGACATCACAGCTTGGCACTGTTGTGTGGCTTTTATTATGTTATTGGAAACTCAATAAAGAAATTGGAACAAATGACTGTTGTAGCAAACGTTTATGCATAACTGAGAAATGTGCATGTTCCCAGCCTAGCTGACACGTTAAATACTGCAAACAGGACATTCTTTATGCATGCATAGTCCCTATCATAGCTCCCATCCTCAGCAGCCAAATTCCTGGTGGTACAATGGGGTAAATGTCACTCTCACCTCTACTCCTGTAAATTCCCAAACTGGAATAAAGTATCCCCTGTGGTAAACCCTATTCCTTAGGGAACATTCAACCCTTAAAAATAACCATCAAAGCCCCTTAGTTGCTTCCCCCCTCCAGCTGCCTCCCTCCAGGCTTATCCCAAAATTGAGTGGGTCTACAAGAGGGTCACTTCTAGAGGTATATAAAATAATGAGTGGAGTGGAACAGGTGGATGTGAAGCATCTGTTCACGCTTTCCAAAAATACTAGGACTAGGGGGCATGCGATGAAACTACAGTGTAGTAAATTTAAAACAAATCGGAGAAAAGTTTTCTTCACCCAACGCATAATTAAATTCTGGAATTCGTGGCCGGAGAACGTGGCGAAGGCAGTTAGCTTGGCAGAGTTTAAAAAGGGGTTAGATGGTTTCCTAAAGGACAAGTCCATAAACCACTACTAAATGGACTTGGGAAAAATCCACAATTCCAGGAATAACATGTATAGAATGTTTGTACGTTTGGGAAGCTTGCCAGGTGCCCTTGGCCTGGATTGGCCGCTGTTGGGGACAGGATGCTGGGCTCAATGGACCCTTGGTCTTTTCCCAGTGTGGCATTGCTTATGTACTTATTCCACTATTGACATCTTTGAAAATGCTGTTGACTGACTCCAGGTGGTTCTTTGCTCTGCAGGTGATTGCATGGAAACATGGGATATGGCAGTTCTAATCCTGCTGATTACAGTTGATGCACTGGACCCAATACATTATTCAAGTTATTGAAGAAGCAGGGAGCTACTAGCCTAGGTGGTACTATTTTTAACTAGTTTGGCCCATTTGTATTCTTTTCAGCCCAATGGAAGTCAGAAAGAGTTATACAAAAGGAGAATATCTGTCTTTCTGTTAGCCTGTCTGTCTGGAAGCGAAATAACTTTCCGAAATTTTAACAGAACTGACTCGCAACTGTATACTGAGCTCTTAAAATTTATGTGCCTGTGCAGAACACCCAATGACCCTCAAGAAGCCATTTTCATGGCGAAACGGGTCCTGTAGGTTGGGGTGTTACAGTGGATTATAAAGGTTCTTTTAAGGCTGGTTTCAGTATCAAAATATTTATATAAGGTGCTTTAAATTTTTCATCTGAAAAACTTGCTTTGCTTTCTATAAGAGAGTCTTTGTACACAAAGGAGCAAGGTTTGAAGTTAACTGGATGAAAAATGTAGGATCATTTAATTATATAGAAAATGGTAAAATAAAGAACTTTATTAATATGAATCTCTTGAAATATTACTTCAATTTTTGACACACCTTTGTTTTTTTGGGATATCTTGTGATCTCTGTGCATTTCTTGAAGTTTTTTGGTATTTTATGTTGTATGTTTACTCATTATGTATATAATTTACAGGCTTATTTTCGAAAGTGATCGCCGGCCATTTCCCGACATAAATCGGGAGATGGCCGGCAATCTCGGAAAAGCGGCGAAATCAGTATAATCGAAAGCTGCTTTTTTGACACCATCACCGCTTTCCCATTGCCTCGCCGGTGAAAGTTCAAAGGGGTGTGTCGGCGGCGAAGCGAAGGCGGGACATGGGCAGGCATGGGCGTGGCTACCAGATGGCCGGCTTTCACCGATAATGGAAAAAAAAGCGGCGTTAAGCAGTATTTCGCCGGGTTTACTTGTTCCTTTTATTTTCACGACCAAGCCTCAAAAAGGTGCCCCAACTCACCAGATGACCACTGGAGGGAATGGGGGATGACCTCCCCATACTCCCCCAGTGGTCACCAACCCCCTCCCACACTAAACAAATAAAACTAAAAACCTTTTTTGCCAGCCTGTATGCCAGCCTCAAATGCCGTACCCACCTCCATGACAGAATGTGTTGTATCCTCTGACAGCCTTTCCCTGGTTGTGATGTGGCTCTCAGGTGAGTATGACACCTTTTCTGTTAGGTGCACTGCAGAGTCACATCAGCAATGCATTGTGGAGGGTGGAGGGTAGTGGGCTCTACTCCCATGGTGCTTTTCCCCCTGCCTACTGGGTCAGAGTGTGCCCTGTTTTGTTTCCGGTAGTCCATGAGTTAGTGGCCATTTTTGTAAGCCAGTTTTAGATCCCTTTCATGTGTTACCCACATTAGAGAACTTAGTTATTACCTTGAATGTGGCTGAAAGAGGGCATTGACCACCATTCTGCCAGCTCTGACCTACTGCTAATCTCAGTACCAGGGAGACTCTTTGCCAGTGGGGCACAACCTCTGATCTGCTTAAATGTGCTTATTCAAATAAAGGACTTTTTCAAAGAGATTAGTCTTCAGGTGTCAACTGGTGTGCCAAGGTTATACAGCAGCAACAAGTCCTAGAGGCCTGCGTGTATGCAGGTCCCTGGAGCACTTTTAGTGGGTACCACAGTGCACTTAAGGCAGGCGGACCCAGGCCCATCCCCCCCTACCTGTAACACTTGTGCTGGTAATGGGAGCCCTCCAAAACCCACTGTACCCACATGTAGTTGCCCCCTTCACCCCTACGAGCTACGGTAGTGTTGTACATTTGTAGGTTGTGGGTTTTTTGGGGGGATTGGGGGGCTCAGCACCCAAAGTAAGGGAGCTATGCATGTGGGAGCTTTTTCTGAAGTCCACCGCACTGATCCCTAGGGTGCCCAGTTGGTGTCCTGGCATGTGAGGGGAACCAGTGCACTACAAATGCTGGCTCCTCCCATGACCAAATGCCTTGGATTTCACCAGGTTTGAGATGGCCGGCACTTTTTCCATTTTTGCTGAAAAACAAAACCGGCCATCTCAAACCCGGTGAACTGTGGCATTTGGCTGGGCTAAACCGTATTATCGGAAAAAAAGATGGCCAGCCATCTTTTTTGATAATACGGTTCTGGCCAGCTGAAGCGCCGCCGCCAACATAGATTGCCAGCGACGTTCGATTATGCCCCTCTTTGTAACCCATTGTAGGCATTATCAGGAGAATAGGCTACCTAATGGAATAAATAAATAAATAACTGTAGCTATGGCAGCATTAAGGGTTCAACACCTGAAGGCCACATTGAGCGCTGGGGGTGGAGGCAGTACAAGAGGTTGTACTCTTCAGTCATTGTTGAGTCACAGTCCCCCAAGGACCAGTCATTCCATGTCAAGTGGTCTGGTGGTCCCTGCACGAAGGCTGCAGTATGGGGTCAAACAGATTACTATATCTCAGCAAGTATTGCATCGGTGAATGTAAAACTTTACCAATGTTCACTGGGGACATGTATGAGTGTTCACAGAAAATTTCATCGAAATCCGTGATGGTCGCGCAGGGACCACCAGACCATTTGACATGGAATGACCCTAAATGTTAAAGGTAAACAAATTCTGCACCCCCAGAACCCTCGCAAGTAAACTTCCTCCAGTCTTGCTACAATCATATAAACCCTCTCCTTAAGTCATTATGGGGCCATTTTACTGAGCTGCGGTAAAAGGGGCCCTGCATTAGCAGCAGCGGCCATTTTTGCTGCTCGCCAGGGCCCTTTTTACCGCAGTGGTAGAAAGGCTGACAAAAGAAATAGCCATGTGCGGCCATTTCAAGGGGTCAGCAATTACAACCACCCATTGAGGTGGCGGTAAGGGCTCCCGCTCTAACCAGGCAGCGCGCAATGCTGCCCAATTACCGCCAGGTAACCCCCTACAGAAATATTTTTAAAAATATTTCCACTAGTGCCAGAAATGGTACGCAGTGGGGGTGGAACTACTGCCGGCACTTGCGTTGGGCCGGCAGTAGTTCCGGGTTGCCATGCGGCAACTCTTTAGTAAAAGGACCGCTACATTGACTCCTACTCTGCTTCCATGTACAGTTCAAACTCCTATTGCTCACTGCATTTATTCTACATTTCATTATTCTCCTTCTTTCTCTCTACCCACTTCCTCAAGAGCTCTGTTCATTTGGTAAGTCGCTCTTATATCTTCCCTTCTCTTCCACTTCTAATTCACAATTCTTTATTTTCAGATTTTGTGCAGCATTTGCCTAGAAATGTCATGCTCCCTCTTGAAGGGGAGTTTCTTCTGGTGTCTGGATGCTCCCTCCCTGACCATCTTCATATCCTGACTAAAACCTCACCTTTTGAGGTTGCTTTTACATCTAAGCCATTTCTCTAAAATACATTCTGCTAGACTCTCTTGTTTGTCATGTATATTTTCTTGACTAGACTGTAAGCTCTGCGGAGCAAGAGCTGTGTCTGTGCACTGCTGCGTACACCTGATAAGTGCCAGAAGAACTCTAGAAATAAGTAGTAGTATTAGTGTTTGATTTTGGGGAGGAAGAGTCAATAGCTGTCCTTTATATGGCAACCACTGCTAGCCAGGAGAGTAACGCTATTATTATGTCTTATCAGAACTTTTCCCTCAGCCCTCCCAGCTATCATGGATTTATGTCTGAGGTTGGAGGATCTACAAAAGAAGAAAAATAGGATACAAAGAGAACTTTTAGGACCAGTTCAGTGACTATGTGCCATGCAAAGTGTTCCCAGTGAGGTCTGTAGCCTGGGTTGGCAGAAGATATAGAAGGCAGTGGTGTAAATTCAACACAAGCAGTCCCTGCAATTTGGGGGAGGGAGAGGGAACATAGCACATGCATTTGCACAGGCAGCATACAGCATCAGCAGCTGCCCACAGCACAATAGGTTCCCCATAACCAAACTTACCCAAAAGAACCATCAGAGCATGAAATCACTTCATTTTCATATCTAGCATATGCATAAATAAATGACCTCAGCACAGGTTTTGTATCAGGATTTGTTTCTTATAGGTTGTTTGAGACTTGCTTTGTATCTGCCCAGGTTCCTGAGCTCAGGAGCAGAAGCTGAATCCTACCAAAGAATTCAGTGAACAAAAGTTTTAGCCAGTCTTTTAAGAACAGATTTCCTTTTCTTCCTTCTGATAGCCATAATCCCTGGAGTAGAATTTACAGTCTCAGGTCTTTCCTTTCTGCTTTAACACCTTTTAAGTTTTTACTTGCTCCGCTCCTTAACTAGAAACACAGAAAATAGTGAAAGAGAAAGACCATATGGCCTATCCAAGCTGCCCATCCCTATCATATATTATCCTTTCCTTTCCCTTAGAGATCCTATGTACTTGCCCCATGCTTTTGTGGTTTCAGATACAGTCTTCATCTCCACCACCTCCACCGAGTGGCTTTCCATATATCCACCACCTTTTCTGTAAAGTATTTCCTCAGATTACTCCAGAGTCTATCCCCTTTCACCTTCAACCTATGCCCCCTCATTCCAGAGCTTCCTTTCAACTGAAAGACTTGCCTCCTGTGCATTTATGCCATTGAGGTATTGCTGGGCAAAATAGTGGAAACTATTAGAAAGAATAGAATTACAGAACACATAGACAAACATGGTTTAATGGGACAGAGTCAACATGGGTTCAGCCAAGGGAAGTCTTGTTTAACCAATCTGCTTCATTTCTTTGAATACGTGAATAAACGTGGATAAAGGTGAGCCAGTAGATGTACCTGCTTATAATCAAACGAGAAAAACGCCCAAGTTCCGACCTAAATCGGGAGATGGACGTTTATCTCACAAAAACGAATAACACAATATAATCGAAAGCTGAACTTGGACGTTTTCAACTGCACTCCATCGCGGAAGCATACAAAGTTGACAGGGGCGTGTCGGAGGCATGGTGAAGGCGGGACTGGGGCATGGTTATCACCCGAACAGAGATGGGTGCCTTTCGCCAATAATGGAAAAAAAGTATGCGTTTGTAGCTAGAATTTAGGGCACTTTTCCTGGACCCTGTTTTTTCACGAATAAGGCCCCAAAAAGTGCCCTAAATGACCAGATTATCACCAGAGGGAATCGGGAATGACCTCCCCTGACTCCCCCAGTGGTCACTAACCCCCTCCCACCACAAAAAATGATGTTTCACAACTTTTTATTTTCACCCTCAAATGTCATACCCACCTCCCTGGCAGCAGTATGCAGGTCCCTGGAGCAGTTGTTAGGGGGTGCAGTGGACTTCAGGCAGGTGGACCCAGGCCCATCCCCCCCCTATCTGTTACAATTGTGCTGCTTAATGCTTAGTCGTCCAACCCCCCCAAACCCACTGTACCCACATGTAGGTGCCCCCCTTTACCCTTTAGGGCTATAGTAATAGTGTAGACTTGTGGGCAGTGGGTTTTGAGGGGGATTTGGGGGGCTCAACACACAAGGGAAGGGTGCTATGCACCTGGGAGCTCTTTTACCTTTTTTTTGTTTTTGCAAAAGTGCCCCCTAGGGTGCCCGGTTGGTGTCCTGGCATGTGAGGGGGACCAGTGCACTACGAATCCTGGCCCCTCCCACGAACAAATGCCTTGGATTTATTCGTTTTTGAGCCAGGCGCTTTCATTTTCCATTATCGCTGAAAAGCAAAAATGCCCAGCTCACAAATTGTCGAATAAAACATGGACGTCTATTTTTTTTCTAAAATACGGTTCGGTCCGCCCCTTCACGGACCCGTTCTCGGAGATAAACGCCCATGGAGATAGACGTTTTCGTTCGATTATGCCCCTCGTAGTGCATCTAGATTTTCAGAAAGCTTTTTGATAAAGTTAGTGATGAGAAACTCCTGAGAAAATTAGAGTCATGGGATAGGAGGCAAGGTTCTGGTATAGATTAGGAATTGGTTACTGGACAGAAAACAGAGGGTAGGGAAGCAAGATGGCAACTGATGAGGATGTGTAGAGCTGAGCTCTGACTGTTTTTCCATATTACTCCTTTCTGCTTGTTTCTTCTTACTTTTACTAATGCCTAAATGGAAAGGAAAGCATCGGACTCCCCCCAGCTCAGCTGGCTCTCTTCAACAGATGGAGATAACGCAATTTACCCGCCAGATCATTCCTTCCGGCGTTTCTGCTGTGCAGGGTGAGAGGAAGAGCCCTGCGCTAGAAAGCGAGGCTTCGCTCAGCCCAGCTGGCACAGAGATCCCTCCAGCACTGCTTGAGATGATGACGCCTGAGACTGTTAGCAGCAGGAACTTCACTGCTGCCATCAGCTTCTGTTGGAGGGCAGGATTCACTGTCTATCTATCTTGGGTCTAGCTCCACCGTCAGGTAGTGCTGAGGCACAAGCCGCTTCTGGAGAGGCCAAGGAGATTCCAGGACAGGGGTTTGTGCTCCCCCCCCCCCCCCCCCCCCCACCGGTAAAGCCATCAGCGGTGACCTTAGATTCTGTCTGGGCTGGAATCTATCTACAAGGTATATTCCTTAGTATTCCCAGCAGTGGCTGAGAATTCAGTTAAAGAGACTTTAAAAATACAAAGAAGGAAGACTGAAGAATTAACCGGCCAATTTAATCAGATCAAGAGCTCTCAGACTACTATCCAGCTCACTTTCAAAAGGGATCGCCGGCGATCTTCCGACACATATCGGGAGATCGCCGGCAATCTCTTGATCCCGGCCCCAACTGCTTTTTCGTCACGGCGCCGGCCAACCTTCAAGGGGGCGTGTTGGTAGGGTAGCGAAGGCGGGAAGGGGAGGGCCGGGGCATGGTTACGAGATGGCTGGCTTTACCTTATAATGAAAAAAAATGCCCGGCTCAAACAAGCATTTCGCCGGCCGGACTTGGTCCATTTATTTTTAGGACCAAGTCTGAAAAAAGTGCCCCAACTGACCAGATGACCACAGGAGGGAAGCGGGGATCACCTTCCCTTACTCCCCCAGTGGTCACCAACCCCCTCCCACCCAAAAAAAAAACATTTTTTGCCAGCCTGTATGCCAACCTGAAATGTCATACCCAGCTCCCTGACAGCAGTATGCAGGTCCCTGGAGCAGTTTTTAGTGGGTGCAGTGCACATCAGGCAGGTGGACCCAGGCCTATCCCCCCCCCCCTACCTGTTACACTTGTGGTGGTTAATGTTGAGCCCTCCAAAAAACCCAAAACCCACTGTACCCACATGTAGGTGCCCCCCCTTCACCCCTTAGGGCTATGGTAATGGTGTAGAGTTGTGGCAAGTGGGTTTTAGGGGTGGGGGCTCAGCAACCAAGGTAAGGGTGCCCCCCTAGGGTGCCCGGTTGGTGTCCTGGCATGTCAGGGGGACCAGTGCACTACAAATGCTGGCTCCTCCCACGCCCAAATGCCTTGCAGTTGGCCAGGTTTGAGATGGCCGGGCCCGGTTTCAATTATGGCTGGAAAACGAAGCTGGCCATCTCATGTAAACCCGGTGATCCGCCGGCGATCCTGCTCTAAACCTGTCGAGCGATTTGGCCGGCGTCAAAAATACGCTTGGCTCTGCCTTCACGCGGAGCCGGCCCCGAAGCTGGCCAGCCATTGATTTCGCCAGCACCATTCCATTATGCCCCTCTATATTACTATATTTTCTTCCACAGGATGCTAGGATCCTCCTTGGAGGTCAGCACTCAAGAAAAAGATCTAGGTGTCGTTG
This sequence comes from Microcaecilia unicolor, assembly GCF_901765095.1. NCBI lineage: Eukaryota > Metazoa > Chordata > Amphibia > Gymnophiona > Siphonopidae > Microcaecilia > Microcaecilia unicolor. The sequence continues at coordinate 242,779,150 of NC_044032.1, read as the reverse complement.
TAGATAATACACTGAAATCTTTCTCTCAGTGTGTGGTGGCAGCCAAAAAAAAGCAAACAGGATGCTTGGAATTATTAGGAAATGGATGGTGAATAAAATTGAAAATACTATAATGCCTCTGTTCGCTCTGTGGTGTGACTGCACCTTGAGTATTGCGTTCAGTTCTGGTCGCCGTATCTCAAAAAAGATATAGCGGAATTAGAAAAGGTTCAAAGAAGAGCGACCAAAATGGTAAAAGGGATGGAACTCCTCTCGTATGACGAAAGGCTAAGGCGGTTAGGGCTCTTCAGCTTGGAAAACAGATGGGTGAGGGGAGATACAATTGAGATCTACAAAATCCTGAGTGGTGTAGAATGAGTAGAAGTAAATCAATTTTTTAATTATTCCAAAAGTACAAAGACAAGGGGACACGAGGAAGTTACATGGAAATAGTTTTAAAACAAATAGGAGGAAATATTTTTTCACTCAACAAATAGTTAAGCTCTGGAACTCTTTGCCAGAGGATATAGTAACAATGGTTAGCATATCTGGGATTAAAAAAGGTTTGCACAAATTCCTGAAGGAAAAGTCCATAGTCTGCTATTGAGACAGACAAGGAGAAGCAACTGCTTGCCCCAGGATTGGTAGCATGGAATGTTGCTGCTAATTGGATTTCTGCCAGGTACTTGTGACCTGGCTTGGCCACTGTTTGGAAAACAGGATACTGACCTAGATTGGTCTGACCCATTATGGCTACTCTTATGTTCTTATATGTCTCCTCTCCCACCTTTCTTCAAAAGTATACATATTGAAATCTTTAAGTCTATGTCCATGCACTGTATGACAAAAACCGCTGACCACTTTAGTAGCTGCCCTCTGGACCAATTCTACCCTGTTTTCAACTTTTGAAGGTGCTGTCTCCAAAACTGTACACAGTACTCTAAATGAAGTCTCACCAGAGACTTCTACAGAAGCACCTTTCCTATCCCTGTGCACCCAAGCATCCTTCTGGCTTTTGCTGTCACCTTTTCTGTTGGACACTTTAAGACCATTAAATATGATCACCCCCCCACCCCCAAGTCCCACTCTTTTTTCATGTGCAGAAGTACTACATCCCCTATACTGTGAAGCTCCCTGGGATTTTTGCAGTCCAAATGCATGGCCCTGCATTTTTTTCTAGCATTAAATCGTATCTGTGAAATTCTAGACTATTCTTCAAGCTTCACTAGATCCCTTCTCATGTTATCCACACATTCAGAGGTATCTACCCTATTGTTAAAAAGAACTGGACCAAGAACCCATCCTTGTGGCACACCACTGGTAACCATCCCCTTCTTCAGAGTGAACTCCAACTACTACTACCCTTTGTTGCTTTCCACTAAACCAGTTTCTAATACAACCACTTTAGGGGCCCATACAGGAGCAACTTCAGAGGCTTCCAAAAATTAGTGCATTTAGAATTCCATCCTCCTTATGTTTTGTATTAGATAACTTGTAAAACAACTAAATTGCTTGCTTTCAAGGCACAGGACTTGTTGCTGGAAACCTGGCAATCCTGGCGGGAGAGAAGAGACACAAGGAAGGGACGTAGTGGCAACACTGAAAGGATGAATAGAAATGAGGAAAGATAAGACAATGAGAAGCATAGAAAGGCTGCAAAAGGGAGGGAGTTGGAGGAGGAGGAGAGAAGATTGCGCTAAGTAAAGTAGGAGTGAGCAAAAAAGCAAGGGCTGCACTGGAGTAGGAATAGTTGGGATATCCCTTGTACGGAAGAAATGCACTCACCATGTACTCCATCTACTTCCCCACCCTCACCATAAACAAATTACTAGGTGAGGATGGAAGGCATAACTACATTATTATTATTATTATTAGGATTTACAGTATTTACCGCCTTTTTGAAGGAATTCACTCAAGGCAGTGTACAGTAAGAATAGATCAAACATGAGCAAGGTAAAATTATGTATAATCATACCTGATAATTTTCTTTCCATTAATCATAGCTGATCAATCCATAGACTGGTGGGTTGTGTCCATCTACCAGCAGGTGGAGATAGAGAGCAAACTTTTGCCTCCCTATATGTGGTCATGTGCTGCCGGAAACTCCTCAGTATGTCGATATCAAAGCTCCATCCGCAGGACTCAGCACTTAGAGAATTACACCCACGAAGGGACACTCTGCCCAGCTCACCACCGCCGAAACGGGGGAGGGGAATTAACCCAGCTCATCCCCACACAAGTGGGGGAGGGGAATCCGTCCAGCTCATCCCCGCGGAGCGGGGGAGGGACACCACACCCGCCGATGCGGGGGGATCTGGCTTATCCTGCAACCGCAACCGCGGGAGGAGCTGACTGACCCTAACACCGCCGAAGCGGGAGGGGTACAAAGCTGCCCTACAGCCGCACGAAGCGGGAGGGAGTGCCGGCAGAATTTATGTCTCAATCCAGCCCCGTAAAACGGAGGGGAGAGGAATGCAGCAGCTCACTGTAACACAAACTCGTCTCAACTCTTGAAGAATCCAAGTGAAAGAAGAACTTGAACACGAAGTCCTCCTGAAGTAACTGAAGGCTAAACTTGAACCTAAAATTCAACCAGAATATAAACAGTACAGATATCTGGGAGGGGCTATGGATTGATCAGCTATGATTAATGGAAAGAAAATTATCAGGTATGATTATACATAATTTTACCTTCCATATCATCAAGCTGATCAATCCATAGACTGGTGGGATGTACCGAAGCAGTACTCACCCAGGGCGGGACATAGAAATCCCTGACCTCAACACTGAAGCTCCAAACCGGGCCTCCGCCCGTGCAGCCACAGTCAAACGGTAATGCTTGGAGAATGTATGAGCCGAAGCCCACGTTGCCGCCTTGCATATCTCTTCCAAGGAGACGGATCCGGCCTCTGCCATCGAGGCCGCCTGAGCTCTCGTGGAGTGAGCCTTCAGCTGGATAGGCGGCACCTTCCCCGCGGCCACATAAGCCGCTGCAATGGCTTCCTTGACCCATCTTGCCACTGTAGGCTTAGCATCCTGCAGACCCTTACGAGGACCTGCAAACAGGACAAACAGATGATCCGATTTCCGGAAATCATTGGTCACTTCCAAGTATCTGATGATGACTCGTCTCACATCCAGATATTCAAGAGCGGAGTACTCCTCTGGGTAGTCCTCCCTACGAAAGGAAGGGAGACAGAGCTGCTGATTCACATGGAAGCGAGAACCAATCTTGGGCAGGAAGGCAGGCACTGTGCGAATAGTCACTCCTGCCTCAGTGAACTGCAGAAAAGGCTCTCGACATGAGAGCGCCTGGAGCTCGGAAACCCTTCTGGCTGAAGTGATAGCCACCAAAAAGACTGCTTTCAACGTCAGGTCTTTCAGAGATGCCCTCGACAAGGGTTCCAAAGGCGGCTTCTGCAATGCTCTTAGCACCAGGCTGAGATTCCACGCAGGCACCACTGAGTGCAGAGGAGGGCGCAGGTGATTAACTCCCTTGATAAAGCGCACCACATCTGGCTGCGAAGCCAGGGAAGCACCCTTCAGGCGGCCCCTGAAGCAAGCCAGAGCCGCTACCTGGACTTTAAGGGAACTGAGCGACAGGCCTTTCTCCAGACCTTCTTGCAGGAACGCCAACACTGAAGAAATTGGAGCAGTGAAGGGAGAAAGTGAGCCTGCTTCACACCATGCTGCAAAGATACGCCAAACCCTGGCGTAAGCAGTAGAAGTAGAGCGCTTCCTCGCTCTCAGCATAGTGGCGATGACCTTGTCTGAGAAGCCCTTCTTCCTCAGACGCTGCCGCTCAATAGCCAGGCCGTAAGACCAAAGGGAGAGGGATACTCCATCACCACGGACCCTGAGGTAACAGGCCCTGCTCCACTGACAGGCGCAGAGGATCGTCGACTGAGAGCCTGAACAAGTCCGCATACCAGGGACGTCTGGGCCAATCCGGACCCACCAGGATTACCCTGCCGGGATGCTTTGCCACCCAGTCTAGCACCCTGCCCAACATGGGCCAGGGCGGGAACACATAGAGGAGCTCTTGTGTCGGCCACTGTTGGAGAAGAGCATCTACTCCCAGGGATCGAGGGTCCCGTCCTCTGCTGAAAAAGCGCGGCACTTGGCCATTGGCCGATGACGCCATCAGATCTAGGCTCGGCTGGCCCCAGCGCTTCGTGATGTCCAAGAACGCCTGAGCAGATAGTTGCCACTCTCCGGGCTCCAAGGTATGGCGACTGAGAAAGTCCGCCTTGACATTCATGACTCCGGCAATGTGGGCCGCTGAAAGCTGCTCCAGGTTCGCTTCCGCCCACTGGCAAAGACTCATAGCCTCCTGGCTAGAGGGGCGCTCTTGGTACCTCCCTGGCGGTTGATATAGGCCACAGCCGTGGCATTGTCCGACAGGACCCGTACAGGCTTCAACACCAGTACCGGGATGAACTCCAATAACACCAACCGAATGGCTCTGAGTTCCAGGAGGTTGATAGACCACTTGCCTCTGCAGGAGACTAGAGCCCCTGCGCTGTCCTTCCCAAGCAGTGGGCTCCCCAGCCCATCAAAGAGGCGTCTGTCGTGACGACAATCCACTCCGGGGTCACCAGAGGCAATCCTGCAGACAACTGGTCTGTCTGCGTCCACCAGCTCAGCGCCTTGCGCACTGCTGGGTCCACGGGAAGGCGCACAGCATAATCCTCCGACATCGGAGTCCAGCACAGCAGCAGAGATAGCTGTAGTGGTCTCATATGAGCCCTGGCCCAGGGCACTACTTCCATCGTGGCCGTCATAGAGCCCAACAGCTGCCCGTAGTCCCAAGCCCGAATAGGAGAGGCTACTAGGAACTAGTCCACCTGAGCCTGAAGCTTGACAATCCGATTGTCTGGCAGGAACACTCTGCCCACTTGGGTGTCGAATCGAACTCCCAGATACACCAGGGACTGAGTCGGGCGCAGCTGGCTCTTCTTCCAGTTGATGATCCATCCCAGGGAGCTCAAAAGAGCAACTACCCGGTCCATAGCTTTGCCGCACTCTGCATAAGAGGGGGCTCGGATCAAACAGTCGTCCAGATAAGGATGGACTTGTACTCCTTCCTTTAGCAGGAAGGCCGCTATGACCCTCATTACTTTGGAAAAGGTCCGCGGAGCAGTAGCCAACCCGAAAGGGAGGGCTCTGAACTGGAAGTGTCGTCTCAGGACTGTAAAACGCAGAAAGCGTTGGAGAGGAGGCCAGATGGGAATATGCAGGTACGCTTCCTTGATGTCCAAGGAAGCCAAGACCTCTCCTGCCTTCACTGCCGCTATAAGAGAGCGGAGAGTCTCCATGCGAAAGTGCCTCACTTTCCAGGCCCGATTGACCCCTTTGAGGTCGAGGATAGGCCGGACAGAACCTCCTTTCTTTGGAACCACCAAGTAAATGGAGTAACGTCCCTTGCCAATCTGATTTTTTGGCACCGGAACGACCGCACCCAGGCGGATCAGGTTGTCCAAGGTCTGCTGCACTACCACAGCTTGACCGGAGACTTGCAGGGAGAGAGTACAAACCCGTCTCTTAAGGGTTGGCAGAACTCTAGCTTGTAGCCGTCTCTGATGACTTCCAGCACCCACGCGTCTGAAGTTATAGTGGTCCACTCGCCCAGAAACGAGGACAGCCGTCCTCCAATCTGCACTGGGGCGTGGACCAAGGCCCCGTCATTGGGTACGAGACCCTGGGGGAGGACCGGAGGGAGCACCTCCGGGACGGCGGTCTCTGCGAAAGGAATGCTGCTTGGGGGAGAAATTCCTCTTGAAGGAAGAGGGGGCAGAGGAACCAGACTTGCCCGGGGGGTACCGATGGGCTTCCTGCAACCGTCCTCTGGAGGTATCGGGACGAGTACTAACCCGAGCCCTGACCTCTGGTAATTTCTTGCCCTTAGACGTGCCGAGATCGGTCACGATTTTGTCCAGCTCGACCCCAAAGAGCAGCTTGCCTTTAAAAGGCAATCTAGCCAGGCGGGATTTAGAGGCGTGGTCAGCAGACCAATGTTTCAGCCAAAGCCACCGCCGCGCAGAGACTGTCTGAGCCATGCCTTTAGCTGAGGCTCTCCAGACATCATACAGCAAGTCTGCCAAATAGGCTAAGCCCGATTCCAGGGCCGGCCAATCAGCCCTCAAGGAATGATCCGAGGGGGAAGCCCGCAGCACCATAGTCCGGCACGCCCTGGCCACATAGGAGCCGCAAACTGAGGCCTGCAAACTTAAAGCAGCTGCCTCAAAGGACGACCTTAAGGCCGCCTCCAATCTTCTGTCTTGGGCGTCCTTTAGGGCCGTGCCACCTTCCACCGGCAACGCCGTTTTCTTAGTCACCGCAGTGATTAAAGAATCCACGGTAGGCCACAGATAGGCCTCACGTTCACTCACAGCCAAAGGATAGAGGCGGGACATAGCCCTAGCCACTTAAAGGCTCGTTTCCGGGACAACCCATTGAGCCGCAATTAAGGTGTGCATGGCATCATGCACGTGGAAGGTTCTAGGCGGGCGCTTCGTCCCCAGCATAATGGCAGAGCCAACAGGGGCTGAGGGAGAGACGTCCTCCAGAGAGGAAATCTTCAAAGTGTCCATGGCCTGTAACAACAGGTTGGGCAAATCCTCTGGGCTAAAAAGCCGCGCTGCAGAGGGGTCATCCGCTCCATCCGAGCGGGGATCTATCTCCTCCAAGGAATCCGCAAAGGATCGTTGGGAGACCTCAGACACGCTGCCCTCATCTACATCGGAGGAGACAAAAGTCCTCCAAGGCCTGGAAATCAACCCGAGGGCGTTTACCTCTGGGAACCTCAACCTCTTTATCCGAAGAGGGAGCAGGGGCAGCGTTTTGCATGAGGAAGGCCCGATGCAGCAGCAAAACAAACTCGGGGGAGAAACCCCCCAGACTGTGCACTTCCGCAGCCTGGGCAACAGCCCTAGACGCACTCTCAACCGGCGCTCGCAATAGCGGGGGAGAGACATGCTGCGCATCCAAAATGGCGTCCGGCGCGAAACTCCGTGAAGGAGCCGCGCGGGAAGAACGGCGCTTAACTTTAGCCGCTTTGTGCCGTCGCCCAAATTAAGGGCGTTCATGGCATTAATGTCTCCAACCTCAAGGGCGGCCCCGAAGAAGCCGTCCGAGCCGCGTGGCCGGCCAAGATGGCGGAGGCGAGGAGCGGGGGATGGGCGTTTATGGCGGGAAAAAAACCGCCACGCCGGAGGAACGACCGGGACATTCATCGGTCACTAAACTATCACCCATCAAGGGCGAATCAGGTTGTAAAACCCCCGCATCCCCTCTAGAAGCGCTCCAGCGATCCGGGGAGCGACCCTTTGCGCCCTCGCCCTCCGACGCCATTGCCACGAGGAGAAGAATCGGGGAACCCCCTGCCCGCTATAAAAAGGTAAAATTACCTGCTTGCCGCTCCGAGCTGTAACGAACTGGTGTCCCAGTGAGTAGCTGCAATGAACATTTAAAGAAACGTCGAATTAAACGCCTTTAAAGACGTTTAAACATTTTTTTTTTTTTTTTTTTTAAACGGAGCCAGCGGGAGGGGGGAGAAAAGGAGGGACCTGGCACCACCAGGTTTGCACTTGCTCAAAAGAGCCCTCAACCCCAGGCCTCAACAAAACCTAAGGATTAGGCTTGGAGGCCTAGCCAGAGCTGCTGCTGTGTGTGACCACCACCTGCTGAGATAGAGAACATACTGAGGAGTTTCCGGCAGCACATGACCACATATAGGGAGGCAAAAGTTTGCTCTCTATCTCCACCTGCTGGTAGATGGACACAACCCACCAGTCTATGGATTGATCAGCTTGATGATATGGAATAGGCAATTACAGCAGTAAAAATATTCAAAAACAATACAAAGTATGGCATGGTAAACTATTTGCAATGTCAAGACAATACGTAGTAGAACATTATAAGCGACAGCGAAGGGTAAAGCAAAGATGTAACATATAGAAGGGTACGAAAGTAGGAAGAGTTAGAAAGTAAGGTGATTGATTTAAAGAAAGTTGCACATGAGGTCAGAGAAATGGTTATGTTATCTCAGCAAGGGTAGGAGTGGATAAACATGTCCTGCTGCAGTATATGCAGCCTGAGAACTCCCTGTGTGTGTGAGTGACACTAACGAGTTAGTTACTTCTTGCAGTAAAGGCCTGGTTGAAGAGTGAGTATGGTGAGTACATGCCTGGCAAGTAAGTCCTGGAGATATTATAAAGCTTCTGGCCATCTAGTATTGTAAGCAAGTGGGGAAAGCATGCAGAACATGGCACATGGAATACTTTTACCAAACAAATGCCGGGATGACTTATTATATATATAATTGCCCTTTGAAAAAGATATTAACACTTCAAACTATAATTAAAGGGCATGAAATATGTAATTATTTACTTTTTAATATTTGAAAGTTTAATTAAATTTAAATAAAAGTGCTCAGAGTGCAACACCTTTACTCCCCATGGAGTATGTGGCTGCCCATATGCATCACAGCACTGATCTTATAACTATTTTATCAAGAAAAATCTTTTACTTATCTGACATCTTGACTGTAGTTCAATTGTTCAATAGTATTAGGGAGTCCTCTATACTCCATCAGGCTTATTTTTGAAAGAGAAGGGCACCCATCTTTCGACACAAATCGCAAGATGGGCATCCTTCTCCCAGGGTCACCCAAATCGGCATAATCGAAAGCCAATTTTGGTCATCCTCAACTGCTTTCTGTCATGGGGACGACCAAAGTTCCTGGGGGCGTGTTGGAAACGTAGCGAAGGCAGGACTAGGGCATGCTAAACACATGGGCGTCCTCGGCCAATAATGGAAAAAAGAAGGGCGTCCCTGACGAGCACTTGATCGACTTTACTTGGTCCATTTTTTCTTATGACCAAGCATCAAAAAGGTGCTGGAACTGACCAGATGACCACCAGAAGGAATCAGGGATGACCTCCCCTTACTCTCCCAGTGGTCACTAACCCCCTCCCACCCTAAAAAAAAACTTTTAAAATATTTTTTGCCAGCCTCTATGCCAGCTCCCTGACAGCAGTATGCAGGTCCCTGGAGCAGTTTTAGTGGGTACAGTGCACTTCAGCCAGGCGGACCCAGGCCCATCCTCCCCCTACCTGTTACACTTGTGGTGGTAAATGTGAGCCCTTTACAACCCACCACAAACCCACTGTACCCACATGTAGATGCCCCCTTCACCCCTTAGGGCTATGGTAGTGTTGTACAGTTGTGGTTAGTTGGTTTTGGGGGGCTCAGCACCAAAGGTAAGGGAGCTATGCACCTGGGAGCAATTTCTGAAGTCCACTGCAGTGCCCACTAGGGTGCCTGGTTGGTGTCCTGGCATGTCAGGGGGACCAGTGCACTATGAATGCTGTCTCCTCCCATGACCAAATGGCTTGGATTTAGTCGTTTCTGAGATGGGCGTCCTCGGTTTCCATTATCGTTGAAAACCGGGGACGACTATTTCTAAGGTCGACCTAAATGTTGAGATTTGGGCGTCCCCGACCGTATTATTGAAACGAAAGATGGACGCCCATCTTGTTTCAATAATACGGGTTTCCCCGCCCCTTCGCGAGGACGTCCTGCGAGGACGCCCTCAGGAAAACTTGGGCGCCCCGTTCAATTATGCCCCTCTTTATGTGCAGTACCCACCCATTAACTGAAGCATAAAAAATGATCCAATCCACATTCAAAATGAAAAAATATTATCTTAAGAACATAAGAATAGCCATACTGGGTCAGACCAAAGGTCCATCTAGCCCAGTATCCTGCTTCCAACAGTGGCCAATCCAGGTCACAAGTACCTGGCAGAAACCTAATTGGTCACTGTGACAAGGGAAAAAAAAACAAAAAACACTCCAAAAAAGAAATCATCAATTACAAAACCAGGAAGAAGTGTTTTCAATGAGCGTCAATAGTAGGAAACAAATGCGTTATGTGAACTATATCAAATTCACAACACTAAGTTTAACATGAGGCATCATCAAACTAATCAACCGGCTATGAGATCTCTTATACCCACCAGCTATTTCAGATCTGTAGCACTAATTATGAAATAATCACCTGCCTCTTGAGCTGTGGTGATCTTTATGAAAGCATTAAATATTTATTTTTTCTTTTTTGCTTGCTCTCAACTTCATAATAAAAAGAAAACAACAAAGAAAGAAGGACAGCAGCCATTTTACTTAACTGACAAGCGATTTGGCATCGCACAGCCCGGCACTGACAATAACTGAAGTTCCCGACGCCCACTAGATGGGAAACAGGGCGTTTTGGTTACGTAGAACCTGCATCTGGGGTGGTAATGAGCTAGGGCACTAAGTGAAAAATAAGCCGCACTGCTTCAACCGTCAAACATTTATTTTGGAACATACTGATAAGCAAAATCAACTTCCAATTAACATGACTGGATTCGAAATAAATTTTGCTCTAACAATAAATACATGTAATTAACATGGTTATTTTTAGAGCAAAACTTCCTGCCTGCCCCTCCCCCTAAGGATTACAGCTGTTCCTTGCACACAACTTTAATAAGATCTGGATGCTGCTTTTCAGGTAGGCAATTTTCCTAGTTTCTCTGACAGTTGCCCTTGATTATGTGTCTGGGTTTAAGCGGTGTTAAGGGTACTAACATGCTTTAATCTGTTTTTCTTGGGGCTCCGGTTTTAATTCAGTTCCAGGAGTCTCCTCCTCTAGGGGAATTCCTGTTCAGGCTTTTTGCTTTTCCACAGGGTTCAAAACTCGTTCTGGAATTCCTCTAAGTTTGTCCACAGGCGAGCGGAAGCAAGGTGATTGTGTCACAGTGTACGTGTGTAGGCTTTATGCCTATGTGCGTTTGTATGTATGGTCATGTGTATGTGTCAGTGTATGTGTATGCATGAATGGGCATGTTTGTATGAATGTGTGTGCATTTATATCTGTGTGTTCTCTCGGGGGGATTCTGGAGGGGCTCAGGCCCTTCAATTCCCATGATCATGAAAACCCACTAAACATGACACTGCCAGCCATGCATTTGCATAGGACCACAGTTCCATGGGGGGGGGGGGGGGGGCATGATAGGAGAACTGACTTGTGCCTCACCACTTTTCTGTGGTGACCTGTACTCCTCCTCTCAGTCACAACAGTGATCTGTGGATGGTTTGATTTTATTTCTGGTATGCCCTACGCATTGGAAGTGAAATCTTAACATGTGCCACATACTACTGCGATCTGAACAAGAAATGAAGCTCACATGTAATTACAAAAAAAGCACTTCTCCTATCATAGTGGAGAGGGGAGAAGTTGGATTGCAGTGGGGAAGAGGGAGGGGTGATGCTGGACTGTTGTGGGGAAGGAGGGAGAGGGGAGATGCTGGACTGGTGTAGGAGAGGAGAGGGGGTGATTCTAGACCCTTGTGAAGGGTGGGGGTTTGGGAAGGAGATGAATATGAGGATGGAAATAAAGCCAGGAAGTTGGAAAAAAGGAGTAATCCAAGACCAGCTGAGGTTAACAGACAGAAGAAAGAGAATGGAGAGAATGACTGACAGGAATGAATGTCAGTGAAACTTACCCTGAGGTAGCTGTGTAAAATGGTTGAAAAGTACCAATGAAATATATTAATAACAGCACCTGTACAGCTTACTACAATACAGCTTAATGAAAAACTCTTAAATACCTTATGTTTACATTATTTCCATACAAAGATATATAAGAATGTCATAGACTGAAGCAACACTGTCTGGTGAATCACACTATTGGCATACCAGCATTGTGAATGGTTTTTGCCTCTCGGGATCAGTCAACACTAAAATTCTGTCCAGAACTCAGCTCTTACATCTCAGACTGGCTAGGCTGGGGTTGGTCAGGTTGCACCCCCCCCTTGAAGTATCATGTTTTTCCTTTAGTAGAAATGCAAAAAATAAAGTGCATTTAGGGTTACCATATGACTCCAGAAAAAGGAGGACAGATTGAGCCAGTCTGGGTTTTACTTCCATTGCTTTCGATGGAAGCAAAACCCGGACTGGATCAATGTGTCCTCCTTTTCTGAAGCCATATGGTAACCCTGGTCTTTTCTTTAGTAGACACAGGGGTAGGAGAACAAACCACATCACTTATTAGAGATCTACAAGGCAGGGGCATAGCCAGACACCCAGTTTTGGGTGGGCCTGGGCCCAAGATGGGTGGGCAGAAGAACTCCGCCTTGTCCCACAAGTGATATGGTCTTGCCCTCTCTCGCCTGCATGCCATATGGTCTCTCAAACATCCCCCTTCCCCCGCATATCTTTTAAATAGCAGATTCTCACTGGCAGCGAGCAGTAACTAATACACACTGCTCATATTGGCCTCACAGTCTTCCCTCTGATGCAACTTCCTGTTTCCGCATAGGTGGGAGAATACATCAGCGGGAAGGCTGTGGGTCCGGAGCGAACAGTATGTATCAGTCGCTGCTCACTGGAGGCGAAGATCTGCTATTTACGAGGTACGCAGCAGGGACAGTTGTTGGGAGTTTTCGGATGGTGGGGCTTGGGGATCCCTGCCAGCCACATCATAGGTTTGCTGCTACTGGGTGGGCCTGAGCCCAAAGTGGGTGGGCCTGGGCCCATCCCAGCCCACCCTTGGCTACGCCACTGCTACAAGGAAACAGGGTGCCTGCAACTTCTGGCCTGGCTTCAGGTAAGATGTAAACGGGTCTGGTTTGGGGGATTGGGGGGAAAGCAAGGCAAAAGCTTGGGCCTAGAGGCACAAGGATCTCCCTTGGCAAAATTGCAATGAAGCAGAATTGCAGGGTTTCTAGTACTAGCTGGTGCAAATCCTTAGTTTCTGCTTGTGTCCCCACTATACCTAACACTGGCTCAGGGGAAGAGAGATTTGTATAGAAAAATAAATTCAAAGTTCTCAGTGACTGCATCAAAATGGCCCCATTCCACCACATTCATCCTGTTTAAACTTCTTGATAGTTCTCAGTTGTTATCCCTGGGTAGCCAAACCTTGGCAGCTGTAGGTGATAAGATTGATACATGCACACGCAAGCCTAATTTTTTGTTTTCTCTTCGGACAAGAGGCTAAAAGGTGAATTGAAAAGTCAAGAGGGAGGGAAAGTATAATTTTCACAAAAAAGAAAATGACTTTGTTGTTTTTCTTAGCTTTTCCCACAACCACTTCCTTATGATTTTGTTCTTCCACAGACCATGAAGTCTTGTGGTCTTTTGATCTCCACTGAATTTATGGATGATCTCATCTTAACATCGTCTAGTTCTAACAGTCTCATTTCAAACCAGTCATAACGCAATACCACTTTCTACTGGTGTGCGACACACCCACACCCATTAATGAGTATGGATCTTAATATTTTAATTAAATTTGTTGCCATTACATTAACCCACTGAAGAAAACAAGACAGCCGCTATTAAATGGGTTGTGAGCTAGGAGACTGGAAAAAGAGATTAAGTCACAGTTATGAGTTAATTTTCCAAACTCTCTTCAGCTTGCTGGATGCTGCAGAGATTTGCCAAGTATCCAAGACATGTTCTAATTATGGGACCACCAATTTTATATATTTGTTCTGTAATTCATCTTTTGTTAGATGTGAATCAGACAGTTAAGTTAGAAATTAAAGACAAGTCAAATTAGAAACCACAGAATTGAAATAAAAAAGTAATACAGTAAGTTAAACATGGCTATACCAGATGGCAGTTGTTGGAAGCACTGAGTTAGTCTAAATTCTGACCCCACTATTATAAAGGGTGGAGATGAATTCTCCTGCTCTGCTCAGGCAGGGCTGAGATCAGCAGCACATTTTTCAAACGGGCAGCTGTCATGGGTCATATGTTCCCTGATCCATCCCCTCCTTCTTAGGAATAGCTCTTCCTGTTCTGGTCTAAGCACTGACATATTGTAAAAAAATAATAATAATAATAATTTTAAAAAACACACATTTCTCAATAAAGCAATATTATTAACCATATTTTATATAAGTACATAAGTATTGCCATACTGGGACAGACCAAAGGTCCCTCAAGCCCAGCATCCTGTTTCCAACAGTGGCCAATCCAGGTCACAAATACCTGGCAAGATCCCAAAAAAGTACAAAACATGTTATGTTGCTTATCCCAGAAATAAGCAGTGGATTTTCCCCAAGTCCATTTTAATAATGGTTTATGGACGTTTCCTTTAGGAAGCCATCCAAACCTTTTTTTTAAACCCCGCTAAGCTAACTGCCTTTACCACATTCTCTGGCAACGAATTCCAGAGTTTAATTACACGTTGAGTGAAGAAAATGTTTCTCCGATTCATTTTAAATGTACTACTTTGTAGCTTCATTGAATGCCCCCTAGTCCTAGTATTTTTGGAAAGAGTAAACACCAGGGTTTTCAACCATATGTCTATGAGTACTCCTGGTTTTCAGATTACCTTTAATAAATAGGCATGAAATAGATTGTATGCAAATCTACTTCCTGCATATTCACTGTGAATCATCTGAAAACCAGAGTGGGTAGAAGGTATCTGAGGACAGGATTAAACCCCTATGTAAATCAGTAACTTGAAATATATCTTGAGAAAAAGCTGCTGCATCTTCTCCACATTCAAAGCAATAGTTGTAGGTATTCTTGAAAGATACAAGAATGAGACAATCAGCTTCCTCTTCCCAGTCAGGAATGTCTCCTGACTCTACCCGAGTGAAAACGTCAGCCTCACACAGCAAGGCAGAAAAAGCCAACCTCAGATACTTGAAGTCTTCCCCCACATATAGCATAACCCTTCCTCTCTGGAAGGTCTTGCTCTTCTTCCCTGCCACGATTCAGCTCCTTGAATTTTAAGAAAAATCTGTGTGAGAGGAAATCTCCATGGATGGTCACCTCTTAAATAAGAACACAACTCAGGTAAAGGTGGCCAGAATAAGGCACCACAGGGTATCTGAATTTTCAGGAGGCACATGGCAAAATCCCACGTGAGAGACTCAATTTTAAAAATGTTGATAGGATCTAACGTCTTATTTTGGATCAGTAACTGGTTAAATCCTTGGTCTTCATTCCTAGTCCTTAAGGGCTGACAATGGGTCAGGTTTCCTGGCTATCCCTAATGAATATGCATACGATAAAATTACATGGCTACTACCTCCATCTATGCAAGTGTCTCTCATGCATATTTATTATGGATATTCTGAAAACCTGACCTGTAGGTAGCCCTCAAGAATTCGGAGAAAATACCAAGGGATTAAAAAATAGAAAGAGAGCAGTGAACTGAATAATTGGATTACTGTAACATTACTTACGCAGGGACTTCACAGAACACTGTTATTCATCTTCTCTGTCATGCACACAAATATGACCATGTGATTCCTTTCTGAAACGACACTACTGGCTCCCCCTGGAGAATAGAATTAAATTTAAGATACTGACTCTCATATTTAAGGCTCATCGAATGGGTGTTACATCCTATTTGGCTACACTGACTATCCTTTATATGCCAACACAAATTCTCCACTCATTAAATAATCATTGGTTAGTTCTTCCCAAACCTGCGATTGCTGAGTTAGAATCTACAAGACATTGTGCGTTCTTCATGCCTCTAGCCACTTGAAAGTCTTCTCCTTAATGGTTGCAGTGAACTGTCCTTCAAGAATTTTACAGCTGCAGTCAAGACCTGTTTTTTCCAACAGGCCTACAGAACCATCGCTGGTTGAAATGTCCCTGAGAACATCTCCTGAACATATTATGGCATAATTTTATATTCTTGCTTTTCTGTTATCGCTTCTCCTGTTCTATTTTAGAGGATGACTGCGATTTTTGCATGGGTCTCTTCTATTTTGTGTTTGGAATTCCTTTCCTTTCTCACACTGGTTCATAAAATCATTCATGGAGATGCACTGGCCTACATGTCAGACCTTATTGACTTGCCACCTAGGAATGCTAACAGTTCAGCATAACAGTTCAGCACGCACATTCCTAAATCTTCACTTCCCAAGCTGTAAAGGTTTAAAATACAAACTAACACACGCGTCCAGCTTTTCCTACGTGAGTACGAGGCTGTGGAATGCATTGCCTCTTGACCTGAAATCTATTCACGACCTACTCAACTTTCGAAAATCACTAAAAACTTTTCTTTTCAACAAGGCATACCATAATGATCTATACTAAGAATTTTAGCACATCACTACTTCCTGATAATATGACTATCTTATATAATATATACTAATATTACACTTGTTCTTTATGTAATACCAACTGTTTCTTTGCTCTTGTATTGTGATTGCCATGATGGAATATTGTAAGCCACATTGAGCTTGCAAATAGGTGGGAAAACGTGGGATACAAATGCAACAAATAAATAAATAGTTTTACACCACCTTGACTTGCTTTTCAGATAAGGGGGTATAGCAGGCATAAACTATAAACTATAGCTGCCTTTTCAAAGGTACAGTTTTATTGCCTCTGTCCCGAGATTAGTGCAGTTTGTTTTTTATAGGTCTTGTTTGCTACATGGTTTCTGAGTAGCTTATTTTCAGGGTTTGGTGTTACTTCACTAGACATGTTCATTTTGTTTCATTATGGCTGTAAAACATCCAAGTGTTAGGAATATTACGCCCCTGACAAGCCCCCTTGTAATTTAGACGCACTGCAGACGAATTGCATAGGTTTCGAAAATACCAATTTGGACGTTTTGAGAAGAAATTCGTCCAAATGCTGCTTTATGACACTTTCTGGGCGTTTTTCTCTTTCAAAAATGAGCCCCCAAGGGAGAGAGTCTATATATGGCACCTAAAAAAATCTGCACTGAACACATTGCCAACTAAGAGTATTCTATAAGTGGCAACTAGATTTAGGCACAGTATATAGAATATGCTTAGTTGATATCCCAGCGCCTAAAACTACGCGCCTCCATTTACACCAATGAAAACGTGAAGTAAATCTTGGCACGTAGATTTACATGTACTGGGCCATGTTCTATAACTACATGTGTAATTTTTGAAATGCCCATTTCCCCGCCTAAAACCACGTCCCTTTTGGCTTGCGTGTTAGAAGTTAGGCACACTGTGTTACAGAATACGCTTAGCAAATTATGGGTGTAAATTCTATTGCCAATTAGTGCTCATTATCGTTAAGTGCTGTTATCAACACTAATTAGCTTGTTAAGCCAATTCATTTACGCATGCTGTTATAGAATATGCTTGGATTTCGACACGGATCTCTAGGCACACTATACAGAATCCGGGGGAACATGTCCAGCAGTGGAGCGTTTGTGTTGCTGGTACTGAAGTGATACCTGAATTTGAATATATATAATTTTTTGTACAGCAGCTATAAGGAGAACCATCCTAGCTCTCTGGCGGCAATGTCTCTAAGTGGAGTAGTTTTATGCGTACCCAGGGCTTTTTTTGAGGGGGTACTGAGTACCAGCACCTTTTCCATTGTCTGTTAAAATCAACCCATGGTCCCCAAGTTTTAATGAAAGAGCTCAGGCCCTGCACACCACTTCTGCCTTGTCATAGATTCTGTGACTGGTTGCAGGGGGCCAGGCTATTGGGGGGGGTTGGCCCCTCAGTGATCACCCCACCCCTGAAGGGTGGCCTAGCATTTGAGTACCAGCACCTTTTTTACTAGAAAAAATGCACTGTGCGTACCATAACAGTAATGAGCCTTACTCCTAAGACAGGGTATGTGGAGTATACAGAAGTGTACATGGGAGTGGACGTGGCATTCTACAACTTATGTAGCTTCATCTCCATGGCTAATGAGATGACACTTTCTCCCGCTGTTCTTTCTTGTTCTGGTATCTACTCTAGTCATTGCGCAGTGGGTCTCAAATCAGCTGTGGGTCTTAATCAACTGTGGGATCACTATTGCTTGATATGACTTCTACCTCATGACATTACCCTGTTGAAGCAAAGTCATAGATTGATGGATGGACATGACCTAACGATTAGAATTGTTTTTACATTGTTACGTTACAGATTTCTTCAGAAAGCATTTCAGTTTTTTGGCAGGGAAACTATTCTCAGCTAAAAACAGTAAACACTACAGGAAAACCGAGGACAGGTTCCAATAAAGGCATTTTAATCAGACAGTATGCTAATACATGCACAAATAAACAACTATAATAACAAGGAAGAGAACCAAATATTCTACTGATGAAACTCAATAGTACCTGCAATAAATGCAAGTTACATGCAAAATTCAGAAAAGGGCATAAGGCAGCCACAAAATTCTTCATGTTCTGTATTTCTATTTGACTAAGTAACAAAATATGCCACCACATCAAATCTGTCCAAATTGCAAGTTGTCCGGGCAAACAAAACATGCTTGTTCCATCTTTCACAATGACAAGCAGCTCCCTGGCCCATACCCAGAGAATGACTAGAACTGAGGAAAGAATTATGTAGATGTTATAATGGTATTTCTTTGTTCGAACAGATCTGTGAAGTACACCCAGAAAATGTCCATTTTCAGATAGCCAGCCAATTCTGCAGTGTTATTGAATGTACATCTGTGCTCTTATTACCCCAGAACAGTGTTGAGGTTATAGTTTGAATGCTCTATTATTCACCGAACTGAACTTTCATGGCTCTTACCTTCCAGTACCATCCTAACCACGCCTATTCTTTTTAAAATATAAATAGCGGTTTCTCACTTTCTAAACTGCTGGTCCAGTAAGACTAAGGGGGCAATTCTATAAAGGCTGCATTAATATTTATGCACACAAATGATTGGAATATTGACACGTACGCACATAAATGCCAAAAATCTGCCGACATGCTATTCTATAAAAACGTACCTAAATGTGATGGTGCGCAGCTTGAATGTGGGCGGAGTCTGGGTGGGAAACAGTATAGTGAGGATAAAATACCAAAACAGAGTCAAGAACCATATACTGCAAAAATGTATTGGTTCCAACATGAAATAATGCAAAGTGTTTCAATCAACTACAACTGTAGTGGCCCAAAGAATTAAAAATAGACTCAACGTGGCCGTGTTTTGGCACTTACCTGCGTCAGGAGTCACGCGATCCAGTAACTGATATCACACAAACGGTGGTAAATTGTATATATGGCACCCAAAAAATTGGCGCTGAAAAAAAGCACTATTCTATAAGCTGAGCTTAAAGTTAGGCACAGTTTATAGAATAGTGCTTATGCCTAGGAATCATGTCTAACTTTAGGCGTGGCCATTTGCACCAACTGAAATGTGGTGCAAATGTACATTAGGTACGTATCCCCCCCTTATTCTATAATATGCGTAAATGTTAGGAACGCCCCTGTTCCACCCAGGACCCTCCATTTCTATGCCCCCTTTATGAACTCATGCGTAAAATTTAGGCACGGATCCCGCGCCTCAACTTACACACATATATCTCAATTAAATCTAATTAGTGCCAATAATTGCATGTTAAAAAGTCAATTATTGGTGCTAATTAGTTAATTATTCAATTAAATTGCATGCGCAAATTGGGCATGTGCCCTAATTTGCACACGCAATTTTTTGTGACTTTTTTAGAATTAGGGGGATAATGTAGTGAGCTTCTTTTTGTAGTGATCCAAACTATAATAGTCATAGCTCTTAGTGTGTAGGCTTTCGGGAGTGCTTTCTAACGGAGTCTGGGAGAGGACAGAATACTATCATTTACGCATTTTTTTCACAATTTAGGCACTTACACCAGCTTTGTGAAAGATGTAAATGCTTTTGCTTAAATGATAGGCATATATTTTAGCTGTTACACTAGTATTCTACAAAGGAGTCCAAAAGCACCTACTTTCCTTTATAGAATAGGTACCCTATAGGCACCCAAATATTGGCACCCTGTTATAGAGCTGCCTTCTAATAGTCCCAATGGTCAAACTAATGGGAAGTCTTAAACAGATAGAAATTCAAAGAACCACAAACCCCCGGATTCCATATATGACGCTTTGAGTTGCACACGTAAATTTGAGCCCACACCCAACTTGCACATGCAACTTAATTGAATAATGAGCCAATTAGCGTTGATCATTGGCATTCTAACAAGAAATTATTAGCACTAACTGAATTTAATTAGCAGTTACACACATACATTTAGGCGCTGGATCTGCGTCTAAATTTTATGTGCGAGTCCAAAAAGAGGGCACAGAAATGGGTGGATTGGGAGCATTCCTAGACTTTATGCATGTAGTTTTAGAATAAGGGGAAACGCGCCTAATGCAAATGGCCGCACCTAAAGTTAGGGATTACCGGGCGTAAGCGCTATTCTATAAACCACACCTAACTTTAAGTGCAGTTTATAGAATAGCATCGAACATTATTTTTTTGGACGCCAATTTATTAGGCGCCATATATAGAACCCAGCCTTAAGTGGATGGATTAACCAGCTAATTCTAGCCACATATCATTAAGAGAATATTCAGGCTCTTTCTTTAAAAACATTTTTGAATGATATTGGCTGTCTGGTAAGCTTTGCCTCTTTGTTGATGATACCAAAATCTGCAACAAAGTAGAAACCTCTGATGGTGTGGATAACATGCTGTACACCACTTTGGGTGATTTTCTTCATACAGTTGGGAAATAAATCCAATAAACAAAAATGGAAAAAAAAAGTCCCTAGCAAAGCTTGAAAAGTAGTCTAGAATTTGGCAGCTATAATTTAATGCTAAAAATGCAGAGTCATAGATTTGGGCTGCAAAAAAACAAGGGAGCAGTACAGTATAATGGGTGAAGTACTTCTGTGCATGAAGGAAGAGCTGGACTTCAGGGTGATCATATCAGATGATCTTAAGGTAGCCAGATAGAAAAGGCAAGAGCCAGATTTTGGTATCATCAACAAAGAGGCAAAGCTTACCAGAATGCCAATACAAGTGTATTGTAGAAAAGAGAGGGGGAGGGGAATGGGACTTGACATACCACCTTTCTGTGGTTACAATCAAAGAGGTTTACATAGTATATACAGGTACTTATTTTGTACCTGGGGCAATAGATTAATTGACTTGCCCACAGTCACAAGGAGCTGCAGTGGGAATTGAACCCACTGGGCTTAGGTTATTTGAATGTTCTAATTGTGTACTTAGTAGATATTGTATTAGTATTATGCTTACATTGTATCATATCTCTATTATTTGAATTTCAGTGATGTTAAATATGTATATTTTTGATCCTGCTTTATGGTAGTCTTATTATTAGGTTTCAATTTGCTGTATTTACTGTACTTATGTTTATACTTGTTCGTTTTACTATTGTTATGCTGTTAACAAAATTGTAAGTGTGATGTTAAACTGTACCTACTGTACACTGCCTTGGGTGAATCTCTTCATGGAGGTGATGAATACATCCAAATTAATAAATAAATAAATAAATAAATATCTCCATAGCAAGAATACACAGGAGGTGAGTTTCTTTCAACTGAAAAGAAGCTCTGGAATGAGGAACCATGAGATGAAGGTGAAAGGGTATAGATGTAATCTAAGGAAATAATTCTTTATGGATAAGGTGGTGTATACATGGAATGGCCTCCCGGTGCAGGTGGTGGAGACCAAGACTGATCAGAATTCAAGAAAGCATGGGACAACTACAAAGCATCTCTAATGGAGAGAAAGAAATAGTGGATGGTATGGATGGGCTGACTAGATATGCCATATGCCGTTTATCTGCCTTTATTTTTCTCTATTTTTAGGTTACCCTAACTAACCAACTGTGTAGTCAACTAAATATTTTTCTTAATCTCACTGGTTAAAATGTGACTCGCTAGATATAATGTGGTTTGGTTCTCCTCAACTAAAATTAGCCGGTCAGTGCTGAAAATCAAATATCGACTGGCTAAGTCCTCTTTAAAAGAAAACAGCAATTCTTCCATCTCTCCACAGATTAAATGCTCCATCATGGCCATGGTCCCCTTCCCTCCCTCCACCCACCCATTAACAGGAGAATTCTATAAATGACCTTAAAACTGCACACCCAAATTGGTAGATGTAATTTAATTAACGAGCCTGTTAGCACCAATAATTGGGCACTAAAAATCAATTATTAGCGCTAAATGGCAACAATTTGGATTTACGTGTAAATATTTTAGCACACATCTGAAAATAAGGCATGGCCATGGGCGGGTCAGGGGCATTCACTAAAAATGCGTGCACTATTACAGAATTTGGGGGATCCGGGTCTAATTTAGGTGCGGGGATTTATATCAGGGTTCAGCTGGTATAAATCCTTGCACATAAAAGTTGGGAGCAGATGCTGGCCGATGCACTATTCTATAAATGGCGCCCAACTCAGAGCACTGTTTATAGGATAGCATTCATTGCGCATTTTGTTTTGCACCCAGATTTGGCCGCCAATTGCTGAATATAGTCCAAAACGGTTCACAGTTTATTCATTAGCTGATATACCACGACACCGGAATAGCAGCTTACAATATTATCAATAAATAGAAGAGGATCAAGAGATAAGAATCCATTCCTTATTAGAACTATTAAGGCAGTCCACACAGGGCCATAAGCAGTGGTGAGAAAGGCAGACCACCTTCCAGGGCAGAAAAATGGTAAAAATGGAAATGTGGATAAGGAGATGAAAAGTATGAAAGAAAGATACTCTCCTCCTACCATCCAGATTAGGGGAGAAAGCAGAGAGCGTAGAGTGAAAAATCTACTGTCATAATATGTATCAGCTCCATTAAGACAGCAGGTTAAACCAGATCAACACATTCATTTAAGAAAATTCATTTGCTTAAATTCCCAACTGTTCATGACAAATAAGCAAACAAGGAACTTACTGTAGATAGATGAAATCCAAACTGCTGCACTGATTCAGGTTCAGTACAAGCACAATGAGACCTTCAACTGAATACGGTTGACTGAATGGATGATTGAATAAGTGGTAAAAAGACAATGCGGATTACAGGGGCAAAGAAGAGAGGAAGCTCAGTGAAGTGGCTTGCTTTCTGTGTCCAAGATGGAGATCTCTGTCTCATAGGGATGGGTACAACATAAAACCCATAAGGAATAGGGGGTCTCTAGAAAAGTCCAATAGGGTCAAAAATTATTATTATGCCCCTCACTTGTTTCAAAGAAGTCCTCAATGGTCCAGCAGCCTCCTGTGGCTGAAGAATCTTTTCTACTTCCTGAAACTCTGCACTTCCTTTTTATATAGCCCTGCAAGCTGGCACTGACTGATGACATCCCATGCTGCCTGGGTTAAGGAAGTCCTTTACTCTCAACCAAGGAGGTTTGATTAACAGATGGTGTGACATCACAAAGCTGAAGCTGGTCCACCCAAGGAGGTTTTCTTTCTCTCCAGTGGAACCACCACCATCTTGGTACACTCAAATCAATTGATAGGGTGATAAGCTCTGCCTACTGGCTTCAGGTCACAAAATGGGCCAAGCATGCACCTGCTGTCTCTTGTCCTTTTAAACCTCCTTGCTCTCAACCAGTGCCTTAGCAACAACAGACTTCCTGGTGTCCTGCTGACTTCATTGTTTCTTGCGTGTTCCTGCCCTGCCTTCCTCCAGTATTCCTGCCAGCTTGTTCCTGCCCTTCCTTGCTCCAGAATTCCTGCCTTGTTCCACTGTTTCTGCCAGCCTGTTCCTGCTTTGCCTTGCCTTGCTCCAGCGCTCCTGCTCTGCTGTGTTTCAGTATTCCTGCCAGTGTGTTCCTGACTTTGCTTGCTTGAGGCCCTCCTAGATTTCTGGCATGTCTCAGACCTTGCCCCTTTCAGCAAGGACCTGTACTAAGCTTGTATCGCATAGGTGGAGCCGCTACAGCCCAAGAGCTCAATTCCCTCATACCATGGCAGTTATAGCTTGAACTAGAGCATGAAAGCAGGGAGATGTCAATGAGACTGGAGGGAATGGGTCACATATAGCATTCAGACTATAAAGAGCAAAGATTACAAGACCTTTGCAGGTAGCGGCTTTGCTCTGAGCAGCACAGTTCACAGGAATACAATCTAAGCCCCCTAGTGGTGGAGTAAAGTATCATCATACAACTTGATAATAATATTGATGTTAGTGAGTCGTGGCCAACAATATGGTTTTCCCATGTAAATCTCAACACCAACCAGGAGGTTTAACATTAAAATTAGATTTATTATAACATTCACAGTTAAATGCTCAAATATTAAGGGTTTTTTCCCCTTTCACTAAGCAAATGTTCAAATACTTGTTCTGCTTTCAAGGCTTTAAAAAATAACATCACCAAAATAGTTTCAGATACATGTATGCATTAAACATCAACATTCCTTTCACTAAGCTAGTTCACTTACGTCAGTTTCATTAAGTTTCCAAGTTTATTATGCATCTTGATATACCGCTCTAGGGACAATCCATCAGAGCAGTTTACATCATAAAACTATAAGAAACAACAGAAATCAAAAGAATTCCATACATAATAAGAAAGACGACACAAAACAGAGAAAAGAGAGTAGAAAACAACAAGGTTTTTGCTGAGGGTTAAGTAAAGCTAGAAGAAGACGTCATCTGGTAGGTCAGGTAGGACCAAATGCTAAAGCAAACAAATATGCCTTAAGTTGGGCTTTAAAGGTAGCCGGAGAGGTTTCTAGCTGGAGGGCCAAAAGGGCCCATAGCACTGAATATTTGCTTCAATATGGAGAAGAGGCGAATAGAGCGAAGGGAGGAAACCTGAAACTTACTGTCCTGAGAAGAGCAAAGAGTTTTAAGGGTGCTTAAGATATTGTAGTAGGTAGGGTGGTTGCCCAGTGAGTAATGAATTTTGTGGACCAAGAAGAGCAGCTTGACACTTTGTTACATTTATTTCCTTCACAGGTACTGTTCAACATTCTCCTCTCTCAGACTCAGGATCCCTGACCAGGTAAGCATTGGTTTACATTTTTCCCAAATTCCTTTACTTTGCTAATGTGTGCACCCTCCCTGTGTGGACACTGTACTGGGGTAATTCAGTCACTAGTTCTGATTGCATGAAGCTTTCTCTCTCTTGCATTGGCTAGCATCGATCTCATCTCAGGTTATCACAGGTACGGCTTTCTTCCCTCTTCACCCTACTACCCTTTCTTTCACAACTCAACAAAGAAACCTGTCTCCCTAGTGTGTGCTTCAGCATATTACCATTTGTATTTACTATCATTTTAAAATAAACAAATAATTGAAGGTCTCTAATTATGCCAGCCCACAGCGTCAGCCCAATAGCATTCTTCATTAGCTCTTACAATCTCAACTCACAGTCACACCCTTCCTGATTTATTGCTACATGTCTCTGCCTCTACCTTGTGTTTGTGTTAGTGATTGTTTATTGTATCTTACAGGTTAACACTTCCTGGTTGCGACTCACTGACTCGTTCTCTCTGGGTCTCTGAAGCCATACTTCATATCGATCACGTGACCCCCTCCCCCCATGAAGTGAGCGCCACTCCAGCCTTTTGTTACTTAAGTCACACTGTGGTGGCATAGCGCACTGTGGTGGAGCACACCCAAGTAGCAGGACAAGCCCCTTGGGTGAGCTCCTGGGGGCGAACTCCACATCTTATCCCAAGTACCTTTTTCTCATATTTTTGTCCTCAATCTCTCTTTTTTCTCCGACTACGAGTTCGTGTCCTCCTACCCTACTCATATCACAGTTTGTATCACTTATGGCCTGTGCCTATTGCCCCACCCTATATGTGAATGTTTTTTATCAATTGCTCTTCAGTTCCCCCTAAGGTTTTGGTCCAATCCTCCTTCTCTCTTGGATTAACCAACTGCTGTTCGTTGCAGTCTAAAACAACTGTGGTTCATGACCTTCTTTCTAGATCACCACTTCAAATTCTTGCTCCGACTGAAACCTTTGTAAAAGCATTGTCCCAATGGGACAAAGTAGAGCCAGGGAGGAGTCCTACCTAATGCAGTCTCTCCCCCCCCCCCCCCCAGGCTTTCAATATTTCCACAGCACCCATATCTTTCTCAGAGGGGGTGGGGTTAGCCCTTATTCTCCCTGCAGATTTTATTGCTTCTGAATTGAATTCTCCTTTTCTGCATCCTGAACTATTGTTAGTACATTTCTTCTCCACTCTCCTTGCACGTCCTGGTGATGTATCGTCCTCCCCCCCCCCCCCGACCATTAGAACCTGCTTTTACAAACTCTGGCAGAAGCTTCAGTCCATTTCCCAAACTTGCTCATTATGGGTGACTTCAATAATAATGTTGACCAGTCCTCACATCCTCTCTCTACTTCATTTTCTTCCTTTATGAGATATGTTGGTCTTGAGCAAAATATCTTTTTTCCTACTCAAATAGCTGGCCAAACTTTGGATCAAATTATTTCTAAACTTTCCTTAACTTGTACCCTTGATGCCATCACATCTCTGCCACTGGCATGGACTGATCACTTTTCAACTTTTCTTCATGTCCCCCAGTCTCCTGCCTACCCCCTCCTCTGTCTCTCAGTCTGTTAGGGGCTCCCGTCACTTTTTCCATTTAGACCCTGCCCAGTCCACACCTCTTTTTACCCTTTTCCCCTCAGATTTCCTAGCCCTTCCCATGGAATCAGGCTCAGGCCTGGAATGATTAATTGAAGCCGGCCTAGATTCTTTTGCCCCTCAGCAGGCAACTTTTCACCGTTCACATCCTTCAGCTCCCTGGTACCATTATGGACTGCATTTCCAGAAACGCAGACATTGTAGGGTAGAACAACTCTGGTATATTTCTAAATCAGATGCTGCATTAAGGGCCTATTCCATAGAGCATCACACTTTTAATAAACATTTAAAATTAGCCAATTGGCGATTCTTTTCTAGGCAACTGACCTCCTCGCCCTGTCCAGCACAGACTCTCTTTGCTTTCATTAAACGTTTCATTAAAAATCCTAGGGGAGATACTTTGCCTAATCTTCCCTGTCCAGATGCTTTGGCTTTGGCTCAGCACTTTGGAGTAGATTCTATATATGATGCCTAAAACGCTGGCAACCCCCCCCCCCCCCCCCACTTACTGCTATTCTATAAACCTTGCCTAACATTAGGCGCAGTTTACAGAATATGCATAGCGGCCAACCCGCAACTAAAATTTAGGTGCAGGCAATTATACCAACTAAAGCCTGGTGTAAATGCCCATGTCTAATTTAGGCATAGATCAGGCATATTCTGTAACAGTGCGCACACATTTTCAGAACACCCATGACCTGCACATGCACCTCCCATTGGCCATGCTCCCCTTGAGATCCATGTGGTTGATTTTGAGATCTCCTTTTGAGATCCACGCATCACTTTATAGAATATGCTTATCGAGCTATGCGCGTAGATCCTAATTATTGGCAGATAGTAATGATAATTGCTTAACATCCAATTACCAGCACCGATTAACTTGTTAACCAATTAAGTTCTGCACGCAAATTGGCTATGCATGCTGATTTGTGCGCGGAACATTAGTCTCCATTTATAGAATCTGATGGTTTGTGTCTAATGTTGATCTGCATCTTCAAAATATATCGTCCTTGGCTCCTGCTTGCCCTGGGCTTCTGTCACTTGATCCACCTCCTGCTTCTTTTTCTGCTCAATTTTCCTGATGGTCTTCCTTCTCCCTTCCCACCCTCACCTCACTTACCACTACACTATCCTCTATGAAATTAACATTCTGTCCACTGGATCCGCTTCCCCATGAGCGCACAGAAGAACGGGGGATACTGCGACTCCCGTACCGGGCCCTCACGATCCCACTGCAGCAAGACTGATTCTGAAAAATAAGCCCAAAATAGGGAAAACCGTTGAACAAAGTGTTCTGCAAGCTCTGCGCTGCAGAGAGCTCGATCATCCAGAGGAAACTTGGCTGCCGACTCTCCTCAATAGCAGCAGGACGGCGCCATTGTGCACGTGCAACTGAAAACAAAATGGAAACGGAGCATCGAACAGACATGAAGGTGAGCGCGATCCTGGAAAGCAAGTTCAAGTCCCGTGCACTTATGCTGCTGAACTAAACGTATTCTTTATTCTTTTTCTTTGGAACAAACTTTCGTATTTTATTTCTAAGTAACTTGTGAGTTCTTGTTTTTATTCTGTTTAAAGGACCAGACTGGTGAGTGCTTCAGCTGAGGTAGGGTGTGTGGGGAGATTGCCAAAAGTGTGGAGATCGTAATCTGACCTGTACACTTCTCTCCCGTTTCTGGCAAAAGTCATTGAAAAAGCCGTACTATCTCCGTCGGTCGATTTTGGGTGCTGAACCAATATCAACTTGGTTTCAGGAGTGGACATGATACCGAAGCATTAATGCTTTCTACGTGTGACCTCATCAAGTTGGGATTCGATAAAGAAGAATCCTTCCTCTTAGTCTCATTAGATATCTCTAGTGTATTTGACTCTATCAACCATGTGATTCTGCTGCAAAGACTGCGAGAGATCGGTTTTGAAGGAACAGTTGGAAAATGTTTTTCCTCATTTTTGGAAGGACGACACTATTGTGTGATGCAGGGGAAAGACATTTTAACATTTATTTTACATTCATTTTTATGTTTAAATCATGTACATGCAGTAATGTTTGCATTTATATTACATGTTGTTTTTTCCCCGGAAA
This sequence comes from Microcaecilia unicolor, assembly GCF_901765095.1. Lineage (NCBI taxonomy): Eukaryota > Metazoa > Chordata > Amphibia > Gymnophiona > Siphonopidae > Microcaecilia > Microcaecilia unicolor. The sequence goes on along the minus strand of NC_044032.1, from coordinate 242,750,725 downwards.
CTACAGACTATTAGGAATTAGTCCGTTGAATTGGGTGTCGACTGTATGTGCTTTCTCTACACTGGTCAATTTATGTTTTTATTGTATCTTATTTCCCCCCGTTATTTGCCATACAGTTAGATACACATGGGCCCTCTTTCTAAACTGCGTTTAGCAGCTAACACAGGGTCTACCATGAGACAGACAGTAGTGAAGACCTGTGCTACTCTCTATTGTGTTTAAAAAGGCAGCCACTGTGGTAAAAATTCCACCTTAGCTGCAGAACAGGTGTGACAAAGGCAGGCAGGCAGGCTGTGACAACTAGTATAAGGGTCAGTACTACTTGCTGTCACAACTGCGGACAGTGCAGTCAAGCTTACTGCCGCCTCCAGAGGAGGTGATATGTGCAGTTGTGCTACCAGCAGTCTTTCAGCACAGTGCTGGTAAAGGAGTTGCAGCGGCACTGTTTTCCCCTTCTGCACCCCTCCCCCCAATCCCCCATCCCAATCCCCACTGTCCAAAGCCACGCCATCAGATTCTCTCTCCCTGAACCTCCAGTCCCCTTCAGCATGCCCCAATAACCCAGCCCTGACACACACTCTGCCCCTCTCCAGGGCCGGCGTTAGGGTGTGGCAAACAGGACAATTGCCCCGGGCCCCCATAGCATAGGGGGCCCCAAACCTGCCTCAAGCTAAAGGCATAGGCTAAAGGCCAGCTTTAGAGACCCCTCCCTGGTCCCCAGAATGTCTATTACCAGCCCTGTCCCTTTCTAAAACCCCCACACCTTCAGAAAAAACACTGCCCCTGTCTATCTTCTCCCACCCCCCCCCCCCCACTCTCCACCCCTGGAACTCACTCTGGGGGTCCTCACTGGCGGCCAGTGGTCCCCCAGGTGGCAGCAATCCTCCTTGTTGCTGTCCAAGGAGGTGCCAGAATAAAAAATGGCGCTGATGACCTCCTCCTACTACTACTACTACTACTTAGCATTTCTATAGCGCTGCCAGGGTTACGCAGCGCTGTACAAGTTTAAACATGGGGAATGACAGTCCCTGCTCAAGAGAGCTTACAATCTAAAGGTAAAAACTATGTAGTCAGTGTAGGTATCAGGAATGGGAAGGTGGTTAGGCGCCAAAAGCAAGGGAGAAGAGGTGGGCCTTGAGTAAGGACTTGAAAATGGGCAGGGAGGGCGCATGGCGTATGGGCTCAGGAAGTCTGTTCCAGGCATAAGGTGATGCGAGGCAGAAGGGGCGGAGTCTGGAGTTAGCGGTGGTGGAGAAAGGTACAGAAAGGAGTGATTTGTCCTGAGAGCGGAGGTTACGGGTGGGAACATACGGGGAGAGGAGGGTAGAGAGGTAATGGGGGGCTGCAAATTGAGTGCACTTGAAGGTCAATAGGAGAAGCTTGAACTGTATACGGAAGCGGATAGGGAGCCAGTGAAGCGACTTGAGGAGAGGAGTGATATGAGAGTATCGGTTCACGCGGTAGATAAGACGTGCGGCGGAGTTTTGGACAGATTGAAGGGGGGATAGGTGGCTAAGCGGGAGGCCAGCGAGGAGAAGGTTGCAATAGTCAAGACGAGAGGTAACGAGCGATTGGACGAGGGTTCGGGTGGTCTGTTCAGAGAGGAATGGGCGAATTTTGCTAATATTATAGAGGAAGAAGCGACAGGTCTTAGCTGTCTGCTGGATATGGGCAGAGAAGGAGAGGGAGCAGTCAAAAATGACTCCGAGATTGTAGGCTGAAGAGACGGGGAGGATGAGGGCGTTGTCAACAGAGACAGAAAGTGGGGGAAGAGGAGAAGAGGGTTTGGGTGGAAGACAAGGAGCTCAGTCTTTGCCATGTTCAGTTTCAGATGTCGGTTGGACATCCAGGCAGCGATGTCTGAAAGGCAGGCCGAAACTTTGGCCTGGGTTTCGACTGTGATGTCGGGAGTGGAGAGGTAAAGCTGGGTGTCATCAGCATAGAGATGGTACTGGAAACCATGTGATAAGATCAACGAGCCCAGGGAAGAGGTGTATATCGAGAAAAGAAGCGGTCCAAGGACAGATCCTTGAGGGACCCCAACAGAGAGCGGGACGGGGGTGGAAGAAGAGCCATTAGAAAATACTCTGAAGGTGCGTTGGGAAAGATACGAGGAGAACCAGGAGAGGACGGAGCCCTGGAACCCAAATGAGGACAGTGTGTCAAGAAGTAAATTATGATTGACGGTGTCAAAGGCGGCAGATAGGTCGAGGAGGATCAGGATGGAATAGTGACCTTTGGATTTGGCAAGGAACAGGTCATTGCAGACTTTAGAGAGTGCTGTTTCTGTTGAGTGTAGTGGGCGAAAGCCGGATTGAAGCGGGTCGAGGACGGCCTGAGAGGAGAGGAAGTCAAGGCAGCGGCTGTGGACAGCACGTTCAAGTAATTTGGAGAGGAAGGGTAGAAGAGAGATGGGGCGGTAGTTGGAGGTAAAGGTGGGGTCAAGTGATGGTTTTTTGAGAAGTGGTGTGACTACAGCGTGCTTGAAGGTGTCAGGGACAGTGGAAGTGGAGAGAGAGAGGTTGAGGATGTGACAGATTGAGGGGTTAACTGTAGGAGAGATGTTGGTAAGCAGATTGGTGGGAATGGGATCAGAGGAACAGGTGGTGCACTTAGACCTCCGACTGTAGGCTTGCAGTACTACCATTAGGGGTCATCCTTATTCTCCTAGCAGTACTACCATAAGACTACCGTTACAGGTCATCAGTACCATTTTGGATTCCGGCACCTCCTCAAGTGGCACCAAGGGGGACTGCTGCCACCTGGGGCACCACTGGTCACCAATGAAGACGCCCCAGAGTAAGTCATGGAGGTGGGGGGAGTACAGATCAGGTTTTTGTTTTCAGGAAGGGGCAGGATTTGTTTTCAGAGGGGGTGGGGTTTGTGTGTCAGGGGGGGGCTGAGTCGTTAGGGGGCCTGCTGAAGGGAGGGAATCTGGTGCTATTGTGGCCTTGGGTAGTGTGATGGAGGGGATCAGGAGGAGAACAGTACCACTGCAACAGAACACCATTTATCTATTTCCAGCTAGTCCTGCACTGTGTTACTTGCAGGAACAGGTAGCACAGTTGCTTCCACGCTATCTGCACTTGTATGTGGCATAATGCCCTGCACTGTGCTGTCTGCCCTGTGTGGTAAATGTAGGGCAGATGCTGTCCACTCCCCCTGCATTTACCACAAACAGTTTCTTCACGTAAAATGTACAGTAAGTGCAAAACCTTCTGTGCTCTAGTGAAAGGGCCCCCCAGTTTCAGCCTATTACTGATGTGTGGGTGTTTCTTTCTAAAATCTCTCAGTTTGAGGTGATATTAATTTAAAATTTTAATGTGAAATTACACTCATTAATTGCATAGCCCCAAAAATTCAAAGCAATGAACAGCATACATCACAATAAATCATAGAATAGTTAAGACAATATAAAATTCTGTCCTCTTCCTCCTCCTCCCATCCCAAACAGCTAAATTATGCTCAGTGGGTTTCTACCCATTTCTGAATGTTTATGAGGTCAGAGGAACAACTCCACATATTACAAAAGCAAATAAGGCTCTTATGAGTCAGTGTAGGAACCCACATAAGGGAAACCCACATTTGTTGTTATCCCTGATATGCAGTGCATAGCAAAAGCATTTTTTAAATAAAAGATGTGATTATTTTGGATCCATGCATATCTTTCTGCCAGATTTGGATGAATCAAGCCCACAATAAATGCCAAAATACTCAATGCTGGGTACTTGAATGGGACTCTTTGTATTACTAAAAGTGATTCAGAAGATTTGGTTGAATCTGGAATTAAATGTGCATTTGCAGGTGGACATGGTTTTCAACCACTTAAAATTCTTGCGTGTGGAATGTAAGTTGCTTCTGGAAGCGCAAGTGCAGGAGAAAGAATTAAAAAGGAACATCGAGAATATTATTCACACAGAATGACCCCCTTAGATTACCAACATTCTCATAAAAGGTTAGCTTGCTAAACTGGAGTATACATATGTGAGCGTCTCTGAGAAAAAAATGACTAAAGTCTCTCAGGTCCAAAATGTTGAGATCACTTTTCCCTCTAAGCTGAGCGGGAGATCTCTAACTGAATTGCTGCCAGCGAGAGGTGGTGTGTCAAAACTGTGTTTTCAATGGCTAGAGACAGGCAGGTTCCCTGGAGTCCTACAGAGCTTGCCTATCCCTCATTATTAAGAGCATAAGAATAGCCATACTGGGTCAGACCAATGGTCCATCTAGCCCGGTATCCTCTTTCCAACAGTGGCCACCCACTGAGTATCTGGGTATAATTCAACTGGTAGCATCCAGCATTTAAGGAAACAGTGACCACTGCCGCCTGAATACCAACTGGTGAATTTTTAGGGGATAGACTATGTCAGTCCTAAGAAATGAACAACGTTGAGGGGCCCTTTTACTAAACCGTGTAGGCGCCTATGTGCGCCCAACATGTGTCAATTTGGAGTTACCACCCGGCTACCACATGGCCTGGGCGGTAATTTTGATTTTTATGTGTGTTCGCTACACACGCTGGAAAATAATTTTATTTTCCAGCGCGTGGCGGAAACCAGGCATTAATTGTAATCCTACGCACGTAGACCCATTACCGCCCGGTTAATGTGTGAGACCTTACCACTAAGTCAATGGGTGGCGGTAAGGTCTCAGGCCCAAAATAGATGTGCGCCAATTTTTATTTTGCTGCACATCCATTTTTGCCCCCCTCCCCCAAAAGGCCTTTTTTGCAGCTGTGCTGAAAAATGGACCTGCGCCTGGCCAATATATGTGTCTACATCAGTGCAGGCCATTTTTCAGCACACCTTAGTAAAAGGACCCCTAAATTCCCAGCACAATTAGTGTTCTCACATCTATTAAAGTTTCCAATCTATTGAATTTTCACCATATTGACTACATAAGCAGTGGCGCTAGTTATAGGACCAATCAGAAGCAGCTTCTCCTTTATCAACTCTTCACAAGGGAGTAAAGGATTAGATTCTACATATCACGCCTAAGAAATCAGTGTCGAAACAAAATACGCCTAAATTTAGATGTACTTTCCAGAATAAGCCTACATTTCCAAGTGGTTTACAGACAGGGCCGCAGAGGGGGGAGGGGCAGGGGGAGTAAAATTCCCCGGGCCCGGGCCTCCAAGGGGGGCCCGGAGCCGGGGTCAGGCCGCCAGCGCTGCAGTCCCCAGTCTCACCTGCCTGCCTTCTCGGCTCCGGGCCCCCTGCATTCAAAGCGGCAGTCGCAGATCGCCTCTCTTCTGGCCTTCCCTTCCTGTGTCCCGCCCTCGCGGAAACCGGAAGTTACATCAGACGAGGGCGGGACACAGGGAGGGAAGGCCAGAAGAGACGTGATCTGCGACTGCCGCTTTGAATGAAGGGGGCCCGGAGCCGTAGAGGCAGGCAGGTGAGATCGCGGACTGCAGCGACGGGGGGAGCGATGGGAGGCGGGAGCAGCAGGGGGCGCGACGGGGGGGTGGCCTTGCCTCGGGCCCGGCCTAGTCTCTCGGCGGCCCTGTTTATAGACTATGCCAAGCGTCCATCCGTACAACTAAATTTAGTGGCAGGCAGTTATGGCAAGTAAAGCTTGGTGTAAAACCCCACACCTAAATTAGACTCGGACTGGGTGTATTCTATAATAATATGCATAGATTTATAAATGCCCATGACCAGCCCATTCCATGCCCATGGCTATGCCCCTTTTCAACTGCGCAACTTAGAATTTATATGCAGTACGTTATAGTACTACTACTACTACTTATCATTTCTAAAGCGCTACTAGACGTACGCAGCGCTGTACACTTGAACATGAAGAGACAGTCCCTGCTCGACAGAGCATACAATCTAATTAGGACAGACAAACAGGAAAAACAAGAGATAAGGGAATATTAAAGTAAGGATGATAAAATAAGGGTTCTGAACAAGTGAATAAGGGTTAGGAGTTAAAAGAAGCATCAAAAAGGTGGGCCTTTAGCTTAGATTTGAAGACGGCCAGAGATGGAGCTTGATGTACCAGCTCAGGAAGTCTATTCCAGGCATATGGTACAGCAAGATAAAAGGAACGGAGTCTGGAGTTAGCAGTGGAGGAGAAGGGTGCAGATAAGAGAGATTTACCCAGTGAACGGAGTTCCCGGGGAGGAATGTAGGGAGAGATACATCTCTCTATATAAAACGCACCTCCAACGTTCTAATGAAGCCTCTCTTAGCAAAGTGAAGGGGGTGAGATCGCATTGTGTCTGCCCCGCCCACGCGTCAAACGTGATGACGTCGAGGGCGGAGCAATGACACTCAACCAATCACATCGCTCGGCAGCGAAGCGTCAGGGAAGGAGGCGGCGCTCCCGACGTCTAGCCTTCCCTTCCATGTGTTCCGCCTTCTTCTGACGTCAAGGATGACGTCAAAAGAAGGCAGAACACAGCGAAGGGAAACCTACACGTCGGGAGCACCGCCTCCTTCCCTGACGCTTCGCTGCCGGAACTGCCACGGAGGTAAATTTAACAACAAGAAAAAAACAAAAACACGCATGTTGGGGGGAGAGAAGAGGGTGGCCAGTAAAGTACAACAATGGGAGCGGGAGGGCACGGGAGAAACGACAGCTTGGATGCGAAGGGGGGGGGGGGGGGGAGAAGAGGCCGGGCCTGGCTGGCACATGGGAGAGAGAGGAGCATGGATGCGAGGGGGGGTCATGGAAGGGAGAGAGGGGACTTGCTGGAAAAGGATGAATGGAGGCAGCAGGGGACAGAGGAGCATGGATGGCCATGGATTGGGAGGGCAGGGCTCAGGGAGAGAGGGCAATTGCTGGAAAGGGATGAATGGAGGGGGCAGGGGACAGAGGACCATGGATGGGCATGGATTGGGAGGGCAGGACTCAGGGAGAGAGGGGAATTGCTGGATAGGGATGAATGGAGGGGACAGATGGCCATGGATGCATATGGATTGCAGGGCAGGCCTCAGGGAGAGAGCGGAATTGCTGGATAGGGATGAATGGAGGGGCCAGGTGACAGAGGAGCATGGATTGGACTCACACTTTCACTCTGACTCTCAAACAGTCACTCTCACATACACTCTCCCAAACATACACACTCCGAGGAAAACCTTGCTAGCGCCCGTTTCATTTGTGTCAGAAACGGGCCTTTTTTACTAGTATATACATATAACATAGTAACATAGCAGAAAAAGACCTGCACGGTCCATCCAGTCTGCCCAACAAGACAACTCATATGTGCTACTTTTTGTGTATACCCTACTTTGATTTGTAGATGATAGTGGAGAGGTACCGAGGAGCTGCAGAGTGAATGCACTTATAGGTCGATAAGAGGAGTTTTAACTGTATGCAGAAATGGATTGGAAGCCAGTGAAGTGATTTGAGGAGAGGGCTAATATGAGCATAACGACACTGGCAGAATATTAGTTGTGCAGCAGAATTTTGAACAGCTTGAAGAGGAGAGAGATGGCTAAGTGGGAGACCTGTGAGAAGCAAGTATACACTTAAGGCCCTGTTTACTAAGGTGCGCTAGCATTGTTAGCATGCGCTAATGCTAAAGACACCCATAGGAATATATGGGTGTCTCTAGTGTTGCAGCTAACACTGCTAGCATGCCTACAGCACAACTTAGTAAACAGGTCCCTTAGACAGTTCTGTGTGTAAATTCTAATTAATGCCAATTAATGTCAATAATTTCTTGTTAAGTGGCAATTATCGGCACTGACTGGCTTAACTAAGTTGCACGCGCAAATCCAGAATACGACTGCATTTGTGCGCACAACTTAAGTCGAGCTGTATAAAATCCGGGGAATAATGTCTATTTATTTCTTCATAAGTCCATAATATCTACTGATAAAGAGCTGTTAAAAGAGTGGAGGAGTGGCCTAGTGGTTAAAGCACCAGTCTTGAACCCCAAAGGTGGCCAGTTCAAATCCCACCACTGTTCCTTGTGATCTTGAGCAAGTCACTTAACCCTCCATTGCCTCAGGTACAAACTTAGATTGTGAGCCCACTTGGGACACAGAACTATCCAGAATACCTGAATGTAACACACCTCAAGATTCTACTGAATAAAGTGTGAGCAAAATTCAAAATAATAATAATAAAAGGGAAAAGCCACTTCTGATTGGTCCTATAACTAACATCACCATTATGTAGTCATTATGGTGAAAATTCAATAGATTGGAAACATTAATTTCACAGATATGAGAACACTAATTGTGTTGGAAATTTTACGCTGTTGAATTCATGATCCCCAGCAAAGCCAGTATTTTGGGGGCTTTTTCAATAGTTCTAAGAAATGTGCATCTCTTCTATTTTTGTATTTTGCAAAGTACAGAAAGAAAAGCATTTCTGTTTCTCTTTTTCCAGTGTTATTCTGCTGACAGAGTAACTTTTGTGGGGGATTTCTCTTTCAGTTTTTGTCTCTGCTTCTAATTTGCAGTTTCTGTGGACCTGGGCATAAAACTGCGCCAGCGTCAGCTAAACGTTTCAGCAGGTCATTCGCAGTGATCTGGCCAGTTCTCTTTCAGACATTTTTCTTGGTCTCCCAAATCCTGCCTCGTCTTCAACAACTCCACATAACTTCTGTTTCTTAACAATGCTTCTGACACCTGAAATTGCCCTTCACATGTTTCCCGCTCCCAATTCAGTAATCCAGCTGGTTGATACTCAAAACGATTTAACCGGCTACTGATCCTTTGTTCGGGACTATTCGCTAATTTTCAGTGGCACTTCCAGTTATCACCACTGAAAATTAGTGGTTAGTGCCTAAATGAAAACCAGCTACTTTGACCGGTTAAATGTCAATATTCAGCACTTAACCTGCCAGGTTAACCTTGTGACTCTGGGCAAGTCACTTAACCCTCCATTACCCCAGGTACAAATAAGTACCTGTATACAATATGTAAGCCGCATTGAGCCTGCCATGAGTGGGAAAGCGTGGGGTACAAATGTAACAAAAACAAAACAAAAACATAAATCTAGTTTCTAGTTTCTCCTACATAGGCACGCAAATCTGGAATGAACTACCAAAAACCATAAAAACAACCCACGACATAATTAATTTCTGTAAGTTATTGAAGACCAATTTATTCAAGAAAGCTTACCATAATAACGCACCCTAATTGTCAATTAACAAGATATTCACTGGACTTTCACAATATCTAATTCTTTATTTCCTATCGCTCATACTAATTTTGAAGTTTAATATTCATGATTGTTTCAAGCTAAGTTATCCCGATTTTTTATTATAAGATGAACTTTCCTTCCTGAATACCTACTCCATTTCTGTCTCTTCTACCTTAACTATGTATTTCTTTTTTTCCGGAACTGGTAATCACCATTACGGAACTATGTAAGCCGCATTGAGCCTGCAAATAGGTGGGAAAATGTGTGGATACAAATGTTATAAATAAATAAATAAATAAATAAATGGGACCGCATAAAAGTCAGTCCTACCTTTAGGGTCCTTTTACTAAGCTGTGGTAAAAAGGGCCCTGTGGTAGCGGCGGTTTTTCCTGCACAGCAAAGCCCTTTTTACCACAGCGGGTAAAAAGCGCCCCCTCCAAAAAAAAGGCCATGTGGTAAGATAACCCTTACTGCGTGGTCATGTGGTGGGGAGCATTTACCGCCACCCACTGAGGTGTAGGTAAGAGCCCATGTGGTAACCCGACGGTAACTTGTCAACATGTGGAGAAGTGGCCTAGTAGTTAGAGCACTGGTCTTGCAATCCAGAGGTGGCCGGTTCAAATCCTGTTGTTGCTCCTTGCGATCTTGGGCAAGTCACTTAACCCTCCATTGCCTCAGGTACAAACTTAGATTGTGAGCCCTCCTGGGACAGAGAAATATCCGTGAGCTACTACTGAAAAAGGTGTGAGCAAAATCTAAATAAATAAATAAACCTGCAGTGATGCCCTGCTCCACAATGCTGAAGCCTGAGCTTGGTCCAGTATTATATATCAGCAAATAACACCAGCAAAGGTCAGCAAAATCCTCACTACCGCCAGTTGAATACTGATCCATAGATGTCTGCATTTAGGTGACCCCTTGCACATATAAATGTCTAGCCCTTTTACTAAAGAGTTGGCCCGTGACACCCACCCTTGGCTGTTAATGTACTATAGGTTTTTCTGCTTTCCACTGAAAAAAATGCAAAGCCGCTATCATCACCTTCCAAATGCCCAACACATCTGAGCTGAGGTCAAATAAAATCCAGATGTGTTGGGCGTTTGGAAGGCGATGATAGCAGCTTTCTGTTTTTTTCAATGGAAAGCAGAAAAATCTATTGGACATTAACAGCCAAGTGATAAACAGACTAATTTTCGAAAGAGAAGGACGCCCATCTTTCGACGCAAATCGCAAGATGGGCGTCCTTCTCACAGGGTCGCCCAAATCGGCATAATCGAAAGCCAATTTTGGGCGTCCTCAACTGCTTTCCGTCGTGGGGACGACCAAAGTTCAAGGAGTACATCGGAGGCGTAGCGAAGGCGGGACTTGGGCGTGCCTAACACATGGGCGTCCTCGACCAATAATGGAAAAAAGAAGGGCATCCCTGACGAACACTTGGACGACATTACCTGGTCCTGTTTTTATTACGACCATGGCACAAAAATGTGCCTTAAATGACCAGATGACCACTGGAGGGAATCGGGGATGACCTCCCCTTACTCCCCCAGTGGTCATTAACCCCCTCCCACCCTCAAAAAAATGTTTTAATATATTTTTTCCAGCCTCTATGCCAGCCTCAAATATCATACCCACCTCCATGACAGAATATGCAGGTCCCTGGAGCAGTTTTAGTGGGTGCAGTGCACTTCAGGCAGGCGGACCCATCTCCCCCCCACCTGTTACACTTGTGGTAGTAAATGTAAGCCCTTCAAAACCCACCACAAACCCACTGTACCCACATGTAGGTGCCCCCTTCACCACTTAGGGCTATGGTAGTGGTGTACAGTTGTGGGGAGTGTGTTTTGGGGGGCTTGGCACACAAGGTAAGGGAGCTATGCACCTGGGAGCAATTTCTGAAGTCCACTGCAGTGCCCTCTAGGATGCCTGGTTGATGTCTTGGCATGTGAGGGGGACCAGTGCACTACGAATGCTGGCCCCTCCCACGACCAAATGGCTTGGATTTGGTCGTTTCTGAGATGGGCGTCCTCGGTTTCCATTACTGCTGAAAATCGGGGATGACGATCTCTAAGGACTACCATCTCTAAGGTCGACTTAAATTTCCCCGACTGTATTATCGAAATGAAAGATGGACGCCCATCTTGTTTTGATAATACGGGTTTCCCCGCCCCTTTGCCAGGACGTCCTGCGAGGACGTCCTCAGGAAAACTTGGGTGCCCCTTTCGATTATGCCCCTCAAAGAGTTCTAAGACTGCCGTTGATCCAGCGGGTTGTGATGAAGAGGAAGGACAAGAACCTAAGTTTTAATGCTGAGGGTGGCAAGTTCTTCAATGATATAACTCCAAGAACTGTTTGAAGTATGAGATCAAAGTTAAGCCGCAATTAAGCCAGTTTGTTATTATTCAAGAGGGTTTTAAAAGGTTTATAATAAAGTGTTGGATGTTGTAATATATTTAGAAGTGGTATGTAATTTTGTAGTCAAATGCATATTCATTGGGGATATCTTGAAAATCTGACCGGCTAGGTGTATCCCGAAGACAGGGTCGAGAACCCCTGCCTCAGAAGATTTTTCCTTCATCACAAATTGTTTTGTAGGGTAATTATTTTATATAAAATATTTTCTTTTTTTTCTGATACAAATTGTGATTGAATGTTTTCAGTGAACTTTTATTGCTAGTTTTCGAAGACTTCACTGTTTTGGGGAAATGGCTAAAGGTTTACATGATAGCTCAGATTTAACAAATATTGAGGTGAAGGCTTTGTCTCATCATGATGAAAAGAAGTTCGTTCTCAGGGCTACACTAGTTCACGAATCCAGTTCTTGCATGAGATGGGCCATGGCTCTTGTCTCTTCTATGGGCTGGAGAAGAGGGTGGGACAAAAGAAGAAGATGACAAGTTTTTTTTGTTACATTTGTACCCCGTGCTTTCCCACTCATGGCAGGCTCAATGCGGCTTAAGTTTGCTAGGTATGGACAGCATCCCATTCATGAATTCAGCAAGGATCTGGACAAGAGCGCAGGAATTTTTCTCAACTCTCTTCTCGTTGCACCCAGTTAATCATCATGCCTCTATCATCCTGTGAGAGGGGCTTCCAGTCCTTAGTGAGTGAGACAGAACAAGGCTGGATGAGCCATTGATTCCTAGCTGACTGCCCGACATGACCTAAGCTAGATGTCACAAGGAAAGTCCTTGAGACTGTAAGCTCTTTCAAGCAGGGACTGTCTCTTCATGTTCAAGTGTACAGCGCTGTGTATGTCCAGTAGCGCTATATAACTGATAAGTAGTCGTAGCATTAACAAGCAAATGATAGAATTTGTGTCGCATTTTTAACTATGTGGGTCCTGACTAACACCTTGGAGGTGGTGAGGTTGCCAATCTCTTGCCATAATCCAGTGCTGTTACTATGTTAACTAATGGTAGAGATCTGCGAGACATATAGAACTAGTAGCCCATCTTATTGTCTGGTGATGGGAGGCGGGACTGGTGGTTGGGAGGCGGGAAGTACTGCTGGGCAGACTTGTACGGTCTGTGCCCTGAATAAGGCAGGTACAAATCAAGGTAAGGTATACACATATGTTTGTCTTGTTGGGCAGACTGGATGGACCGTGCAGGTTTTTTTCTGCCGTCATCTACTATGTTACTATCCAGCTTATAATCGAACGAGAATAACGCCCAAGTTCCGACCTAAATCGGGAGATGGGCGTTCTTCTCACAAAAACAAATAAAGCGGCATAATCGAAAGCCGAACTTTGGACGCTTTCAACTGCACTCCGTCGCGGATGCGGACAAAGTTGACGGGGGAGTGTCGGAGGCGTGGTGAAGGCGGAACTGGGGCGTGGTTATCACCCGAACAGAGATGGGCGCCCTTCGCCGATAATGGATGCGTTTGTAGCTAGAATTTAGGGCACTTTTCCTGGACCCTGTTTTTTGACGAATAAGGCCCCAAAAAGTGCCCTAAATGACCAGATGACCCCCAGAGGGAGTCGGGGATGACCTCCCCTGACTCCCCCAGTGGTCACTAACCCCCTCCCACCACAACAAATGATGTTTCACAACTTTTTACTTTCACCCTCAAATGTCATACCCTCCTCCCAAGCAGCAGTATGCAGGTCCCTGGAACAGTTGTTAGGGGGTGCAGTGGACGTCAGGCAGGTGGACCCAGGCCCATCCCCCCCCTACCTGTTACAATTGTGCTGCTTAATGCTACTAGTCGTCCAACCCCCCCAAACCCCCTGTACCCACATGTAGGTGCCCCCCTTCACCGCTTAGGGCTATAGTACTGGTGTAGACTTGTGGGCAGTGGGTTTTGAGGGGGATTTGGGGGGCTCAACACCCAAGGGAAGGGTGCTATGCACCTGGGAGCTCTTTTACCTTTTTTTTTTGTTTTTGTAAAAGTGCCCCCTAGGGTGCCCGGTTGGTGTCCTGGCATGTGAGGGGGACCAGTGCACTATGAATCCTGGCCCCTCCCACGAACAAATGCCTTGCATTTATTCGTTTTTGAGCTGGGCGATTTCATTTTCCATTATCGGTGAAAAGCAAAAACGCCCAGCTCACACCTAGGCGAATAAAGCATGGGCGTCTATTTTTTTTTAAAAATACGGTTCACTCCGCCCCTTCACGGACCCGTTCTCGGAGATTAACGCCCATGGAGATAGGCGTTTCTGGTCGATTATGCCCCTCCATGTTAACTAATGGTAGAGATCTGTGAGACTTATAGAACTAGTAGCCCATCTTATTGTCTGTGTGGATTAAAAGATCCTTGCCAAAGTACTATCAACGACACTCATTACTGTACAGGCAGAGATGATTCATCCTGAGTCCTATACAATCCTATTCCATTCCATTTTTACGTTGGCATTTGATGTTGTGACCAATACTCTATGGATCAACTTTGAAATCGTTTGTATACAGATATATGAAGCAGATGTTTTGAATTTATAATGTGTGTATTTTTAAGCTTTTGGACCAAGATCGAGCAAGCCTTGCCAGACTCCTGCTGGTTTTATTGTTTGTATTTTTTTTTTAGTATTTATATATATATATATTCCGTGGGGAGCTTCAACTTATTGACAGCAATCTTTTGTGTGCCTTGTTTTTTAAAGAGTTTTCGAGGGATTGGTGGATCATTTTTTAAGTTTCCTTGATGACTACGGGGCTCATTTTCAAAGCAACTAGACTTGCAAAGTTACATACTCCTCTAAATGGAGGTTTTTTTTTTTTAATTCATTAAGCCCCTATACAAGTTTGTTTTTTTTATACAGCACATTATGGGGCCCTTTTACCAAGTGGTGGTAAAACGTGGCCCGTGGTACTGCTGGCACTGCAGATTAACCGCATTAAAAAAAACATCTAAAATATAGGTTTTGAAAAACGTCAATCTGCCACTTTGAGCTGCATTTTTGGACGTTTTTCTATTTCAAAAGGAAGTCCAATAGTATCAGAAATATAAACATTTAACATCGCTATAGAACAATCATAGAACAAAAATATAATAAATAGCATGGAAGAGCATTCAAATAACATAGATATGATAAGATATCATCACAAAACAAATTAAACAATAGGCACACAGAGCATTCAAATAACATAGACATGATGCTAATGCTGTTTTAACAACACAATGAGCCATCTTAATAGGTAGCCAAAGAGACAAGTGCAATTGAGATATATAGACAAGGTATGATGGGTGGTCCAAAGTCATTGGGATAGGTACTGTTGATGAGTGACTAAACTGAAGGCAAATTCTATAAGCTATGAGGAACAGGGTGTACAGCAAGCTAGTCCAGGTGTGGAGTGAGTGCAGAGTCAGTCATCACATGGTTAAAATCAGCACATAAGAACAGCCATACTGGATCAGACCAATGGTCCATCTAGCCCAGTATCCTGCTTCCAACAGTGGCCAATCCAGGTCACAAGTACCTGGCAGAAACCCAAACAGTAGCAACATTACATGCTACCATCCCAGGACAAGCAGTGGCTTCCCCCATGCCCATCCCCACATGGTCCAGCATATCTCCTTCTCTCTCCTCCCTCTGTGGTCAAGCAAGTATCCTTCCCTCCCCATCTCCTAATAGTCCAGCATTCCTCCACCCCAACCCACAAGGTCCAGCGTATCTCCTTACAGTCCCCTCCCCAGCTGGCCCCTCCCCCCCCCCCCCCCCGGGGTACCCTCCAAATTTTTTCCCCTATAGAGGCCAGTGTTTTGACCTGCTGATTGCTCCCTTCTTGGTAGTGCTAGGATTCTGTGCCATGAGCCTTCAATCACAGCTACTGTTTCTCCAAGAGTCCTAGGACAATCAAAACAAGCATTACTTTATTGACCTCATTCTCCACAGAAGGTGACAAAAGTCACCTTTTGAAAGCTTATTCTAAGCTGAAGAATTTACTTTTATTATTATTATTACGGAACCCATAATATATTTGCAGCTTCTGATGTACTGGCTTACTTCTTGAAGTCTGCTATACTTTTTGTATTTGTTTTGCAGGGGCTTCTGCACCAGACTAGGCCCTAATATTTGACGGGAGAATATCCAAGCGCTAGAATAGATGTGTAATGTAGAGTGAAATTAAGGAACCAGATCTTTTAGAAACATTAACGCTCAATCAAATTATCTTTTGTGCACACCAGTGGCGTAGCCACAGATGGGCCTGGGTGGGCCACGGCCCACCCACTTAGGGTTCAGGCCCACCCAACAGTAGCACCCGTTTATTGGGGATCTCCAGTTCCACCAGCTGAAGGCCTCCCCCTGATGGTAATGAAAACGCTACTCTCCTTGATACTGTCACCTGCGCATGCTCAGTCTTCAGCACATGCCTGCTGCAGACTGTCAAGGTGGAAAGAAGCGTTTTCTCGCCAGCTGAATATTGGGGGGGGGGGGGGGGAGAGAACACTTGGTGCCCACCCACTTCTTGCCTAGGCCCAGGCCCACCCAAAATCTGTTGTCTGGCTACACCCAGTGTTGCCAGGTGGGCGGTTTTACCGCCCAATTGGGCGGTTTTCCGCGACCCGCCGCGGGTAATTTTTGCCCGCGGCGGGTTGTGTTTTTTTGGGCTGCTTTTTGGGCTTCGGGGCGGTTTTTTGGGCGGCTTTTTCGGCCGCGGTGGGCGGGGTTAGTGACGTTTTTGGGCAGGGTTAGTGACGTGGGAGGCGGGGCCGATGACGTTGGAGGCGGGGGCCGATGATGGGGGAGGTGGGGCCGATGACGGGGGAGGCGGGGTTGATGACGCGGGGGCGGGGTGTCAGGGACGGGGTTTGAGTTTGGGCGGGTTTTGGGCTGGATTTTGGGCTCCTTTGGGCAGGAAAAAAATTTTCCACCTGGCAACCCTGGCTACACCCCTGGTGCACACAGAAGTATGAAAAAGATGTAAGCAACTGTGCTGCCAAACAGTCACAGGATTAGGAAAAGCTGTGGTAAAATTCGCTACTTTTGCCACAGTCTTATGTTTGCGAATCTGAAGAACACCGGAGGGCTTGAACGGAAAATAAAGCCTTAAAGTTTCAAAGGATCGCGATGCAGACTAGTATTGGAGGGAATTGAAAAACAGCGCACGTTGCACATCAAAGAAACAAACAAACAAAGCCAAACGTTATGTACCGGGGGAAGATGGGCCTAAAGCCAAAGAGGCAACAGCCTCTAGGCATCGGGGCTGCAAGTTTCTCTACAAGTGCCCTCTTAAGGCTTGAACTGGGAATTTCCTCGTTAATTCATGTGGGTTTTATGTTCGTTAAATACATGTGCCAACCAAGATTAATGACTGTTCCAGCCAACAACCATCTGAATCTTTCATTTATTTAAAAAAAAATAAAGTTGGGGGAGGGAGGGGGAAGCAGTAGTTTCTCTCATTTTCTGTGCACTGCATAAGGTAAGAAAATAAGGCGTTGTTACATAAATCGATTGTCCCCATTTATTTTCAACAACATGCATGATTATTTCGGTACCGGAACACACAGCTCCATTGCTCCTCACCTTACTTCTGAACAGTTTGACAAAGAGGGGCGTCAAAAAAGAGACCCGTTATTTTTTTCACGAAAAACAAAATCAGAGGCACTGAACTTTGTGTGGAAAGCAAAACAAGCAAACGTGTCTTCTGAGCTTACCGTCTTCATTTAAAATCCACGGTAAAAAGGCGAAGGTGGACTTGTAGGCACAAGTGCTGTCCTCGAAAGCGCAAGAACCCAGCGGGAGCTCGGCCGCCGCGGCACACTGCCAACCTGCGAAGGAGATACAAAGAGAGGCTCAGTGCACAACAGACACCAGCTCGCTGCAAGACCAGCGTGCACACTCAGAGACTTGTCGTTTCAAACCGTGCAAGTGCAGCGTGCACACTCGTTTCAAACTATGCAAGAGCAGCGTGCACACTCAGCAACTTGTTTCAAACCGTGCAAGTGCAGCGTGCACACTCAACTTGTTTCAAACTGTGCAAGAGCAGTGTGCACACACTTGTTTCAAACTGTGCAAGAGCAGCATGCACACTCAGCAACTTGTTTCAAACCGTGCAAGTGCAGCGTGCACACACAACTTGTTTCAAACTGTGCAAGAGCAGTGTGCACACAACTTGTTTCAAACCGTGCAAGTGCAGCGTGCACACTCAACTTGTTTCAAACTGTGCAAGCGCAGCGTGCACACTCAGCAACTTGCTGGATACATGCATTTGTTGGGTGCTTGCTTTGGGTCTTTTTGCCCTTTCAGCAGCAGCGCACGCTTTAGCTCTGCAAGCTGAGAAGAAACAGTGCCGACCGTTCTCTGACCTGTCCCGAAGGCTTGCGAGCAGTGAAAGCAACCCTTCATTCAATGCAAACAAGCAAGTCAATGTGCAAGAGTGTAGAGAAAACAGTTATAGCAACCGGTCACAACGCAAACAAGGCTTAACACTTACCTTGCACAATGAGGGAAAGCAGCAGAAGCCACATGGTTGCCCTCGGGGTACAAGTCCTGATGCACACAGGCGAAAGTGGCCACAAGAACAAGCAGGACAAAACGTGCAGCACGACAGCAAAACGCCTTCCTGAAAGAAACACAAATCTTCAAAGCTAAACAGACTCTCGCTGGCAGTTTTCTTTTTCCCGGTCTGTCAGGACTCAGGAGAGGGAGCGTCCTGTCCTGTCCCAGTCAACAGTGGGGCTGGACTGGGATCGGTCGAGGGGAGGAGAGCTTAGCTCTCTCCTTCTGACACCCAGGGAAACACCTCTGATAGCAGCACTGTTACCCCTTCATCCTCCCCTTCCATTCGGCTGCTGAAGCAGTCGCCCGTGAATAGAGTGAAACAAAGAAACTGCCCCAAGCCGTATGACCCACTTGCATACGTATAATTTGCTTGCTTATGAACATAAGAATAATAATAATACGTATAAAGACAAAGCAAGGGCACTACGGTTGACCTCAGATTAAATATTTTCAGTAGGAGTTTCTTAACCGCTTGCTTTGAATCAAAAACAGGTGTTTTCAATGGTTTTGAGTTTATTTTGGCAAGAAAGGCGAGTCTTCTTGAGTTACACTGAAATATCATCTGTAGCGAGTGTGAGGATGCTGAGTAAGCCACTCCTTCCTGTCGCTGGAGCCTTTGGGTTTACCTCTCTTGACCCTCTCAGAGAGTAATGTCTCCAACAACTGGGTTGTTTCTGCTCATACCAGGGGCTAGCTAAGGGGGGCCACGGGGTCCTGAGCCCCCGCAAATTTCTTCCAGGCCCCTCCTGGTTTGGCTGGTGGGGGTCCCCAACCCCCGCCAGCCGAAGCCTTCCTCAGCGCGGTCTCCGGCGCAGCCGCGTTGGCTGCCTGCCCCCTGCTCTTCTTTCTTCTTGCTCCTTTTGTGCACACTGACGCGTGTCAGATGCCACTTGGCGCGCGTCCGTTACTCGCGTCGGAAAATAAAAAATATTTTTCAGACTCGCATAGCGGACGTGCACCAAAATGGAAATTACCAAAGGCCCACGCGGTAACTGGGTGGTAATTCCAATTTGGCACACGTAGGCGTCTACGCGGCTTAGTGAAAGAGGCCCTAAATTTCTCAAACTTACTGCTAGTGCCCTTCTTCACACATAGTACCAAACAGAGCCTTCCGGAGTTCATAGGGCAGGTCTGGGGGGAAGCGAATGGGTGTTACACTGCAGGGGGCATAATGGAAGGCCACTTTTTACACTGTTGCACTTTGTGTTTTAGTGGCTGCTCCAATCCCCCTCTCCATTGCACATCTCCCAGGGCAGGACTCATGTTCAATCCGATGTCATTTCTTTACTGTATTTCTTTTCCCAACACTAGCCTGGCAGAAGCAGAAGATTTCAAATTATTATGCATCTCCTGCTGCCAGCCTGTAGGAGTACATGTGGCTAAGGGGATCAACTCTCAACATAGGCAGGCTGCACACCCTCTCGCCTCCCTCACTCGCCTTTACACTTAAAGCACACAATGACCAGGCATGAAACAAATGTTCTTTTTGGGAATAAATGGCCACAGCTTTATTGAAAACACATTAAACAAACCCTAGGAAGCACCCGAGCCTTGGGTTTTATGTTGCGGATGCTTCTGCTCCTCGCCATGCCTTTCCAGCTGGGGAGCCTGCATCACCGTCCCACGTGGCGGCCAGCCATGACTCCGTCCCCAGCCTGGCCGAGCGTCCATCTGCTTGGGACTGCACCCCAGACCAGTATTCCACCTGTCATGTATAGCCAGCGAGGTGATTAGTCTGTCACCAGTAAGTGTTCCTGTCCCTTGTCTGAAGCGGCCGAGCTTCTTTTTGCCTGTTGTTCCAGCACATCCAACAGTTCCCAGGCTCGGGTGCCTCCGCTGCTGTGAGAATGCTCAATAATTCTGTGTAACAAGCCTAGAGGGAGACAAATAACAATAATTCCCCTTGGCCTACCCGTGCCCCCCCCCCCCCCCCCCCGCAGCATTAAACATCAACAATTTCTAAGCAGAAACATAAAGAATTAATTCAATTTGACAGTGGGCATCGTAACATAACAGTAAAATTGCTTGCGGTTGGTAAGCTAAGACTAGTTAACAGTTTGAACTAACTAGAGATAAACCCTGTGCCCCACCCCGGGGAGAGCGAAGGGAGGGCTGGGAAACTCGTGCACTGCTCGCTGCCGAAAAAGAGACTCCCCCGTCTCGTCAACAGCTTTTTATGCAGTGCTTGGGCTGCAGAGCTGAGATCCCACCCTCTTCCGGCATCCCGACCAATGGCTGCCAGGATCCCCCATGACGTCACCCTGGCTGGTGGAGAAGCCGGAAGAGAAGGGCAGCTCGGGCCGTGGTGCTGCCACGTGGCAGCCGCCATGTTACGTGTGGCTACTCGGCATGCACCTCGCCAGCCTTCTTGTATGTGACCACATGGCCCACACATCTTAGATCATAAGAACTGTCATGCTGGAACAGACCAAAGGAGGCCCAGTATCCTGCTTCCACGGAGCAGTGACGATGGTTTTCCTAAGACCTGCTAGGGCCAATCTGTCAGTCAAGGTGGGGACAAGGCTGCGAGCAGGTCAGTAGTATCTCTAGACAGAAGTATTGGGGGTGACAATGGTGAGGCAAGTCAAAGTGGTATTTCTGTACACATCATACTCACTACCACATCACAACCCCTCCTCTACCTTTAAAGACAATACATGAAAAGTTCCAAGGATCTTCTATGCATTCCAGTACTATTACTCTGAATATCTGCTCCGGGTACAGAAAAGGCTAGTCCCAGCTCTGTCACAGGGTGCAGTATGTACAGGAAACATAGCTAGATACGTTTGCAAGTTATTTTTAATCAGGCCAATGGACTCAATACAAATGGAATAATTTATATATCTTTGTCATATTTTCTTAATCTGCATTTCTTGATTCTTGAGGATTCTCTTTCTCCCTGTCTTGTAGGAAGCCAGTGCAGAGAAAATAGATATGCTGTTATTTATTGAAACTGCACGGCCCCAGTAAGAAGCTTAGCAGCAAAGCCTTAATACTAGTTTATGGAAGTCCTAAATACATGGAATTACAATAATCTAACTTTGATAGAGCAAGGCTTTGTAGAACCATTCTAAACTTGGCTGATGGCAAAATATTTTAAAATATGCCAACAAGCCTTAGCCTAGAAAAGGCTGTTCGATCTGTGATTTCATCGTCAGCTGAGAGCCCAAATAGACTCCAAGGCTACATACCTGAGATACAACTTCAACTTGAGTTGACTGAAGTTGAATAAATGGGGACAGTTGAGAATGATAGATCACCCTGCCATCATAATTATGGTTTTCAAAATATTTAACACTAATTTGTTAGCAGACGGATGGGGATGAGTGAGATTCCAGTGGGGATGGGCAGGGATGGGTAAGATTTCTGTCCCCGTGCAACTCTCTAGTTTGATCCACAGTGAGGCTCTCTTGCTGCACCAGTGCTGCAGGCACAGCCTTAGGGTTGTTCACCCAAAAAGGATGGGTAATGGCCAGGAGGAACTGTAAATATGTAGATACTGTAGGATTTAAAAAATTGGACTAAAGAATTTACACCATATCCCTGAGTCTTGGCTCCGACTTATTTGTACAGAAAATACCTGGTTGGATTAAATTGATTTGTTTGACTCTGACAGGATTGTTTGCCTCCAGAATACGAAGAAATCTGGAAGAACCGCCTGGAGTATTTCTTTGATCCAGAGTGAAAGTTATTTACTCCTGGACTAACAAAGCAAAAGGTAAAGAATAAAGAAAGCCTGGCTTAACACCCTACAGCCTACCGGAGTAAATCTGGCTCCGGCCTGCACCCAGCTCAGCAAGAAAGAACACTTTTAGAAACTTTGTTTTGTGGCCCTGGTCTCGGGTGCTGACCCGAGAAGAGCCTTGGTGAGACCAGGGTTACACTAGTATTCTACAAAGGAAAATAGATAGACACTTACTTTCCATTATAGAATGGCTCCTACCACATGTCCTCTCGGTGTCTAATTGGAGACACCCAGTTATAGAAATAGAATTGCCCCCATGTGCTTTTCTAAAAATATATTGAAAAGATCTAAAATAGCAGACTTCTCCACAAAGTGATTCAGTTGCAACAATACAGTCTTCTTAATCAGCTTAGCCATTATTGGCATGGAAGAGATAGGAAGATAATTACTCAAAATTAAGTGATTCTTTCTTTAACAGGGAAAACACCGTCTTCCAGACATCAGATACAACTCCTGACCTCAGAGAAGCATTAAGCAAAGCACCAAGAGCTGAAGCAACTTTCTCTCTTAGCTGCCTAAAAATAAGTGCAGAACAATGGTCCAGAAGGAACATAGATGGATTCAATGTTTTTCAATGTTTTTGAGATGGAACGAATGTCATTATCCCTAACAGACATAAGCGTCAATGAGGTGCGATTGAAACTCAATACAAATTACCCAAATAAAGGAGCTGGCTCAATATTGGCAGTGCTCTGTGTCAACAGATTCAAATTCTAACCTCCTGGTCGCTAAACATGTAATCACAATCTCCTGATCTCCTCCCGGATTAAAAGAATATACAATAGACTCACTTTTACTGCTAAAAAAGCTTGCAAAATCATCATCTGAAACAGACAAGAAACCCTGAGCATGAATTTTTTTCTGTGGTATATATTTCACAGTTGAAAACAATTCTCATGGGTGATTAAGTGCCAAACTAATCTTGGACCGAAAATTCATTCCTAATAGAATCAACTGCATGTCTATAATCCTTTAACCATTGTTGGAAAAACCTCGGAATCTCCACTAGAATGTGCCCTTTTCCATGCTTTTTTGCACATCTAAGCCCTTGCTTTAATTTCCATAGTGACAAATCATACCACCTATCCTTACAAGTTCATGTTTGTTTAAACATTTGAAAGGGAGCTATTTCATCTAATGCCTTTATCAAGGAGTCATGTCAAAATGTAAACGTATCATTAATCTCAAGACTTTGGATACTTGACAATGTGGGTAGCCATCATTGGAGCCGACTCTGTGGGTGCTGTGGGTGCTTGAGCACCCCCAATATTGAGAAAATTGCTTGTAGGGGTCCAGTGAGGGGTTATTTCCATTGGGCTTAGCACCCCCAATAATTTTGAAAAGTTGGCTCCTATGGTAGCCATCACTATGCCAATATTGCTGTATTAATATGTGGCCTCACCATCTGGCCAGTATTGTCTGCTTTTAAGTGAAAAGTCTCAGGAACTACTTTCAAAGAAAAAAATGAAACAGTGGTTGGTCCATGTGTTTGTAACCACAGAAAGGCAGTATATCAAATACCATCCCCTTTCTCTTTCCTTAAAACCAAACCAAACCTTTGTGCTCTCTTAATCATGCAGTATCTTGGAGCAGTGTATATTAAGGTATATGTTGTGACTGTAGCATATTTCTAGAAGTATCATGTAAACTTGTTATTTGTTGTTATTCATAAAAAATATTTTTGTGTTGTTTTATTTTAGATTACCCCTAATGCAGCCACGTGGCAAATCATGGTAATGCCATGTTGTTGTTTTTTTTTAATTTGCTTGGTTGTTTTCTTAAAGTTTTATAAACAACTTATCTTGGTTTACTCCCCTCATTATTTTTCAGTTTCTGCATTTTTTCATATTTTTCAGCGTTTAACCTTCTATAGCTCTCCAGTCCTCCCCCTTTCAGTGCAGAGACTGTGGTAGGATCCAGCCAATGAGAAGGCTGCTTTAGTTATAGGAGGAAGCTCTGGAGAGGCCTTGGAGAGAGAGCCAGTGGAACCAGTAAACATGTGTGTGCGGGGGTCGGAGGGGGGGGGGGGAGATTAAGGGGTGAGGAACAGATATTGAGAAGACAAAGAAAGGTTGAAGTAACTGAGGAACGTGTGAAGGGTGTGTCTGTTGCAGGCAGCACCAGTTTAAGGCATGATTCTTCCTATTCTTGCATTTAAATCAGCAGTGGTGCTGCTGGCAGTGCAAGCAATCTAGTGGTGCCCTTTGATGAATCTTTTTGCTGTTATCAGCAACCACACCCAGTTTGGATTAAAGTTTTACATGAATGTTCTTTTAAACAGGTGGCAGGTGGAGTGACACATCAGGCTGGTCATACGTTAAATTTGATTTTTGGTTTCAACCCCCAAAACGATCAGAGAATTGGGATGGTCAGATCATTTTCTGATTACCGCAGATTTTCAATCTGAAAATGATTCAAAGGTGATTGATGAAGTGCCATTAGTAGTTAGGAGGAGGCCTAAATTTGATATGGATGTACTGAAAGATCTTTGGAGGCAGAGATTAGTGGTTACCGATGATATGAATCAGGATCAGGATGATATAGTACATGTCTGGACAAATTTATTACTGAAGTCATTAGTTTTAGTAGCACCTCAGTGAACTGTAGAATAATAAAAAAGTTAAGGAAAATGGTCAATAGCATATTGCTGCATTAAAAGAAGTACACAGAGCAGTGAGAGCAACTGAGCAGACATGGAGACAATCCAGAGATGTTGAAGATCATGACACATATATAATAAAATTAGTAGAATATAAAGCTTTCGGTGACACAACTAGAAAATTATTTTCAGGAAAAAATTAGGATGGCCAAAGGAGCTATTTCAGACTGTAAAGTTTTTGATTAATGGGTATGCTGATGAGTTTGATCAAAGTTTATCTCCTCAAAGCTATGATGATTGGCTTCTTAAAAAATTATGTATGGATGAAGCTCGAGTACACAGAGCCTGCTCGGAGATTGAGCCTCTGTTGGATGTAGTGTCTGCATTGTGGTCAGAATTTCAGGTAGTGATGAAGTTCAAGTAACAGTATGAAATCTCTCACCCTCTCGTGCTTTTGATGATCCATGCTCTTCTGATTTGTTTCGGTCATTGTTGGATGTGATTGTTTCAATGCTGGGAAAAACAGTAAGTAAATCCCTAATAGAGGGGAATTTAATTGATCGCATGGACTAGCAACTGTGAAACCTCTGTTGAAGGGCTCTGTAGATATGTCTATACCTGGTAATTATAGATCGATTTCAGTGCTACCTTTTTTGGCTACAATAATTGAGAAGGAAGTTATTAAAACAACTGTTAGATTTTACTGAGAGGAATCATGTGTTTAATGAGTTTCAGTATGGTTTTAGAAAATATCACAGTGTTGAACTGTAGTTGTTATCTATGACTGATTAATTAAGAATTGCTATGGATCAAAATGTGTGTTTCTTTTTGGTTACACAAGAGATTGCCTCCGCATTTGATATGGTTAATCACACCATCTTGTTGAAAACACTGTATGATTTGGGTATTCGAGGTAAGGTTTTGTAATGGTTTAAGTCATACCTGCAAGATAAATTATTTGTAGTTAAAATTCATACATATTCAGTAAACCGTGGTGTTCCTCAGGGGTCAGCCTTGTCTGTGTTGCTTTTCAATTTATATATATCTTTTTTGAGTGTGGTGTTTCAGAAATTACAGGTACCTTTTTAGAATATATGCTGATGATATACAATTCTTTTTTCCTATTATGGGTAATGTACAAGATCTGTCTGGGACTCTATACTTTGATAAGATCACTGAAGGGATGCAACAACAAAACTGAAATTTTGTATGTGGGTATGCAACCAGATCCTTAATGCCTTCTGTGTTGAAATTTCACTGTTAAGCCTGTTCTTTAGAATCTAGGATTAATGTTGGATTCAAATCTTTCTATGCAGAAACAAGTTGATTATGTAATCTTGACTTCCTTCTTTCAGCTTCATGTTCTTAGCAAGCTGAAGGGGATGTGTCTGATCATGATTTCGGACAATTAATGTGTAGAGCCTGGTTTTAACAAGACTAGATTATTGTAATTTGCTCTATTTATGCATGTCAACTGCAAGAGTTCAGGTTCCATAGATTGTCCAAAATGCAGCATCACGTTTAATAACTGGTGCTTTGAAATCAGATCAGATTACACCTGTTTTGAAGAAGCTTCATTGGCTACCAGTAAAATATTGAGTGGTTTTTAAAGTACTAGTTCTGATTCATCAATGGATCTATTCTGCGATCCCAGTTTATCTTGTGAATACACTGCCAGTGTATCAACCAAGACAAGCTTTACTCTCTGAAGTAGCAAAGCAACGTGTTCCTGTAAGTACAGCTTATCACTTTGTCGATATGCGTAATCAAACCTTTTCAATTCCTGGAGCGAATATGTGGAATCATTTGCCTGGACATTTAAGACTGTGCAAGTAGGCAACAATTTAAGAAATATTTTAAAACCCATTGTTTCATGAAAGCCTACCTTAAGGGATTATTTGGACTTGTTTTAGGCAGTTATCTCTAAAGACTAAATTAATCCATTTGTTAAACTTTCTTCACATTCCAAACTTTTTAAAATTTATGCCTCAAGATATATTTCCCAGATTTTCGGCACACTGTTCCAGAGCTGCAGAGTTACCCAGTTCCAGCAGAGAAACATTTTGGCCAATTCTCTTTTTGTACTCTGATTCTCCCCACTGAAATTAGTGCTGCATGTCCCATAGTGCACCAGGATAGGGTTGTCAGAACTCCAAGACTGACCTAAAATCTCCCTTCTGGAACTGAGTAACTTGGCAGCTCTCCAGCTCTAGCTAGTAAGCCAGTCCATTTGAAGAATGTGCCTGCCTAGTTCCCATGCTCATTCACAAACTATGATTGCCACCACACTCACAGCTAGGCTCTGCATTTTTCCCTGTTACTTCTGGAGAGGTGAAATGTAGGGAGGCAGGCAATAAGTGAAGATCATGAGGAGGGCAGAGAAAAGTGAATATGATTCTGGAAGGAGGGGTAAGAAAAGAAATAAATAGGGGGTCGAAAGGGGGACCACAAATGTATGTCTGTCTAGGACCGAATATAGTATTAATCTGGCCCTGGGTTATTATCAGAATTTATTTCTCCTAATTTGGAGATAATTGCATGTACATTTTTGGGATGATTCATTACAAGGTCAATTGTGTTGTAATTTATTTTACCGTCCTCCTAGTAAATGGAAAGAGGCTCAGGGAGATTTTATGGATTTTATCAAGGCCGCCGAGAGACTGGGCCAGGCCGGGCCCGGAGCAAGGCCGCCCCCGAGGCCCCGCCCCTGAGGTCGTCATAGCTGACGCCCCCCCAGGCCACCGCACCGCAGTCCCCACCCGCCCCCCTCCGTCCATCACCGGGCCGGGCCACCTGCATTGAAATCATCACAGCACCTCACCTGTCACCTTGCTCTGTGACTGAAAGCGCAGCCAGCAGCGGCAGATCGGATTTGCCTCCCTTTGGGCCTTCCCTCCCTGTGTCCTGCCCTCGCGGAAGTTACATCAGATGAGGGAGGCACAGGGAGGGAAGGCCCAAAGGGAGGCGAATCCGATCTGCCGCTGCTGGCTGCGCTTTCAGTCATGGAGCGAGGTGACAAGTGAGGCGCTGTGATGATTTCAATGCGGGGGTCTGGCCTGGTGGCGGATGGTCGATGGAGCTGAGGGCAGGTGAGATCGGGGACTGCGGCGCCAGGCCCCCCCTTGGAGGCTCGGACCTGGGGAATTTTGTCCCCCCTGCTCCCCCCCCCCTCGGTGTCCCTGGATTTTTATCTCAAACGTGTGTAACCCATGCAAATGTGATTTTAATTGAAGATATCAATTTGCACTTGGATGAGCTTGAAATAGAGGACACTAGGGAATGCATGAATTTCCTACAGTCGTGGGATTTCCAGTATCCACTTATAACAACATCTTATAAAAGGGGACATATGAGACCCCTAAGGTCCTCTCAAGGATCATCACTATCTGTACCCTTGAGCCTTCTCAGGAGTAGCCCCCACGCTCTGGGATTTACAGGAAAGAGCCTGTTCAGAGCCTGGAGAAGTACACCTTTGACAGAGACAGAACAGACAGGGAGGTCTGATCCACAGTGAGGATCGCAGCCTTAGGTTGTTCACCCAAAAAGAATGGGTAATGGACAGGAGGAACTGTAAATATGTAGATACTGTAGGATTTACAAAATTGGACTAAAGAATTTAGAGTGACTGACTATAGACGCATTCTACACATGGACTAGCTTGCTACACATACTGTAACTTAGATCAGTTGCTTAACTGTACAAAGAACTTGCCTTGAGTTTAGCTAACCATCAAATTATCCCAAATGACTCTGAACCACTTATCTTGTTTCCCATCATATATCTGCTCTTGGTCCATCAGCTATATGCTAAGCCATATTGTAGAAAATCTTTAGCATCATATCTATGTTCATTGAACGTTCTAATACATGTTTATTAGGTGTATTATTAGTATTATGCTAACATTGTATCATATATCTGATATTTGAGTTCCAGTGCTGTCAAATGTGTATATTTTTTATACTGTTTCACAGTAGTTCTATTATTAGGTTTCAATTTACTGTTTTCAAGTTGACCTCATTTATTGTATTTGTGTTTATTGTTGGTTATTTTACTATTGTTATGCTGTTAACAAAATTGTAAGTTTTATGTTAAACTGTACCTGCTGTACTCCACCTTAGGTGAATCTCTTCATAAGGGCGGTTAATAAATCCTAATCAATAATAAATAAATAAATAAATAAATAAATAAATAAATAAGCTTGATTTGATAGCATATAGGTTTTTAGAGTTTCAAGATTAAGGATTATCCCCGCTGTTTACTAAGCCACGCTGGCGGCTACCATGCGCTAATGCCGACACAACTCGTTCACTTTGAATGGGCTCTGTCAGCATTGCCGCATGGCAGCCGCTAGCGTAGGGGGGTATGGTTGGAAAGAGGTGTTATGGTTAGATCATTTTAGGTTGAATTTTATCCTTAATTGGAAGGAACATATAGAAAAAAGTAGATTAACATATGCTCATATGAGACCAGTGGCATAGCTAGGTGGGGCCATGGAGGCCTGGGCCCCCCAAATTTAATTTGGGCCGCTGGTTTTGATGGTGGGGGTCCTTAACCCCCACCAACTGAAGCTTTGTCCAGCGCCAATCTCTGGTGCCGCCATGTTTCCTGCCCTGATCTCTCTTTCTCTTCACGTCCTGCATGCTCCTTTCAGTGAAATTGAGAGTTTTACTTAAAGGAGCGTGCAGGACGTGAGGAAGAAGAGAGAGTAGGGCAGGGAATGCAGTGGCGCTGAAGAAGGCTTCAACTGGCGGGGGTTGGGGACCCCCGCCAGCCAAGGTATTTGCTGCTGTGGGGTGTGGTAGGGTGGCGGGGGAGTGGCAAGGCAGTGGGGGGACCACCAAGGCGGTGGGTGGGGCGGATGGCAGTGAGGCGGCAGACTAAAATGTGCCCCCACATAGCAAGGTTTGGCTACGCCCCTGTATGAGATGCGAGGTAAGATGGATGGTAAACAGTTTTGGGATAAAATGTGTGATAATCAATGCCTAGTGAAGAGTCTGTAGGATTTTAGATTGTAAGCTCTATCGAGCAGGGACTGTCTCTCTGTGTCAGGTGTTCAGCGCTGCGTGCGTCTGGTAGCGCTATACAAATGTTAATAATAATAATAATATTTGATGGAGTGGGATGAAAGAAGTAAGGTAGCGTTAAATGAAATGACTCTAATGAGAATAAAAAAGAGATACAGGCAAAAGGCAGTACCTTGATTTAATAATGAATTATGTGAATTGAAAAGATTATGTAGGAGTGCCTGTGGAATAAAAAGAAAACAGAGGAAAATAGGGTTACCTGGAAAACAGCAGTAAAAACTTATTGGAGCAGTGGAGGAGTAGCCTAGTGGTTAGTGCAGTGGACTTTGATCCTGGGGAACTGAGATCAATTCCCACTGCAGCTACTTGTGACTCTGGTAAAGACACGTAACTCTCCACTGCCCCTGGTACAAAATAAGTACCTGAATTATGTAAACTGCTTTGAATGTAGTTGCAAAAACCTCAAAAAGGCAATATATCAAGTCCCCTTTCCTTTAAGACAAGCAAAATGGAAATATTATGGAGATCAAAGAGAAGCTAATTATAAAGATGTTAAAAAATTGTATGGGATAATACATTACCTATTAGATATTCAGTCATTGACAACAATGAATGACAGTTCTTCTGCAAACAAGATATTTTGAGAAAAAGATTATTGATTTGAGGAAAGGTCTGCTGAAGGTAGGAAATGACAAGAGAAACTGTTCTTGAGGATTTAGGCTGCTATAATGCGGGTGCTATTGCTGATAGAGTATGGACGACTTTTAATGCACCTACGTTTGAAACTGTTAACCAACTGGTATAAAAGTTTTCCGCAGCTTTCTGTATGATGGATATCTGCCAAATTATGCAATGAAAGAAGCCCCTTCATTTTTCGTTGAACAACTTAAGACATATATATCATTTATGTTGTCTAAGAGGACTTTTACCAAAAGAGAAAGGTAAAATTATGTTGACACCTATTCTGGAGAATGTGATGTTTAGAAGAGGCGACATTACAAATTATAGACTGGTGGTTTCTATCCTTTTGATGGTTAAAATCATGGAGGGAATAGTTGCCAAACAGTTAATGGATTATTTGCATAATTTTTCTATACTTCATGAATCTCAGGCGGCTTTTAGACTGAAGTTTGGCACTGAAACAGTTTTGACAGCACTTATTGCAAGTTTTAGAAGCGAAATTAGAATAGGTAGAAAGATTCTTCTTCTACAGTTAACAAAACATAAAACACTTATACCCCGCAAAATCCCTATAAGAGTTCATTGCAGTTTACATAAACTGTTTAATCTGATTTAATACCCTAATATTTGAAGGCAAAGAATTCCACCATTTTGCCACCATGAAAAAATAGTTCTATAAATGACCCCTTTGGGATTTGGGTCAATAAAAAAGCTAATCTATCTGATAAGCCACAATGGTGATGTGACAAAGTTATTAAACCTAGCAAATAGGCCGGAACCAATCAATTCCATATTGAGAAGGTTATAGTACAAAATTTAAATAAAACTCGTGCGTTTACTGGCAACCAGTTTAAATTTCTCAGCAATGGTAGATCATTCTATACTATTAAGGGTGTTGGATAAAATTGGAATTGGTGGGGAAGTGCTTAGTTGGTTTAAAAAAAAAAAACAACAACAACACCATACACGATATATACAAAACCAAACTTCTATCACATGACTGATTGAACTCTCTGAAATTAATGATTAAGCAATACCACTTTAAACCATATGCTGAATAGGGACTCTATATAGTTGAAGACCCAATGTACGTTACAATCCAATTCACTACTTAGGAACCTTCACGCAATACCATCATGTATTATTCTTTACCATGTATGTTATGCACATGATGTACATATACAACCTGATCCATTCTAACTATGCTATGTCACATGTTTAGTACCAAGTATGTATGCACCTTAACGCAATACTATTTGTAACTCTGTTATCCGGAAATGGTGATGGTCTGCAAGGCAACCGCCATTATGGCAAATGTAAGCCACATTGAGCCTACAAATTGGTGGGAAAATGTGGGATACAAATGCTACAAATAAATAAATAAACAAGTAAAGATGACAAATATAGTTTCATCTTCTTGGAAAGCAGTCTGTGGAGTCCCCCAAGGAAAACCAATATTGTTTAATATTATGATGATACCACTGGGGAGAATACTAGAAAATAAGGAGTTTAATCTATTTATTTGCACAGACGATGTGTCCATAAATATCTCATTTGATAAAGGGTTGACTAAAATGACGGATTTGGTTAAATTAGGTGTAGATATTATGGATTCCTTGGCTGCAGCATTTAAATTGAAATTAAATAGAGAGAAAACTCAGATCTTGGTGGTGACATCTTATTGCAGTGAGAATTTTTCTAGTATTAATATAGAGGGTGCCATTTATCTCCTGGCAGAGAATTTGAAATTTTTAGGGGTTCCATTAGACCAGAGATTGACTTTTGAAAAACAGGTATCAAAGGTTACAACAAAAATGTTTAGGATGCTGTGGAATTTAGAGTTTAAGGTTATTTTCTCAGAGGTATCTTTCGTCTGTTAGTTCAAACTATGGTATTAGCCCAAATGGATTACTGTAATGGAGTGTATGCAGGCTGTAAGGAGCAAGTTTTAAGGAAATTACAAACAGCACAGAACACAGCAGCAAGGTTAATTTATGGAAAATCTCGCACTGACAGAGCTAGTCCATTATTGCAAGTATTACATTGGCTTCCAATTAAAGCACATATTGCTTTTAAGCTATGTGTGTTCTGCCCCCATATTCATGGTAGCAGGGTGCATTATTATGTATATTTAGTATGAGTATTTAATTGCATTTTTCTGTGTAATAGATAGTACTGTGTACTGGGGCTCCTCACACTATACTGTGTAGTTTCCTATGACTGACTCCATGTGAGCTTTCCTTATTGGCTGTTAGCTCTGAGCTAGGGCCAGCCCTCCCTCTCTGCTCCTGGGGGCTATGGAGGTCTTTTAATAAGCGGTGGGAAGCCCAACGCGGGCTTACTGCTCGCTAATCCGGAACTACCGCTGGCCCAATGCAGCCGCTGGCGGTAGTTTCAGCTGAAGCCATTTCCAGTGTCATTTCCAGTGCTCTGGGAAATATTTTTCCTAGCACAGCGCTAACCCGGCAGTAATCAGGCATTGCTGCATGCTACCTGGTTACTGCCACCTCAGTGGGTGGCGGTAAGTGCTCCCCGCCACTTGGCCACACGGTAAGGGTTATCTTACTGCTTGGCCATATTTTGGAGGGGCTTTTTACCCACTGCAGTAAAAACAGCCCTGGTGCATGGGAAAAACAGCCACTACTGCAGGACCCTTTTTCCCGTAGCTTAGTAAAAGGACCCCTGTGTGAGAGAGTCCCAGTCTTCTTAGCATGCCTTTGTGATCAGCAGCTGTTCTAGGGACTGATTCCTCCTTAATCTACTGAGATTACAAAATTCTTCACCATTTCCCAGGGCATTTTCCCACGGCAATTCCCACATTTTCCCAGGTCATTTTCCCCTTTGAGTATTACAGCTTCACTTCTCAGCTGGGCTGAGGGTCTGGCCATCTTCTTGCCTCTGAGGTGGCTGGATATGGACTCTATGTGCAAAAGGCAACAATTCTGTTCAAGTAACTGAACTGTAAGTTGATTTTTTTTATTTACTATGATTGCTACATTAAAGAAGAGTTGGAATAAGAATTGAGAGTCTACTGGTAAAGCTTTTACTTGGGAATGGTTTAGCTGGCTGTTGAAGCTTTGTCACCTCACCTAGCCTATGTACTTTGGTATATCAAATGCTTTTTGGTGTGGCTCTAGGTTATATGATGGAATTAACAAATTTACCATCACAAAATGAAGTGATAGGAATTAGGAATTATCTTACTCTTCATTACCCCATTTGCCAGAACTTGGTATACAAGTCAATATACTCCGTGGGCTTTGCCTACCAAAGAACAAAATGGTGGAATTCACTACCTATAGAATTAAGAGGCATGAACAACTATTTAGGCTTCCGTAAACATCTGAAATATTTTTGTGATGAATATTTTTGTGATGACAGTAAATAAGGTATTGTCATTCTAAGGCAGGAACTGTTCTTTATTTTCTTGATTGTTTTTACTATACTTGAGATTGAATCTTTGTTGACAGTAAGTAAGGAATTGTCATTTTAAGGCAAGATTTGTTCTCTGTTCTCTAGATTGTTTTTACTATATCTGAGACTGAATGTTTGTTTGATTTTCTGATATTTATTGTAAGCCACCATTGAACCAAAGTAATTTTGGAAACTGTGGGACATAAATGCTGGAAATAAATAAGTAAATACGTTATGTGTGGGTACCTTCCTATCCTGGAGAGTGTGTGACCAGTATTGATTCCTCCTTTTCCTTGCTGCCATGATTTCATGGAAGTGGTACAGATTTTATACAATGGGGTAACCACAGAAAGGTGACTTGGACTTCAAGATAACATAGGAAAGTTCTAAAAGGAAGTGAGCTCCTTGAGAGTATTGACTGGAAAGAAGTGAGTTTCTATTAGGGAAACATAGTGATGTAGTGAAGCAGCATCTAGGGAGAACTTCAAAACAAAGGTGGGTGTAATTGAGCACCAGAATCAACTTAGGAAGCTGCTGGTGAATAAATAAGCCTTTGTAGAAGAGGATGAGCAGCAGGATGGCGAAGAAGAAAACACAAAGGTGGCTGTTTGGGCTTTAGGGTTGCCAACTAGATCCAGATTTGTCTGACAAGGTTGATCCAGTCCTGGGCTTACCCTATTGCATGCAGGGACTTGTGGTTCTGATTTCCCCATTGGATTCCATAAGAAAAGCAAGACTACAAATCCCTGCATGCAATGGGGAAAGCCCAGGTTTGGAAGGCTCAGTGTGGTGTGGGAGGAAGGGGTATGTAAGGGGAGAAACGGGGCATGGAGTGGTATAGGGGCACAGAAGGTGATGCAGGACGTAGGGAAGAGGACAGGGACACAGACAGGTGATTTTGGGCATGTGGGGGGATAAAGGATGTTGCTGGACAGAGAGGGAGGGATATGGAGCATATTAAAATCCATACTCCACAGTCTGTGCAACAGAGAGTCAGAACAGCTGAAATTAGGGAATGTTATTGCTTGTTTGGCATTGCACTTTGTATTAAGTTGTGCAAGGAGGCTGTGGCGCTCATTTTCAAAACAGA
Organism: Microcaecilia unicolor; assembly: GCF_901765095.1. NCBI lineage: Eukaryota > Metazoa > Chordata > Amphibia > Gymnophiona > Siphonopidae > Microcaecilia > Microcaecilia unicolor. Next base: position 242,716,126 of record NC_044032.1, on the reverse strand, counting down.
TTGACATTTCAAAATAGCCAGAAAACATTCATCTGCCAAAAATATCTAAATCGCAATTTTCAAAAAGGCAGAATTGGGACTTTTTTTACCGAGTTTGTCCAAATAGCAATGACTTCCAGTTTCTTAAAATATCTTGGATAGCAACAAAATAAACATTGTTCCATACTTCAAAGAAGCAGAGAGTGAAGTTGACCAAAGAAAGATATGCTCATATGTCAAGGGTTCTCTGATGCACAACACTTGTTGGATCTTTTCCCATACTAAAGTCCAAAAATTATGAGGGTGTGTACATAAGAACAGGAGATGATCCAGAGTTCCTGGAGAAGATTGACAAGACCAGCAGAGATTTGATGATATTAATTTCAGTCTAAACAATTTGAGTCCAAATGACAAGATGTGTTACTAAAAATAAAGATTGTGAAATAGAAGCTGAAGCAGAGCATTTGGCCAGAATAGACCAAGTTTGATTCCATTGTGAAGGAGAAATGAATGCTTGGGTTTCATCAATTCATTCTAGAGGAGGTGTCTGAATGATCACAATGATGTATTTGTTTGTAAATCCCAGAGACCAGTGGTGTAGCCAAGGGTGGGCTGGGGTGGACCCAGGCCCACCCACTTTAGGTTTAGGCCCACCAAGTAGCAGCACACCTATAATGTTGCTGGCAGGGACCCCAAGCCCCACCAGCTAAAAACTCCCAACAACTTTTTGCTGCCGGTGAAAATTTGGTATTTAAAAGGTATATTGGGGAGAGGGGATGTTTGAAAGACCATATGGCATGCAGGCGAGAGAGGGAGAAACCAAATCACTTGTAGGACAAGGCGGAGTTCTGCCCACCCACCTTGGGTCCAGGCCCACCCAAACGTGGGTGTCTGGCTACACCCCTGCCAGAGACAGAAAGAATTTGTAAGGAAAAGGAAGAATAAAAAAATCCAATGTAGGGGATGATGAAGCAAGAGTATTAATATTAAACTTCCTTTATAATATGCATACATTTAACCCACTTGAAACATTGGGAGAAAGGAACACGAAATGTTCTCCTAAGTTCAGTAAAAAAAGAGCAAATGATTTTGCTCTATTACCTGATCCAAAGTCCAGATATCTTTATCTCTCCAACACTGCCAGGTATCATGACATGTTTCAACCTTGAAGAGAGGATTCCACCATAACAGGATATGAACCATGGACAGAATTTTTGTTTGAAACGAATTGTCCAGTCTGCAGTGCTATAAAGAGTTGATGCCAGAATAGTATTAACTTTAAGTCATGGAGGCCAGGCTGCTCCCAGTATCTCTATATATAAAAGGCAACACCAACGTTCTATGAAGCCTCCAGCCGGAAGTGTGAAGGGGGAGAGATATCCGGTTTCCCCATGAGTGTCTGCCCCGCCCTCGCTCTCTCTCTCTAACACAAACAGTGAAGGAAAACAGCAAAGCAGGAAATCAAATCGCTCTCTCTATAACAATGAAGGACTCAGAGGGGGGAGGGGAGAGAGGGCAGGGACACACACACTCCCACATACACACAGAAGAAAACCTTGCTAGCCCCCGTTTTATTTGCATCAGAAACGGGGCTTTTTTACTAGTATACTATAATCTCATAGGAGCTATCAAGTCCTTTTCAAGGTGAAGCCAAGAGGGCAATAAGTAAGAGAAAGTGTTATGCAACCAAAGAATTCCCCGCCTGAGAATGAAAGGCAAATTATATTTTTTTAAATGGGGAAAATTAATACCTCCCTTGTTTTTTTTTCTATCTGGAGAGTACACAAAGCAATGTGGGGGTCTCTTACCTCTCCATAGAAATGTAGAAAGAGCTTTCTCAACTGCTTTATAAAAATGGGATGGGAAATAAATGTGAATCATGGACACACAGTTCATAATAATGGGTGCTATAGACATTTTTATAGTTTCCAGCGTTTCCAGCCTTCCCCACCAGCTGAGCTGGAGTGGAGACCAATTGTAACATAACTTGGAAATTTTTGGCAAAATTTGAGATTCAGTATATTTCATAACTTCATCAATATAAGGAAATAATAAAATGCCTAGATATTTAACCTCTTTAGTTGACCATAAAAATGGAAATTGTGTAAAGAAGTCTCTAGTAACAAATACATTCATAAGCATAAGTTCAGATTTTGTCCTATTCGCTTTATACCCAGAAAAAGCTCCATATGTATCTACTGTAACAAGCAAGCTAGGACAAAACCCCTGGGAGCCAAGGGATTAGGATTTAAACCTTGTGATCACTCAGGAAATCCTATATTACCAGGGAAGTCAAATGAGTATTTAGTAATATCTCCTTACCTGCTTGCTTCTTTGTCTATATCTAAGGAGCTACCTGTAATCAGGCAAAGCAGAATGCATGGGGGAGGAGTAATGTCAAGAAGCAGCATGGAGAAAGTATCTCCAGCAGCCAGCTGAGGGTGGAGAGCAGAGCATGCTGGGACAGGTAATGTAGAAGCTAGTCTCTCCCCAGCTGGGGCAGATAAATCATTGGTTACCTGGGCAGAAGCAAGAGGGTGTGGTTGGAAGTACAGGTTGCAGGCAGTATTTGAAGAAAAGAGACAGAACATGGGGGGGGGGGGGGGGGGGGGGGGGAGAGTGCATGTAGGCGGGAGTTCCTTGGGTAATTAATAGACCCCAAAGTTTGAGGAACACAGGCAGGCTAAAATTCCTTGGGCATTGAATAGGCCCTAAAGCACTGAATCTACCAGGAAAATAAAGAGGCAGGGAGAGAAAAGCCTGTGGGAAAGGTATAGCCTTGGAAGGGGGGGGGCTGGGGCTGGGAAAGAAAATATAAAGGATTTTATTGCAGCCTGGAAAGAGAACATGGAAGAAGGTTTGGGCTGGGGGGAAGCAAAGCTATAGTTTGGGAGCTTTGTAACTTAAAGGACAGTACTGGTGGGCTGAACTGAAAAAGGGTTTGAGAGCCTAGGTGTGGTGCATTATATCCATTAAAAGGTGGTTTAAACCTCTGTAGTTTGCAAAACCATAGAGAGGACACTGTTAAGCTGAACCTGGAAGAGAGGGATTGCCCACATGTAACCAGTACTGTGTGGAATCAGAGAAGGGCTTTGGTAGGAGTAAGCCCTCACTGATATAAATTTGATGTCCTACTGTTTGTAAGGGAAGATGAATTTCAAATTGTTATTACTGCTTTTGTATATTCTGAAAACCCTATAAGCCAATGCCAAGAATAGAGGCTTGTATTTTCTGTTTGTTATAACCACAATAAAAAGCTTGGTTTGGGGGAAATGCTAGGAATTATGATCATTGTAGGAAAAGGCTTCCTTGGGGTTAGGTTGAGCTAGTTCCAGGGGAAATAGGAATACTTACCTTAACCAGCCATCAGGACTGGGACTTGCACGCTAGGGTGCTCCCTAGAGGTGACACTAATAAGGATAATAAAGCTGGAAGTGAAGTAAGGGGGTCTATAAGATACAGTAGGACATCATCTAATTATGCAGACAATTTATATTCCTTTCCCCCCCCATAAGGAACACCCTTTATACCGGGGGCACCAGGGCAAGATCAAAAAGGAGAGGGGAAAGGGGGCAATCTTGCCTGGTCCCTCTATGTAGGTGATAAGGCTTAGATATCACATTGCTAATATACAATCTAGGCAAAGGATTTGAATATAAAATATGAATCATAGAGATAAATGTGGGTCCAAAGCTATATCGTTTGGGTGCAGGGTGGGATTGGTTCCTGGAATGGTAAGGGAGAAAGAATGGGGGGGGGGGAAAGGGTACAGAGGAGAAGGGTTAAGAGTACAGAGAGGAGAGGTTAGGGTGGCAAGAGGGGAAGAGAGAGAGGGTTGGGGCAGGAAGAAAAGAAAGAGAGGAGAGTGGGATAAAAGGAGTGGAATAAGGGGAGGTGGGCAGAGTGAAGGAAGTTCAGGGCACAAGAAGGGAAGAATGAAGGGATGGGGCAGAGAGAAGACTGGGGTGGGGTCAGGATAGACAGAGAGAGAGAATATGGCAACAAGAAGGGAAGAGAAAGGGTGGGGGAGCAAGAGGAAGTAAGTGGACAGCAGGATAAGGAAAGGGGATTGTGGTTGAAGGGAGAAGTGCAAGGAGTAAGAGGGAGAGGAAGAAGCTGTTGGGTACAGTTTACAGGGAAAACCAGTGAACAGAACTGTCAATTATTGAATTTAGCACATATTGCCATCAGTGTAAAAGGAAAAGAGTAACAGTATCTAACCACAAAGTGAAAACATCATAATGTATAATATCAATATATAATGTTGTGACTAAATTAATACTACCAGAGATAATGAAAACAAATAGAATGTCGATGTTGACAAGAACTACAAATTCCTTATATATCTACTATAATAAAAAGCAACCTCAACGTTCTGAGGACACTGACGTCACTGAAGTCAGTCAGTCTCCCAGAACGGTTCGTGGATTCATGGTGGTGAAGCCACCCCACAGACCCGTGCCCTGCCCTCGCGTCAAACATCATGACGTCGAGGGCAGGGGAAAAAAAATCACCTAAACAAACGGTTGACCCCCCCCCTAAAGCTGCAGCTCAACACAAGGACCTCCAGCACCCCCCGCAACAACCCCCTCCTGAGACACCCACCTTTGCGTTGCTTTGCCGGCGGGGGACCCGAAACCCCGCCAGCACAAGCCCTGACTGCTCACTATGGCGTCATCTTCGGCGTTCCTAGCCTGTGGAGGCAGGGCTTCTGTGCGTCTGACGTCCTGCACGTGCATGACGTCAGACGCACAGAACTCCACCCTGCACAGCTACCAACACCGACGATGACGCCGTACTCAGCACACAGGACTTGTGGTGGCGGGGTTCCGGGTCCCCCGCCGCCAAACCAATGCAAAGATGGGTGCGATGGGCACGGTGGGTCGGATGGCTGCGGCCGGATGCATCGCCGTGGGTAGGATGGTGCCGGGAGGGGAGGCATCGCACCCCACAGGCAATTGCTCATTGAGGAAAACCTTGCTAGCGCCCGTTTAATTTGGGTCAGAAACGGGCCTTTTTTACTAGTTTGTATATAATTGTGAGTGATGGTGCTGCATTTACAGAGCTGCCAAATATCCTAAATGGGTCAATGCAGCAGCTTCACAAGGCCAAATGAATGTATGGCTAGCAAGTCCCCTCCAAACCTTTGGCCCTAGGCACCTAACTAAGACACCTATATTTAATCGTGCCCTAAATTTAAAGAATCACACAACCTGTAGATAGTCTAATTTTTCTAGGACCAGTGCAGCTACTAGAGCTCTGCAAAACATTTAATATCATTTCTATCAGAGACAGATTCCAATGGAGGACATTTCCAGAGTTTTTGAATTAATAAGATTCACATAAACTAAATTCTTAACGTTTTTCATTTTGCCGTAAACTAAATGCCTTACCTCATGCAAATATTAAACCTCGATAGCCACATGAGTCTACACTAATTATCACTAATTCATGGGCCAGGGATGGTCATTCTTGAAGTCAGCAAATAAGTAGAGAGAAGAGATAGCATTCTGTTTTCGAAGTATGCTAAATTTAAACTCATACGATCATAATAAATCAAACACACTTTTGCTATTAGATGTCATCAGCAGACAATGTTGTATTACTTGGTTGGGCATTTGTATTTAGCAGTTAAAATACTATCTTATCCTTCAAGGAAGCATTCAGATTCCTTTATCTCCTCACTTGATCCTAATTCTTATAAATAGTTTGCAGGCATATTTAGCTCTCTGGAAAACATGCAATTAACTTAAGACGGAGAAGCAAACGGAGCCTAATGCAATTGAAAATATGCTTATTTTACAGCTTTTTCAACAAAGGGCATTTGTGAAGATTGGCATTGCAAATGGAGGTATTTATGACTAATGCCTGTTTCTAGTTCTGCCTGTTTAATTGTCCCAGGAAGCCAAGAGACTGGAGAAAGAAATCTGCAGTTGTCAGTACAATTGGCAGGAGTGAGAAAGTAAGAATTTTTCTGGCTCTGCAGTTTTCAGATAATATGCTTTAAATCTTGAGATGTCAAGTAAGCAAGAAAGAGAGCTGAGCGTTGGGAATGTAAGCCTCATATTTTCCAACAAAATCCATTGACTAAAAACAGTTTGAGAATATTCATGTTGAACGTAAACTTCTTCATGGAAAGTCATGTCTTGCAATTTGTACTTCTCTGTGTATTATCCGACTTGGAAATTTCATCCCACACCTTTAAGCTTCCAGCTTAATCAGAACCAGCCTCTGTTTATGTATTAGAAACTCAACTGCTTCACAAGACCCCTGAGTATGGAACACCACAGTCATCTATATTCAATATAATACATAACTTACCTTTTATCTTTTGTTATTAGATATTGTAAAACTACTAGGAATACATTTATCAGTTACAAACACACGTAAGTCATGTTTTCACTTCTTTCCAGACCTAGATATAATCTAAGGTGTCCCTGATCTCCAAACAAGGCTGATACCTACTGGGCTACAAGGCTTTAACCTTCATTTGCAACCATTCTGGATTTTCCACATTTTGTGTATTCCCTTTCATCCAGCTAAGACACCACAGCGATCATCCATGATCAGAAGTTACAAGCTGTGACTCCTAAACTGGTCAGTCCAACAGACAAAATTGTACCCTAAGGTGCTTATTTTAGAAGCACTATTCGGGTTTTTGATGTGCATAAACCAGCATTTAGATATTTTTAGTGCATAAATGTCTAAATACCAATTTTACAAAGCTGAGATATACACATTTAAAATGTGCATCCTTTAGCTTTTAGTGGTCAACATTTTTTTGATAATCGCCAGCTAAACTAGCCTGGATATTTAATACGAGGCCATGTGTGGGCACCAGCATTGAAAATCGAGGCCAGACTGGACAGCCGCCCCCCCCCCAAGCACCTCCAATCTCCCACTCTGTCGAAGCATTTCTGACCCCTCCCTTCTGCCCTCCTCTCGAGCCCTTGTGGTCCTTAGGGCAGAAGTAAATCCCACTAGCTCCTGCCCTTTGCAGTTCTTAATCAAAAATGGCCTCCATGACCTCTAGCTGTAGACGAAAATGGATACTCCTACCACATGTAACCAATGCATAAATGTGCATTTCTTCATCTATTTTAGAACGGGCTCTATATAGCAGATCCTGTTCTAAAATACTAGTGGAACTTAACATAGAAACATAGAAAACTGAGGGCAGATAAAGACCATAGAGCCTATCTGTCTGCTCATCCATGTCATCTAGAATCCCTTCCTCTGCCTTAGAGATCTTATGTACTTGTGTCTGAAAAAGGAATGTGTATAAAAAACATTGAATATTAATAAGCCAACTATTCTTAATTTCAAAAGAAGTTTAAACAATGGCACAACGATTACTAAGAACTCTTACCGTAAATTGCTATTCCGCCAAAAACTTCTGAATATATCAAAAACACCAAGCATTCTCAGTAGCAGCTTTTAGTGGCTTGCAAAGAAGCATGCTATGTGCTATCAGTGTTGTGCATGAATATTAAAAAAAGAAATATTCCCGGGATACTGATTGTGAATGCAAAAGAAAAACAGATGACTCTAAAAGATAATGGGTCCGATATTTTAACCAGCCAGGAACGATGATCATTATTGCCAAGTGCCCCCTCACCAAATATTGTGTCCCACCTAAGAACTAGATCTAAAATAACTACCCCTCTTGATTCTTGAACCAGCTGCTGTCGTCCAGAAACTGTACCTCCTTATAATGACCTTGCATGACGTTATTATTTAATAGTATTACAATGTGAGTACCATCAACAATTACCTCCAAGACTATCTCATAAGTCTCTCTTGGTTTACTGTTGGAACTATATTTTCAAGGAAAAGAAAAATATTGATTAGTTCTCTTGATTCAGTCAATACTCACATGTGAAATTATTGTGGGAATACAGATTCCACCTACTATCTTACTACCAGCTAAATATATTGCATGCAGATAGTTGAAATATTGTACTTGCATGCATGTAGTTAAAACTCCGTATATATGAATACTTTTCAAATGTACCCCCAATAAGCTTCTGTAGAGAGTAATTTTATATAGGTTAGGGAATTGATGTTGTGCACCAAGAAATGGGGCTGCCAAAAGGTACACTGGTAGTTTGTAAATAATGCGATAGAAGCCTCGCAAATCTATATAGTAGATATCTTTCTCCCCTACAAAGCATACGTGTACTGGCCAAAAATATATGTGTAAGAATATATGTATATTTCTATGCAACATGCAGAGACAATTGGAATATGTCTCCACGATTCTAAAAACGAACGTTCAAGCTGCTGACACACCCACTTGCTGGCCCAGCTCAGCTCATGGCCAGCAGGAAGCAGAGGCTGATGGGGGGCTATTGATATCCCAAGACACCATGAGCGGCGCCTGTGCATGCCTGGTTGAATGATTCAGATGGATATTACACTCCATAGAAGTAAGAACCTACAAGGGTGTGACAGGGAGCCAAAGGGTAGCCATAGAGGAGGGGAGGATAATGGAGGGTACAAAGTGAAATGCTACACACTTTTATAGATAGGCATGGAGCTGCCAGGTGGAGGTGCCAGGTGGCTCACTCAGCACTTTACTGCTGTCCTAGCCATTAGAGATACAAGATCACAGCAGTGCCTGGAGGAACAGATGGCAATGTTCTATGTGGTGGTAGAGGGCTAGATGAGATTTTCCTGGGATGTTCAACTGTAAGACATGGAGTCCAGAAAGCATGGGTAAGGTACATTAGATCCATTCATGCTATGAAAGGACCACCAGGCACCAACGGGATGGCTGCCACATGCATTAGCCTCTTTTGTATTTTTTTTTACATAGACACTAGACCCCATCATAGTGGACCACTTCTGTAATTTGTCCTATCTATAAGCCTAGATCAATGCATGCCTTCTGATATCGCTCTTCTTTTCCATCTGTCTCAATGGACAAAGCACAGGGGTTATTATATAGCAAGTAAGGGTTTCCTGATAGGCATGTCCACACCCGTACCCACTGCTACTTACTATGTACTCTTCTTTATCTTTCCATGGCCTATGTCTTCTTCTGTTTTTTTTTTGTTCCATTGAATATTTATTAGAATGCCACAATGGAAAAACCAGTATTCATAATAAAAATGGAAAAGGAGGTTATAGAACATGTATATTTCATTAATACAGAGTAAAGGAAATGCAGACCTTATCAAACCTCCACAGAGCTCACAATGTTGAAAGACCAAAGCACAATAAACATAAAGAAAGAAAAATAGAAAAATGTGTATAACATGCCCCATATTATTCTTTCTTCTACATAACTACCCTGGAAAGGGGGGAAAAGAATAAATCTTCAAGCAGAGTTGAGTGGAACATATAGTAACTAAAAAAGCATCTGAGGGGCTTCCATAAAGATATCTACATCTATATGATCATTAACCTTTATCAAACACTTCCTGGGACATTTCAGTATCCCATCCCAAAAGCAAGAGACTTGGGTCTCAAAAGAAGACATCTCCTAATTTCATGTGTCACAGCAGAAACATCTAGAAACACTTGAATAAAGACATCCAATTCTTAAAAAATAGCAGAAGTATCATGTCCCTTTCTGAGTCTTGTACAAAGATGGCCATCAATGAAGCTTTATCGATGGCCTCTTTGGTTGAGGTCTCCAGAAAGGTAGTTAAGTTACTCAACTCCAGTTGATCTAACCTTCTAGCCTATTCACCATGCTACACTGATTAGGAATATAATAAGCTCTGGAATGAGCTGACATGGAAGCTGCATCCATATGCAAAGTATTAATAAAGTATCTCTTCAGCATTCCTTGAGCAGAAATCAATTTGCAAATAAGAAAATTAAGAAAGCATAGATCATTATATCTAAATGTGTTCCATCTTCTCTATTTTATGTTACATGAAAACATTACCCTCAATCAGTGCTTTGTCCTGTGCCCTCTAACAAAGACATGCCAGTACTGAAAGGTCACCTTATCAAAAGTTCCCAATGATTCGGCATAAAATGAGCTGTCTCTCCTCCATGTGACTTGAGCAGAGACAGCTCATTTTATGCCGAATCTTCAAAAGTTTCTCCAAAAGTCTTTTTCAAGACCATTTTTTGAGATCTGTTTGAACCAATGTTTATTGACCATCTGATTGTTTTACACATGTTTTATAAAGACTCCTGAAGCAGGCTCACTGCTGAAACACGGTGCTGTGTCGAGTCTTCATCAATAAATATTTTACCAGCATCTGAAGTCTTCTCGTTTGTTCCTGGTCAGCCTGGTCTATTTCCCACTCCCTTCTTTTTCCAGTGCCTGCATTAGATGCATATCTCCCCTCATTCTATAACACACATAAATATTAGGAATGCCCCTGTTCTGCCTATGACCCTCCCATTTCCATACCCCCAAATTTAGGCACGGATCTCATTCCTAAATTTATGTGCATATATTTCAATTAAATCTAATTAGTGCCAATAATTGTTAAGCTAATTGGTGCTAATTAGCTCATTCAATTAAATTGCACATGCAAATTAGGCATGCATCCAAATTTGCGTACACAATTTTAAGCGACTTTATAGAATTAGGGGGAGAATGTGAGTCGCACTAAAAAGACAACTTGTAGTTCTATCCTAGTTGCTATCTCTAGGCTGGAGGTTCTCAATGCAGTCTTTGGGACATACCCAGCCATCCAGGTTCTCAGGATACCCACAATGAATATGCATGACATAAATTTGCATGCATTATCTCCATTGTACGCAAATCAATCTCATGCATGTTTATTGTGGGTATCCTGGAAACCTGACTAACTATGTGTGTCCTGAGGATTGGGTTGAGAACCCCTGCTTTAGGCTCATACAATTCATTAGTAGACATCACTAACAAGGGAAGTAGAGAGAGCCCTAGAAAGCTCAGCCAGAAGGAATACTTTCTTATATGAAACATTAGGGCCAGTGTGGTATCTCTTATCAAGAGGTTCTCATCATTTTTTCCAGCTTTTCTCCAGGCCTACTAGAGAATGCATAATGACAAACTTGCTAGTATTGCACATACTGAGCCATAGATAGTGCCAAGTCAAGTAGAGGAAGAGCTCCACAAATCAGACTTGCCAAGAAATAATGTTCTTCAGCTAAACCAGATGTCTAGATCAACACTGAAGTGAGTGTGGAATAGGGGCATATGACTCAGTGATTGAAGCAATGAAAGTCAGATGAAGACTGGGGGACCATACATTTTCCAGAAGACCAAGAAAGTTGCAAAGAAAAAAGAGTTGCTGTTAAAAAGGTGGCGTTAGCTGAAACAAATCAAGGGAGACAGTACCTGGTGGAAATCATGCAATTGGAACACAGCTAACTAGAACAAGACATATAGAAGCTAATTTTCAAAGTTACATAGGTTACTGTCACGAAACGCCTAGCCAACCGCCTGGGGCTAACCCTACGGCCACTTAGAGGGTCTATCCCCAGCACAGCTCAGGTCCACCTGCACCTGGGCATGTGTTCTACACTAGCACCCTCCTCCCCCCACTGACTGGGTCCCAACCACCTCTGGACGAGTCTCCAAGTTATCCCCAATGATTTATAGGTTACTGGGATCACACTCCCAGTGGTCCCACAGTTCCTAGAAAGCACTCACAGACCCAACACAAACCACTAGGATTCTTAGTTAGTCCAGACAAGCAGAGGCAATAAACTAAAGAAGGTTTATTGTCATGAAAAACAGAAAAAGGTGCAATCAGCAAACAATAACAGGTAACTGAATATGGATCAATTATAAAACTATCTAAACATTTTATCACTACCTGGATAGTGCCTGGGAAGTACAGGAAATATAGCTGTTCACAGGTTATAGAATATAACTGCTCACAGGGTCTCAGTAAAGATCTTTCTCTCTCTACTTCCAAACTGAGACTGGAGAAAAATCCAGTATTTCCAGACTGAATTTGAGCTCCTGGGCCAATCAGAGCCCAGAACAACATTTTAAAAAAGTAGCTGGTCACATCACTGCAGGTAAGGAACAGTCATTTCACTGTAACAGCTTTAAACATAAAACCTACACCACCTGCTGGCCAAACTAGAGAAATACACTTCAAGAAACAATCAATACAGTTTGCAGGCTTACAAACCCACTGTTTTGTTGATCAGGCTCATTTTCAAGAGAGATAGATGTCCAAAAAATGACATAAGTCAGCATTTGGACATTTATCTCACAGAAACGTCCAAATCAGTATTATTGAAACCTCTTTTTTGGATGTCTTTCTCTGAAGTCTGTCAGAAGGACATCCAAATCCCAAGGAGGCATGCCAGGGGTGTGCTGAAGGCGGGACTTGGGTGTTCCTAAGACATGGACATCTTTCAGCAATAATGGAACAAAACAAAGATGTCCAAGACTAAAACTTAGATGTTTTCAGCTAGACCTGTTTTTATAGCAAATAGCTGCAGTGGGAATTGAACCCACTTCCCCAGGATCAACGTCTGCTGTGCTAACCACTAGGCTACTCCTCTACTCCACACAAGAGGTACCCCAAATGACCAGATGACCACTGGAGGGACTGGGAGATCACCTCCCCTTACTCCCCCAGTGGTCACTATCCCCCTCCCACTCCAAAAAATGTGATTTAAAATATTACTTGCTAGCCTCTATGCCAGCCTCAGATGTTATACTCAGGTCAATTAGAATAGCATGCATGTCCCTGGAGTAGTCTAGTAGTGGTGCAGTGCACTGCAGACAGGTGGACCTAGGCTTCTACCTCCCCTTACTTGTTACGCTTGTGGAGGAAACTGAGAGCCCTCCAAAACCCACCAGAAACCCACTGTACCCACATATTGGTGCTCCCTTCACCTGTAAGGGCTATGGTAGTGGTGTACAGTTGGGGGTAGTGGGTTTTGGGTGGCTCAGCACACAAGGTAAGGGAGCAATGGTGAGATGTGTACCTGGGATCATTTTATAAAGTCCACTGCAGTGCCCCCAAGGATGCCCTATTGCTTTCCTGGGATGTCACTTTTCCACAATTCTACCTAATGCCAAACTTTCTATTTTTTTTATAACTTCTGAGCCTTGTGTCTATTGTTTATCATTAGATTTGGGCTTTGAATTCAGATCTATAGATGAAAAGGAGGTCTCATTACATATATCTAAATACCAGAGTGCTATTTTTCCATACTTCATAGCAAGAGTGTACATTCCCTAATTACCTGTCCCAATGTAACTGAAGCTTTTACCGCCTCAGTGCATGTAAATGGTTTCATCCCTGTGTGGATTCTCTGATGCTGTATGAGGCTTTCTTTCCAACCAAAGCTTTTACCACACTCAGGACATGTAAATGGTTTCACTCTTGTGTGTATTCTCTGGTGCATTGTGAGGTTTACCTTCTGACCAAAGCTTTTACCAGACTCTATACATGCTATACATGCAAATGGTTTCTGTCCCGTGTGGAATTTCTGATGCACTTTGAGATTTACATTACAACCAAAGCTTTTACCACACTTAGAACGTGTGAATAGTTTTACTTTATTGTGGATTTTCTTATGTATTTTGTACGTTTTGCATTTGGATGTATTTGTTTGAAAATGGACCAAAAAATAAAACATCCAAATCACAAAACATTTTTCCAAACAGCATTTTCAAAAGGAAAAGAGAGACTTTTTTTTGTAGAAAATGACCTTTCCTGTTCTGATTTTGGACATTTTATAAAAAATGTCCAAATTCAGACTTAGTTGTCATATCCAAAAATGCCCCTTGTGCATTTGACTTGCCCAAAGTCACAAGGAGCAGCAGTGGGAATTGAACCCATGTTGCCAGAATCAAAACCTGCTGTACTAGCCATTAAGCACTCCTTCTCTGTTTTGGACGTTTTGCATTTGGACGTCTTTTGTTTGAAAATGGACCAAAAAAAGGACGTCCAAATCATAGGACGTCCATAGTCTTTTCAAACACAAAAGACAGACATCCATCTTTTTTCAAAATGACTTTCTTTCCTGTTCGGAATTTGGACGTCTTTGTAAAATGTCCAAATTCTGATTTAGACGTTTCTTTCGAAAATGCCCCACTATGTAACTTTCCAGCTTATTTTCGAAAGACATCGCCGGCCATCTTCCGACACAAATCGGGAGATAGCCGGCGATCTCCTGAACCAAGCCAAATCGGTATAATCGAAAGCCGATTTTGACCGGCGCCAACTGCTTTCTGTCGCGGAGCCAGCCAAACTTCAAGGAGGCGTGTCGGTAGGGTAGCGAAGCAGGGTGGGGGCGTGGTACGAGATGGCTGGCTTCGTCCGATAATGGAAAAAAGAAAGTCAGCCTTGACGAGCATTTCACCAGCTTCACTTGGTCCCTTTTGTTTCAGGCCAAGCTTCAAAAAGGTGCCCCGACTGAACAAATAACCACCGGAGGGAATCAGGGATGACCTCCCCTTACTCCCCCAGTGGTCATCAACCCCCTTCCACCCAAAAAAAAAAAATATATATATATATGTATTTTTTTTTTTGCCAGCCTCTATGCCAGCCTGAAATGTCATACCCACCTCCCTGACAGCAGTATGCAGGTCCATGGAGCAGTATTTAGTGGGTGCAGTGCACTTCAGGCAGGTGGACCCAGGCCCATCCCCCCTACCTGTTACACTTGTGGTGGTAAATGTTAAGCCCTCCAAAACCCCCCAAAACTCACTGTACCCACATGTAGATGCCCCCTTCATCCCTAAGGGCTATGGTAGTGGTGTACAGTTGTGGGGAGAGGGTTTTGGGGGGATTTGGGGGGCTCAGCACCCAAGGTAAGGGAGCTATGCACCTGGGAGCTATTTTTGAAGTCCACTGCAGTGCCCCCTAGGGTGCCCGGTTGGTGTCCTGGCATGTCAGGGGGACCAGTGCACTACAAATGCTGGCTCTTCCCATGACCAAATGCCTTGGATTTGGCCGGGTCTGAGATGGCCAGCATTAGTTTCCATTATCGGCGAAAACCAATGCCGGCCATTTCAAACCCGGCCATCTCTGACATTTGGCCGGCCCGAACTGTATTATCGAAACGAAAGATGGCCAGCCATCTTTTTCGATAATACAGTTCGGGACTGCTCTTTGCGGCGCCGGCCAAATAGATGGCCGGCCATCTATTTGGCCGGCGCTGTTCGATTATGCCCCTCTTTGTAAGTTTATATTATTTGAAAATGAGCACCTTAGTCACCTATAACTGGGCCACAGTAGGGGCAACAAGACAAGTGTCCAACAAAAATGTTACACCCTGGAAAAGTTGAAGAAGCAGACAATGAAATGATAATAGAAATTAGAAAGTCTAACAAATGTGAATATTACTGTTAACTGACCATCCCATAATTAGCCAGATAAGGGGGAAAGGGAAATGGGACTTGATATACTGCCTTTCTGAGGTTTTTGCAACTACATTCAAAGTGGATTACATATATTCAGGTACTTATTTTGTACCAGGGGCAATGGATGGTTAAGTGACTTGCCCAGAGTCACAAGGAGCTGCAGTGGGAATTAAACTCAGTTCCCCAGGATCAAAGTCCATTGCACTAACCACTAGGCTACTCCTCCACTAGCAACAGTCCATGTAGAAGCCTGCCCTTGCAGATCAGCAATGTGGCCGCGCAGGCTTCTGTTTCTGTGAGTCTGACGTCCTGCACGTCACAGAAATAGAAGCCTGCGCAGCCGCGTTGCTGATCTGCAAGGGCAGGCTTCTACATGGAATGTTGCTAGTGGAATAGCAACATTCCAAATAGAATCTCAAATAGTAGCAACAGAATCTCAATAGTAGCAACATTCCATTTAGAATCTCCAATAGTAGCAACATTCCATGTAGAATCTCCAATAGTAGCAACAGAATCTCTACATTCCATTTAGAATCTCAAATAGGGAAAGGGAAATGGGACTTGATATACCGCCTTTCAGAGTTTTTTGCAACTACATTCAAAGCAGTTTACATATATTCAGATACTTGTTTTGTACCAGGGGCAATGGAGGGTTAAGTGGCTTGCCCAGAGTCACAAGGAGCTGCAGTGGGAATCGAACTCAGTTCCCCAGGATCAAAGTCCACTGCACTAACCACTAGGCTACTCCTATTAGGGTGGAGCTCCAACTTAGCTGGTTAGCAGTGATATTCATTCATTAGCTGGCTAAGAAAGTGGATGAAGTTAGGACAGAAAAACAACTGTCCTAACTGTATGTGTCTAGTTAACCAGGCAACAGTCTGAATATCAGCCTGGTTAATTTCTGGGTCAGAGGACGTACCCAGGTAGTCAATCAGTGCTGGGAGCCACAAGTATGCTGGCATTGAATATCCAGGGTTAGGTCAGCTGTGGCTGAAAGCAGCATGCAAACTGCTTACAGCCGTGGGCTATTACCCCCTATATCTTCTAATCTGGACAAGATAGCTGACTGGTTATATGACGGTCTGATGCCATTATTTTTCCATCACATACTTCATCCACCATAACCTCTGCACCCAGTATACATGGAACACAATTCCCCCCATAGAGATTCTGTAATGATACTGTGGTTATGCACTCAGAGTCCATAACCACGTATGATCACTAGATTTTACTTCCTGCTAAGGCAAATATGCTCTTCCTGTTCTATCCTTGAATCCTCCTCCCTCCAGATAGTCCTTCTTGTCCTTGTTATCGTCTTCTGGATTACTGCAACCCTTTATTTATTTAGATTTTGCTCACACCTTTTTTTCAGTAGTAGCTCAAGGTGAGTTACATTCAGGTACACTGGGTATTTCCTTGTCCCCAGAAGGCTCACAATCAAAGTTTGTACTTTAGGCAATGGAGGGTTAAGTAACTTGCCCAAGATCACAAGGAGCAGCAGTGGGATTTGAACCGGCCACCTCTGGATTGCAAGACCGGTGCTCTAACCACTTCATGTTAAATTGTGAAGCGCTGCGTACGATTGGTAGCGCTATAGAAATGATTTATAATAGTTGTAGTAGTAGTAGTAGGCCACTCCTCCACTCCATTTGTATCATGGTCTACAAGTTGCATGGTTGAGAAGACTGCAATTTGTACAAAATACTGCTATTAGACTACTCTGTTTTACCATTATTTCTCTCTAGACTCCTGATTCCATATTCCCCACAGAGAATCTTTTGGCTGTTCCTTCTCATCATCAGGTCCACCTTGATTCCACTAGGCAAACCAGGGTCGATATTCAAAGTGATTGAACCAGCCAGAAACAGCTCCTGGCCGTTAAAACCGCTTGTGCAGGGCTATCCACCAATATTTAACTGCACTTAACTGGTTAGTGCTGCTGAATATCACCACAGACCGCAAAACTGAAAGACAACTATTTTGTGGGGAATCCAAAGCGGAGTCGGCACTTAGGCATTTAATTATAAGACACACCCTTGGCCTACCCATACTCTGTCAATGTATATTCCTCCTTGCAATTGAGCATTGTAGCACTTAGGTACAATTACACCTAGCGTATGTACGTGCAATTTCCTGAGTGCTAGCTCCCAGTTTCTATGTAGCGCAGGCGCGCTAAAATCTAGGCATATTCTATAACAAGGCGTGTAACTTATTTGTCTTAACAAGATAATCAGCGTTGATAACAGCACTTAACAAGCAATAATGAGCACTAATTGGCAATAATTAGAATTTACATGCACAACTCGCTAAGCGTACTCTGTACTGAACTACACCTAAATTCTAATGTGTGCAGTTCAAAAGGGGTGTGGCTATGGGCATTCCCCGATTTACATGTGCAGTTATAGAATATGGCCCAGTGTGTGTAAATCTACACACAGGGATTTAGGCCACATTTTTGTTGGCCTAAATGGACATGTGTTGTTTTAGCAGTGCTTTTTTTCTAGCAAAAAAGGTGCTGGTACTCAAATGCCTGGCCACACTTCAGGGGTGGGGTGATCACTGGGGAACCCACCCCACAATAGCCAGGCCCCCTGCAACCAGTCACAGAATCTCTGACAAGGCAGAATTGGTGTGTAGAGGGAGGAGGAGTCAAGATGGCGGTTCGGGCTTAAGGCTCTGTGGAAGCCAACGCTGAGCTCTGTTCAATATTACCTTTTTCCAATATGCCGCATACAAAGCGAAAAGGTGCAGTGAAGGGTGTCTTACCGTCGGCCCAATCACTCCCTCCGGGCCAGCGAACGCTCCTGCAGTTTGCCACGAGCACCCCTGTGGATACTGGCATGAGGAAACCCGCTGTTGGATCCGCCGAAGGAGCGGCGTTTCCACTAGGGTCGGAGACATCATTATCCCTGCCAGAGCTTAATCCGCCGCTTTGCCCTGTAGCCCTTCAGATGAGCGATGAGGACTCGATGGGACCGGAAGTCGGTAACCAGGGGGCCTCAGATGGCAGAACTCTTCCCCAGGACACAGATGGTTCGATCATAGAGCTTCAAGCTCCCCAAGCGGTGACTCTACACTCTATTTGACAACTCTATTTGACAAATCACTCCTATCTGTACCCTTCTCCACCACCGCTAACTCCAGACTCCGCCCCTTCTGCCTCGCAGCACCTTATGCCTGGAACAGACTTCCTGAGCCCATACGCCATGCGCCCTCCCTGCCCATCTTCAAGTCCTTACTCAAGGCCCATCTCTTCTCCCTTGCTTTTGGCGCCTAACCACCTTCCCCATTCCTGTTACCTACACTGACTGCGTAGTCTATTACCGTTAGATTGTAAGCTCTCTTGAGCAGGGACTGTCCCTCCCCGTGTTTAAACTTGTACAGCGCTGCGTAACCCTGGCAGCGCTATAGAAATGCTAAGTAGTAGTAGTAGTAGTAGTATTTGGGCAGCAATTCAACAACTAACAACTACGGTCACAAAAACTTCTCGAGATACAGCATTGCTGGTAAATAAGCTTGATTCTTTAACAATAACCTTAGAAACTGTTAAGACTGAACAATTTGCTAAAAAAACCGAAATAACATCGTTAAAATCTGTTACGGATGCTTTAATAAAAGACAAAATGAAAACTTCTTTAAAATTGGAACATTTAGAGAATTATAATAGAAGACTAAATTTGAGGTTACTGAACTTTCCTTTTCAAATTGGAGTTACTCCATTGGATTTCCTTAAAAAATACTTAATTGAAGTTTTGGCTTACCCTCAATCAGCAATACCACCTATTAATAGAGTTTACTATTTGCCAGATAAAATCTCCAAAGCGAATCCATGTGATAATAATCAAGGTCCAGAAATAAACTTGAAAGACTTATCAGCATTTCTGGAAGAATCTATTTCAGAGATAACTTGTCGAAGGACTCTATTGATATCGTTCGTTTTCGAGCAAGATCTAAATGCATTATTAAGACTTTACTTCAAGAATGCTACTAAACTTTTTCATGGTCAAAAAATCTGGATTTTTCCAGACGTGATAAAAACTACTCAGGATCGTAGGAGAGCGTTTCTAGCTTACAGAGAAGAGGTTAAAACTATGGGCGCTACCTTTCTGCTGGCTTATCCCTGCAAATGCTGTATCAAGTTTTTAGGGAATAAATATATATTTTTTGAACCAGACCAGCTAAAAAAGTTTATAGATGCTAAAAAGCTATCCAAGTAAATGTGTAGAAGATATTAAGGAAATGGAAATTTGACGGGGGAATAAGAACCAGGCTATTTACTTTTTGAATGTCTTGTTTTATCTCCTTAATTGCTTTATCTCCTCTCCCTCCTTCTGATTGTTGTGGTCTAAGAAAGTAGACTATATTTCATAGTTAATATCTGTTAGGTATACTGAAATACTTATTAGTTTGAGATTATGTTGAATTGTTTCATGGTAATACTAACCTATGACAATTTTACTGCTGTATTTCCATTTATAAGTCTATCTTGTAAAAATGAAAAATTCAATAAAGAAAAAAAAAAAAAAAAAAGAATTGGTGTGTAGAGCCTGAGCTCCTTCATTAAAACTTGGGGACCATGGGTCAATGATAGCAGACAACGGAAAAGGTGCCAGTACTCAGTACCCCCAAGTACCCTCTCAAAAAAAAGCCTTGTGTTTTAGGCACTAGGATTTCTGCCGAAACATATTCTGTATATCGTGCCTATAGAATACGCTTGGCAGAAATCTTTACTGCACTGATTTTTTAGGTGCCATATATAGAATCTGGCCCTGGGTGTGTAGAAGTGCAAACACACAGTTATAGACCCTTAAGATAACAGGCATAGAAGCGCACAGCTTCATGTATTAGCTTTCCATCTGGCTTATGATTGCTGGAGAGATAGCTCCATGAGCCACTAGAAAGTGGAGGTCTCATTCACTGGTCCCGAAATTGACTCAGCTCAAAAACTGATTGGCATAGGTAAGTCAATAGAGCTACAGAACTTGGAATATTCGACCTAAATTAATCCCATTTCAGAGAGAGCTGAGGCTTAACCAAAACTGACCTGAGCATTTTCTGGTAGGTATACTTGACACACTGAAAAATATTTTCTTTTATAAATATTGAATTGGATGGTTTACAGTATCAACTCTAAAAAATATTCAGCACACAGCTGGAATTAGATTTGTTTAGGTTAGGTTACGTAAGACCTATTTGGCAGGGCAGGGATTATAAAACTTATGTGTGACTGGATATAACAAATAATATTTTAGCAAAACATGGAAGATTACTACTATAGTGAATAAAAATAAAGGAAAAGATGAACATATAAGTTAACTTCGAGATACAAAAATAGAATGAGAAAATATAGTACTGACAATCAGGATAAGATTAATCCTTTGGTGAACCCTAGGAAAACAAGCGTATTAGGCCTCTACCATATTGAGTACATTTTTAAACCCCAACAAATGTGGCTACCAATATGTTAGCACCAACACCCACTTCAGCATAAAAAATCACCCCCTTTCTGCCTAGCATACTCACATGACCTCCCTCATTCCCTCATCCCCCTCCTCGTCATAATAGCCTTGATCATCCCCATCTTTCCCCTGCCTGTTCCCCTCAACTTGAAGGAGTCAACATGCAGACTTCTTATCTGTTATGTTCTTCTGTCAACTTTCCTCTGCAGTCAGAACCATGCAGGGCTAGTGGGTCTTGAAACCTTACCAGACCTGACATATTTCTGAAATGCAGAGGAAATCTGGCATAGGTGAGGCAGCCAGAAAGAAACCTTGCTTGCCAGCTCCTCCTACTGGTTGGAGGACAACATTCAAGAGGTGGAGAGAAGCTGGCTGTAGCCCACCCCTACTCTTTTTATGGCAGCTGCTCATTTTCTGGGAAAAAAAAGTCTGCCTTGGGAACCACTGAATTAGCTGAACCCCTCTATGGAGCCCTTTTACTAAGCAGCGCTAATAAGTTGCCTCTGCTATCCCCTGCATGGGGCATTCCTCCATTCTAAGGCCACTTTTAACACTGAAGGAAAATGGCCAATTTTTCTATTTCGGCAATAATGGCCACATGCTATTTTTCCTATTAGCGCACTTAACCGACACTTATTGTAGGTGGTAGGGGTACCCACACTAACCACATGCTAATTGGTTAGTGTACAGCAATATAGCTGTGCTAACCAATTAGTGCAGAACATGTCTACTCTCTGCCCCCAGACTCCCCAGCACTAAAAAATAAAAACTATTTTTTAGCGCATGGATAGTATCCACACGTGCAAAAACTAATGAGGGACGCCTGAGTGTGCCCACAATAGTGCATTTTAACCTGTGGGAAGCACGTGTTAGGGCTTACCACAGTTTAGTAAAAGGACCCCTTGTGTTTAGGCACTAGATATGTGCCTATTTTTCCAGTGCCTTACCCTAGCAGTAGCGTACCAAGGGCAGGGCAGTGGGAGGCAGTGTGCCCCAGGTGCAGGCAGCAAGGGAGTGCACAGAGCAGTCATGCAGCTGTCAGCTCTCTACCAGTCCCCTGCCCCCTCTGACATTACTTTCTGTTTGGGGACAGGGGACCGGCAGAGCTGACAGCAGTGCGACTGCTTCGTCCACCCCCTTGCTAGGAGGAAGGGTGGTGAGAGTGATGCACCTCAGGGGGGGTGATGCGCCTTGGGGGTAGATGGAGGTAGGGGGGTGATGTGCTTCGGGGGGGGGGGGGCACAGCAGCGACCTGCTCTAGGTGGCTAACAAGCTAGGAACGCACTGAGTTCTGGTGATAATCGACTGGGCTCAAAGCTGTCAAAATATTTTTCTCCAGATCAAAATGTTTCAAGGTACTAGATGCTGTTAAAAACATTCTGTAAGTTGGCAAGTAATTAAGCTATTCTCTACGAAGAAGGAATTTTATGAGTCCTTTGAGACACATTTTTGATTTTCATGCTATCAAGTTTATGAATCTTATTACAGGCTGAAGGATCATGACTTTTCAGACTTTCAACATAAAATGTAGCCTTCCCTTGTTAAATTTACATTATATTTCTTTTAAAATCAGTGTTATTTATTTGATTAAATGAATGTTGAAATTTAATGTTCAGTAAAGATATGAATAAATAAACATTGCTCACATCACATGAACATAAATTATTTTTTACTGCATGTTTAAATGATACTTAAAATAATAAAATTACTGACTTTTGCACATACTATTGCTCAAAGAATCCAGATCAACAAGGCAAACTGTCCATTTTTTCCTGTGATAGGAATTATCCCTTTGCTAGTTTGTGAGAACTGAGTGCAATCCGTGGTCTCCTGAAATTCATCAAACAGAGCTATGCATGTACCAAACGAGAGAGAGAGAGAGAGAGAGAGAGAGAGAGAGAAGTCCTGGTGTGATCATATCTGAGGATCTCAAGAGCCAAAAAATGGTAGCACGCACACAGAAAGGTGTACCCAGTAGCTTTTTCTTTAGGAGATTTGAGAGTAGAAAGAGCTATTTTAGGAATTTTTCCAGACCATAGAAAGATGCTCAAGAGCTTGTCTAGTTGTTTATAAAAGTTGGAGGAGAATAGGACAGGAATCCTACTCAGGATGTAAGTAATTTCAGGTGAGAGGTGTTTAAACGACCCCACCAAGATAGGTGTAACGGTGATCAAGATTTGAGCAGAGATTGTATTGTATCTAAAAACAAAGTTGGTATTAAATTCTATAGCATTTTCTAGGGATGATGAAAGCTCAATACCTCAATATTAATATTTTAAAAGTTAGATGACCAAACTAGACCATATGAGGAAATAATACCTGGAGTAGCATGAATGTTATGAGGTAGTACCTCTGTTTTCTGAATGTTTATTTTGTATCCTGAAAAAGAAGAATATGTATCCACTAATTTAAGGAAGCAGTTGACTGATTGGGTTGGATAAGAACAACATGATGTCATCAGCATACGCCTTGACTGATTTTAACACCAGTTATATATGGGGAAGAGCGAGGACAATCAAAAGGGATTCCAAAGCAATATTAAGGAGTAAGGGGGGAAATGGGCAACCCTGATGAGTTCATCTGTGAAGAATAACAGGTTCAGAGAGAGAGAGAGTTGTTTGCTAGAATACGGGCTGTAGGGTTACTATATAGAACTTTGATTTTATTGATGAATTTTGCGGGAGTCTCAAACCGTTGTAGAAACTGAAAAAGGTACCACCACTGAACTCTGTCGAACGCTTTTTCAGCATCTATTGACATAGCAAGAATGGTGTCTGGGTGGGATTTGGCATGGTTTCAGATACGGTGAAATAAGCAAGCATTATCAGATATGAGTCGATTGGGCATTCTTGAAATTATTTGTACTAATCTGTTCGCTAATATTTTTGCATACATTTTGTAATCTAAATTAAGTAATGAGATGGGCCTGAAATTAGCTACTTGTGTAGGACCTTTGGTTGGTTTGGGTAAGACAGTGATAATGGTTTCACTAAATCTGTTAGAGGTTTTGTTATTATTTTCTAATTCTTCAAAGAATGATTTTAAGAGATTGGATAAATTGTTACTAAATAGTTTGAAAAACTTACTTGTGAGTCAGTTGGGGCCTGGAGTTTTTCCAGTATTAAGTTGCTTGATAGCATCATGTGTTTCTTGTATTTTGATTGGAGTCTTTAGTATGGCTTGATCAGATTTTGTAAAATGGGGTTTATTAATAGTATATAAAATTATTTAAACCTACTGAATTAATGGGGATTCTGCACAATATAAAGAAGAATAAAAAATCTTTTGTGCTGCTTAGAGTATTTTTGTTGACATTTTAAATTAGAGGAATTTGTGTTTTTGTTCTTATTCTTTTTAAATAGTTTGCTAATAAGGGACTACTTCTGTTCATTTCAGCATATTGAGTTATTTTGTGAACAAAAATGTCATGACCAGCTCTTGAGGCTTATTTTGTTATATTCATGTTTGTTATAGGATATGTCATTAAAGGACCTTTTCACTAAGGTGCACTGAAAAATGGCCTATGCTGATGTAGACGTGTGCATTGGATGCGTGCAGGTCAATTTTTCAACGCGCTTCCAAAAAAGGCCTTTTTTTTTGCCAAAAATGGATGTGCAACAAAATAAAAATCAGCGTGAGTCCATTTTGGGCCCGAGACCTTACCACCACCCATTGAATTAGCGGTAAAGTCTCATGCGTTAATCAGGTCAGCACGCGCACACTGCCGATTACCACTCGGTTAGCGCCACATGGTAGAAAATAGAAATTATTTTCTGCCTCCTGTTTTGGATGCACGTAGAAATTAGAATTACCACCCAGGGTATGCGGCAGCCGGGCGGTAGTTCTAATTTTATGCGCATTGTATGCTCGTAGGTGCCTACACGTTTTAATAAAAGGGCTCCTAAGTATGTTGGGATTTGGGGCTATGGTATATTGTTGTTCTAAATCTTTGAATTTAGACTCCAAATTATTTAGATGTTCATTATTTATTTTGTTTAAATGGGCTTATAGAGAGATGAATTCTCCATGAAGGGATGCTTTGAAGACCTTTGTAGGCCTCCCAATTTATAAATGGATTAGTGTCTAATGGGTTGTTATGAAGAAAATATTCCTTGATGAAAGTATGGATTTTATTGATATTTTCTTCATTAGTCAAAATGGATGGGTTAAGTCTCCATATCAGGCTTTTTATTGGAGTATTGTGACGTGAATTGTAATTGGATGGAGATAGGAGCATGATCAGAGATAGAAATTGTACCAATTTTGGCATTTAATAGAGAATCTAGGAGAGAACTAGATATTAGAAAAAAACATCCATTCTAGTAAAACTTTGATGAAGAAGGTGTAATCCACATTATCAGGATTGTGAAGACGTCACGGATCTAATAAGTGGTATTGTTTAATAAGGGAGAGTAACATAGCGATTTGGTAGGGTGATATATTGATTTTGATTGTCTATCTATCCATGGGTCTAGGGGAAAGTTGAAGTCGCCTCCCATTATTATTGGATCATGACCACATTCAGAAATATGTTGAAACAGGTGGGTGAAAAATTCAGGTGTATCTTTATTGCAGGCATATATATTTGCTAAAATAACATTCATAATATATATATATTTTTCCTAAAATAATCCACTGTCCTTCTGTATCAATGTGTTTTTCAAGAACTTGGAAGGCAATATCTTTATGGAAAAGAATGGAGACACCATTATGTTTCCCTGATGCAGGAGAGTCAAATGAGTGACTAATCCAACCTGCAGAGTTAATGTATTGTTGTAAGTTAGCAAGATGTGTTTCTTGTAAAAAGATGATTTTTGCTTGTTTTAAGTGCTAAAAATATATTTATATATATTTTTATTGGGTGTCTCATGCCATGTACATTCCATGACACAATATTCATTTTATTCATGAGTAGAGAAGAAAAGAATCATTATTAACCATAATAATATCAATGAACATGTTAATGAAAAGAGTAGATTGAAAGCATACTCTGATAAAAAAGATAATGAGAAAAGTCACTTGAAGTTCTTTTGAGATTTGTAATTCTCCCAATGTAATTTGGCCTATTCGGCACATTGTAAACCACTTTGAGTCCGCACGACTGTGGAAAAAAGTGGGGTATAAATGTTCAAAAATAAATAAATAAATAAGTAAAGTAGGTGAGGAGAGTAGAGGTGAAGCAAAACAAAGAGCAAAAACAAACTCAGCCTAAGAAATGAAGTAGGAAGGGGGAGAGAAAGGAGACAGAGACTGCCTAAGAAAAGACTCAATCCCTTGTAAAGGAATAATAAAAGGATCTGGTATGTTAGCTTGTTTGAAAATATAAAACTATTTGACATCACATCATTTTACAACATAATGACATTCTGATAAGGAGAGAATAAGTACATTACATTTTGAATTAAAGGATTGCTTTAAATTGTTATATGAAAAATGATTACCAGGTTATCCAACCATGCCAGTGTTCATTTGTTGGTCGATAAAACAAGGTTTGCAGGTTCTTGAAAGCTGCCGGTCTGATTGCTGAAGGTAACAATCATTTTTGCTGGGTAGTGAATTCCATAGTAGTTGGTGCCAATTTCGTTTAGCCTTGAACACATAGTTAAAAATTGCTTTCTTAAACAGACATTTTCGATAAATCAGCCACTATGGAGAATTTGCAGCCATTTAGTAGAAGTGGAGTATGACGGGCAGCAATTAGTATTTGTAGAGCCTGAGTGAAGGGAGGATTTTTTGCCACTATCGGGCGGGGTGCCCTTTCATCAGGCCTTGGTTTTCCTGGTGTAGTGTGCACACTCAATCTTGAGTGGTTTCTCAAATTGGATGTAGTTTGTACAGGGCTTGGACAGAACTAAGTCTACCTGTGTATTCCCCATATCAGGAAAGGAATGCATGTGTATGTCTCAATATATCTAGGTGGGAATTTACAACGGCTCCCTTGCACACATATACTACTACTACTACTACTACTTAACATTTCTAGAGCGCTACTAGGGTTACGCAGCGCTGTACAATTTAACAAAGAGAGACAGTCCCTGCTCAAAGAGCTTACAATCTAATAGACAAGTGAACGGTCGGCCCAATAGGGGCAGTCAAATTGGGGCAGTCTGGATTCACTGAACGGTAAGGGTTAGGTGCCGAACGCAGCATTGAAGAGGTGGGCTTTAAGCAAAGACTTGAAGACGGGCAGGGAGGGGGCTTGGCGTAAGGGCTCAGGAAGGTTGTTCCAAGCATAGGGTGAAGCGAGGCAGAATGAGCGGAGCCTGGAGTTGGCGGTGGTGGAGAAGGGTACTGAGAGGAGGGATTTATCCTGTGAACGGAGGTTACGGGTGGGAACTTAAGGGGAGATGAGGGTAGAAAGATAGTGAGGGGCAGCAGACTGAGTGCATTTGTAGGTAAGAAGGAGAAGCTTGAATTGAATGCAGTATCTGATCGGAAGCCAGTGAAGTGACCTGAGGAGAGGGGTGATATGAGTATATCGGTTCTGGCGGAATATGAGACGTGCATATCTTTGTATGAAGATTCATTTGGGCTAGCCGTTAACAGGAGGAATTAAGGGAGTTCTCCCCCTTATTTCCTGGTGTTTATTTCTCCCTCCAATATGAAAATAAATAAGGATTAAGGATTCAGTTGTTAATTAGCAGCATGTATAAGTGCAGGTTTGCAAGATAAGCATAAGTGCAGGAGTTGCTCAATGATTAGAGTAGTGGGCTGAGAACCAGGGGAACCTAGTTCAAATCCCACTGTGGCTCCATCTGCTCAGTGTGTGGTAGTAGCCAACCCCCCCCCCCCCCCCCCCCCAGAATGTTACAAATTATTGGGAAAAGAATAGAGAATGAAAACAAGAATATCATAGCGCCTCTGCATCATTCCATGGTGTGACCATACCTTGAGTGTGGTGTGCAATTCTGATTGCTGCATCTTAAGCATGGGCAGAGGTTTGCAGTCACAGAAAAAACCTTCATGGGAATGAAAGAGAATCGCTCTGCTACGTTGTACTGATTAATGTCAGGTAGTTTGACACTGACTAGCTATTGCTTGGATGGTGATTATGGCTGTTGCAAAAAGAGGAAAGCTGCCCTGGGAAAAGTGCTTATTTGTTAATCTTGGAGGAAAGGGATTGTTACTGTTTTGATGTTTATTTTTGGAAGAATTAATTGTATTTAATAAAGCTGTGGCTATGTGTTGTGCCAATTTAAGAATTTGTTGGTGAAGTTAATTTGTGTTGTAAGGTATTGGTGTGAATACCAACATTATTTGATAATACATAGAACATTGAAATCTTTAGAAAATATTTCAAGGAACAAGAGCTTAGGGTTGATTAGTTTTTCCAAAGAAAGAAGGTGTCTGTGTTGGAAATTTTGAATAATTGTGACCCGCTGAGCGAAAAGGTACCACAAGTAGAACATGTGACTTACTTGTACCACAAGATAGAGGGATATCAACTGCATAATCCTACAAAATGTCAGCCTCAAGTTACTAATTACATCTTTGAAAAATGAAAAGTAATGAACCCCAGAAATCACATACCCCATTTTAGGTACCTGCAGTTTTTAGACTGTAGAACATGAAAAACATCAAAGCTGTGATAAAAATTGTATAGTCCCATTCTATTGACCTTATAGTTAGTACACTAAACTTTCAAAAATGAAAATTGCCCCTTCAAACTTTATTAGCCTTTATCTCTACTATTTGTAATTTTTCGCTCAGTGGTTCACAATTATTTGATTGAGATTTGGGCTTTGTTAAAGAGGCTTTGCCAGTTTTGACTAAGGTATATTATATTCAATATTCTGTTTCTGAGACATCTTCAAGACTGGTTTCATATGATAGTTTGGATTGCTTTGGAAACCAGGAGATTTAAGTGTCTCATTTACTGGGAGCTGCTTTAACTGATATCTTTTCCTCAATGGTGGATCATGATGAAGTATTGAATAAATATTTTATAACTAAATGTAAACTTAGAACATAAGAATAGCCATACTAGGTCAGACTAATGGTTCATCTAGCCCAGTATCCTGCTCACAGCTGTAGTCAATTCAGGTCACAAGTATGACAGAATCCAAAATAGTAGCAAGATTCATGCTACTGATCCCAGAAACAAGCAGTGGCTTTCCCCATGTCTGTCTCAATTGCAGACTATGGGCTTTTCCTTCAGGAACTTGTCCAAACCATTTTAAAAACCAGATATAATAACCGCTGATACTGCATCCTCTGACAATGAGCTTAACTATTCGTTGAGTAGAAAAATATTTCCTCCTGTTCATTTTAAAAAGTAGTACCATGGAACTTCCATGAGTGTCCCCTAGTCTTTGTACTTTTTCAAAGAGTAAAAATTTGATTTACGTTTACCTGTTCTATATCACTAAAGGGCCCTTAGATGTGGTGACCAGAATTGCACAGAGTATTCGAGGTGTGGTCCCACCGTGGAGTGATACAAAGGCATTTAATATTCTCATTTTTGTTTTCCATTACTTTCCTAATGATTCCTAACATTCTATTTGCTTTCTTAACTGCCACTGCACACTGAACAGAGGGTTTTAGCTTATCATCAATGGTGACCCCTAGATTATTTTCCTGGACGGTGACTCCTAATGTGGAACCTTGTATCACATAGCTATAGTTTGGGTTCGTCTTTCCCACATGCATCACTTTGCACTTGCTCACATTAAACGTAATCTGCCATTTGGATGCCCAGTCTCATAGGTCCTTGTCAGCAATCGTTGTCTAGGTATGGTCCTGGTTCCAGTTCACAGAGGCAGTGGGTTCCCAAAGAATACACAATCCACACGGGTTTGTGTGTGTATATATATATATATATATATATATATATATAAATAAAGCATATTGTGTGTACATATATAGGCTCACATCACTTAGTACAGGGAAATGCTGTATCTGTGTGTGTGGGTTTAGATGGGACTCAATGAGAGAAAGGTAAGAATGGTGGTGGGGGGGTACAGAGGAAGAGGAACGCCTTGAGGTAGGGCTGGAGATGTGTGTGTGCATGGAGAAAGAAAGAAAGAGCCTACGAAAGCAGAGCCATGTGCTTTGAGTAGGGCTGAAGGAGAAAAGGGGGGGAACAGTGTCAGGGGATCTGGTGGCTGAAGAGGTGTGTGTGTAGAGAAAGAAAGAAAGAAAGAAAGAAAGAAAGAAAGAAAGAAAGAAAGAAAGAAAGAAAGAAAGAAAAATGCCAGCCCAGAGCCATGTGCTCTGCTCTATATATATCTAACAGGAACAGAGAGAAAATCAAACAACTTCCTTTCTTCCCAGCCTTTGTTTGTCAGCTCTTTCCTTTACAAACTCCAGTGTACCTTCCTGAGGCAAGGAAGGTGATCATTTTCACAGGTTCTACTCTTTGAAGTCCCCAGTTCTGGAGCCTATCTGTCTGGCTTTCTTTGTTCTCACCGAGAGCCCTGCTCCCAGATGCCCAGAGAGGACATAGGTATGTTAATTAGGGGTAATCAAGAAAACACAGGGCTAGCAGCCAGCTGGGCTACATTTGGTCCATTTGCCATCCTTAGTGATTCCTGAGGAAGGGGGGAGTTCTCAGAAGTCAGAAGTTGGTTTAATATTAATCTAAGTATGTCAAGCTGGTTTCATATTAATCTAAGTATGTCCAGCAATCCTGACAGTCCTCTTGCAGTTTTTCACAATTCTCTTGTGATTTAACAACTTTGATTAACTTTGTGTAATCAGCAAATTTAGGGCCCCGTTTACAAAGGTTCACTAGCGTTTTTAGTGCATGCTAAAAATTAGTGCACACTAACGCTACAGATACCCATATATATTCCTATGGGAGTCCCTAGTGTTAGAGCACGCTTAAAACGCTAGCACGCCTATAGCATAGCTATAGCATAGCTTAGTAAACAGAGCCCTTAATTACCTAGTTATTCTCATCTCTAGATCATTTATAAATATGTTAAAAAGCAGCACCTGAAGTGGCCTCATTAGCAAAACTTCACTTTTTGAAGGTCTGGGTTCCCTGGAGTGGTTTATTAATGGTGAAACTAGAAATGATATAGCTAACAATACATAATTTAGGGAATGATTGTAGCTGGGGAGGAATATTTAACCCCCATCAACAGATACTTTATTTAGAACCGTTCAGATTTTTTGTTGTTGTTACATTTGTACCCTGCGCTTTCCCACTCATGGCAGGCTCAATGCGGCAGGCAATGGAGGGTTAAGTGACTTGCCCAGAGTCACAAGGAGCTGTTGTGAATCCTGATGCAGGTAGTTGTGCTGAAACATGGCACCTTGTTGAGTCCTCTACTGTTTTGGGGGATTTGTTTTACATAGATCTGGTGGCTTATTTTCTTATTTTTTTTAATTATAATATATTTTGTTTGATGCCAAGATGTTCTTGTTCTTTTTGGTCCTCCCCTATTTCCTTTTCTCCTGAGACTAGAGAAATGATCAGCATGGTGGAATCACTAGTGATTGTTTTAGACTTTAGCATAAATATTGAGTAAAGAGAATCTTTGTTTATTTATTCCCACTTGATATAATGTTTTTCATTGACATTCCAAAGCAGATTACAATGTACTAGGACTACATTAAAGTAAACAAATAACATAAAGAGGGACATTACAACACAGATGTAGTGGTTTAGTTTATTACAATCTTCTAAACCATCTTTCACTCAATAAACATCACTGTAGTTTACAATGCTAATTAAAACAATATAAAATTAAAAAAATATATGAACAGAAAGACTTTTAAAAGAAAACTATTGCTCACAACCCCCAACAGTTCAAATAAAAAGGTTTGTAATCCTTTAAAAATTTCTCTAAAGCTGTTTCTTTTTTCTCAAATATAATAGCAAATTCCAAAGGAAGGAAGGTTTGTGAAAAAAAAGTAAATATCTAAGCATTCTCAGAATGGGTGTGAAAGGGAGAGGAAGTATTAAGAAATAATCAGTTTGAGAACAGATGGATCAAGACACCGAATCCTATATGGAATGGGCAATCGATGTTCAGATTTATAGTAATGGTGTAGAATGTTTGTCCATTAAACATTGTAGAATAATTTCACTACATTTTAAATGGCTTGTAACATCCTGACTGAAGGTCATTTATGTCCATTTTATAAAGAATTGCAGTAGTCAAACCTAGATATCACTAGTTCACATACCAGTGTCCACAAAGAAGGACATTTTCGATTTGGTGTTTAAGTCCGAATAGGAATTATAGCCTTTTTCCAAAAAGTAAAACATCTATCTTGTTTTTCAAAAATACCATTTGTTAACAAGGTTTTGTGTTCTGTTTTGTTTCTTTTCATGCAAGTGAAAAACTTAGAAAATCAAGCTATTGGGATGTAGGAGGGGCCAGCATATTAGCAGACTAGTCCCCCAGACATTCCAGGAGAGCAATGAGGAACCCTAGGGAGCACGGCTGTGGAATTCATATAAATGCTCCCAGGTACAGATCACACAGTTGCTCCCTTATCTTGTCTGCTGAGCCTTCCATACCCCATCCAAAACCCCACTACCCTAAACTGTAAACCACTACAATAGCCCTTATAGGTGAAGGGGGCACCTATATGTGGGTGCAGTAGGTTTCTGGTGAGTTTTGGAGGGCTCACAGTTTCCACCACAAGTCTAACAGGTAGGGGGAGGTATGGGCCTGGGTTCACCTGTCTACAGTGCACTGCACCCACCACTACACGACTCCGGGGACCTGCATGCTGCACTAATGGACTTGGCTATAACATTTGAGGCTGTCATAGAGGCTGATGAGTACTATATTTATTCACATTTGGGGGGGAGAGGAATCGGTGACCACTGTAGGAATTTTTGTGCCTTATTCATTCTGAAAACAGGTCTAAACTGTAGACATTTTTGTTTTTTTCCATTATGGCTGTAAAAGGTACAAGTGATAGGCATGCCCTAAGCCCACCGTAATCCTACCTTCAAAACACCCCCAATATGTCCTCTTGTGATTTGGACGTACTGCAGATGAAAAGCATAGATAGACATCTGCAAAACAGGTTTTGAAAATACCGATTTAGACATTTAGAGAAGAAATCTGTCCAAGTGGTGCTTTATGACACTTTTTGAAAGTTTTTCTCTTTTGAAAATGAACGCCAAAGCCTTTGCATCCAAAAGTGGTGTAAGTGAATGAATCTGATTTGGGGGGGAGGGGGAATGAATGAACAACACTAAGAGGCCCTTTTACCAACAGCGCTAAAAACTAACTGTCAGCATTTGTTGTGCAGGTATGGTCACAGGTCCAGTTCGCAGAGGCATTGGGCTCCCAAGAATACACAATCCACATGGGTTTGGGTATATATAGAAAGTATATTGTATTTACATATATGTAGGCTCACAGCACTTAGTACAGGTAAATATCACAATGCTGTATCTCTGTGTGTGTCTAGATGGGAATCAATGAGAGAAAAGTAAGGATAGGGGTGTTCAGAGGAAAAAAAGAGAGAGAAAGCCTTGGGGTAGGGCTGAAGGAGCAGAGCCAGGTGCTCTGGGGCTAAAGATGGGGGTGTGCAGAGAAAGAAAGAAAAGCCCGTGCAGAGCCATGTGCTCTGGGGCTAAAGATGGGGGTGTGTGGGGAAAGAAAAAGAAGCAGCCAGCGCAGAGCCATGTGCTCTGACTTATATATATCTAACAGGAACAGAGAGGGATCAAATGACTTCTTTCTTCCCAGCCTTTGTTTCCTTTGCAACCTCCAGTTTAATTTCTTGATGTAAGGAAGGTGAGCAGTTTCACAGATTTTACTCTTTGAAGTCCCTAGTTTTGGAGCCTATCTGTCTGGCTTTCATTGTTCTCAGAGAGCCCTGGTCCCAGATGCCCAGAGAAGACAAAGGTGTGTTAATTAGGGGTACTTGAGAAACAAAGGGCTAGCAAGCAACTGGGCACCATTTGGTCCATCTGCCATCCTCAGAGATTCCTGAGGGAGGGGGGAGTTATCAGAAGCTGGTTTCATATTAATCTAAGTATGTCCAGCAATCCTGACATCTCAGCAATCCTGACACTAACCTTAGCACGTCCTATCGCGGATCTTTTCCATGGGCTAAGGCCATTTTTATCACTGGGGTAAAATGGCCGAATTTCCTATTATTTGTATTAATGTCCATGTGTTAATTTTGCCATTAGGGCATGGCCATTGAAAGCAATTAGTACGAGCCCTTACCGCCACCCATTATGTAGGCATTAAGGGCTCACATGCTAAGAACACGTTAATCGGTTAGCGTGCAGCAATTTAGTTGCGTTAATCGATTTGCACAGAACTGGCCCACTCTGTCCTCTTCCTTCCAACAAGCAATACCTCATTTACTACCCACAAGAAGCCATTCAACATAATGTAGGTAACATTGTACATGAAGAAAATATGAATATTTTATCAAAATACCATGACAGTACCTATTAATACTACCAGTAATACAAGCTGCAAGAAAACCCTACTATTCTAGATTGCTCTCTACCTCTGTAAATCAGATTGGGGAGATTTACTTAATTTTGTTAGAGATATTGGGAGGCATTGATAGTCAACCTCTTACCTTTCACCATCTGCAGAAGAATTTGCTCAATTTGTTTTCTCAAAAATGTGTCTTTTATAGTCTTCTTTCAGTTCCGTTATGACCTTCTCTTCCCCTAATTCCAGTAGATCTTCAGTTCTAATGCTGGCTTTGTTGGAACCAGTACCTGGTCATCCTTTAAGCTTTCATCTCGCACAATAGTAATGGATTCTTTTACAAAGCTACGTTATGCACCAACGCGTGCTTACTGCAGTTTAAAATGACATCCTGTGGTAATTTTGACATGTGCTAAAAAATAATTATTTTTTCACCAGGGGGTATGGTTGGGGGCGGAGAGTAGGGATGTCTGCACTAATTAGCACAGTCAGATTGCCATGCACTAACTGATTTGCACATGCTTAGCATATGAGCCCTTACTGCCTTCAAAATAGGTGGCAGTAAGGGCTCATGCGCTATTCATTTTTATGGCTAAGTGCTAATGCCAAAATTAGCATGTGACATATATAGTAGGCACAAGTTTATAAACAATAGTCTAAAGTTTCAGGGAAAACATCCAAAAAATACTCAACAAAAATCCCATCAACTAACAATATAAGGGCCCCTTTTACAAAGGCGTGTTAGCGGATTTAGTGCACAGTAAAAATTAGTGTGCACTAAATGCTAAGACGCCCATTATATTCCTATTTAGATGCAGTTAATGGGGAATGCCTTGAAAAAGCCTTTTGGTGAAATATGTGTCAGCACTGCTTCCACTTTGAATTCTTACTAAAAAAAGATAAGTTTGAATCTTTTCCGACTGATTGTTCTTTTTTGTAGATTATTCAGGCACAAAGTCTCGTACTCATTCAATCTCATGTGGGGTCACTCAGGGCTACATTTTATCTCCTGTTTTCTTTAACATTTTTACAAGTCCTGTGGAGGGGCATAATCGAACGGGGCGCCCAAGTTTTCCTAAGGGGGGGGGGGGAAACCCGTATTATTGAAACAAGATGGGCGCCCATCTTTTGTTCTGATAATACGGTCGGGGACACCCAAATCTCAACATATAGGTCGACCTTAGAGATGGTCATCCCCGATTTTCGGCGATAATGGAAGCTGAGGACGCCCATCTCAGAAATGACCAAATCCAAGCCAGTTGGTCATGGGAGGAGCCAGCATTCGTAGTGCACTGGTCCCCCTCACATGCCAGGACACCAACCAGGCACCCTAGAGAGCACTGCAGTGGACTTCAGAAAAAGCTCCAAGGTGCATAGCTCCCTTACCTTGGGTGCTGAGCCCCCCAAAACCCACTCCCCACAACTGTACACCACTACCATAGCCCTAAGGGGTGAAGGGGGGCACCTACATGTGGGTACAGTGGGTTTCTGGTGGGTTTTGAAGGGCTCACATTTACCACCACAAGTGTAACAGGTGGGGGGATGGGCCTGGGTCCGCCTGCCTGAAGTGCACTGCAGTACCCACTAAAACTGCTCTAGGGACCTGCATACTGCTGTCATGGAGCTGGGTATGATATTTGAGGATGGCATAGAGGTTGGAAAAAATATTTAAAAATATTTTTTTAGGGTGGGAGGGGGTTATTGACCACTGGGGGAGTAAGGGAAGGTCATCCCCGATTCCCTCCAGTGGTCATCTGGTCATTTAGGGCACATTTTTGTGGCTTAGTCGTAAAAAAAAAAAAGGACCAAGTAAAGTCGTCCAAGTGTTTGTCAGGGATGCCCTTCTTTTTTCCATTATCAGCCGAGGATGCCCATGTGTTAAGCACACCCCAGTCCCGCCTTCGCTATGCTTCCGACACGCCCCCGTGAACTTTGGTCATCCCCGCAACGGAAAGCAGTTGAGGACGCCCAAAATTGGCTTTCGATTATGCCAATTTAGGCGACCCTGTGAGAAGGACGCCCATCTCCCAATTTGTGTCGAAAGATGGGTGCCCTTCTCTTTCAAAAATAAGCCTGTTTGTATCCCTAATTCAGGAATGTGGGACTAGTTTGTTTTTATGCACATGACATTTTTTATGTATGTCCCCTACCCTTTTTGACTTAAGTCCATTATAACTTTGTCTGGCTAACGACACTGACTGGTTGTAGAAACAAACTGGTGCTCAATTGTGATAAAACAGTAGCCTACCTTTTGAAAACCTATCTTCTTACAATTTGGATTTAAGTATCTAACTTGTCTTAATGTTTTGCTTTTGTGGTGTGAGTCCCTAAAGGTTTCATTCTGGATCCCTTTTATATTTAACACATATCAAAAATATGTAATGGGCTCTTTATTTTGATGCATCCATCTGTCCATCTTTGCACCTGTCTAAAATAGGAGCTGTCCAGACCATGGTGCTGAACAATAGTGAAAGGCCTTTTATTAAGGGACGACCACATGGACGGCCAGGTTTCGGGGGAGTGGAGTGGGGTGGAGGGGGACGGGGTGGCCTGGTGGTTGGAGCACTGGTCTTGCGGTCTGGGGGTGGCCGGTTCGGATCCTACTGCTGCTGCTACTTGTGATCCAGGATCCAAGTAAATAGATAGATGAGGAGGGTGGCGGGGGCGTGGTGGGGGTGTGAATGTCCTTCTCGCAGAGACATACACATTTTGGATGTCAACTGCCGTCACTTCCCCTCCTTAGGAAGGAAATCGTGTGCAAATTAGCTAACAGCGAGCAGCTCATTTGCATGCAATTTTCTTCATGCATGCCCGTTCCTTTCCGGATCAGTAAGGGAAGGGCTTTTTCCATTCAGTTAGTGGGACCAGTGTACTATGAATGCTGGCTCCTCCCACAACCAAATGGCTTGGATTTGGTCATTCTGAGATGGGCGTCCTCGGTTTCCATTATCGCCAAAAACTGGGGACGACCATCTCTAAGGTTGACCTAAATTGCATGATTTGGGCATCCCTGACCATATTATAGAAATGAAAGATGGAAGTCCATCATGTTTCGATAATACGGATTGCCCCGCCCCTTTACGGGACCATCCTTAGAGATGGGCGCCCCCATTCGATTATCCCCCTCTGTCACCTACGAACCTTAATGCAATATAACCCTGTATTTCTCATTCCGGAAATGGCGATCGCCATTATGGAACAATGTAAGCCACATTGAGCCTGCAAATAGGTGGAAAATGTGGGATACAAATGCAACAAATAAATAAATAAACCTCTAAGTTTAATGGCCATTCTTAGTCTATCTAGATGACTGATCTTGTTTCCCTTATTCCCGTTTATTTCTGTACTGATGATATGCATACCTATTACATACTTTCTTCCCTTTCCTTTCAGAGTCTTCTCTCCCCTATTTTCATGTTTCTTGGCAGCTGCTGCCTGGCTAAACTTGACAATTTGGGTGTAATTCTATAAATGGGTACCTCTACTTAGGTGTCCAGAAGGTACCTAATAGGACCCTGACCCTATTCTACAAAGGAACATTTGCACCTACCCCTTTACAGATTGGATGCTATTTTATGTATTCTAAATATTAAGACATCTGATATTTAGAAAGAGTTTAAAATGTATTTTTCCTATTAGGCAAATGGACTTGACAAGCAATGGCTTTATGTTATTGGCCTTTTTGGTTAAGGATACAGATTGGATGTTGTTTTATGTACGAAGGTATCTTTTGAAAATGTCTTTATTAAAGCCAAAGACAACAAGGTAATAGTTTAAATGGAAAGGGTGCCAACAACATCACAAAAAGATGAGTGTTAGGAAAACATAACATTGACATTCGCACATCAGCCAGCCTTAATAAATGCTTAATTATAAATAATACCAAACAACATTTTCTTTTTGGAATAAAATTTGGCTGCAGCTTTATTTCCAAATAATCATAAATAACTCAATTCACTTAACAACCACTTAGTAACATGTCAATCAATATCTCGGTTAAATTCATATAGCGGTTTAATACTGTTAAGCCATTCGGTCACGAAACTGGCTCGGTTAAATTCATATAGCGGTTTAATACTGTTAAGCCATTCGGTCACGAAACTGGCTTACCTTCCCCAACTTACCCCCATCCCCCCATGTGACTTACGGTGCCGTCAAGCCACATCTCACTCATGGCGGTTCCGCCCCTGAGTTCTTTTCCATTTCATAACTTTCCCAATATTCATTTTAACCGCTTCTGGTGCCTGTAGCACCCTTCATCCAGGCACCCCCTTTTATTAAAAGCTGCTACCGATCCTCCCAAATACTACCCCCCACTCCCCCATGCCCCTCCTAAACTTCTCCAAAATTCAACCCCCAAAATCCCCATCTCCCACCAAAAACAGGGTGGGCCGGGACGGGTCCTTCAACTACCTTTCAACCACCCTCCCCCTCTCCTACCTAACTAACTATCCTTTTCAGCGCCAAATTCCTCCTATCCTGTCCTTTCCTTCCTAACCAATCCAATTCCTTTTCCTTCAACCAATCCCCTTTTCTTTCCCTTTGTTGCTGCCCTGCCAGCCTCCAATTAATTCACCCCACTACCCTCTCTTTTCCCTCCCCCCCACCCTTCATCAATCTAACTTGGCTGCTTCTGTCTCAGCCAATGTTATCACCCTCACTGATTAACAGTGAGGGTTTCCTAACATTGACATTCGCACATCAGCCAGCCTTAATAAATGCTTAATTATAAATAATACCAAACAACATTTTCTTTTTGGAATAAAATTTGGCTGCAGCTTTATTTCCAAATAATCATAAATAACTCAATTCACTTAACAACCACTTAGTAACATGTCAATCAATATCTCGGTTCAATTCATATAGCGGTTTAATACTGTTAAGCCATTCGGTCACGAAACTGGCTCGGTTAAATTCATATAGCGGTTTAATACTGTTAAGCCATTCGGTCACGAAACTGGCTTACCTTCCCCAACTTACCCCCATCCCCCCATGTGACTTACGGTGCCGTCAAGCCACATCTCACTCATGGCGGTTCCGCCCCTGAGTTCTTTTCCATTTCATAACTTTCCCAATATTCATTTTAACCGCTTCTGGTGCCTGTAGCACCCTTCATCCAGGCCACAAGCGGTGACAGACTATATCTTGTCACCGCTCCCCACCAAACAAGCTGCAGCCAAATTCTTCACTAAACAATCCTCCAACATATCTTGGATTGTACTTAAAAAGATATCAATCCCAATATCGGACAGATGAACTCCATCCGACCTATAAAGACCTGCACAATCCGAAGAAATCAACTCATGCCCTAAAACCAAACCCCCTATTCTCCCCATAAATTTAGACACTTCCCCATTCACCCTACGCCTCAAGCGCTCAATACCTTTTGGATTAATTGCCCCTTTCCACACTCTTCTTGGAATAATGTGTGACCACACAATTATAGCCTCTGGAAAATAACCCATCACCTCCAATAATTCTATTTTCATTAAATGGATTAAATCCACTCCTTTAACATGACATAGATCATTACCCCCCAAATGAATACATATCAAAACTGGTGACGAAAATCTCCGAGCTTGCAGTAAGGCCGGTAGAAGTTGCTTCCATGTCATTCCTCGAATGGCCAACCAACGGATTCGAATACCATATTCCACCAGTCCCAGGTTGGCTCCCCACTTGGATTCTCGAGCATGCTTGTGTGCCCAAAAGACAAATGAATGGCCACAAATCCACACACATATGTCCGGAGGCAATAAATCTGCAAAAGAAACTAAAACAATTTAATGTGACATATTCAATTCCTTTCCCGAATATATCCTTTATATCTGTTCGAACGCCATCTCCCCACACGCTGAATTAACTCTACTGAACCCCCTTCCTGGGCTGCATTTGAAGCCGCACCAATTCGAAAAGAATGTGTGCCATAATCCTTAGGCTCCAAACCCATCAACTTTAAGCCTTTTTTCAGCACCGCTGCAAATTGGTACCTAGTCAAAGGCATTCCGTTCTTATGCACCAACCACACTTCCCCACCAGCCGGCCTTACCTCATCATAAACCACTGCACATTGAACTGGACAAAATTCCAAACTCTTAACCGCACGCAGAGTAATCCACGTGCCTTTTCCCTCCTGATCAGTTTTTGATTTGCGCAAATATAAACGCAAAACCCCCTTTTCCACCATCACCTCCCCTCTCTTCAAACCTTCATCCTCCAGCGCTCGCTTCGAGGAAACTACCAATTCCCCAATCCTGCAAGCTGCAAAGAATGCCACCACAAAAGCCACCTGAAATAGCAGTGTCTCATAGGCCGTAAAACAAATCTTTGGTAACACCTGACACAACTGCACAACTTGTGCATAAAATAGAGGCCTTCTCACCTTTTCTATCCGTGATTTTCCTTGATCTCTAGAAAAACCACACAATAACTTACGAATCAAATAAGTGCCAGCTGGATCTGCCCAACCCATCAATTTTGACACAAATGCTATTGCAGCCATCATCTGGGACACCATCCCAAACGACCATTTTTTCTCCACTGCAAAAGCGATAAGTCGGACCACTCTCTCCTCACCAATCGGAAAGACCAAGTCCCAATCTTTATCTTCAAGGAAAGCTAAGAATCGCCGCCATCCAACTCCATAAGCCTTCCAAGTATTCTGAGCTAATGCTCTCATCAACAGCGCCTCACAATCTCCTGAAAATTGACCCACAAATCTTCGGATATCCTTGTAGGCTCCCAATCTGCTGATGGGGCCAAAGCTCTGAAACGATGAAACTGCAAACGAGACAAGGCATCAGCAATCTCATTACAAACTCCAGGCACATGTCTAGCTGTTAGCCATACATTTAACTGCAAACATTTTAGCACAATTAATCGCAACAGCTCTACTAACATTGGACACCGCGAATACTGTTTATTGATTGCCCAAACAACTGACATATTATCAGAATAAAATGCAATCCTCCTATTACACAACCTCCTTTCCCATAGGAACAAAGCCACCCAAATTGGAAATAATTCCAACAAAGCTATGTTCCTACACAAACCCATCTCTTTCCACCATTGAGGCCACTCCTCTGCACACCATGCACCTCCAAAATAAATACCAAAACCAATCTCTCCTGACGCATCGGTGAATAATTGCAAATCCACATTGGACACCAATACCTCCTGCCACACACAAATGCCATTAAACAGTGACAAAAATGTCCTCCAGACCTGCAAATCTGCTCGTACTGCCTCTGTTAAACGCACTCGAAAGTGCCTCCTCCGCAAACCTACCGTTAGCAATGCTAACCGTCTTGAAAAGACTCTTCCCATAGGGATCACCCGCGTTGCAAAATTAAAATGACCCAGCAACGACTGAATTTCTTTCAACGTCACCTTTTTCTTGGTGCACACTCTATCAATCTCCTGACGCAAAGCCTCAATCTTCACTCTAGGCAGTCTAGACTCCATCTTCACAGAATCTAACTCTATCCCCAAAAACACCAATGCTGTAACAGGTCCTTCACTTTTTTCCAAAGCCAAAGGAACACCTAACTCCATTGCCACAGTTCGAAACGCCGACATCAAAGCAGCACACTGTAACGAATTCTCTGGACCTCCAAATAGAAAATCGTCCAAATAATGCACTATAGAATCCCAACCACTAACTTGTTCAACTACCCAATGTAAAAATGTCGCAAATGCTTCAAAATAAGTACAAGAAATAGAACACCCCATCGGCATACATTTATCAAAATAAAATTTTCCTTCAAATTGGAATCCTAACAACCTAAATGCTGAAGGGTGCACCGGTAATAAACGGAATGCTGCCTCAATATCAGCTTTTCCCATTAATGCACCTTTTCCCAATTTCCTCAACAGATCCACAGCCTGCTCAAAACTTGCATATCCCACAGAACACAACTCTGGATCAATAAAACTATTCACACCACCACCTTCCGGGTACGACAAATTATGAATCAACCGATATGTACCCGGTTCTTTTTTCGGTATCACACCCAATGGAGATACAACTAAGTTTTCAATTGGTGGGTCAACAAACGGACCAGCTATCCGCCCAAGCCTCAATTCCTTCCTCAACTTCTTCCTAACCACCTCCTCATGCTGAATCACAGATACAGCATTCTTACACTTATGATCCAACACTGGTCCTTCAAATGGGATCGGAAAACCCTCTGCAAAACCGATCCACAACAAATACGCATCCCCACCACACGGATACCGACCCAACCAATTTTGTAAAGCAGATATGTTAATAGGAGAAGGGGCCTTGCCAGCCCAAACCGGGGCCACTTGAAGTTCCTCCACGCCCCGACCTTCCCCGACTGCCCAACCCTCCTCTTGGGCATTTAAATACCGGATGGAATCCTTGACAGACACTGCAACAGTGCCTGAATCTGCAAGCCGGCCTATTACATCGACCTGCATTAAATTGGAAACACACATTCCCGGGGGAACTTCCTTTTCCCACCAATCCACTTGTCCCCAAAGTTCCTCCTCCTCCCATCCAGACACCTCCTGTTCGACCCATGCCAACCCCCCCGGTATTTCCGATTGAGCCACTACCATACCCGGGCAATCCAGCAGAGGCTCCCACACGAAAGGGGGGGTTAACAGCAGGTGTAAAATTAGCAATCCACAAATCAACATCTCGGACACCCCAATTCTCAGATTTATCCTTTGCCAAACTCCGCCTAAACTGCTCATCATAATTCACCCAGGCCCAACCGCCATACATTTTATACGCTCTCAAAATTAAATCACAATAACTCCATAAGCCCGGGTAAAGAGCAGGTTTTTGAGCTCCCAAAACACTGGCAAGTACATGAAAGCTTAACATCCAATTCATAATTGTCTTTGGTACTCTCCCTCTTTTCTTCTTTCCATCCTCTTTACCCCCATCCTTCCCCGCACTACCCTCCCTATCTCGTGCTAACAGAGCAAATAAATCTATATATTTCCCTTTTAAAATTCTCTGCTTCCACTTTAACGTTATATAACAGTCTAAAGGTGCAATATTACATACTGTATGCCCCAGCCGGGAAGCCATAACTGTACCTACCATAGGATTATCCCCCATCCCCATGACCACATTCCCCCCAACCACTTCTCCTTCATCCGAAGAAGATGACCAAGACCCTGATGAATCCCAAGAATCTGAAGACTCCCAAACCTGCATCGGGTCTCCTTTCTCACCCCTCTTCCGCCTTTTTTCACTATCCA
Source organism: Microcaecilia unicolor (assembly GCF_901765095.1). Taxonomy (NCBI): domain Eukaryota; kingdom Metazoa; phylum Chordata; class Amphibia; order Gymnophiona; family Siphonopidae; genus Microcaecilia; species Microcaecilia unicolor. The sequence goes on along the minus strand of NC_044032.1, from coordinate 242,672,792 downwards.
ACCTCCTTACAACATGACACAAATTACGCAAAAATTTTTTATTCCTCAACCTCTTCCTCAAACCTTTTCCTGTCATCTCTTTACCACGACTACTCCGCTCTCTCGCCCCCTCCCGCACTTCTCTCCCCTCCCTCACCCTGTTACCTTCCATTACACCCATTCCCATCAACTCACCCGTTGCTCTCCCACAGGAAGGCCCCTCTAATGGATCTTCCACAGCAACATTCTGCACCGGAACATCAACTCGCCTCTGCATGCCACGTGCCATGTCACCAGTTGTAGCACCAACTTCCATCCTCTGACCCCTTTCCTGCTCCATGTGCCATCCCACCTGACACCCCATTTCAACACCATGTCCACTGCTCACACCCTCTGCCCCATACACAGAGCTCCCCATATCTACCACCCCCCTCCCTGTTGTCCCCCCTTCAGACGTACTCATACCATGTTTTTTCTTGGCACTCACTTTTCCCCCACCTTTCCCACTCTTCTTTGGCCCCATCTACACTGTTGTTTTTTTTTTTTTTTTAATAAATATAATTTCCCACGCCACTCACTCCCCAAACACCCCCAGTCAAAATCACCAACCAAACACCCTCTATAAGTAACTTAATATATCCCCTACTTCCTTTACACAACAACACAACCCACCACTACAACCATTCCTCTGATATCTCCCAAATCACTCCAAGTTTACACTGTTATAACACACTGTAAAAACACCTCAGTGACAGATCAAAAACTCTCCAGCCCCTCCGATATCACAGTCCCCACAAACCCAAACACTCCCACACTTGTCCTCACCCACCCTCTCTATAAAAAACCCGCCACCCCTCCGATATCAAATCCCCCAATTTCCCACCACTTAAACAAACCGCCAACCTAAAAAACTGCTCCTTCCAATTCTTCCGATATCCCCAGCACCTCCCCGAAACCGGAAGTGCCTCTCACCAACCCACAGCGCTCCTCCGCCTCCCCCCCTAACGGTAACACACTTCCAAGCCGCTTTCCCCCACACAAAATCACCGCCAAATTTCAATTACCCCCCCTTACTATTTTCCGTTTTCCTTCCCCCCTCACCTCCGCGAAACCGGAAGTGACGCGTAGTCGCCACTACACGCTCACGCAGCCGCTCCCCCCCACTTTTAAAACACACTTCTGCCCCCCGTTTCGCCGCCCCCACACACAAAAAACACCACCAACCCAATCTTTTCTACACACCTCCTCCCCAATTCCTCCGTTTACTTCACCTCAGCGAAAACCGGAAGTGGCATCGCAAATCACTCCTCTACTGCAACACCAAGCCCCTCACTTTCCCACCTCAGGTAAGAACCAATTTCTTCCAATTTTCTTTAAAAAACCTTCAAAATTCCTTCAACTACCTTTCAACCACCCTCCCCCTCTCCTACCTAACTAACTATCCTTTTCAGCGCCAAATTCCTCCTATCCTGTCCTTTCCTTCCTAACCAATCCAATTCCTTTTCCTTCAACCAATCCCCTTTTCTTTCCCTTTGTTGCTGCCCTGCCAGCCTCCAATTAATTCACCCCACTACCCTCTCTTTTCCCTCCCCCCCACCCTTCATCAATCTAACTTGGCTGCTTCTGTCTCAGCCAATGTTATCACCCTCACTGATTAACAGTGAGGGTTTCCTTATCCTCACAGAATATAGTGAAACAACGATGCCCGTGGCATATTTTACAGTTTACTCCCCTCCACCAACCCACTCCACCCCCTTCTCTACTGTTGCACCCTCACACCCAAAGCAATATCCACATTGTCCCACCTGAAAGCCTGCAGGATCCAGGATCTTTTTACAAGAGAGTGGATGCCATCCACATTGAAAGAAGCAATTTTTAGCTCAACCCCTGACACCCTAGACTCTATAGTGAACATGCAGAACCAGGTATAGCAAGCATCAAAAAGGTCGAGCAGGCCTCCCAGCCAAGCTTAACCCAACCATCCAGATCAAAATCAAGATAGCCCCACCCTAAATACAGGCAGGAGCGCTGCATAGCAGGAGAGATCCCACCTAACCCAATCCCCCTAGTATTCCCAAACCCAAAGAATACGCACACACACATCTCCAGTCACACTCATCACCAAGCATCCCCAAACCCAATCTATATCTCATACTGCAACCAACCCCACACAGATCCAGTAATCGTCCTCCTCCATCTCCCCCAACCCCCCTCATAACAAAGAGAAAAATGAAAAAGGTGTTTGCTACACACACATCCATGAAAGTAATTAGGCAGAATGCCTGTCCACAAAGGGCTAATCAGGACCTGGGTAGGCCCACCCCAGATCCATGACCAACAAACGGCCCTCTACCGGACACATCGCTGAGGTGGTAAAAGTTGTCATGCAAGGACACCAAAGCAGGCATGACCATCTGGGCAGTGGGCACAAATCCAGGCAAGCCACAGATAAGAAGCCCACCACGTAGACAACAAGATCAGGCTTAGTCACAGTCAAATAATAAAAAGAAAGTAGGTAGATTCATACAACTGTCCAAGTCTAGGAAGCAAGACAGGCTCAAATACAGATGCTCACCAAAAGTAAAGCCCAATGGATGTGAGCCCAAATCTCACACTGGATGAGTGTTTCAAAAAAGCTATAAGCACCGCTGGAGAGTCCAATGTGAGGGATTTGTTATTGAGAGTAATCCTCACTTTAGCCAGGTACTGAAGATCAAACCGAATACCCCGCTGGAACAACGGGGTGCAGTAGGGCTCCTGGAACAATAGAAGTTTTGCCCCTTTGTATTCCACTTTGCACTTAGCTCTATACCGGGCCATAAGTTGGGCTTTTTCAGCATAGATGAAGATCCTGGCTATCATCGGCCAGGGCCTCCCTATTCCTCTCAGAGCACCCCAACCCGATGAACCCACTGCCTTGAGGCACTGTCCATCCATTTCCAGGCCTAACTCCTTGGGGAGCCAAAGCACCATCAGGTCTCATGGTTCTCAGTCCTTTACTACCTCCAGGACCCCAATGATCCGCAAGTTGTTCCTATAGCCTCAGTTCTCCTGGTCCTCAACCTGGTCGCTCAGCGCCTTACACACTGCTGCTCCAATGCCACAACCCAGCCATCCATGTCAAAGCAAGATCTTCCTGTCAGAAGAGCCACTCCTCCACCTTCTAGATCCGGCCCCCTTGAGAATCCAAGCGGCTCTTGAAATCCTCAATTGCTTTGTGGAGCTTGGAAAGCTTGTCATCTAATACAGCAGACACATGCTTCGTGATAGCTTGAATAGCTGCCTCCTGTAATTCAACCACAAGCACAGCTGGAGGTAGCAGTAACGCTGCTGAGTCCACCGCCATTTTGCCAACTGGGGCCTTGCCACATTCCTTCTGCAGCCATGGGGTTTTAAGTGGCATACCCTCGACAACTGCAGCAATTGGGCCATGAGACGGGAACAGACGAAGCAGGCAAGTTTAATTGCCCAAAACTGAAATGGTATAGATTGCAGCAAACACAACAAAGAGTGGAATGTAAGGGTTCGAGAGAGAAGAGCAGACATGGAGCATCCGTTCAGGCAGAAAACATCACATGACCCCCCCCATATGTATTCTATTATTCTAATCATTTACGTGTGTAACTGGTGCATAAATGTTAGCACCTACTTTATAGAATTACTACTTTCTGGTGAGAATTCTATAACTGGGCACCTCCTTCCAGGCACCCTGATGCCACATGGTGAGAGCGTTTTCTATTACAGCATCCAGGTCCAGATTCTATTATAGAATACTAGCGTAACCGCATTGGAGTACCTTATATTTAGGAGTGCTCAGTTACATCAGCCATAGACCTGGTGTAATTGGAGGCACCCAAATGTGTCAAAGGCATGCATAACTTACAGAATTCAGTAAGTTACATGTGTGACTGGGAGGCAAAAGGGCTTTATCCAGGGACCAGTCTGACTATTGCCAGATAAATGCATTATACCTAGTTATTCTACGCCAGTATTCCAGCACAGCCCAGAGCTGAATATCCAGGTACAAAAAGCCTGCTGCAGCATTTAATACCAAACTCTGACCACCATAAACTGAATATTGACCCTTCCTTTCTTCTAATATAAATTAAAATCTTACAGGTCAATATTCTAAGCCAGTGGTTCCCAAAGCAGGTCCTGGAGGCACCCCAACTAGTCAGGTTTTCAGGATATCCACAATAAATATTCATGTATAATATATCCACAACTATTATATTCAGTGCATCTTTTCTAGCAAAAAAGGTGCCGGTACTCAAATGCTAGGCCACCCTTCAAGGGTGGGGTGATCACTGAGGGATCCACCCCACAATACCCAGGCCCCCTGCAACCAGTCACAGAACCTATGACAAGGCAGAATTGGTGTGCAGAGCCTGAGCTCTTTCATTAAAACTTGGGGTCCTTGGGTCAATTTTAGCAGACAATGGAAAAGGTGCTGGTACTCAGTACCCCCAAGTACCCCCACAAAAAAAGCCCTGATTATATTATATTATATTATATTATACATGGACCCCCAGAAGCTTAGCCGGTGGTGGGAGGCAGGGCTGGTGGTTGGGAGGTGGGGATAGTGCTGGGCAGACTTATACGGTCTGTGCCAGAGCCAGTGGTGGGAGGCGGGGCTGGTGGTTAGGAGGCGGGGATAGTGCTGGGCAGACTTATACGGTCTGTGCCAGAGCCAGTGGTGGGAGGCGGGGCTGGTGGTTGGGAGGCGGGGATAGTGCTGGGCAGACTTATATGGTCTGTGCCCTGAAAAAGACAGGTACAAATCAAGGTAAGGTATACACAAAAAATGGCACATGTGAGTATATCTTGTTGGGCAGACTGGGTGGACCGTGCAGGTCTTTTTCTGCCGTCATCTACTATGTTACTATGTTATATGTTTGTATGATACAACTATATTGGAACTGAAGTTTCTCCATTGTGGGTGCATGCAATAAATATTCATGCGAGAGATTTGCATGCACTGCCTTTACTGCATGCAAATCTCTCTCATGACTATTCATTGTGGATATCCTCAAAACTCGACTGGCTGGGGTGCCGCAGGACCTGGCTTGGGAACTACTGTTCTAAGCAATTTAAGCGGCCAGAAATAGCTCCTGGCCTGGTAAATCACTTGTGCAGTGCTATCCACTAATAATCAGCGGCACTTAACTACTTAGTGCGGCTGAATATCACTGCAGACTGCTAAATTAAAAGCTGGCTATTTTATGGGCAGTCCAGGGGCGGAGTAGGCACATAACTTAGATGGTTAAGTGCTAAATGTCTGCTTAAGTGGCCATATTGGACCACATAAAAGTCAATCCTTTCTTTATGTGGTATCGCCTAGGCAATTCAGTGCTGAATATTGCAGCTAACCGCATAAGAGAGCCTGCCATATAAACCTGGATATTCAGTGCTGGTGTTTGGACATGGTCCGGCACTGAATATCTGGGAATTTATTTATTTATGACATTTATATCCCACATTATCCTGAAAACAAGCACAAGTTCAATGTGGCTTACAGTTTAGATCAAAATTACAGACTAATGCCAGTGGTGGCTAAAACACTGCTCACCACCGACTAAATCTAATCTAATGCAAACCTTATTCATCACACTATCCTCCAGGGTAGCATTTTCAGGAATGCTCCCTGTTCCATGTGCAGGAACAGAGAGGCTGGCAGAACTCCGCAGTCTCAATGCGTGGTTGAGACAACAGTGCAAGGATGAAGGATTTAGATTTATTAGGAACTGGACAACATTCTGGGGAAGGGGGAGCCTGTTCTGAAAGGATGGGCTCCACCTTAACCAGGATGGAATCAGGCTACTGGTGCTAACAATTAAAAGGAGATAGAGCAGCTTTTAAACTAAAATGAGGGGGGGGGGAGCCAGCAGTCAGCCAAGTACGCATGGTTCGGTGTGGAGAATCCTTGAAGGATACTATTGCAACAGGATCATTAGGAAATCCCAATAGGGAGGTTTCAATAATGGTGAAAGAAAGCCAGTAGTGTTTAATGGAAGAACAGAGTAAAGGATGCAAATTATCCCCATCAACTTCAAAGCATCTTGTAGATGCAAGGAAAAAACACAATTTGAAGTGTCTATACACAAATACTAGAAACCTAAAAAGTATGACGGGATTGTTAAAGTATATGGAGTTTATAAATGAAGAGGTAGATATAATAGGCATCTCGGAGACCTGTTGGAAGGAGGACAATCAATGGGACACTGTGTTATCGGGGTACAAATTATATCACAATGATAGAGTGAATCAAATTGAGGGGGGAATGCACTATATGTTAAAAAGAGAATTGAGTCAAGCTAAATAAATATTCAACATTAAACGAACAGCAGCGTGGAAGCCTTGTGGATAGAAATTCCATGTGTGAAGGGAAAGAGTATACTGGTAGGACTGTACTACCGTCTGCCAGGACAGAATGAACAGACAGATGAAGAAATGTTTACAGAAATTAGGAAAGATGACAAACTGGGCAGGATTATAATAATGGGTGATTTCAATTACCCCCAATATTGACTGGATAAATGTTACATCAGGGAGCGCTAGGGAGGTAAAATTCTTAGATGTAATAAATGAATGCTTCTTGGAGCAACTGGTCCAAGAACCGAAACGAGGGGGAGCTATTTTAGATCTAGCCCTTAGTGGAATACAGGGCATAGTATGAGAGGTAATGGTGTTGCATCCACTGGGAAATGGTGATCATAGAATGGTCAAATTTGAGCTGATATCTGGAGTGAAATCACTAAAGAAATCTACTGTAGCAGCCTTCAATTTTCAAAAGGATGACTATAACAAAATGGGGAAAATAGTTCAAAAGAAGCTGAAAGGGTAGCTGCAAAGGTTAGGACTTTAAATCAAGTGTGAATGTTCTTTTAAAATACCATTGTTGAAACCCAGACAAGATGTATTCCGCATATTTTTTTAATTATGCTTACAATCATATATATCACCAGCTTCCACATAGTGACAAGAGAAATCACAAATCAGTCACAAGGAAAATTTTCAGTCAACCACAAAGGAACTCACTGCTGGAGGATGTGGTAACAGAGGTTAGCGAATCTATGTTTTATAAAGGTTTGGACAAGTTCCTGGAGAAGTCCATAGTCTGTTACTGAGATGGCTATGAGGAAGCCACTGCTTGTCCTGGGATTGGTAGCATGGAAAGTTGCTACTAATTGGGTTTCTGCCAGGTACTGGTGACCTGGATTGGTCATTGTTGGAAACAGGACACTAAGCTAGCCCAGTATGGCTATTCTTACGTTCAAATCCCAGCTGAAGGTTCTAGGCAGCTTACATCGCAAGAAGCCCATTAATTAAATATAGGGAATTATATTTCAAAAATAACTAAAAATAGTGAACAATGAAATAAAAAGTCCCATACACCCATTAATAAATTATGAAAATTCATCAAAATAAACACAGTAAATCAACAAGAATAAATACTTGGGGCCCTTTTACTAAGCTACTTAGGCGCCTACGCATGCCCAATGCATCAGTTTTGCATTACCATCCAGCTAACACGTAGCCTTTGTGGTAATTTCATTTTTGACGCATCTGCTATGCGCGCCAGAAAATATTTTTATTTTCTGGCGCTTGGGTGGTAATCAGCATTTTATGCGCGTAGACCATTACCGCCTGGTTACCACGTGAGACCTTACCGCTAGCTCAATGGCTGGCGATAAGGCCTCAGACCTAAAATGGACGCACAGCAATTTTCATTTTTCCTCACGTCCATATTTGGCAGAAATTTTAAAAAGGCAGTTTTTACAGGTGTGCTGAAAAATGATTCTGCATGCGCCCAAAAATGCTTCTACACTACCACAGGCCATTTTCAGCGCACCTTAGTAAAAGGGCCCCCTGGATATCAACCTCTTAGCTTTTTTTCATCTTGCTTGTAGTTAGGTTATCTCAGCTTCATTGGTTATGTTCCATTTATGTCTCTCTATATATTGAGTGTTATTGTTAAACCCTCTCCTTTGCTAATTGGGGTTCCTCAGCACACTCTCAGAACAGTGGCAGGCTGAAGTAATTATTAAAAGCAAAGACTGTTTATTTTACAGCAGAGGATGTAAACAATATACCTCAAGCTTTCTATCAAAGTTTAGTACTTACAGATACAAAAATAAATCACAAACAAAAAGCCTGATGCCCACTGGGAACAAAACTGTATACAAATTTTCCAGCTCACTAACATTTTTGGAACTGATTCTTTCACAGATTGTAACAGGCATTTCTCTCCCAGCATATGCTTCTTGCCCCAGGCAGTTTTTTATCTACTTTTTAACCATTTCATAAGTGTTACCAAACAGGAATAGAGCTCCTATAGCCACTGCTAATATTACTTGTGAATTTCTTATAAGGGAAAAAAAGACCTATTGTAATATTTATTTATTTATGACATTTATAGCCCACATTATCCCAAACAAGTTTGAGTTCAATGTGGCTTACAATAAACAGTATAGGATACATAACAAAGAATAATGCATAAGAAAGTAATTTGTTGTAAGAATCCAATTGTACAATACAGTATCATAAATGTACTGGGATAGCTATGGATGTTTAACATTTAGAAAATCTATTATGAATAAGAAAATGTACATGAAGCAAAGAGAAGGTAAATAGAGTAATAATCATTTCAGGGGCCCTTTTACTAAGTTATGTAAGCGTCTATGTGCGCCCAATGTGTGCCAAAATGGAGTTACCACCCGGCTCCTGTGTGGCTCTTGTGGTAATTTCATTTTTGGCGCATGTCTGAAAAATAATTTTTATTTTCGGACGCATGTATTGGGCACATGCCAAGTGGCATTTGATGCACGTAGGTCATTACCACCTGGTTACCGTGTGAGACTTTACCGCTAGGTCAATGGCTGCTGGTAAGGTCTCAGACCCAAAATGGACACGCAGCAATTTTCATTTTGACGCATGTCCATTTTTGTCAAAAAGCTTTCCAGCTTTGTCTCATCTGTTTTGTGCTTGAGCCATTTCTGTTCTCATTTTTTGCAGTGCCTTTTCAGGCTCTTTAAATCTTCATTGAACCAAAGAGAAGTTTTGGTTCTATTTATTTAGATTTTGCTCACACCTTTTTCTAGTAGTAACTCAAGGTGAGTTACATTCAGGGCTCATAATCTAAGTTTGTACCTGAGGGAATGGAGGATTAAGTGACTTGCCCAAGATCACAAGGAGCAGCAGCAGGATTTTAACTGGCCACCTTTGGATTGCAAGACCAGTGCTCTAACCACTAGGCCACTCCGTCTTCTTTATTACTGGGGCGATTTTATCTAGTATGGATTTGCATTGTTCATCCCAGGTTGTGAGGGATTCTGTGGTTTCAGTTGGTAGGTTTCTAGAATAGATTGGATTTTATCCCAGAACACTTTTCCATTGATCTTGCCCCTGGTTTCATATTGGGTTGGTGCTTTCTATATTTGTGATGAGGTTTCTTTCCAGTGAAGTGTGAGATGTCGTCTGTCATGATCGGACCATAGTATTTCTCCCCAATTGTAGTCTCCCATTTGTAGGTTTGGGCTGGTATTAAATCTGTAGGCTAGTAAGTTGAGTGCATGCCCTTTTTCGTGAGTCTTGGTTTCTGTTGGATGAGTGAAATCCCACATTTTTAGTATTGCTCTACATTCTCTGGTGTTTTTGTCATTCCTGTTGTCCATATGTATATTGATGTCCCCAGTAAGTATTGTATTGGAATATGTCACACGGGTCTTTGAGATGAAGTCCATAAAGTCCTGTTGGGACTCCTTCTAGTTGCCTGGTGGTCTGTAAAATAGGATAACGCAAAGATTGGCCATTAATGATTCACTGGTTATTTTGAGAGCAGTTATTTCTAGGTGTGGAGCTACGAGTTTCAAAACTGACTATTTTGAAAAAGGATTTGATAGTACTGCTATTCCTCCTCCCCTTTTTTTTCTCTGATCTGGTATTTTGTAACCTGGGGGCAGGGGTGTGCTGGCAAATTTTTAACAACAGGCTCTTTCTCGGGACGTAGCCAGCTCTGCAGTTGGAAGGGCCAGGGGTGGCCCGGGTGGGGGGGTGGAGAGCAAAACTTGCCTCTCTCTCCTCCCTCCCTTCGTGTGGGCACGCTAGGCATACCTTTGCTGGCAGCCAATAAATGGACTGCCACCACTCCCAACATCTTGCTCTGAGCAGCATGCTGGAACTTCTTTCACATGCTCCAGAAGTCCCAGCCTGCTGCTCAGAGCTGGAAACAAAGAGCGGGGAGCAGCAGCAGTCTATTTACTTGGCTTGCAGGGCTCAGCATCCCCACCAGTAAAGTAAAAGAGAATTCAGCAGGGGGCCCAAGCCTTCATTTTGGGAGCCAGTTGTTAAAGTAGCCATGGAGGGCTCTACTTTAACAACCGGCTCCCAAAATTCTTAAAAACGTAACAACCGGCTCTTGCGAGCCTGTGAGAGCCTGCTCCAGCACACCACTGCCTGGGGGGCATAATTCTATTAGGATTGGGTCCTTTTTGAAGCATAGCCATGTTTCTGTGATAAAGATAAGTCCTAGTTTTTCTTCTTCAGTCCGGTCTTTCATGATTTCTGCATTGTTTAGAACTGATTTTGCATTAATGTAGCCTATAGGGATGGGTAGATAACTTTCCCCGAGTATTGGTTCTAGTGTTATCTTAATAAATTGTCTTTGGTTGAGCTCTTTATATTTGTTCCAGTATTTCCTGTTTCCCTTATTACATTGGTTCTCTGCTGGGTTGTGTCCTCTTGCTGGGACAGAGGCGCTTTGTTTGCTGTGATTTGCCTCATCTCCTGTGTGTTTTTTCAGTCTTTTATCGCTTTGTATGATTACAGGGATTGTCTTTTCGCCTCCGGTTATGGGTGCTGATTGCGAGGAGTAGGAGTATTATTATTAGTAGTATTTTTATTGAAGCCATGATGCGTTCCTATTTGGAGCTGGTTTTGGATGTATCGGAGTACTGCGGTGACTGTTCTTGATTAGGCCGCACTCTGGAAATGCAGCGGGTCTCACGATCTTTGAACGTGGGCTTCTATGTAAGTACGTAGCAGCATGGGGTGTGGGTTTCCTTGGGTCATGATTGCACTCATGGGCAGTGGCGTTCCTAGGGGGGGGCGGTGGGTGCGGTCTGCCCCGGGTGCACTCCGCTGGGGGGGTGCCGCGCACGCCTGTCCTTCGTTCGTTCCCATGCTCCCTCTGCCACGGAACAGGTTATTTCCTGTTCTGGGGCAGAGGGAGCATGGAACGAACGAAGGACAGGTGGTCGCGGCACCCCCCCCAGCGGCGTGCACCCAGGGGGGGTTCTTTCACGGGGGTGTCCTTTCGCTAGGGGGGTCGCACTGCATCCGGGGGGGGGCGCTGCACCCAGGGGGCGGGGCGCATCGGCGATCCACCCCCCTAGGAACGCCACTACTCATGGGCTATTTACAGTTTGTTCATCTTGATTGGTGGGGCAGGATGGGGATTGGTATGATGTGGTCCTTCTGGTTGTTTTGTGTGTCGTGCAGTTTGCTTTCCCGTGCCTGTGTTCCCAGGTGTCTTTAAAATCTGTGTGGGTGAACAGGCCATGCAGCCAAGTCTGCTTCCTCAGTGTGTGTTATTGGGGTGTTTTTTAAAAAATTGTAATTGTAGCCCTCTGTCCTTTCCTGCCCACTTTATTTACCACTCTGTCCTTTGCATAGCCCACTCAGCCATTAACATGCCCCTCCACCTTACCTCCTCTAGATTCTACCTCCTACACTTGCATTGTGACAAGGCTAACATTCTGTATTCCACAAAGAAGCAGTTGAGTCCTGAACTACAGGTCCCAGAAGTCCTTGCAAGAGGCAGAGAAGAGGGGAATCCATAAAAAGGGGACGGGATCTCCCTGCCCAGCAGGGGGAGCATGGGCTCGAGGCCAAGTGAGCTAGGTACCCCTTTCCCCACTAGAGGGAGATGGAAGGATGAAGCTCAGTTTCCCTGGCTTCATCGTCAATATGTAATTCCCCCCAGCTGTGAGAAAACGGGGGGGGGGGGGGGGGGGGGGGGGAGACTTCCTGGAGGCTTTGGGTCATGAGGAAAGAAAGGAGATAGAGGAGGAGAGTGAGGGGATGGAGTATGTGGAGGAAACGAGGAGTCCAGCCCTAGAGCAGCCTAAGGAAGAAGAGCCAGCTTCCATGGAGTGGGAGACCAGAAAGGTGGCCATAGGCAGTCCCTGAAGGTACGGGAGAAGGCCCTAGGGAGGAGGCCTTGCAAGGTGGGGAGGAACTGCCAGCCCTACTTTCCCAAGGGTTATTCCAGATGGAGGAAAGGGTGGGCGGCTGGCTATTTCTGAACAGGGGCAGACTCGCTGAACTGTGGGATGGTGAACTGTCCTGCGGAAAGAGGAGAAGTTAAAAACCCTTATGGGACCTGAACTCTGGAGGAGCTGCATGTTTGCTGAGGGTTTGGGCCTGGTTAACACTGAATGTTTGGGGAAGACTGCATTCCAAGGACTGTGTTTTCTATCAGGAGAAGCTATATCCTGAGGATTGCTTGTCCTATTCTTTTCTTTTATTTGTTTATTCATATTTTTTTTGAACAGGGGGCTAAGGCCTGGGGGGGGGGGGGGGGGCTAAGGCCTGGAGGGGGGCCTTACCCTTACCCTGATGGACATTATAGCAGAGTTTAGGGGTTTGAACTCCTTTGCTAATAAATCCTTCTTGTTCCTGAGTTCCTGTGTCAGCAGTGTTTGCTCCAGAAGTCCGGGTGCAGCAAGCCTGGTGGCTCCCCCACCCTAGTGGTAGAAGTGCATCCCCTTTGACAGCGTGCTTATTTGTTCCTGTGCTCCAGGCTTCTGAGCGTTCTGCGCAAGTAAATGCGGGTGCTAGTACAGCGCTAATGGCCTCTAGCACCTGTATTTACTTTTGAGCATCAAGGCCTTAATCTTTGGTTCTGTTTGGGGTCCATCTTGTTTCTCAGAAATAGTAGCAACTTTCTGCTCAGCTGTGATTGAGCCAAGGTATAATAATTTGAGACATCTTCAGGCTTCACACATGGAATCAGTTAGCCCCTGCTGATCGGGAGTGGAGTGCATTGTCATCAGTGGATGTAACATTAAAAGGCATTTGTGCAGCTTTGAAGTTCAGCCCCAGAATGATTGAAGGCCCCAACTCCTAGCTCTGTGCTTTCCAGCACATTACTAGGGACAGCTTTGTGATCACAGAGAACAGAAAGAAAACCATGAGCAGGAACCTAGCCAAACTTTAAATAGGTTACAACAAGCAGATGGTGAGTATTAGAGGAAAGAGAGTTGATGTTTGAATATTTGTTTCCGTTAACGTTAAACGATGCTACCGATTTGATTGGGATGTCAACTTGAATTACTCTAGTTGAAAATTGGGCCCATTCTCACAAGTTAAAAATTAATAAGGAGAAAACAAAATTCCTGTGGTAAGGTTCTTTAGATAATATTAGGAATGATCTTTTGACACCACTAGGAATTAAGTTTAAATTTTGAAGTAGTGACCCGAGTTTTAGGAGTTTTGCTAGACAGCCAACTTTCCAAGGAATATCAAGTCAATAAAGTAGTAAAATCTTCCTTTGTTTGGCTGAGGAAAATGAGATTCCTGCTTTCAGATTATTGGGTCAGGCACTAATATTGTCCCAGATTGACTATTATAACATTGTTTATTTAGGTTGTGCTAAGCTTCTTCTATAAAAATTATAAACATTGCAAAATACAGCAGCCAGACTCATTTTTTATGTCCATTGTTTTGACAATGTTTCTCTGTTGTATATTAAATTACATTGCCTTCCGATAGATGCTCGAATTTGGTTTAAAATTTGTGTTTTTATATTTAAAATTTTACATAGAATAGCTTCTAATTTATTGATGTCTTTAGTTAATTTGCTTTCCATTTCAAATTTTTGACATTTATGCTTTCAGATACAGTTAAGTTTTCCATCTAAGTGTGCTAAATATCAACACATTTTTAATTCTTCCTTTTTCTATCAAGCTCCTTCAATTTGGAACTCTTTAATGACTTCCATCAAATGTGAGACTGATCATTTATGTTTTAGAAAGAAATTGAAGACATTGTTTCTGGGTTCTTTTAGGATATAAGTAAATTATGTTATAAATATTGTACATTGAAATTTGTATCTGGGAGTTTGTCCCATATTCCTTTAATTGTTATCCACGCTGAACTGGACAGGGATTCACAGAACATAAGCCTTGTAATGTATTAATTTGCTGACCGCATAAAGTTATTCAAAGTTGTTAAATCATAAGAGAACTGTGAGAAATTGCAAGAAGACCCTATGAGACAGGGAGGCTGGGCATCCAAATGGCAGATGGAATTTAATGTGAGCAAGAGCAAAGTGATGCACATAGGGAAGAGGAACCAAAATAATAGCTAAATGATGCAGAGCTCCACATTAGGAATCACCACCCAAGGAAAGGATCTAGGTATCATTACTGATGATACATTGAAATCCTCTGCTCAGTATGCAATGGGGCCAAGAAATCTTATAGCATAATTAGGAATTATTAGGTAAAGAATGGAGAATAAAACAGAATATCATAATGCCTCTATTTCGTTCCGTGGTGTTACTGCACCTTGAATATTGTGTGCAATTCTGGTCACTGCATCTCAAAAATGATATAGCAGAATTAGAAAAGGTACAGTGAAGGATGACCAAAATGGTTAAGGGGATGGAATGACTTCCCTATGAGGAAAGGTTAAAGAGGTTAGGGTGTTTCAGGTTTGAGAAGAGACAGCTGAGTGGAAATATAAAATACTGAGGGGGTCTTTTTTACCAAGGCGTGCTAGTGGTTTTAGGGTACGCTAATCATTAGTGCATGTTAAACATTAGCAACGCCCAAAGAAATATATGGGAGACTTTTTAATATTTAGCATGCACTAAAAATGATAGTGCACCTTTGTAAAAGGACCCCTGTGGGGTGGAACAGGTAGATCTGAATTGCTGGTTTATTGTTTCCAAAAGTACAAGAACTAGGGGGCATGCGATGAAGTTACTAAGTAGTACATTTGAAATAAATTGGAAAAATATTTCTTCACTCAAAGTATAATTCAGCTCTGGAATTCATTGCTAGAGAATGTGATAAAAGTCATTAGGGTAGCAGGGTTTAAAAAAGGTTTGGACAAGTTCCTGGAATAAAAGTTTGTACACCATTATTAAGATGAACTTGGGAAAAATCAACTGCTTATCCCTGAGATAAACAGCATGAAGTTTGTTACTCTTTTGGGATCCTGCCTGGTATTTGTGACCCGGATTGGCCACAAATTGGAAACAGGATACTGGTCTTGATGGACCATTGATCTGTCTCAGTATGGTGATGCTTATGTACTTGTGCACTTATGCACCACCAGCAGTCCTATTTCCTTACAGAAAGCATCCAGCGCTGCTTCTCCCACTGTCTCCTTAGAAAATTCTGGAAAGGCATTAGCAATCTCATTATGGTTTCCAGGGTCCTGTCTCCCTTCCTTATCATCTGAAGTCCCACTCTCACTCTTGCCTCTTTGATTTGCCTTGCTAACATGCCCTCTGGCCTATCACCCTTTTCAAAATATAGTCTCCAAGCATTCTTCATGAAATAATCTATCCTATCCTGCAGTAGAACATTTAGGTGGTGTTGCAACATACACACCTTCTGCTACACTTCCACCTTCCACCCCTGCTTTTGCTCCCTGTCTTTCTCATTAGTCCACTGAATTAGTTGAACCTGTTTCTTCTCCCACTCCTTCTTCCTATATGCACAAAGTGAGATTATGTACACTCTAATTATTGCCGTCCCTCCATCATATGGTATTTTAATACCCACCCCAACATATCTAAAACTCGTATACTCCTTCCACTTGTCCCTTATGGAATCCCAAGCCCCCAGATCTTTTAACTCAGATCATTTAATTTCCCCCCTACCTCTACTAGCTTTCTTTCCCCCTAGTTCAACCCCAGTAGTACCAGAACATGAACAGAAAGGTTCATAGCCCCTATTTCATGAGATGACCTCCATCCCAGCCATCAAATATCGATTTGGGAATACTGTTGGTGTGGGACAGAGAAAGGGTGGTAAAGCCCCTATTCTCTGATACGTTGTTCCTCTCTACCTTTCCTATCATACTCATAATCTAAAATAAAATTAAAATCTTCCCAACTATTAGCACTTCCCTCTCTTCCCATGAAATAAAGAACACTTTGCTTCTGGTTTGGCCTGTATACATTCAACAAACTGGGCAGGGAGCCTCTCAGCTTACCTCACACCATGATATACCTCCCCTTTGGATCAGCCAACACTCTCTCACATTGACAGACTGTACACTTGGCCACCCCCCCCCCCTTTTTTTCCCCAACTTATGTTTTTGTAGGCTATCACCTGCCCACCCATCTGGCAGGTATTCTTGGGGCTCTCCATAACTAATAGGTTTCCTTATGAAAAGCCACCTCCACGTGTATATCTTTCAATGATTGGAGGACTTTTTTCAACTTCGCTGGGCAATTGGCACCTTACATGTTCCACTTGCCTAAATACAAAGCCTTGTTATCCATCTTCCCCTCCTCATTCAATCATCAAATGTTGCTGCCACTCTCAAGCCCTCCTCGAAGAAATGCATACACTCATCTCTAAGATTCCCATTCTATGCATGTCTCTATAATCAGGCTTCCATCAAGCCACACTCTCTTCCCACCCCCCAAGTGGTAAACCCTGACCTCCAAGCAACACCCCCCCATACACACTTCCAATGACACCCTGACACCCATACAAAAGATTCATCTTGTCTCCCAATCAGTAGACTCTGGAAATGTCTTTATTGCAATGCAACACCTCAAAAGTCCACATCTAGGTCCACATTTCCATTCCTGCCCCAGATATTTTTGGCAGTCCTAATGAAATCTACCCACTGTGCTTACCACTGATTATGGTAGCTATTGAGTTGCCAGTCCTTCCCAGCCACTCTCCAGCACCAATCATCCTCTTTCAGTTTGTTTAGGAAGCAGTGGCCACTCTCACACATCTTGATTCTCTTTACTTTGCTTCCTCAACCTGTAACCAACATTCAGCTGCCTTTCCTGTCTGTGAACATGCTGAAGGCTCATGGCCACCATACCTGCAGAGACAATCTTTGGGGAGGCAAAGTCTCCCCATTACCCAACATAGTCTGCGTGCTTCTTCTACATTTCGCACCTATAGTATAGGAAGATCATCATCTGATTCCCTTGATAATCCATGTGACCCAGACCTTGGGCTTTCCTCAAAATCCATTCTTTTGTTGTGTATTTATATACTTTTTGCCAGAAAGGGTCTCAGAAAATTCTGCCCCTCTTTTGCCTGGCCAGGAACTCTGTGAGCCTACTCAGGTTCAACCTTAGAGTCCTGCTTCCCCAGGCACAGTAAATCAGTCAGCATGGTCTCTAAGAAATCCAGCACATTATTCCCCTCAGCCTTTTCTGGAATGCTTACAACTCTAGTATTTGAGTACTAGGGCCTACTCTTTAGGTCAACCACTTTGGCCTGCAATATTCTCACCTGCTGCTTGAGGTGCAATAGAGTCTCCACTGCTCCCAACTTCTAGTCCTCCACATCATACACTGTTCACTGCAGCTCCTCCACTTTTGAGGTAAAGCCTTCCAACTTTTTATCTAGACCCACCATCCAGGCTTCATCTCTTGCAGTCCAATGGAAGGCCACTGATTTCAGAGAGCATGCATTTCCAATGCTCCATCACTGCTGCCCACTCAGCATCATGCCGGTTCATTTCCTGCAAGCCTTTCCTCACTGCATGTGCCCTTCTGTTCTAGCCCTGCCAGCTCTCAATTAAAGTCCATGATCTGCTGCTCCACTCTCTTTTGCTTTCTAGAAAGGCATCTCAGATCTAGCTTTTCTCTTTTAAAATCACTTTGCTACACTTTCGAAAGTAGGGATGTACATTTGTTTGAAATGACAAGGGAGATGTAATTTCCCATGTTTCATGTTGATTTTTTGCTCAACATAAAATGAAAAGGCCTGAAATTTCTTTTTTCATATGTCATTAATAGTGTGCACTCTTCTGAAAGAGTATGTACAATTTGTAAAGAGTGTGCAATATTTACAAAAGGCACACTCTTTCTGAAAGAATGCATGCTCTCTCCAAGAGAATTCATGCTTTTAAAGATATTGCTCCCATAGCAAAGAAATAGAAAAAACAATCCTGACCAAAATAAATTTAAGGGAGCTGAAGGAATAAAGAATCAGCTCATTTAACAACTCATGACAATATAAAAATGCTTCCTGAAGAAGCCCCATTGTAGGGGTGAAACCAGGTTGAGGTGTAGCAAAAATTGTGAGATGGAGGAGAAACTGTTGGTGAAGATAATGATGCTGTGTATATTCAATGAATATGGAATTGAAGGCTTTTGATTTTTATTTTGATGGGGATCTTATGTGTAATATTAAAGGAAATCGGGTTCCAGATGCAGATTTTGAGCTCTCTTTTTCCTTTCATTTTTTTTTTTTGAAAAGTGAGAAATAAAAGATGCTGAGTGTATAAAGAAAAATGTTTTTGAATAAATGAATGATTTTTGAGTTTAGATTGAAAGAGGAAATTTGTTGAGGATGCCACAAATAGTATGTATTACAGATTAAAACATTTATGCAAGTTCTGAGAAAGAATGCATATGCGTCATAAATTTTCGGTTCTGGTTTCTTCTTTTCTCTGTGGTGTAGAATGAAGATAAGAAAACTGAACCTCCTCACTCACATTCTGTTACTGATTACTGATGAAATGCATAAAAGTCCAGTATATATTCACTGCAACACCACAATGCACAATAAATGCTAATGATTCCTGTCTACTAATCCCTCACAATTTCCCTTCACAATAAATGCTAATGATTCCTGTTTACTAATCTCTCACAATTTCCCTTCAAACAGGCCTCATCACTGAACTAGAATGTAATCCTGTGTTCTGAACAATGTGTCCCAGGCACACTCGGTATTCGTTTTTCTAACTTGATGTCCTCCTGTAAGATTCTTATCTCTCAAAACTCAATTATGCTCCAAAAGTCTCTTTACAATGTGTGTTTGCTAGCAAAAAGAAAAGACTGGCTTAGTTCATTTTATATTTTCATCAGTAAAGAAAATTCAAACTATTTCTTGCTACCATGTTGCATTGGCTGACCATGACTGGCTGATCTAGTCCCAGAATGCAATGGAATTGGTGGCCTAGGTAACATGCCCCTGGATTCTACATATGGTGCCCAAACCTGGGCATGCTTCCAAGATGCACATGCAGCTTAATTACTTAGGGGTCTTTTTACTAAGGTGCGCTGAAAAATGGGCTGCGCTGGTGTAGGTGCATGTTTTGGACTCGCACAGATTTATTTTTCAGCGCGCCTGTAAAAAAAGGCCTTTTTAAAAAAATTTGCAGAAAATGGATGTGCGGCAAAATAAAAATTGGCGTGCGTCCATTTTGGGTCTCAGACCTTACTGCCACCCATTCACTTAGCGGTAAGGTTTCTCATGTTAACAGTGGGGTTATTGTCTACGCATGTAGAATGCCGATTACCACTTGGTTTTCACCGTGTGCAGGAAAATTAAAAGTATTTTCCGGTGCGCTTAGCAGGCACACGTAAAAAATGAAATTACCACATGGGCCACGCAGTACCCGGAAGGTAATTCAAACTGTCCCACGTTGGACATGCGTAGAAACCTATGCAGCTTAGTAAAAGGGCCCCTTAATGAACCATCAAGTATCAAAAATTGGGTGCTAACATCCGATTCTTGACGTTTATTGGAAGTAATTAGGATTTGCTTGCGCATCTGGCTGCGCATTATTCTATAATGCTGGGCACCCAAATCTCACAGCATGTAACTCAAAAGGGGGTATGGCCATGGGAGGGGCATGGGTGTGTCAGGGTGTTATGAGAAATTGTGTGCATTGTTACAGGGTGTCCAACTTGGGCACGAGTATTTATTTACACCCTGTTTCTGCAGGCACCCAAAGTTAGGGCACAGCAATGAGCACTAAGTGTGATTCTGAATTTACTCACAGTGCTCTGAAGGTTGACGTCTCTCAGCAGTTTTGAAGTTTTGAAATTTACTCGAGCTTTGGAATGCCACATGAGTCCTTGAAGCAGTCTAGTGGTTGAGCATATTTGCTGAATGGAAGGGACATCAGGAGATAGCCTTGAAGGAGCATGGCTTCTCATGGGAAGATGTTTTGAAAGCAGTTTGGAATGCAGAAACAGCACAACACGATTAACACTTTCAAGATATGTGACAGTTTTCCACTCTTAGAACTTTTTAAATTGAACAGTCATGTTAATGGTGATCATTTTATTATATAAACATTGAATTTTGGTAGTTTGGGACATGTGAGTAATGGCTGTAAAATAAATACACAGCCTTTACAAATGACCCGATGAAAGAGACGAGAGCTCACATTCATTTTTAGGCATCAATGTGTTTGATGCTGTGTGAGAATTCATAATCTGAGGACATTTCCTATTATACCATTATTTACTTATTTATCCACTGTGCATTGAGTAAATATTGAAATTGACATTTAAGAGTGGTAAGTGATTACAGGATCAGATACTGCACTTTCATGTATCTTGGGTCTTGCAAGTGGATTGGGGAGCACTTCTGAAGATGCTGCCCTGGAGGTTCTGAATTTCAGCCTTCTACTTAAGACCCAAAATTTGAATACCAGAACCTCCCTGCCACATTTTCCTATGCCATTTGTATCCACATGTACCAAAACAGCCAGCTCCTCCCCACCACTGTCTAAAATCTTATCTTGGTGATGCATGAGGTCTGCCACCTTCACACCAGCCAGGCAACTGACCATGTGATCTTCGCGTCCACCAGTCACCCAGCTACCTACATGCTAATGATTGAATCTCCAATTAAAGGATGTGAGAAGATATTGCATCCCCTAGAGGACAGGTCCTGGCTACAGGATCACGTCCTGCCTATCCAAGGTGATGCTCTCCCTTCAGGTGACCTTTCTCCTCCATGGCAGCACAGAGGTTGTCAGACTGGAGGTAGGACTTCTATACTATATCTCTGTAGGCTTCTTCTATATACGTCTCTGTCTCCCTCAGCTCAAGTCTGCTACTGTAGCCTCCAGGGTTTAGACCTGTTCCCTGAGCCCCTGGAACTCTTTGCACCAAATATACACATATGACCTCTCACCAACACGCAGGGAACACAAAAAGTGGCACAAGTGATTAGAAAGCATTGGGAAATAATGTAATTGCATCCCACCTTTCAAAATCAAAATTTGAGAATAGCGTACACATGCAACAAAAAATTGAGGGACATATTACAAGATAAAATGATTACAAAGGAAGAAATCAATACGCAAGGACATACAGATTGTAAGAAATGTAGTTTCTGTATAATGATGATAACTGCACAAGAGTTTATTAACCCAGTAGACTCTAGAAAATATCTATTAAAATTTGATATGAATTGTGAAACAACACATCCTTATGTGTGGATGTGAGAAACTGTATGTGGGGAAAACTACAGGGGCATTAAAACAAAGGCTCAGTGACCATAAATATAACTTGAAACACTCTCGTTTAGAGGCCCCCTTAGTGGTACATAGTATAGAAAGGTCGCATAAGTTTGAGGATTACAAGTGTATTGTGATTGATCATATCCCAAAATTGATACGTGGAGGAGATAGGGATCGGAGGCTAATCCAGAGAGAGCAGCGCTGGATTTATAGACTAAAGACATTAATTCCAGTAGGTCTAAACAACAGAGTAGAGTGGAAAGCATTCATTTGAATATATAAAAGAGATAGAGAATATAGGAGGGCCTGATAAGAAACGAAAAAGAAAAAAGGGGGTATCCCTTTAAAAGAGAGGTTGAGGGTTTGTCCCCTTTAAAAGGGTGTATTTAGTGCTGTGATTCGATTGGCTCGCGAAGGTGCCGTTAGTTTAAAAACAGCCGCCATTTTTGAGAGAAAATATGGCACATAAGACAGTGGCAAACGTAGAAACAGGTATGTACAAGTAACAAGCTGAGTAGACTGAAATTCCGAAATTTTCTGCAAAGACTTTCTAACTTCATTCATAATTATGTCGATTTCAGGGCGAGGCAGACTTTTTAGGGACCTGCTCCTTACGAAGCAATCTATCTGCGAAACAGGAGCTCGCTGTTGGGCGTTACCCATTAGTCCAAACCGCAGAACAGATAAGTGCCAGAGCGTTTTTGATGAGAATGTTAAAAACAACCATACATAAAATGAAAATAATATATTAAGTAAGAAAGGCACATGTTGGAGAGGTCTTTTAGACTCGTGAGGATGCTCACCAGTATGTTTACATAAAGAAAAATCTATTTTCAATAGTAAACGCTGAGCAGCACGATACCCACTACAATATATCTAGTAATGGTATCAAGCATAAGCACATAAGTATTGCCATACTGGGAAAGACCAAAGGTCCATCAAGCCCAGCATCCTGTTTCCAACAGTGGCCAATCCAGATCACAAATACCTGGCAAGATCCCAAAAAGTACAAAACATTTTATACTGCTTATCCCAGAAATAGTGGATTTTCCCCAAGTCCATTTAATAACGGTCTATGGACTTTTCCTTCAGGAAGCCGTCCAAACCTTTTTTTAACTCCGCTAAACTAACCACCTTTACCACATTCTGTGGCAACGAATTCCAGAGTTTAATTACACATTGAGTGAAGAAAAATTTTCTCTGATTCGTTTTAAATGTACTACATTGTAGCTTCATCGCATGCCCCCTAGTCCTAGTATTTTTGGAAAGCGTGAACAGACGCGTCTGAAGTCTTTTCCTCTCCCTAGTTATATGAATGAAGTCAGGAAGAAAGACTTGTAAACAGTTATATCCTAGGCTATGCTAATATTTATGATGTTTTATATTATTTTTATTTGTAGGTTCTCCTCATAGAATTAAGAGTATTCAATCAAAGTGAATGCCTGCATTCAAAATCTACTATAGATATACAAGGAGTATGATCGGAGTGGGATCCAGGTGGGTCCACGGTTCAAGGCATTTGCAGCCTGAGCCTCTGACCAGCTTCCAAGGACAAGAGGTAAACGGGGAAAAGGTGGAGAAATTGGAATTCTCAGCTTAGACAAGGAGAAAAGGACCCTCCTTACTCAAGGGAAGAATATGAACTGTATTTAACTGTTTTTGTACTCTGCATCTTTATTAGTATAATTATTGACTGCCAATGAAAGCTTTTCAGTAATCTTTCTTGGTTCAGAACAACTCTGAACTGGACTTTGAATTGTTAAGTGGAAGTAAATGGCAGAGGAAGTGATTCCAGGGGGCCAATGGCTTCCTAGCTCTTGCTGGTCCGATCTCAGAACCTTGTAAATTCAAGGATAGTAGATGTCAGCATACAAGTGCTGTCACTCTTGGAGTCTCCCAAGAAGTCAGCACTCCTTGAGGAACCCCAGGCCTGGGGCTAGACTAACATGAATCAGGGATAGACACAATATAAATTGTTGTACAGACTGTACATTACCAGAGAAAAGGGTAAATCAATTTATTTATTTATTTATTTATTTGTTTGTTTGTTGCATTTGTATCCCACATTTTCCCACCTCTTTGCAGGCTCAATGTGGCTTACATTATGCCATAATGGCGATCGCCATTTCCGGACTGAGAAATACAAAATAGTGTTACATTAAAGTTCATAAATGTTGAAGTAAATTATAAAGTAAGTTGGATAGACAGTTCATTTCAGGCATGGGTAATAAGGGGGTGATGCGTTAATGTTCATTGGAGAAAACTGATTGAAGCGGTCAGGTGTAGAGAATTCGGTTTTATCTGGTTTGGTAGAGTCATGGTATTAGGTCATTTAAGATGGCTCATTATGATACTGGGTGAATCAAATGCATGTTTAAAATGCAAGAGTACTTTAGGGTCATTGCTCCACTTCTTTTCAGAATATCCAAGATTTAATCGGGGGTAGAGGTTTTTATCTAATATCAGTCATATTGCTGGAAAGGAGACAGACTGGTCATACTGATTGATTACAGTGGAGGACTGTTAACAAGCAAAACAGCATGCCACAAGATCTCCCATATTTCTGAAAATATATGCCACAGAAGGAGTGCAGGTTGCTGCTTTCCTTTAAAGTAAATCTTTGGGATCCTTTTACGGTGTGGCGCATGCTTGTTTCAGCAGGACAGTATAAGCAGTGAAGAATGATCTAATGACTGACCAAAAGCCAGGAAAACTGCAGCTTGCTTTCCATAGCTCTTGTACACAGTCAAATATAAAACAGGCCCCTTGCATTCATCAGCTCTGAGTTGCAGTTTTAAGAAATGTACGTGGAATTGCATACAGTAGCAACTATACTTTCTTCTGTGAAAAACCTCAAATCCTACCCTGTATTATCCAAATGACTGAAATTATGTAGTATGTAGGGCCAGTGTGTATGTGTGTGTGTTAAGAATAGCTGTGGACATTGGTCTTAACAAACAGCTGTGTTTTATAAGTGCCTTTGGCTGGAGCTAGCCCTCTCCTGCAGATTACGGGGATTGATTGTGCCAGGGACCGGATTGGCATCTGCAGGCATCCTGTGCAAAGGGAAAGCACATAGGACAGGAAATAGCTTCAATGAAACCTGCAGCTGATACAGGCAATTTTTGGTAAAATCTGCCATTAGCTGAATCACAGTCGAGGCAAACTGCTTTTTAATGGTTTTCTACAAGGAACATTGGAATTGTGACGACAACGATTCATATTCTT
Organism: Microcaecilia unicolor; assembly: GCF_901765095.1. Taxonomy (NCBI): domain Eukaryota; kingdom Metazoa; phylum Chordata; class Amphibia; order Gymnophiona; family Siphonopidae; genus Microcaecilia; species Microcaecilia unicolor. The sequence continues at coordinate 242,648,108 of NC_044032.1, read as the reverse complement.
CAGAATGTTTTCCTCTCCTGGTTTTTTCTTTTATAACCAACCTATTGGAAAGTAGAGGTATACACAGAAAAAAGATTTTGTTCATTTTATTGGTTCATTTTGGGGTGGTTTAGCCCATTTTCAGTCATTTTATGGTTCGTTTCAGAAATTAATGGATGTTTAATGTGATTAATGCACTTAAAAATGTTTTATCCAGTGTTATTCAGCTTTATTTTACAACTTTGTATGTGTGTAAAATAGATTTAGGGGCTCATTTTCAAAACAGAAAGACGTCCAAAAACTGACATAACAGACAGATACAAGTTTTTCTCTCAGAAAATCGTCCAAAGCAAATAATCAAACAAAACAAAGAAATTGTTCAAGTCCGCTAGTCATCTAAAAGAAAACATTCCCAGAGGGGCCGTTTTGTGGGCGTGACATGGGCGGTGTTACTTGATGAACATTTTCTGCTCATAATGGATAGCAAAATGATTTCCTGGGGGCAGAAAGAAAAATGTCCAGAATTAGACCTGCTTTAAAACCTGTCTTTAGACCCATTTGTGATTTTGCTGAGTTGGAGAGTGGAGAGGTGGAAGTGGTCTTTTGTGAGAAATAGTGGAGAATTGCTGAGTGCTTTGTTACCTTTCTGTGCTTGCCCCAGTCTGAACCTTTTGACCCTTACATTTCCTGACTCGTCTCCTCTGTGTCTCACCTCCTCAACTCCTTGCCCACACCTGGTAGCCCCCCATCCACACCCATCCCTTCCTCTGTATCTTACCCCTTCCCCTACCAAAACTTCACTGTCCCCAACCCCCCCCCCCCACCTCCCATTCTACATCCCTACCTGCTTGTCCTCCGTTTCTCAGCGTTCCTCTGTTTGTCCACTCCCAGTTTGTCACCGTGCTGCTGCTGTTTGTGTGAGGACCGTGTGCTGTTCTTGGGAGAGTGAGTGCTTTGTGCTGCTGCTGTGTGTGTCAGGACTGTTTGGTGGTGGTGGGAGAGTCAGTGTTTTGGGCAGCTGGTGTGTCTCATGTCTGTGTGCTGGTACAGGAGCTGATGCCAGGTCTCATGAGGTACAGTAGGTGGAGGTGTGAACAGTGGTGTTTCTGCGGTCAGTGGGTTACACCTGTGGGACACCTGCATACTAATCATGGATGCGCTGAATGATTTGGTGGGTCATGCCTTGCTGGAGGTGGTTGAGAGTTTGGAGGGAAGGCCCAAGAGGAGATACCCCTATCAGAGAGTCTTTAGGTTCCGTACCTGCTTCCTGGACCTCACTGACCAGGAATGCCTGACTATGTTCCGCTTTGACAGGGCTATCATACAGCACCTCTTGACCAGCTACAACCCCTCCTCCAGCCCAGGTCTTGCAGGAATAATCCTGTGCCAATCCACCTGAAGGTCACTGCCTCTCTCACCTTCCTGGCCAACGGCATCTTCCAGTCAGTGCTAGCAGTCAATGCAGGCTTCAACCAGCCCACCATGTCCAATTGTCTTGCCAAGTTCCTCGATGCCTTCCTCACCCATACCTCACACTATATTACCTTCCTCACTAATGCCCAGGCACTTCAGAACAACACGGCTCAGTTCATAGACCGCTTCCCCTCAGTCATAGGCATCATCGACTGCATACATGTCGCACTCAGACCTAGGCACATGAGGTCACTTATAGGAATAGAAAATCATTTCATTCCATAAACATGCAGATCGTGTGTGATGTCCAGGGGGAGACTGTGGATGTGTGTGCCCACTACCCAGGCTCCACATACAATGCCTACATCCTCCATCATTCAGCAATCTACTGCAGTTTTAACCGAGGGGAGATCACCAGAGGCTAACTTCTAAGTAAGCAGTAGAGGGATTCCCAAATTACATATCCCCCCCCTAACCTTCAACTCACTCCCACCCTCTAGGTGCCCCCACAACCCCCAACCATTACCCCACCTCCACAAGGTCACCATATACACTATGTCTATAATTCTGCTCCACCCCACACATTGTAGAAAATGGCCTATGAACCATGATACATGAGCCATGGTGCAGGCCCAGAAAACTAAAAGATCTAGGCCTTAGTGACTTCTGTTTGACTCCTACATGACTCAGGGACTCATGATCTGTTAAGACACTCTTGTGGGTAAGCAAGATGAGGAAGGGGCAAGGGTACAAGAACTGGACAAACTGATTTAGCAACATAAGGGAAACAGATGGCTGAATTGGGGAACAGGGTAGTTCCTTAAGGGGGATGACCAGGTTTTTCAAGAAAAGGGTGGCCTCTTCCAAGAAATGATAACCAGCTTATTCCCATATGTACTGCCCAGTTTATTATCATAAGATCTGCCTAATGCATAAAGAAACATATATAAGTGCTTGTATGTATACTGTTGATTGGAGATTCAGTACGGCCAACATGGATGTGTAGTAGTCTGATCTCCCATGAGAAACTCTCAATTGTAATCTGTAGTTGGTAAGTAAAAATAAACATTGCTTTTCTCATACGTGCCAGTAGGTTAGGTATTGGCATGTTTAGGAAAGCAAAAAAAAACAGAAATCTTTGTTGTTTTCCAAGTATATGCATTTTGCAGACAATTTGCAAAGCTTTTTTCTGTAAATAAACAACTGTTTATTATTGGAAAAGGATCTGTTGAAAATTGTCCCATCTATTCTCAATACAGGTAAACACACTCAGATTTGCTTGGTGGGGTCAACTCAGCTCCACCGCAAGTCCCACTCCAAACTCCGCCCCCAGCTCTCACCACTTATTTTAATGTCATTTTTTCATAACCTTTCCCCTCCTTATCCCCTACCAACAGTCCAGCATTTCCTTTCCCTTCCTACCATCTCCACTGACATTCCAGCATCTCTTTTTTCTCCATGCCCTATGACCTTCAACAGTAAATGGAATCTTCCTTTTCCCTCCCTGTACCCCTCCAAAAGCCCAACATTTGCCTTTCCCTCCCTATCCCCTCCCAACAGTCCAGCATTTCCCATTTCCCTCCCTGCTCTTCCGAACAGTTCAGTATCTGATCTCCCTTTTCCCTACCCACCACCTCCCCAATCATCTAGCATCCTCCCTTCCTCTTCCCTTTCCCCTCCCTCTCCCTTATAGTCAGTATTTCAGCATCTTCCCCTTCCCCTTCCACACTGGGCCTTCTGCCACTGCTGCCCTCTTCCTTCCAGAGGTGAAGAGCAAAGTGGATTCAGCATGGCATAGACCTAGAAGAACAGGCCCACACTGATGCTCTGTCATGTATTGCCCCCTTCAATGCAGCAGTTCCTCTTGGGTGGGGGGCTGGGGCAGGACAGTGCATGAGTGTGGGCCCCCGTTCTGCAAGGCTCCACGGTGGTACTGAATCCACTTTACTCTTTGCATCCAGAAGGGGGAGTGTGGCAGCGGCAGGAAGAGTAGGAGGGGAGGAGGAGAGGTAAGATACAGTACCCCTGTCCCAGCATCGCTGCCTTAGTCTATAGAAAACCAGTGAGCTGGATTTGGCTCAAAAGTTTGGTGGGGCAATGGCCTATGTGGGCCACCGCATTCCAACACCATATTGGTCATATTGGGGTCAATATCCAGCCGGCAGTGGTAAGTGTCTTGCTGACTGCCACCAGCATTATTCCCAGATATTCAATGCCAGGCAATGCCAGGGTTTCGGCATTGAATATCCGGTTTATGTGGAGCCAGCTATCACACATCTAGTTAATTCAATATTCAGAATTTAAGCGGCTGTGGGTTACCGCATAAAGATAGGACTGTGTTTTATGCGGTTACATTTATGTGGTTACCCTGGACAGTTAAGTGCTGAATATTGGCCAGCTGCTGACTGTGCCCCCAGAACACCCCCAAAATAGCTGGTTTTCACTTAGGTACTAACTGCTAATTTTCAGCTGCAATACCCAGTTACGTGCCACTAAATATGAGTGGATAGCCCCGAACTAGTGATTTAACAGGTCAGTGGCCTTTTCTGTCCAGTTAAATCATTTTGACTATTGACCAGAATGTGGGTACCTTTTACCTACAGCCAGGGTTTTTTTTTGAGGGGGTACTTGGGGGTACTGAGTACCGGCACCTTGTCTGCTGTCTGCTAAAATTGACCCATGGACCCCAATTTTTAATGAAAGAGCTGAGGCTCTACACACCAATCCTGCCTTGTCATACATTCTGTGACCGGTTGCAGGGGGCTTGGCTATTGTGGGATGGGTCCCTCAGTGATTACCCCACCCCTGAAGAGTGGCCTAGCATTTGAGTGCCGGCACCTTTTTTACTAGGAAATACGCACTGCCTACGGCAGAAAAGGAGTGGAGAAGGAAGCATGAAAGGTCAGGACAAGGAGGATAGTTGTGGGGTTTTCACATTCATTGGAGTGGAGGATCAGCCTAGTGGTTAGAGCAGCAAGCTGAGAAGCCCAGACTTTGAATCCCACAGATACTACTTCCCCTTCATGCCTCAAAAATGAATTTAAGGCTAGATTTAAATAATGCATGTTAGCATGCAGTAGTACACTTTGATAAATCTAGCCATTAGATCCTTGATCTTCACTCCCAGCCCTTAAAGCCACCAATGGGTCAGGATATGTGTAATGAATATACATGAAGGAGATTTGCATGCTTACTACCTCCATTCTATGCAAGTCTCTCTCTCTCTCTCTCTCTCTCATGCATACTCATTATCCTCAGTAAACAAAAGGGCTGTCTATATATATAGTCAACATCCAATCCATCCATCCCATAGCTAGGCATCAGCCCTACCCTGCCCCCCAGCCTAACAACAGCCCTGTCCTACCCCCTAATCATCCCCCCATGGTCAGGCACCTCCCCCACCCCCACACACACACATACCCTGAAGCACATCAGCATTAAATATAAGACCTTTTGTTTTTTTAATGTCCTGGACACTGCACAGCCCACCTCCACCCAGAAACCCGCCTACATTATATTTAAAACTTTCTTTAAAAATTTTATTCTGGGCACTACAAAGATCATCCCCACCCCAAAACCCAAAAACATGAAAAGTATATAACCTTTTTTAAATTTTAACCTAGGCACTATTAAAATTTATTGTTGGTGGGTTTCTGGGTGGGGGTGGACTCTTCAATGCCTAGGAGGAAAAAAAGGTATATTTCATGAAGCCCACCACCAGCATTACACATTAAAAAAATGTTTATTTTACCTAGACAGTTGAGCTTGCAGGTGGTGCAGGCTCAGAACACTATGCTCCGTGTTTGCTGGCTCCTGTGCCTGTTGTGGGACCGCAAGGGAGTTTTGAGGCCTCGGGGGCTCAACCAAAGGCTGATCCTGATCCAGCGAAGGTGCAGTGGAGGAGCCACGATATTGATGGAAGTCGGTAGATTTTCCCATGTGGCACTGCAGCGCCGTCGTGCGCGCTGTGGGGGCACTGGGAGGGGGTGGGGCAAAGCAGAGTGAAACCAGATGGAGTGGTTGTAGTGGTGCAGGCATGCGGTGCTACGCTAGAATGGCTGACGCCAGACTTCTGGATCAGAACCTGCATTAAAAAAAAAACATTAGGCAGGTAGGAGGTGCCGGCTGCTTAAAAGCACGTGGCTGAGCTGTGGCAGCAGAACTGGCAGAAAGGCTGTGCATTCCTGTAAGTAGCGTCTAGCAGGACAAACTGAGTGGGCCTGAGCTGAGAATGCCCACCCAGAGCTACGCCCCTGGATTGCATGAATGTGATATTGTGTTAATGCGATCATCTGGGTCCTGGGCAGCACGGATCAGGAGAGACAGATCCGGAAGCAGGCAGGTAGGTAGGTATGAAGAAACTTGCTGGTGCTGGCCTGGCCCCCTCCCCCTCCTTGGAGGCCGGGCCCGGGGAACTTTGCTTCCCTGCCCTTTGCTCTCTGTGGCCCTGACACCATGCCTAAACTCTGGGAACGCCTCTGACTTGCTCATACCCCTCTCATGGCCACACCCCCTTTAGAGTTGTAAGATATGAAAATTTGGTACGCATCTTATAGAATAGGGCATAGGGTAGATCCACATGTAACTCCTAATGCCTGCCAATTAAGTGTTTTCTTAACACCAATTATTGATTGTTATCATTTTTCCTCCTTCCCTCCTTGTTTTGCTCTCCCTTTCCTCCTCCCTGTCATCCTCTTTCATCCTCCTTTTTCCCCTCTTTTATCCTCTTCCCCCTTTTTTCTCCTCTTCTTCATCCTTTCTTCTTTTTCCCCTTTTTCAGCCTTTTCTTCCTCTTTCCAAATCTGATATTATCCTCCCCGCACATTCGTTTTTTTCTCCTTTTTTGTATAAGTAGCATATTCTTTTTCTTTTATTTGGATTTTCCTGTTGCGGCCAGGATTGGTTGTTTATGTAAGATCATCATCAAAATCTGTCTGTCACATTATAGGTAAGTCTTTTTTTATTATTTTTAATATATAGATATATCTTATACATTTTGAATCTTTGGATCAAATGTTTATGGAGTTTGCAATACTAATCTGGTAACATCTAGTCGCCTTTCTGCTTTTATGTGTCAGCATTGTGTATTACCTTTTCCATTTTTTACCTGCTAGCGTGACTTTGTAAAAGGGGGGCCTTAATTTTTTAAGGTGTTCTTTTTATTGGCCATTTTATGTGTGTAAATTCTAATGATTATTTGTTTATTTATATTATTGTTTGCCAATGGTTTTTTGTTTATAGAATTGTCTGACTCCTGACAACAGGCATTGTTCGATGAAACACAGCTGTGTTGAGCCTTTTTATTTGTGCCACTTACGTTGGATGATGAAATGAACAATAAAGAATTCACTGTTATCTTGGATTGATTCCATTTAGTTCATGGCCTCACTGCTTCATTCCGTGTACATGGGTGCACCACCACCTGGGAACAGACAGCTGGCAGGTCTCTACTGCGATTCATTTCAAATTCAGACATCCAGCTGTTTTTTAGTAGCTTCAGCTCTTGTTTGTCTGATAACAGCAAGCCTTGGAAGTACAGCCTGCTCTGTGTATCCTAAAGAGAAAAGAGAGTAGGTATTAGAATTTTTGCAGATTTTTAATTTTCTCTGTACTTTGCCCCAGCATACAGAGAATGTATTTGGAGATTTATAGAGACCATAGACAGCCAGGTACTGTGAAAGTAGGAACTGGAGTTAGCTCATGCCTTCTCAGTTCAAGGTGAATTTCATTCAGGTTCAGTAGGTATTTTCATTGTCCCAGAGGGCTTACAATCACTGCTCCCTCTAAGCTGAATGGGAGTTTTCCACTTATAGTTCCACCAGTGGGGGTGTTAGACACTCTTGGGCCCAGAGCAGAAATTAAGGAGGGGGCCCCCAAACCCCTCTCTTCCCTGCCCCCTCCCTCGATTTCCCTACCCATCATTACTACCACACATAAAACAACCTTAAATGACTTCTTCACACACAAAACACAAACAGACCTTCACCAAATACAGAACAAGGGATCACAGATTAGAAATATGAACACCATAACAGAACTGGGAACCCCAAGAAGTTAAACTTGGCAAGTACTGCAACACTAGAGAAATAAAAATAGAAATTCACTTCATTTTTTTACTGATCAGTGACATAACCATGAAGGGGGAGGGAGAGGATTTAGACACCCCCTCCCCAAATCAACATCTCCCTTGCTGTGGCTGGTGGGGCTTCTTTTCCCTCCTCAGGTCCAGCGACCAGAACTCTCCAAGCTCTGTAGCTAGCAGCAGTATTTCACACATTCATAAAATCTGAGCATGCATGGTGGTGGTGGTGGGGGGCAGTGGTAATTTGGGGATACTGCCACCAACTGCAGAGCTTGAAGATTTCTGGCTGCCAGACTGGAGGAGGAGGTTTCAGTTGGCAGTGCTTGGGAGATCCCCGCCAGCTCGAATATTTATAGTTTGCACTTGGGTGGGGAGAAAATTTGGTTCCCACCCATTTGGGGCTCAAGCCCCCTCCCTCCCCCAAATCAGCCATCTGGCTATGCCACAGAATAAAATACAAAAACCATCTGTGATGCACTTATCCCAAAGCTAACATATTCCAGTTAATAAATTCAAAACAAAACACCTTTTCTACCTTTGTTGTCTGGACATTTTGTTTTTCCATCATGGTCCCAATTTCTCATTTTCTGCTTTCTTGTCTGTCTTCTGCTAATTCTCTTTCCAGTGTCTGCTGTCCATTTTTATTTTCTCCTCTTTTCTCTCTCATTCCATTCCCTCAGTACACCTGTCTCTAACATATTGATTTTTCCCATTCAGCTATTTCCTCCCTTTTGTTTCCTTTTCTGCCTTTGTCCACTCCAATTTCACATTCTCTCACACCCTTCTTCTTTTTAATTTTCAGCTACGTATCAATTTTCTATCTCCTCTCAGTCCCTAGCTCTCCTATTTCCCATCTTACTCCTTTCCCAGACTTCTATTTCCTTCCATCTACTTCCCATTATCACATGTCTACCTCTGTATTCACTATTCTCCTCTCACTCATCTTCTTGCCACCACCTTTTGACTTCTTTCACATGGTTCCAGAATCTCCAATCCCTCTCTCCATTATTGTAGCCCACCTCAATCTCATTAACTGACATCTCCTGCCCCTTTCCCTCTACTCCCTAGCATCTTTCTCTCCCATCTCTTTTCCCTCCTGCCCCATGGGTCCATCTCTCCTCCTCTCTCTCCCCACCCCATGGTCTAACATTTATCCCTCTCTTTTCTGTTCTTCCCTCCCCCCCTTGATTTAGCATCTATTTCCTCCCTCCATCCCATTGTTCAGCATCTATCCCTCCCTTCCACCCCCAGGTTCAACATTTCTCCCTCTCTCTCTTCTTTCCCTCCCACCCCCAGTTCCAGCTTCTTTCTTTTTCCAGAATGCACTCCTATTAGCATCTCTCCTTCCTTCCCCACAATCCTGGGTCTACCATCTCCTCCTTTCTCTTTGCAACTACCCTCCTATCTAGTATCTCTCTCTCTCCCTCCCTCCGCACCACCCCCAGGCCTCTTCCCAACTGCGCTGTCATCCACTATCTCTGTCCCCCTCCCTCCACACCTCAGGTCCAACTTCTCTCCCCTTCTCTTGCCTCCCTCCATGCTACTGTCTACCATCTCTTTCTCTCTCTCTCTCTTCTGTTTCCAAGCCCATTATTTCTTCCCTTTCACCTTCCCCCACCACCCAGCATCTCCCCCTCTCTTTGAGCACTCCCCCCCCCAGTTTAGTTAAAAAAAAAACTGTTCCAGAGTAACCCCGTGGACCGCATGCCTTCCCTTTCTCTCGACCCCGGTCCGGCGTCATCCTCACCTTTCCGGTCTAACTTAAAAATGTTTTTTTTTCTAGGCAGAGGGTTAAATGGTTTTGAATATCAGGGAGCTGGATATTTAATGCCAGAAGCCGGACATGCCCTGGCATTGAATATCCAGGGTCGTTTCAGCCCTCAGATGTCTGTGGTTTACAAGCTAACTACCACCATGGGCTGACCCTAAATCTGCATGCATGCTTTTGGTCCCCTAACCTAACCCCACATCCTTGAACAGTTGTATTATCAGCACCAACATGAATAGTAGATTAGATCTGATGTATATTTTTTATTTATTTGGATTTAGCATACTCCTTTTCAGTAGTAATTCAAGGTGAGTTACATTCAGGTATGCTAGGTATTTTTCTGTCCTCAGAGGCTGATTTGCCCAGTGTCACAAGGTGCATCAGTGGGGTTTGAACTTTGGCTTCTCTGGTTCCCAATCTGCTGCTCTAACCTCCAGGGTATTCTGCTGTGCTTAAGCCAGTTGGTAACAAAGGGATTCAGATCAATGCCATGGTGAGCTGCCTAGATCTCACCCAGAACCAACTTCTTCATGTTCACAGAGGGTGTCATTGTTAAAAGCAATCATGGCACTGTCAAACATCACTATTGATGGCTGTCACACCTCACATTTTCAGATGGCAACCAGTCCTTAGTCTTCTTTGAAATTTTGTCAGTGCTAAAATTGAATCGGTAACTGTAGTTTTGTGTAATTCTTTAACCTCTTGGGTATGCCACAGGAAAACAGTTGAGCATCTTCCTGGCATATATTGCGGACAATGTCTTTTTTTGCTTATGTATGTCATGGAAAAGTCCTATAACCCTAGATTATATTGTACGTTGGAAAGATCTGAGGGAGAAACAGTCAAAATCAGCATATTTTTCTGTTTAAACCCTGCCTTGAACATATATAGGAGGTATAATAATGTCACAGTTAAGAGTGACTTTGGTCTCCTTTATTATACCCTAAGTGGTAGTAACTGAGGGGATAGACACATAATTTTGGTCTCTTGAAAGACTCTCTACCAGAATAGCTTGAGGCTTTCAAATATATATTAAAACACATATCTGAAAATCACTGGTTGTGCATTTTAAGGTCATAGAGGATTTGTGAATTATGCAACAGTTTTTGTATGGAGTCATTTAAAAAAATGAATGGCGGTATGTTGCCTGCTGAGTTGCTGTTGAATTTGCTCCAAGTAATAAGCCATAAGGTTAAACACATTTCATTTCTCAAAAGGAGAAGTAGACATATGTAATGATGAACTTAAACAAGATAAAAATATCAGCCAATTTAACCTTTATTTTTGAGCTGTTAGTACTATGTGCAGTAGGGTCTAAGTCTAAAGAGGAGGCAATCATGAATCCTGTGGTATTCACTCCCAGTTCTCGAGGGCCACAAACGGTCAGGTTTTCAGGACATGCCTAATGAATATCCTTCTTCGTATTCTCTTACTCCTTCTCCTACTATCCGCAGGGGACATCAATCCCAATCCAGGTCCCCCACACCAATCCTCATCCTATCTATGCAGACCACTCCAGAATGTCTCCAACCTCATTTCCATTCCCCTCCTCTCCCCCTCTTCCCTCCCCTTCTCGTGCGCCCTATGGAATGCCCGATCTGTCTGCAACAAACTCTCCTTTACCCATGACCTCTTCATCTCCCATTCTCTCCAACTCTTCGCCCTAACTGAAACCTGGCTCACCCCTGACGACTCTGCCTCAGTCACAGCCCTATGCCATGGAGGCTATCCTTTCTCTCATTCTCCCCGCCCAGTAGGCCGCGGTGGCGGCGTCGGGTTACTACTTTCGCCCTCCTGCAGTTTTCAACCTCTCCTCCTACTGCAGTCTCACTGCTTCTCATCCTTTGAAGTTCACTCCATCCGTCTATTCTACACGCTGCCACTCAGAGTTGCAGTCATTTACTGCCCCCTGATAAGTCCCTATCTTCCTTCCTTACCGACTTCGATGCCTGGCTCTCCGTTTTTCTTGAGCCCTCATCCCCATCTCTCATTTTTGGAGACTTTAACATACACACTGATAACCCATCCGACTCATACGCTTCTCAGTTCCTCACTCTAACCTCCTCCTTCAACCTCCAACTGAGCTCCACCACCACTACTCACCAATCTGGCCACTGTCTTAACCTCGTCCTCTCCTCACCCTCCAATTTCTGCGCCTCAGCTCTTCCTCTCTCTGACCATCACCTGATCACCTTCACACTTCATCACCCTCCCCCGCAGTCCCGCCCAACACTAACCACTACTTCCAGGAATCTCCAGGCTGTCGACCCTCCCACCTTATCCTCTAGTATCTCTAATCTCCTCCCTTCCATCATGTCCTCCGAGTCTGTCGACGAGGCTGTCTCCACTTACAATGCCACTCTCTTCTTTGCTCTGGACACCCTTGCACCATCCATCTCCCGTCCCACAAGGCGTACTAATCCCCAGCCCTGGCTGACCCCTTGCACTCGATACCTTCGCTCCTGCGCCCGATCGGCTGAACGCCTCTGGAGGAAATCTCGCACCCATACTGATTTCATCCATTACAAATTCATGCTATCCTCCTTCCAGTCCTCCCTATTCCTCGCCAAACAGGACTATTACACCCAATTGACTAATTCCCTCAGCTCTAACCCTCGTTGTCTCTTCGCACCCTTAACTCCCTCCTCAAAATGCCCTCCGCTCCCACCCACCCCTCACTCTCTCCTCAATCACTGGCTGACTACTTCCACGACAAGGTGCAGAAGACCAACCTCGAATTCACCACCAAACCATCTCCTCCTCTTCACCCTATAACCCACTCCCTCAACCAACCAACCCAGGCCTCCTTCTCTTTTCCTGATATCACCGAAGAGGAAACTGCCCATCTTCTTTCCTCCTCGAAATGCACCACCTGTTCCTCTGACCCCATCCCCACCAACTTACTTAACACCATCTCTCCTACCATCACCCCCCCCTATCTGTCATATCCTCAACCTTTCTCTCTCCACTGCAACTGTCCCTGACACCTTCAAGCATGCTGTAGTCACACCACTCCTCAAAAAACTATCACTTGACCCTACCTGTCCCTCCAACTACTGCCCAATTTCCCTCCTACCCTTCCTCTCCAAGATACTTGAATGCTCCGTTCACAGCCATTGCCTTGATTTTCTCTCCTCTCATGCCATCCTCGATCCGCTTCAATCCGGCTTTTGCCCCCTACACTCCACAGAAATGGCACTATCTAAAGTCTGCAATGACCTGTTCCTTGCCAAATCCAAAGGTCACTACTCCATCCTCATCCTCCTCGACCTATCCGCCGCTTTTGACACTGTCAATCACAATTTACTTCTTGCCACACTGTCCTCATTTGGGTTCCAGGGCTCCGTCCTCTCCTGGTTCTCCTCTTATCTCTCCCACCGTACCTTCAGAGTACACTCTCATGGTTCTTCATCCACCCCATCCCGCTCTCTGTTGGAGTTCCTCAGGGATCTGTCCTTGGACCCCTTCTTTTTTCAATCTACACCTCTTCCCTGGGCTCCCTGATCTCATCTCATGGTTTCCAATATCATCTTTATGCTGACGACACCCAGCTTTATCTCTCCACACCAGACATCACTGCTGAAACCCAGGCCAAAGTATTGGCTTGCTTATCCGACATTGCTGCCTGGATGTCCAACCGCCACCTAAAACTGAACATGGCCAAGACCGAGCTTATTGTCTTCCCACCCAAACCCACTTCCCCTCTCCCTCCACTCTCTATCTCAGTTGATAACACCCTCATCGTCCCCTTCTCATCCGCCCGCAACCTCAGAGTCATCTTCGACTCCTCCCTCTCCTTCTCTGCGCATATCCAGCAGATAGCCAAGACCTGTCGCTTCTTCCTCTATAACATTAGCAAAATTCGCCCTTTCCTCTCTGAGCCAGTGGCGTAGCCAAGGGTGGGCTTGGGTGGGCCCAGGCCCACCCACTTTGAGCTCAGGCCCACCAGTAGCAGCACACCTATGATGTGGCTGGCAGAGATTCCCAAGCTGAAAACTCCCAACAACTGTCCCTCCTGCATACCTTATAAATAGCAGATCTTCGCCTGCAGGAAGCAGCGACTGATACATACTGCTTACACCGGCCCCACAGCCTTCCCTCTGACGTATTCCCGCCTATGCGGAAACAGGAAGCTGCATCAGTGGGAAGGATGTGGGGCCTACATGAGTAGTGTGTATTAGTTTCTCCTCACTGAAAATCTGAAATCGTCCACTCTCTCATTACCTCTCGCCTTGACTACTGCAACCTACTCCTCACTGGCCTCCCACTTAGCCATCTATCCCCCCTTCAGTCCATTCAGAACTCGGCTGCACGTCTTATCTTCCACCTGGACCAATATACTCATATCACCCCTCTCCTCAAGTCACTTCACTGGCTTCCGATCAGGTACCGCATACAGTTCAAGCTTCTCCTACTAACCTACAAATGCACTTGATCTGAAGCCCCTCCTTACCTCTCTACCCTCATCTCCCCTTACGTTCCTACCCGTAACCTCCACTCTCAAGACAAATCCCTCCTCTCAGTACCCTTCTCCACCACCGCCAACTCCAGGCTTCGCCCTTTCTGCCTCGCCACACCCCATGCTTGGAATAAACTCCCTGAGCCCTTACGCCAGGCCCCCTCCCTGCCCATCTTCAAATCCTTGCTCAAAGCCCACCTCTTCAATGTCGCCTTCGGCACCTAACCACTACACCTCTATTCAGGAAATCTTGACTGCCCCAACTTGACATTTCATCCTTTAGATTGTAAGCTCCTTCGAGCAGGGACTGTCCTTCTTTGTTAAACTGTACAGCGCTGCGTAACCCTAGTAGCGCTCTAGAAATGTTAAGTAGTAGTAGTAGTAATATTTGCATGCAATGGAAGTAGTATGTGTACAAATCTCTTTCATGCATATTCATCAAAGACATCCAGAAATCCCAACTCATTGGTAGCCCTCAAGTACTTCGAGTGACTATCATTGCATTAGACAGAAAAACTCTCAGTAGTTGACACATCCAGCCATTTTTTTTTAGGATAATTTGAGCACGATGACTTGGTGAAATTTTGTCCTGATGATCTACCCATTACATAAATGCCACCCTCCCCCACCCCCCTCCAGCAGACCCAAAGTCTAGTGCTCATCTCTTCCATCAGCAATAGTAGTAACCTAATGGTTAGTACAGTGGACTAAAAGACTAGGGAACTGATTTCAAATCCCACTGCAGCTCCTTCTGACCCTAGGCAAATCACTTAACCCTCCAATGCCTCAGGCACAAAAATTAGATTGTGAGCCTACTGGGAACACAGAAAGTACCTGTATAATAAAAGTAAACAGCTTTGGTTATATCACAGAAAGGCAGTATATCAAATCCATGACCCTTTACTTTTGTATGTTTAAATCTCCCCACCCAGATAAGACCCTTGAAGTTGGTTACATCCCCTCCCCCCTCCATTTGTTCAATCAGGTCTCTCTGACAGTCAGGCCCTAAATAGGCAGACCATTCTCCCAATTGCTCCTGACAGTCACACTAACTCAAAGAACCATCCTGTGAGGGAGTCTATAGAACTCTCTAGTTTTAAAAGAAGATGTAGACAGAGCGTAAATGGATTAAAAGTGGGACTTTAGAAATAGATCCAATTGGAGTTCAGCTGTTCGCACTTATAAAACTATGCTTATATCCAAAAGATGTGCCTTTTATTCAAAGAAACTTGGACTGGATGTAAATGATACTAAAAATATTTTTCAGTTAGTCAACAAGCTAACTGAAATGTCTCATTATCATTTGTCCAATCCAGTGGCGTAGCAATGGGTGGACCTGGGTGGGCTGGGGTCCGCCCAACTTGGGCTCAAGCCCACCCAAAATTTCATCTCCCTTAGTGTGGTTCACTGGGATCCCCAAGCCCCACCAGCCAAAGGCCTCCTTCCTGTAAAATGAGCTTATTTCTCGGGCGGCTACCAGCACTGTTCCTGAATTGCTGCTGCCAGCTGCAGGCTCCTCCACCGTGCACATGCTCGGTTTTCACGCATGCGCGAAGTTGAGCATACATGCAGGCCAGCATCTGACAGCAGCAGTTCGGGGACTGTGCCGACAGGCAGGAAGGAGGTCTTCGGCTGGCAGGGCTTGGAGTTCCCCAGCACAGGTATTTAATTTACATATGGGGGGGGGGGGGGTCGCTGGGAAGGGAGCAGAAGTTAAATTTGGGTTTTGCTTTAGTTTGGGAGGGGGGGCACAGACTTGATATTTTTGTCCCACTCACTTTGATATTGGGCCCAACCTAAATCGGCTATCTGGCTGCGCTATTGGTCCAATCTGGATACACCCCCTACAGTTTTACAACTGGCTACTTTTTTTTCAATCAGATATTCAGATGGTAAGATCTACATTTTCAAATCAGTTAACGGAGCTTAATACAAGTATTGCTGATATTGATGTAAAGGCCACCCCTGGTGATAGATTATGGGTTGATTTTTCTCCTATCGACTGGAAGACCTTTAATTTCTTATTTTTATGATATTCTAAATCACATTGTGAGCTATACATTTGTCCAACTTAGCTAATGTCAGTCGCTCCTATTAAATTTAGATTGCTGGTTTTGAAGTGGATACAATCTATGCTTTCTAATGGTCTTTGTCCAGAAAATTTAGGAGGTATTATTATTCTTCCTATATTGAAAAATCTGAAGGATTCTATTCAACAGGTTTCAAACTATAGACCAGTTGCTTCCATACCATTGTTTGTTAAGATTTTGGAAGGTTTAGTTTATGTTCAGTTAAATGATTTTTTATGGCACCATAACATTCTACACCAGTCTCAGTCAGGTTTTCGAGTGGACTATAGCACGGAAACACTGTTGGATTCTTTACTGGACAAGGCCAAGTCTTTGCTTCAAAATAATTATAAAGCTTTGATTTTGCAGTTCGACCTCTCAAGGACCTTTGACTTGGTGGATTATGATCTTATGTTGTTGGAACTGGAGAAAATAGGTTTAGGTGCCAGAGTGCTTAGTTAGTTTAGAGGTTTTCTTGTCTTAAGATCTTATAGAGTTAAGCAAACATCAGATTATTCTAACTCTTGGAGTAACTCCTGTGGTGTTCTACAGGGTTCTCCACTGTCACCAACATTGTTTAATATATTTTTACATAGCCTAGGCTCACTTTTAGAATCTCAGGGATTCCGGTGTTATGCTGACGACATTTGTACCCCGCGCTTTCCCACTCATGGCAGGCTCAATGTGGCAGGCAATGGAGGGTTAAGTGACTTGCCCAGAGTCACAAGGAGCTGCCTGTGCTGGGGAATCGAACTCTTATGATCCCTGTTTATCAGACCGTAAATCAGGCAACTCTGTAGTTGAGAATTCTTTAGATCTTATCTCATCTTGGATGTTGAATAACAAATGTAAGTTAAAGCCTGAGAAGACTAAATTCTTGCTATTATCCAATAACCCTGATCCTTTATTAGACCATATTCAGGTCAAGCAAACTAAATACACTTTTTCCTCAGTAATCAAAATTTTAGGGGTCTATGTGGATAGAACTCTTTCTCTTGACTCTCATATCAATACTGTAGTTAAAGGCTCATTTTTCTTATTAAGAAACTGACACAGGTGAGATGCTTTTTAAAACTGACAGATTCAGACTTCTAGTCCAATCGCTGATATTGTCGAAGCTAGATTATTGTTATTTGATTTTTCTGTGGAGTGCAAAGTATAAATTAAGAAAGCTTCAGACAATACAGAATACAGTGATGTGTTTAATTTTTTCTTTTGAACAATTGGACAAGATCTTGGGGTGTTTTGTAAAATTTCACTGGTTGCCAATAGAAGCCAAGGTTTTGTTCAAGTTTGCATGTGTTTGTTTTAAGGTTTTAGATGGAGCTATTCCAGTTTACATATTGAATAACTTTCAGTTCACATCTTCACTTAGATCCCGAAGAACCGTAAACAATTTTCCTTCCAGCTATCCTTCAGTCAAAGGTTGTAAGAAATTGAAAATTCATGAACTATTGTTGGTTTACCAAGCCTCTAAATTTTGGCAAGAATTCTCACTATGGGGCCCTTTACTAAGCTGCATAAGTGTCTACTCACGCCCAATGCATGCCAAAATGGAGTTACCGCATTGTTCTTGCGGTAATTTCATGTTTTTCTGCCGTGTGTATCGGACATGCGCCAAGTGGCATTTGGTGCGCATAGGTCATCACTGCCCGGTTATCGTGTGAAACTTTACCGCTAGGTCAATGGCTGGCGGTAAGGTCTCGGACACAAATTGGACATGCGGCAATTTTCATTTTGCCGCATGTCCATTTTCGACAAAAATTTTAGAAAGGCCTTTTTTACAGGTGCACTGAAAAATGATTCTGCGTGCACCCAAAACCCAGGCCTACACTACCGCAAGCCATTTTTCAGCGTACCTTAGTAAAAGGACCCCTATGTTTTACTCAATACTCCTATGTTTTATATAGAAGGAATCTTAAAACTAATCTTTTCAAGAAGTTTGTTTTGTCTAATAATAGTTATTTGTTTTTTTTATGATTTGAGTGTTGTAATTCCTGGGAGATTGTCCTGGTTTCTTAGCAGATATTGCAAACTGCTTAGAACATTGTGGTTATAGCAGTATACAGATACCACTGTTATGCTGCACCTCTCCCTTAATAGCACTTCCTCATAATGTCAGAGCTACCATAAACCCATACATACACTCTTGAATCTCCACTTCCCCAGCTGCAAAGGACTAAAATATAAACTGACACATGCATCCAGCTTCTCCTACATAATAGGTATAATAGGTACGCAGCTAAGGAATGCACTACCAACTGCTTTGAAAAAAATGCACGACCAATTTAACTTTCGGAAATCCTTGAAGACCCACCTCTTTAATAGAATATACCATAACGATCCATCATTTGAACTTTAGTACATTGCCCTGTTTACCTGTTGTTCCGATATTGATGTCTTTATACATGATACTTTTATATACTATGTTTCCCATATTCTTATGAAATTATAACTGTATATGCCATTCTGTCGTGGTGACCCCACGACGGAGCCATGTAAGCCACATTGAGCCTGCAAATGTGTGGGAAAATGTGGGATACAAATGCAATAAATAAATAAATAGTTCCGGCAAGGGGGAAGTGACCTGGGAGGGGTGGAGCCAGGAGGGCATGGTCCAGGAAGTATATAAGCTGAGGTCATAGCTAGGTTAAGGAGGTCCAGAGGGAAGCGATGCCCCATGGCTCTATTGGGAACCTTGGAGATTTTGTATTTTGAGTAATTGCTAGAGATTTCCCTGATAACTTTGTGGAACCAGGCCAGGGACAACTAAAGTGTGCTGCTCAACTGAGAGGCCATAAGGTACACAGTGGCCCTGTAGGAACAAGCCACACAAAGACATTGTTATATTTACGGACTAGTTTTATGTTGCCTTTTTCTCCTACCTGTGAACAGAACAGGACCCCTGACCTACTAGCTTTTAATAAATGCTTTTTCACTTTATCTGCAACTACTGTGTGGATCTCTCTTACTTGAGCAACGGGTCTGCCCTCGTTCACATCTCCACACATTCATTTGTACTTTTACCTGCATGGAAAGTGGACTATGTTCTTGGTGAACATGTGAAAGTGGGAGTTTTTTACCCCCCCCCCCCCCCTTCTGCCTGACTGCTGAAGCAAGAAGCACTATCAATCATACCTGTCACACCCTGCAGCATATCGTTGGTTATCACTATGTTGTATTTGGTTCATCCAGGGTAGGAGGAACATACTCTCTCAGCATCACCAACCTTTCTGCAGGGACTTGAAAGAGGAATGGGGGGATCCCGGAAGGCTTATGGAAGTCTTGGTAGGGAGTGAACAATAGAACCCAGAAATTTGGAACATGTGGGTACAAAGGGGAGGCCATGGTGCTGAAAGGACCTTGGGGGGAGTGGGTTTGAAAGACTGGAGAGGGACACCACCAGCTTAGATGGGGTATTTTCTTAAAGGGTATTTGCAAAAGGTCTCCATCACTATAAAGGTATATATGCACATTGTTACTTCTCTCCACCTGCCCTACCTTTAAAACACCCACTTTTCCCAAAGGCTAAGTACAGTTGCTTAATGAAACGAAGCAGCTATATTTAACTACTGGAAGGAGTTGGAGGAGAAGCAATATTCAATTATTGTCTCTTTCATTTGGCAGGGAATGAAGATCCTGCTTGCAGCTATTGAAGACCTCTCTGTCCTCCCAAACTGTAACTTTATACCCATTATGGCTTTACTATGATGTCTGGTTTTAATCCTGTTCCTGTGTACAACCATTCTTGCACCAGATTGTAAAGCACCTTCATTACTTGTAAGATATGATGATATATTGAACTAAATGGAAAAAAAACCCAAACTGGTAAATCTCTATTTACCCAGCTAAATTCCTTTGAATATTGTCCTTTAAGAGGGTAATTTTATAAGAGGGACTTTAGTTTTCAGGACACCTATGTTGTGCCTATTTACAAACCAGCAAAGTCTGTAAATGGCGCATTTAAGTTGTGCATGCTAATTTGGCCACATGGACAAATATCGGACAAACTGAAGATCCTTGGAATTACTATTGACACCAACCTAACCCTAGAGAGCCAAGCCTCTGCCACCACAAAGAAAATGTTCCATGCAATGTGGAAACTCAAACGGATCAAACAATTCTTCCCAAGGGAAACTTTCCGTAACATAATTCAAACAATGGTACTATCACATGTTGACTACTGTAACGCCATACTATATGCGGGATGCAAAGAACAGATCTTAAGGAAACTCCAGACCGTGCAGAACACGGCAGCTAGATTCATTTTTGCTACGTGAAACACTGCTCTGCCTACCAGTCAAGGAACGAATAGCCTTCAAAATTTGCACTCTAGTCCACAAAATAATCCATGGTCTGGCCCCAACCTACATGAGCGAACTTATCGACTTACCAACTAGAAACATCATTGAATCATCAAGAACATTTCTAAACCTGCATTACCCAAACTGTAAAGGACTAAAATACAAATCAACATATGCATCCAGCTTTTCCTACATTTGCATCCAGCTCTGGAACGCTTTACCTAGAAACATTAGAACTGTGAACACCCATCTAAAATTTCGAAAAGACCTCAAGACTTCCGGAAAGCCTACCCAGCAGACCCAAACTAATTAATGAACAATGCATCACATCTTTCGATCTAAGAAATGAACAATACCCCTTCCACATAATCCTATTACTTCAAACTGTACGAATTTTACCACTCCAGTTATAATTAAGTGTACTTCTACCCTTATCCAGTGGCATAGGAAGGGGGGGGCGGTGGGGCGGTCTGCCCCGGGTGCACGCGCTGGGGGGGGGGGGTGTTGGCGCCGCTGGCTACCTGCTCTCTCTGCCCCGGAACAGGATACTTCCTGTTCCGGGGCACAGAAAGCAGGGAACCAACGGAGCCGACGCAGCTCCCAGAGACGACGTGCACTCGGCGGGGCAGAGCGCCAGCGGTAAACATGCACTCCGGGGGGGTTGCATGTGCCGAGGGGGGGGTGCGCAGCGGCGACCCGCCCCGGGTGTCAGCTGGCCTCGCTACGCCGCTGCCCTTATCCTACTCTGAATTGCTCACTAGAAGCTGTAGTCCCATCCCCGGAGACTTATCAGCCTCATTGAGATTACTTCTCTCTATATGCTACTATATATTCGTCCCAGAGTTGTATTCTCTTTTCCGGAACCTTATCAGCTTCCTTGCACCTACTCTTACTCTATTTTCCACTCTGTATATATTCCCGGAGTTGGTACTCTCCTCTCCGGAACCTGTAAGCCACATAGAGCCTACTGCTATGCAGGAAAATGTGGGGTACAAATGTAATAAATGAATAAAATTAAGCATATTCTATACACTGTGCCTAAATCTAGGTGCCGCTTATAGAATAGACTTAGTCGGCATTGATTTCCGCTCCGATTTGTTTAGGCACCATATATAGAATCTAGCCCTTAATGTACAAAATTAGATGGATGCTTCACCATGGGCTTCCAATCAGTAAACTTCACAGCTCGTATATAGCCCCCTTGCGTATTTTAAGCCCAAATGCATTTCCAACAAGCAATGAAGTTCCCTTTCTCAGCTAATCTGTCTCTGCGTAGGACAGACTACAATCTATGGGCTTTACTGTTCCATCCTGTCTACTTCCCATGCAATAAAAATCACACTCTCAGCTGCTCTGAGCCTCCATTGTACAGACTACAGCTTATGGGCTTTACTCACGTCATCCTGTCAAATTCTTGACTGGCCTGTCTGTCTGCAGTACAGACTTAGCTTCTTGACATCAGTCTATTAGGAGCATAAATCACCTTAGGCTCCTGTTCAGTAATTTTCCCAGCCAACATACTGTACAACACTCTTGCACAATTCTACCTAGGGTGCATTTCTTCTTTAAAAAAAAATCTTTTATTTGCAACAAAAATGTGTACACTGTAAGAAGAATGAACAAAAAAAACAAATGGTTATACTATGAGAGAAACATAACCAGCGAGCAACACACTGTGTTTCAGAATATTATAATACATTTCACAAAGAAAAATCTAATGTTCGTACATTTTCCTGAATTTTCTTTGGTGACCCCCAAGGTTCTGTAAGGACTTTTGGGGGGATTTTGCCCAAAGGTCTTGGTGATGGGGGCATCATACTTGTTAAAATTTCCTGTTATATGTCATGTAAAAATGTAATGGTGGTGATTTATTTCTTGAACCTAAGCAAGTGTTGGAATTTTTGGAGGCTTGGGAGAATAGTCTCTGTCACTGTATAGGATCCTCTGCCTTGTTGGTTAGAGTTTTATTTCTTTTTCTACATTTATATTTCCTGCTTAACTCCAGTAATCTAGTGAACTAATAAATTACGTTTATTTCCTCTAAGTGGGTTTTCTGTATCTCTTTTTCTGATTTATTTTTCAAGTGTATCCTTGCATGTTATGTTGAAATTCTAAAATAAAAACTAAAAAAAAGAAAAGAAAAGCACTCTAGGTCAACTATAATCCCAGGTGATCTATATTTGGAGAAGGTGCTCAATAGTTATCAAAGTTTTTTTTTTTTTTAGAATGCCTACCCAGGATCTGACAATTCTGTAATCATTGCTTAGTGAATCCCATATAACTGATAATCTTAATACATAATGGTTGTTTTGGGGGACCTGGGGAAGTGTAGGGAATGTATTGGAGGAGCAGTGTATGTATAGAGTTGTGAGTGGTGAACAGAGACTAGAAGAGTGAAGAGGGGAGGGGGAAGGAGGGAGAAACGTAATAAAACAGTAAGCACTCCTGTTGCTTTTTTAGTTTTAAGTTAGAGCTTGAATAATGTATCTTATAGTGGATAATTTTAGAACCCGGAAATTGTTCCTACATATATCTGAAGTAATTATATAACACCAAATGTCTGTTCTGTTCCAGGACAAAAGGTTGCTAGCAGAGTAGATCTAAACACTCTGTATTTCTAGCTTAACCTGGATAACCCCCAACTTCTGCAAAGATATCTTCACAGTTTGCTATAGGGACAGATCCATCATCTTGATGGCATCTCATATGGCATCACAGTTGACCACTGCTGGTATCTATAATCCACCGAGGACAACACTATGCTGTACTGAACCAACCCAGCAGCACCAAAAGTTGTTGCAGTGTCAGGCCTTGATCCCCAATAACCTCTCTCCCAGCCTCCTCAAAAGGGAGCGGGGGAGTGGAGCATTCCACCCACTGGCTCCTTGCTTGATGAGGCTAAATTGTGCCCCTTCACAGACAGTGCAAAAGCCAACAAACTGCTTCCCAATCTCGGTGGAACCATTCTATCTTCTGGACTCAAAGACACCCACTCTGCACTAAGGCCCGATTCATTGAACGTCGAGCCCTCCAAAGGCACTTTATCAGATCCATGGGTTACGATGCCAGCAACCTTGAAGAAGGTCTGAATCAGCTCAAGAACAGAACTTTGCACCCATGGGTAGGTACGTATCTGACCTTCCCCATTGTAACCAGCACAAATGGGGAGAAAATGGCTTAAGACAGATGTCAACACAGGAACTAACTCATAGCACTTCTGCCTCGAATGCTATCTTGACTCCCGCAGGTTTGGGTCACTCTTCGTCTGGTTTCTCCTCAGAAGCCTGTCTGATATGGGTGACCCTAAAGCATAGCCCTCTGAGTCATTGAAACACACAAGCCCCTCCACCACTAGGGGGTGCTTTTCTAACATGTAATTAAGTTACTACTCTATTTGTCTGACCTTCTCCTAGTATGGACTTTCTGCCCAGTTATTTTAATCTAGCAGGTTACCATGGTTTCTAAACAGCCTTTCAAAGTCAACCACAGCTCCCTGCTCAACTGTATCCTGGATGCATTTCCTGCAAGCAATGCCGTTCCCTTTCTCAGCTAGTCTGACTCTCAGTAGTACAGACTGCAGTGTAGGACTTTAACCCACTATCCCCTGTTCTTAATTATGTAGAAATAAACAAAGAACCAGGAAAATGTACTAATACAAAAATCACTATCAAAAAGGTAAGAGGAGCACCCTCAGAAAAATAAGCAGCCATGTGGTGGTCTTACTAGACCACTATCGGGTGGAATATAGCACTTCATTCATTGGGTAGCTCACTCTCCTTGTGATTTTGTATATACCAAAGTGCTTAGTGCATAGTGCTTGTGCAATTGGGCCCTTAATCTATCTCCATCCAAATCCACTGCAATTAACCACATAAGCCAGCTTCAATAATAAACCAGATAATATATTAGAAAAGATTAATGAAACTTTGCACTTATCTTGTAAGCCCAGCGTCACCAAACGCTAAGGGCTCCATGAAGATTGTCACTTTACGTTCGTGCTCTTGCAGAAAGACTGCTCTCCCCTGGATGTTAAGACCAACTTTCCTCTGGGACTTGGGATAGGGCTGTCTCTCTTCCCTGCCTCTTTAGGGCACCTCTCGCTAAAGAGGGTGAGGGTAATCCAGGAAACATGATAAAATAAAAGGACATTGACATTTTAACGCAATGGGGTAAAATAGCAGCAAAGCAATCAGTGCAGTAAAATTAAGAGACTTGGTGGACTGTGGGAGGAAAACACTAAGCAGGAATGAATAAAATGCAAAAGTTACTATAGGCACATAGGCATAAAACAGTTGGTAATCTCCCAAAATTGTATTCCCCTACACAAGATACTTAGGAACACTTCCAGCCTACCATATTAGAAAAGCAGCAAGCAGACCAGATCTAGGAAGTAGAGATTCTTGCCATTTGGTCTGACCGTGAACAAGTCTTATTGAGATTCAGGTTAGGTGAAGATAAAAATGCGTTGCAGTCTAGGAGATTAAATGAGTCCCTCTAAGAGGATTGTCGTATATACAAGAGAGTGAAACAATACCTGGAGGAACACTTTAGCATTAATGAGGGTTCTGCCTCAACAGAAGCAGTGTGGAATAGTACGAAGGAGGTAATACAAGAATATTTGATCTCAGTAACTGCCCAACAGAAGAAAGAAAAGTCTGGAAGGAGAGAAAGCTGTGAGATTGTCCATCAATATTCTGAAAGAGCTTTAGGGAGCACCTAGTGACATGAACAGATTGGAAGCCAGTGAATTAGCCCATAAATTAAAATTTTCTAAGCAGGTATATTTTGAGAGAGGCAATACAACAGTAAAATACTTGCTAATAGGTTGAAATTGAGGGTGCAGTAGCAACAGGTAGTGAAAGTTAGGAAGAGTGATGAGGGTTCAGCATATATGTCTGAGGATATTAGAGATGTTTATCATGTGTACCATGTACATCTCTAAACAAGTGATATCAAGAGTAATAGTTTAGAGTTGGAACAATGTCTACGACAATGTGGCCTCCTAAAACTTAGTGAACCTGAAACACAGAACTTATACAAGAAAATATTGGAGCAACAGGTAGTAATAGCTATAAAATCTTTTAAGGAGGGCAAGCCTCCAGGACATGATGGTTATCAGCATTTTTAAAATAAGCATTATAAAGATAGCCTTTTTTGCAGATGATGTATTCATGCTATGAAATCTTCTTGTATCACAACCTGTGTTGATGCATGAAATAGCATCATATAGTTATGTCTTCAAGATACAAACTGAATCTTAGCAAATCCAAGGTGCTTAGAGTGCAACTCCCACTGCAGCTGGAAGAAAGCCTTAAGACAGCATTCCTCTTCAGATGGTCAAAGTATTCTATATGCTATTTAGGTGCTCAATTAAGAGAAGAACTGGTAAAGCTGTTCCAATTAAACTATGGGTCATTGTTGAAATCCCTAGCCAAGGACTCAGATATCTGGGGTGTTCAAAGCTTCTCAAGAATGGGGTTTATTGCTGTAATAAAAATGAATATACAGTGGTGGAAATAAGTATTTGATCCCTTGCTGATTTTGTAAGTTTGCCCACTGACAAAGACATGAGCAGCCCATAATTGAAGGGTAGGTTATTAGTAACAGTGAGAGATAGCACATCACAAATTAAATCCGGAAAATCACATTGTGGAAAGTATATGAATTTATTTGCATTCTGCAGAGGGAAATAAGTATTTAATCCCTCTGGCAAACAAGACCTAATACTTGGTGGCAAAACCCTTGTTGGCAAGCACAGCGGTCAGACGTCTTCTGTAGTTGATGATGAGGTTTGCACACATGTCAGGAGGAATTTTGGTCCACTCCTCTTTGCAGATCATCTCTAAATCATTAAGAGTTCTGGGCTGTCGCTTGGCAACTCGCAGCTTCAGCTCCCTCCATAAGTTTTCAATGGGATTAAGGTCTGGTGACTGGCTAGGCCACTCCATGACCCTAATGTGCTTCTTCCTGACCCACTCCTTTGTTGCCTTGGCTGTATGTTTTGGGTCATTGTCGTGCTGGAAGACCCAGCCACGACCCATTTTTAAGGCCCTGGCGGAGGGAAGGAGGTTGTCACTCAGAATTGTACGGTACATGGCCCCATCCATTCTCCCATTGATGCGGTGAAGTAGTCCTGTGCCCTTAGCAGAGAAACACCCCCAAAACATAACATTTCCACCTCCATGCTTGACAGTGGGGACGGTGTTCTTTGGGTCATAGGCAGCATTTCTCTTCCTCCAAACACGGCGAGTTGAGTTCATGCCAAAGAGCTCAATTTTTGTCTCATCTGACCACAGCACCTTCTCCCAATCACTCTCGGCATCATCCAGGTGTTCACTGGCAAACTTCAGACGGGCCGTCACATGTGCCTTCCGGAGCAGGGGGACCTTGCGGGCACTGCAGGATTGCAATCCGTTATGTCGTAATGTGTTACCAATGGTTTTCGTGGTGACAGTGGTCCCAGCTGCCTTGAAATCATTGACAAGTTCCCCCCTTGTAGTTGTAGGCTGATTTCTAACCTTCCTCATGATCAAGGATACCCCACGAGGTGAGATTTTGCGTGGAGCCCCAGATCTTTGTCGATTGACAGTCATTTTGTACTTCTTCCATTTTCTTACTATGGCACCAACAGTTGTCTCCTTCTCGCCCAGCGTCTTACTGATGGTTTTGTAGCCCATTCCAGCCTTGTGCAGGTGTATGATCTTGTCCCTGACATCCTTAGACAGCTCCTTGCTCTTGGCCATTTTGTAGAGGTTAGAGTCTGACTGATTCACTGAGTCTGTGGACAGGTGTCTTTCATACAGGTGACCATTGCCGACAGCTGTCTGTCATGCAGGTAACGAGTTGATTTGGAGCATCTACCTGGTCTGTAGGGGCCAGATCTCTTACTGTTTGGTGGGGGATCAAATACTTATTTCCCTCTGCAGAATGCAAATAAATTCATATACTTTCCACAATGTGATTTTCCGGATTTAATTTGTGATGTGCTATCTCTCACTGTTACCAATAACCTACCCTTCAATTATGGGCTGCTCATGTCTTTGTCAGTGGGCAAACTTACAAAATCAGCAAGGGATCAAATACTTATTTCCACCACTGTATTACCCACATTTATTTTTGTTTATGTCATTCCCTATACTGATACCACAGAGGATATTAAAAGGGATTCAGAAGAGTCTTTTTGATTTTATTTGGAGGGGACAACCTCCTAGTGGCTAGGACGGTAATGTAATTGCGTACGGAAAAAAACGGGGATGGATGTCCCTTGGATACGGAAGAAATGGGGATGGATGTCCCTTGGATTCAGACCAATTATGTTGCAGCATAGTTAAGAGTATTAATCTAGTGGAGGAGTGGAATGAGGGGTAACCCTGCATTAGACTAGAACAGGAGGATGTTTTGAACACTTCATTATAGAGATTACCTTCGGTACATCATAATAGGAGAACTAAGCTAGGAGACACAATCCCTATTTTAAGCAGACCCTATGGGTTTGGGAGAAGGTAGGCTCAAAACTGATAGAAGGGAAGATTACTACTAAATTTCTACCCATCTGCTGTAATACTAGTATGTTCAGTGTTTCAGATATGGGCAAGCAAAGGCTTGGATGTCTGGATCAACTGCTGACAGAAAGACAACAGCGTGCATGCTTTTGAGCAACTTCAAAGACAGTACGGGATCCCTGAGAGGGAAAGATATTATTATCTACAATTATGACACTTTATTAGGAACAAAGCAGTGTGGAAGGAGTTTTGCAACTTCTGATCCCCTCTGAGGTGATTTATACTAAAGCTAAGAGGCTCATATTCTTATTATATAAGACACTGCTTGAGTACAGAACCACAAAAGTCCTATTTATGGCCACGTAGGAGGGAAAATTGGGTCAAAAGTCAGAAGAATAAGAGTGGGTGGAAATGGTACAGAACTCTAGCAGGGTCTTCCTGTCAAATCACTCTTATTGAAGTGAGTTACAGACTCTTATATAGAACATATATGACCCCAGCAAGACTCTATGCAATGAAGAGGAAGGGGAACTCACTTTACTGGAGAGGATATGGTCTAGTTGGGATGTGGAACATATGTGGTGGATCTATCCAAGAATTCTAAATCTGTGGTGGCATATAGCCCATTTAATAGAGGAAACTGTAGGTAGAAAATCAGAGATGAGCTCATACCTGATTTTCTTGAATCGCCTTCCTGAAGGTTAAGAGAGTTAAGGGGGAAAGTGGATATTGCCATATCTGGCTGAGGGTGAGATAGGATGTTATGTTATAATGGATTTACAAACCACCAACTCCCTCAATAGAGGTTCTAAGTGGGATACATAAAAAAGAACTGATACAGGCTATCAGATATTAACAAAACTTATAAAGCAAATTCATTAAAATGACTTAGAAAACAAATAAGTCTTCAAATTTTGCGAAAAGAAGAATAACTTCTTAAAGAACAGATCTCAATAGGGAGATCATTCCATAGTTGCACAGCGGAATACATGAAAGAATGAGAAAAAAGTGTTTTAAATCTCACATTTCTGACTGTTGGAAAAGCTAGAAGCAAGTGATTACAACTCCTGGTCACAGTGGACGAACACAGTAATTTCACCAATTGGGATAATCCCATTGGGCAGTAGCCTTCTAGACAAACCACCTTAAAGTGGACTCGCGCCTGCAACGACAGCCAATGAAGCTCCCTCAACAGAGGTGTAACGTTCAACTCTAGCTTTAAAAACAATTTAGCTGCAGAATATTGAATCAGCTGAATCTTGTTGGTCAATTTTGTAGTAATACCCAAATATAAGGGATTTTCATAATCCAGCAGCACTGGAATTCATATCTGAACAATAATTCTAAAATAATCTTGCAAAAAATATGAACATAACAAGCGTAGTTGTTTAAGCTTGAAATATGCTTTTTGAACTAAATTATTCATCTGGGGCTCCATAGTCAAAGAGGAGTCTAAAAGCATTCCTAAAACTTTAGACACTCTTTCAGTATTAAGCTGAATCCCTTCATTGTTCAAAACAAACTTAGGGATATTAAATAAGTTCACATCAAACCAGAGGAATTTTGCTTTATCAGAATTCAATTTAAAACATACTGATGCAGACCACCTCCTAATGTTTTCAATACTGTTGTTGATAAGTCTACAAGTGGATTCAATATCGTGGCTGACAGGAACAAATACAAAGATGTCATCGGCATAGGAAAATATCAGCTCACCTAGGTCCAATGAAATAAGACCAAGTGAGCTCATATATAAGTTGTACAGAAGTGGAGAGATAGGAGACCCTGTGGGACTCCACAAGGAGGAACCCAGGGCGATGAAAAAAAATCCATCTTTCAATACTAGACATTTTTCAAGAAGGACTCAAACCAATGTACAACAGAGCCAACTTGTCCAAATTCAGACAATACAGTAAGTAATATATCATCATGATTGACAGTATCGAAAGCTGCCGAGATATCAAATTGTAATAACACCTTGTCTCCTCCCTTACACAGCATCTGCTTTACCTCAGAAGTCAGATGGAAATTGTAAAGAGCTGGAAAACATCAGACCTATCCAAATTAGGTAGAATTATTTCCCAGTAGGAAGTGCTCTATAGAAGTAGCAAGATAATCATATATAAAAATCATAACTTGCACAGATTTAAAGATGGATGGTGATCATATATGAAATGGAGAAAGGACTATTATTCAGGACAAGGCCATGAAAATTTACTTTAAATGGTTAATGCATAATAATCCACAACAGCACCTATGACCAGAGGTACCAAGGGAGTAGGTGGAAGGGGGGATAGGTACAGGTGGGAGGAAAGGGAAATTAAAAACAAAAATCCTTGTATTTCTATTAGTTGAATAATTGTGTTTGAACCCAGAAGTAATGTATAATGTAATGAATCCAACATTTTAGAGTAGAAGAGCTGTAATCGTGTTGGTTACTTATTTATTTCGCCATTTATATTCCGTATTCATCCAATGTGGATCATAATAAAACATACATAAAATCTACAAAATAAACAATGGATATGGGTTTCCTTTGCTTTGTTCATGTAGGTTGTGCTTTAAAAAGTAAATTTAAAAAAAAGTTATAAGAAAGGGGTTGGGTGGCAAGGGGATGAGTGATATGAAAGGAGCAGAGGCTGATTAAAGGATGAGAGATAGAAGAAAGTAGATGAGTCTTGGGAGAGGATGAGTACAGAGGGAGGAAATGGGGGGGCTAGAAAGAGGGTAAAAGATGGGGAATAGTAGGCTGGAAAAGGAATGAGATAGAGGTGGGCAGAGGGAGGACTAGAGAATGAAGAGAAGGAAATGGTATGTTGGAGGGGCAAAGAAGGAATGACATTTTAAAAGGGGTAGATGAAAGAAATGGCGAAAAGATGATACAGAAGAATGAACACCAGAGATATGGGATTGAAAAGGACAAAGACAGGGAGAATGAAGAAACAGAAAAAGTAAGTGAGATTCCAGAAAAGGACTTAGAAAACCAGCAAGAAGAAGTGGTAAAGGAGAGATCAGAATCAACCCAGCTGAAAAACATAAATGATCAGACAACAAAAGTACAGAAGAAAATTGTCTGTTTTTAGATGATGTAGATATATCATCTTTGAAAATGTGCATTTCTTACAGAGTGGTGGAGAAAACTAGATCCTAGAGAACAGAAATGCATTTTAGTTTAGTTTAATTTATTATAACTTAGTATACCGCTTTTCATACAATCAAAGCAGTTCACAAATAAAATTATCTTGGGGTCTGTGAGCCGGCATATAGCTCGCAGGCCCTGTGGCAGCCCTACCCATTTATTGGGTCTCTGTGCTAGGGCAGGGTTACCAATGTTTGTGAGCATGTATTGGCTCACTAACTTCAAGCTAATCTGGGTCTAGCTACACAGTGAACCACTGGGCCTTCTACTTGTTGCTTGGAATCCTCCCCTCCTTTCCTAACTGCATGGTCTGCTTCAGAAAACACATACCCTTTATGATGAGAGAGAAGCTACATGGCACTGAGGTGTTATAAGAAAACAGAAGTTAAAATGATTTTCTGCACTGCTTCCATGCAGAGGTTTTACCTGTGCTGAGGACAATACCATTTTTGTGAGCATCAACAATTTGCTCAATGAAAAAACTGGAGACAGATTAGTCAGGGCCGCAAAGAGATGTAGGTGGGCCCAGGGCAGACACGAACCACCACAAGCTCCCCCATCACTTGCATTGCTGCTCCCGCCTGCCTGCCTGCCCGCTCCCTTACCTTTCAGTCTTTGCCTTCAGGGGGGCATCATCTGAGTCCTGGGCAGCAGGCAGGAGCAGGGAAGGACAGACCTGGAAGCAGGCAGCAACTTGTCGGTGCCAGGTCTAGGCCCTCCCTTGGAGGCCAGGCCCAGGGAATTTTACCTCCCCCCCCCCCCCAGCAGCCCTGAGTTTAGTAAAACAGCAACTTTAACTGATAAAAGTAGCCCTCACAACAATCTGCTTTGCAAGATTTATCTGACAATCCTCCCTTTTCTTATCAAGTTCATTTCCCACAGTGCCATCTGGTGGCAACCCTCTTTATTGCATATTTATTTACATGAGCTTGATATACCGCATATGCCAAGGACTGGCTTCTAAGCACTTTACATAAAAACAAGAATAGGCTGCTAGAAAGAGAGAGAAAAATTAGAAGTGAGCAGGGTAAACAAGGTTGAAAATGTGGGTTTTCAAGGTCATTTTAAACTTAATGCAAGAGGGATCAGATCGGAGGTAAGCACGCAGCAGTAAGGGCTCGCGCACCATTAGTGTGTGAGCACTTACTGCCTGCTCACCTTCCATCTAATCCCTCTTGCATTAAGTTTAAAGTGGCATCAAAAACCCGCCTTTTCAAGCTTGTTACTTTGTTAGAACATAAGAACATCAGTGGTGCCATACTGAGGCAAACTGAAAGTCCATCAAGCCCAGTATCCTGTTTCCAACAGTTGCCAATCCAAGTCACAAATACCTGGCAAGATCCCAGAACAGTAAAACAGACTTTACGCTGCTTATACTAGAAACAAAGCAGTGGATTTCTCCCAAGTCCATCTTAATAATGGCTTATGGACTTTTCTTTAAAGAAAATATCCAACCAGATTTTTGGGACCAGCATAGCTAATGGCAAAGGCACAGGTAGAGTCAAGACGGCCAACTAAGGGGGGGGAGGAGTTGGAGGAGACCAGTAGTTGCAGAGCGAAGTGGGCGAAATCGAGTGTAAGGGACAAGGTAATCTGGAGCTGAAGGGAGACAAGACTTGAAAACAAGAGTTTAAAGTTTAAGCTGAATGGGAGCTGAAAGAGGTAACCAGTGTTCAAGACGGAGCAGGGGAGTGACATGATCAAAAGGTTTAGAGTGGTGTAGGAGATGGACAGCAGTAGATTGAAGCAATTGAGGGCATTTTAGGAAGTAAAGGGGTAGACCGGCATACAAAGAGTTACAGTAATCAAGATGAGTGATACCAAACAGAAGAAAGCAAAAGAAGACAGAGTGGCAGAAATACAATGAAGGGTGCAAAAAGGACAGCATTAATTTGAGTTTTGAAGGTAAGATGACTATCAAAGTGGATGCTGAGGATTTTTATAGATTCTTTAAAGTCCAGGGAATGCTGGTCAATAATAGAGTTGGATGGGACAGGAGCATAAGGGTTGGGAAAATGAATAGCCTCACATTTATGGGAATTCAAAAATAAACAGTGATCTTGAAGCCAGGAAGAGACTTTCTGAAGACAAAGGTTATTTGTATCCTGCTTTGGGATAAGGTGGGATACAAATATGAAATAAAATAAAAATAAAATCAGATTATGGTGGGTGTACATATCATTCACCTACAAGTTAACTCTATCATTACAGTCATTGCTCATTGCCAAGGAAGTGCTGAATGGTCCATTTTGACAGCCAAGATCTAGCGTATGATGCATATTACATATTTAGCTTTCAGTGCTTAGCATGGTGTAGTAAAAACTTGATCTCCTTTGTGCACAGTTCTGAATAGCTATCTGGTATGTCACATGACAGAGGTGAACTTCTCTAGGTTATCCCGAAGGGGTCTAGTTTGCTCTATTTGTGGTGTGATCTGTACCAAAACATCTTTTGTCAGTAGGCTGACTATGAAGCCCTCCTTCGGCGAGCATGTTTCACATCTACACCCCGAACAGAACGAACACTGGTGCCTGAAGAATCCTCCAAACCCTCTTCTAGTTCTAATCTGTGCCCTGCATACCTCAGTTTTCACATCTTCTAGGTTAATCTTTGTTCTCTGTAGTGCACTGACCAAGTTGGAATGTGCTAATCAGAAATATGTTTCTGAGTCTGATGGTATATGTTCTGTGGTAGCTAATAGGCATGTTGAGCCTCGGCTGCAAGTAAAGATTTATATACCATGTGCAGGAGAAGGACAAGCATGACAAATGTGAAAGAAAATATCTATTGCTCACTTCATTGTTTATATCTAAATTATAATTACAGGGCTTTAATATATATGTAAAATCTAGTGGCTCAGCTAGGTAAAAGACTTGATATTGACTAAACTAAGGAACTTTCCAGGTTTGGGAAGGTTAATTATGTTATATGAGAGGAGGTTATCCATTCCAAATGAAGGAGGAGGGAAATATAAAAATGAGAGTCATATTAGGGTGTGTCTTCTGCCTGGCTAAATTGCTGTACCACTGTGTCACTGAATAGAGAGTCTGAGGCTAGAAGAGGCCTCCGGAAATGAAGAGAGCAGAAAATATTCTGTAACTCGTGATAGAGAGAAGAGTTGAATTCTGGAGGGCAAGGGTCTCAAAGCAAAAGGGACCAGAGTCTAAGACTGTGAATAGTTTTACCTGAAGGTAATTGATATTTTCCCATTGAAGAGAAAAGGAGACTTTTGGAAAGAATCCTCAGGGAGGAAACCTTGAGCACAGGGGACAGAGTTCACATATTTGAAGTAGAAGGTGTTGCGAAAATTTCCTCGTCTGTCTTGGATAACTGAGGGAACTGTGGCCATGACTGCTGAAGTTCTGTGGTGTACCAGTTCTACTATTTTTTATATATTTCAGTTTGATCTTTCTGGACTCTTATTAAACTGCAGTAAGCACTAGTGCATGATTATTACAGCTGAAAAGGCCTTACTATGGGACACGCTGAGGTATCCTGCGGTAATTTTGCAATGTGCACACGCAAACCATGCCCTGAAAAAAAAATAAATGTTATTTTGCCATAGAGGGGGCATGTCTGGGGGCAGAGAATAGGCATTTCTATGCTAATCCGTTAGTGCTAACTGATGAGCGAAGGATTAGTGCATGAGCCCTTACCGCCTATAAGACAGGTATTTGTAAGGGCTCATGCTTTAATTTTTGCTAAAGGCTGTGCACTAATGGCAATATTAGCCTTTTTCTGGTCACAGTAAAAATGGCTTTAATGCATGGGAAAGATCCACGTAAGGGCACGCTAAGGCCACTTTTTAGCACAGCTTAGTAAAATGAGCCCTTAGTAAAATTCTCTGGTTTGGGGAAAAAAGCTGACCTGGAAAAGAGTGAGAAGTGTAAGTGATCCCGTAAGGCCAAGGCTTACCAGCATTGGCCGACCCCACCCTAAAGCACTCATTCCAGACACTGTAGAAGCTGCAGCCTCTTGGACCCCTTACCTCAACCTCTACCTGCAGTGTGCCCTACCACGAGTTATAAGGGGGTTTTATATATATATATTTTTTTTATTTTACACACACTATATACAGTACACATACCTTCTCCTATTCTGCTTTACCTCTGTATGCCTAGCTCCACATGCATTGCACTACATAAACAGTTTCAATGATGATTCAATCTCTGGAAGCCAAAAATGTTCATTCATCCAAACTTATAACTATCCCTGTATATCTGAAAATCAAAATAATCAAGTATCCATTTTTAAAGAGAAGAAGACAATATCTTTGAAGTGAATATAAGGTCTGGAAGATTTCAGAACTGAAAAAATTTCCAAAATAGGTTAACTGAGGTCATACTTGCAAGCCCTCAATGTCAGTGTATGAGGCTGATCACTGCTTGTAGCTTACTAGTGATTAAGTGGTGCAGCCAAGTCAAACCAATTTGTCTCCTTCAGGGCTTTTCAGGTGCTTTGCCTCTCCTAGTCTTGTTCCTTTTAGGGACTTATTTTCTGTGCAGTGCCAGGGATGTTTCATAATGGGCTCATTAAAAAAAACATTGTTCCTTCTTAATACATGTGAAATTTCAAGGTAAGATAGAGACAGACAAGGATACTAACAGTGCAATCATTCACTACTGAAGCTGTCTGCCATCTGAAAACAAATGAAATTGCATTTTGCTAGTGAATGACTTCATCAGAGGCCTATAGAAATCTACCATTGCCATTGTTACAGCTCGTACAGACCTATCTAGCTTTGTTATATTAATGTGTCTGGCCAGACTGAATACACAAACCTTTCAAAAATGTAGATATAATTAAAAGATAGCAATGGAGAACAATGCCCCTTTTTCCCAGCTGGTACTATTGTTTTCAATTATTATTTTCAACCGTTGACATTGCACCATACTTTAAATTAACTGGCCCACCAGCAGACTGTAGCTAAAATGTTTTTCATTTATGTTATGCTTCTAAGTGATTGTAAGCTCTCTAGGGAAAGGAAATTGCCAAGTGTATTGAATGTAACTCACTTTGAGCTACCATTGAAAAGGTGTGAGCTAGATTTAAACAAATATAAAACTACACGGTGTCTGGAAAAAACAGGACTTCTTACAAATTTTCAAAATACTTTGCAATTGTTTAAACATTTACCCTCCCCCCTTGTACAAAGCCACACTGCCGCACCAGCAACCACTAGTGTGGCTTTATAAAAGAGGGGAGGGCTAAATATTTGAAAATACATTAGTATATTGGGTTTTTTCTTACCTAATTCATAATTTGTTTTCAAAGTGTCCTCTTTCAGCCTTGACACATTCACAAAGTCTTCTATGCCACTGAGCTGTTGGCTCAATGAATTCTGAAATTTCATTAATTAAGAGCTCAACTGTTTTGCAAGCTGGACGCTCTGGAGCTCCATCCATCCTGTTGAAAAATAAGGTACTCAGAAATGTCTTAAATTTCAGGCAGAAGTTTCTGCTGCAGGAGGTCGTTTTTGGGTTATTTGGAAAAATGTTGGGGGTCCAGTTTTTTTTCTGGATACCGTGTAATATAGCACTAGATATTATATAGCACTATACAGTATGATATGATATAACAATATAGACACATGGGGCTTATTTACTAAGGTGTGGTAAGGTTTTGTAGTTATTCCACATTAATTGCCAAAATTAATGCACAGTAACTATAAAACCTCTGCATTAATTGATTGGGGTGTTCCCAGCATCTTCCCATACAGTTAGCACAGAGGAATACCTTTACTGTGTGCTAACTGCATTGCAGCTGGTATTAACCGTGACACTTTACCTGCTGTGTTATTTTTTTTTTTGTTACATTTGTACCCTGTGCTTTCCCACTCATGGCATGCAGTAATGTCAAGCTGTCACGCAGTTAACACTTGCCAATTCTCGCATTAACTGCTTAGCACAGCTTTGTAACTAGGCCCCATACTTTTGTACACTAGCCTTTACAGGGAAACAAATACAGCTGTTTGTAGAACCTGCATACTTCACAAAGGATCAAATTACATACAGGACAAGAAGGCCACTGGAAAATCAATAGGCACCACAGGGTCAGGACACCATCCACAAAAATAGGGAAACATTTGCAACACGATTCAAACAATGGTATTAGCACATGTCGATTACTGCAATGGAGTATATGCGGGTTGCAGGGAACAAATCCTAAGGAAACTACAGACTGCTCAGAATACGGCAGCCAGGCTTATCTCTGGAAAATCTAAATTTGAAAGCGCAAAACCCTTCCAGGAAAAACTACACTGGCTACCAATCAAGGAACATATCGCTTTCAAGATTTGTATCTTTGTTCACAGAATAATACATGGTCTAGCTCTGAGCTATATGTCTGAACTAATCGACTTACCAATTAGAAACACAATTGAATCAGCCAGAGCGTACTTAACTCTTCACTTCCCAAGTTGTAAAAGCCTGAAGTATAAATCAACATACGCGTCAAGTTTCTCTTACATATGCACACAGCTCCGGAATTCTCTACCAAAACACCTGAAATGTACAAATAATCATCTAGAATTCCGAAAAAAAAAAACTAAAAACTCACCTGTTCAAGAAGGCATACCCCACAGTATCTGACATAAATACCGAATAATGAAATATAGCATTTTAATCAGGAAACCGACAGTTTTCAACCCCGACGCATGATCACACCCTAATATTTTGTCTGAATCACCCCAACCTATTTACTGATACTTCTTTACTGTATTTGTCACTGTAATAGTACCCCTATACTGTATTTGTTCACACCGGAGTCTGTAACCACTTCTCCGGAACTATGTAAGCCACTTTGAGCCTACTAATAAGTGGGAAAAGGTGGGATACAAATGTAACAAATAAAATAAAGAAAATAAATAAATATAAGAAAGGCCCATTAGAACTCTGGCCCCAAGAGCTTCTTGTAGTCTAAAAGGAAGATATGATAGAGGGGCCAGGGGCATAGCCAGGATTTAATTTTTGGAGGGGGCCCAGGGGTGGACTGGGAGGGCAACACATTTTCTCTGTACTCCGCCCTCCTCCCCTCCACCACCACAGTAATAATTTTACCTTTGCTGGCGGAGATGCCCAGTCTCTGCCAGCTAAGATCCACTGCCCCAGTGCTGCCTTAGCAGTGAAGAAAATCAGTGGCCTCCTTTCCAGATGCCATGGCTGGAACTCCTCACGCATGCTTGAACTCAGCATGCGCAAGTAATGCTGGAATCAGTGGCTAGAAAGGAGGCCACCGACTTCTTCGCTGCTGAGGCAGCGCTTGGACAGTTCCGGGAAGCAGATCTCACCAACTGGTAGGGATTGGGCACTCCCGCCAGCCATTTATCAGATACTTTGGGTTGTGGGGGGGGGGGGGCCTGAGCCCAAACTGGGGGCCCAGACTCCCATGTCACACTATATGTAGGGATGTGGTTAGTAGGGAGGTGGCTAACAACAAAAAATTGGCATCCACCAAACTCCCAGAAAGGGGGTTGACTGTACCTCATAAAGTAGTTCAACATGGATGAACCCTATTCGGAAATGATAAGACTCTGGATTCCTGGAGATTGTCTTTCAGGCTCCTCTGTGAAGCAGGGATTCAGTTTGGTTCAAATTCGGCAAAGTGTACTCAGTCCTTTGGCTGGATATTAATAGCCTGATTCATCAAGGTCTCTCCTCTTGGACACAGGGTGCGAAAGATGCCTTAGTGTTATCTGCCCCTAGGTTGTAGGTTCAAGAAACCATGGGTGAGTTTTCAGAATAAGGGTTGGGAAAGTGCCCTTCCAGGGTAAGTATAACAAGTCAGTCTGGTGTCAAGCATGGCTTTCTGATGGGGTAACAGAGCTCCAATTACATTCTGCTAAAAAGCTGTACTACACTTATAGACAACCTGCAAAGCATGCATCTTACTAGCCAGTATGGATTGTAGTCATTTTTTGCACCATATTTGAATTGGCCCATTAGCTCAGCTAACTATGTCCTTCTCATTAGTCCTCATATTTTTATAGCTTTTATTAAGACCTTTTCACCTTGGTTTTACATATCCCCTTACCTAAAAGAACTATTCAGTTTTGTCTGCTATATTCATGTTTTATGTGTAAGAGTGTGTCATTTTTCTAGGGTTCTGATCAATAGTATAGCGAGAAGTCCATTTTGGGGGAGCACCCAGGGGTGGACTGGAGGGGGGGGGGGCATGCATTTCCTCTTTGTTCCATCCTCCCCCTCTCCCACTGCCACTGCCACATTAAAATTAATACGTTGGCTGGTGGAGATACCCAAGTCCCACCAGTGCAAGAGGTCCTCTGCCTGAGCCCTCTGTGCCATCTGAGCATGAACTGAACATGTGCAATGGGGAGGGGCAGCATTGGAAGCACAACACCAACTTCTCTGCTGTTGAGACAGTATGGGGAGCCTTAGGCAGAGGACCTTTTCCACTGGTGGGGCTTGGGTATCTCCACCAGCCAAGGTATTTAATGTGGCAGTGAAGGAGGGGAGGATGGAACAGAGAGGAAATGCAATTTTGGGGAGCCAAAACCCAAAGTGGGGAGTCCAGCCCCCCTCCCCCCCCCCCAATGGCTAGCCACTGGTTCAGATACAAATCAGCACTGCGGTATCCCAAGTTCCCTGCATTGTTCTAACACACACCTCTGATCCATAAGTAAATGTACATTCTCTCCATAGATGCACTGCTGCTTTTGCTCACACTAGAAAAGCAATTGATGAGTGTTTCATGTTAATTCTGGAGAAATTAATCTCATACAGGAAGGTCATTTCTGTCTTGGGTTATTTTTTTCCAGGAGTAAGCAGTGCTGGAGTTGGAGGTTTGGTGTCAGTTTCAGCATCAAGTTTTAACATGTCAAAGCCATATCACTTCTAATCCTGCAGTGTTTCAAGTGTGAAAAAAGAGGGAGTGTAGACAGACTAACTAATCCAGAACTGCATCAAGTAATCCAGGATCCATGAATATGTGGAATGGGATTTTAGAAATGGGAATTCACACGTCCAAGTCATGATGTGTGGCATTCTCACACTATTTCACAAGAAGATCTGTTACATATGGAGCCTCTTATCATTTATGTATTCGTTACATTTATAACCCACCTATCCAAACGTCTAGGCAAAGTACAATAAAACATACATTTAAAAAAACACACACACAAACAATACACAATCTTACAAATCACAAACTCTAAAAACTCAGAACCCCTATCAGCCAAATGCCCTAGAAAATAGCAGAGCCGCCGAGAGAGGGGAGCGGGGGGGGGGACAAAATTCCCCAGGCCCAGGCCTCAAAGGGGGGCCCGGCACCAGGATCAGGCCACCGGCGCTGCAGTCCCTGGTCTCACCTGCCTGCCTCCTCAGCTCCGGGCCCCCTGCATTCGAAGTGGCAGTCACAGATCGCCTCTCTTCTGGCCTTCCCTCCCTGTGTCCCGCCCTTGCGGAAACCGGAAGTTACATCAGACAAGGGCGGGACACAGGGAGGGAAGGCCAGAAGAGAGGCAATCTGCGACTGCCGCTTCGAATGCAGGGGGCCCGGAGCCGTGGAGGCAGGCAGGTGAGACCGGGAACTGAAGCGGTGGGGGTGCAACTGGGGGGGGGGCGGCAGCGGTGGGGGGGCGGAGGCGGGGCGGCCTTGCCCCAGGCCTGGCCTAGTCTCTTGGCAGCCCTGGAAAATAGCCAGTTTTTAGCAATTTCTTGAATTGAGGAATAGATGCCGACAGGCGCATAACCAATGGTAACGAATTCCACAAACGAGAACCAGCAATAAAAAATAAACTCAACTATGAATTTCCTCCAAATGTACCAGATGAAAAGATGATGGAATGACCAATAAATTCTGGTTTTGAGACTGTAATACCTGAGAAGGACAATAAGACTGAAGACTGTGAACTAAGGCCCCAGGAACAACAACGTGCCATGCTTGAAACACCAATAACAAAAGTTTAAATTCAATATGCTGCACCACAGGCAACCAATGCAACAACCTCAACTGAGACGTAATATGCACCTCCCAACCCAAACAGCAAAGTTCTGTGCAACCTGCAAGGCCCGCAGAGTTCTACACGGCAAATCACACAACAAAGCATTACCATAATCAAAAGAAGGTGACACATTATTCTGTAGCACAATACAAAAATTCTCAATGGAAAAAATGTCCGAAGTCTAAATATCATCCGCATTTAAAGAAAATAACCTTAAACATAGCAGCCACCAGTGGTCTAAAAGACAGCCTCGTGTCCAAAATCACCCCTAAACTATGAAATGAGAAAACCACTTGCACAAAAACAGAATCTAACTCAAATCCAGAAACAGGCCACAGGTCTCCTAAATGGGATAACCATAAAATTTGCGTCTTCTCTACATTCAACGAAAGACCATTTGCATGCATCCAAAGTTGCACTCTCTGAAAGGAAGTCCTCGCCAATGCAATAACATCATCTTTCTTAGAAGGAACAAGAAAAAAAATTGAAGATCATCTGCATAAAGATGATAACTAACCCTCAGATCAACCAACATCTGACACACAGGACGCATATACAAATTCAACAAAATTGCTGATAAGCAGGAGCCTTGTGGCACTCCAGCAACCAGAGGTACCCACTGCGAAACAGAAGTTTGCTGAGCCACCAGCATCACCAGGTCCAGAGGGAGCAGTGATTTGATAAAGCTGCATGTGGGGAAAACAAACATAGATTCTCTCACCCCTACCCCCATATATAGACATAGGAGCAGCTTGTAATATCAATGTTCCCTGAAGAAACTGTCCCTCAAGGCATGAGCTCCACCACAGCATCATGACCCCATCACGACATCCCCCTGCCCCAGTAGCAGTCCCCCCATATCAGACCCCCCATACACACACAGCAATATATTCCCGTAGCAGCTAACCCCCCCCCCCCCCTACCGACAGCAATCTTCTCTGACAGAAAACCTCCTGTGGGCCTCTGCTCCATTACAAACCCTCCCTCGATCCACCACATGATGATCTAGCACCCACCCCTGAAGCCCAAAGACCCTCTGAAAAACCCAAAGACTCCCTGAGAGGACAGAAGAACTGGAGAGGCTCTCCCCTCTGCAGCCCCAACATCCCCAACTCAGACCCACCTCTGAACTTACTGGGGGGATCCTGGAGTCCACTCACTCCCACCTGGATGATGTCTTCCTCAAACTGGCCACCAAGATTCTAGTGGTAATATCACTGTGTTACTGCTAGGGGTCAGGCTTCCATATATGAACTATGGAAACCTGACCCCTAGTGGAATACTGCAATGTTACCACTAGAGGTCTCAGCAACCATTTTTAGCCAACATTGTCAGACAGGAGCAAGTGGGCATCGCTCCTGCCCCACTAGACCTCCCAGTAAGTCTGGAAAATTGGTTGAGGTGAGGTGGGGCTACTGGGGGGGGGGGTGCAATTACAGATTCACTCATAAGAGCTAGACGGGCAGTAAGCGATAGTCTATCATCTTAGCGCACAACTCGCATAGTGTGCAAATGCAAGGGGGTATTTAAAGGACAGGGCATGAGCATCTCCCACAATTACACATAGATTTTACAGAATAGACTTATTTATACACCAAAGTGCAGCATTTAGACAACTGAATTTATGCCTTCCATAGACATTGCATAAGTGGGTAATGCCTATAAGTTTTAGCTATAAGCTATAAAGTTTTACTTCTGGTGTACTGCATTATTTCCCATCCCCCATCTCTCTTTTCCAGTCAGCCACATGAAGGCATTTCTGGCTGGTCACATGCTCTGATGGGGCCTCATGTTGCTAAGGCAACTCAGATACCTGGTATATCTTGTTGCAAAAGTAATTTACTGAGAAGAGGAATGGCAAGGACCAATTGCTAGCCTCCAGCATATATGAAAGTCCCAATTACAAGTCTCCAGCCCATACGCAGCACCTATGATTGGCCCAAGGTAGAGGAGAGGTGGATGCTCACCACAGCCTATAAAACCATGCTGCAGACAAAGAAACTTTGAAAAACTAGGCATGCTTGGAGAGAGAGAGTTTCAGATCTGTCCAATGGCCTATGGTTTTCTCTATATCTAAGAATCTTTCTTTCATTCATTCTTTCTTTCTCTGTTTTCTCTCTGTTCTGTGACCTTTCTATGAGGAACAAACTTTTCTTCCTTCTTTTTCTCTTCTTTATATAATTAGTCTAATTACTTATAAATACCAGAGGTACTGATGTTAGATTTTGTAAGTTTGTTATAACTTGGAACTGATGTCTGATGCTGTGCTGGTGGGCGAGTAAAAGACTTTTCTCTCTGATTCCTGTACAATTATTTTTTCTATAATATTTTATAAAATTCATAAGTTATTTAGAGAGTAGGAAACCAAAAATGCGCAGCCTAGTACAGTATGCCCAAGTGTTGGTGCATGAAAGCCGACTTACGCTAGTGTTCTATAAGGGAATCTGGCTGCCCAGAACCCATTGTAGAATTTGCACTTAGTGCCTATCATCTTGGTGCCTAACGTTTGGCATACTTTATAGGATTGCCCCCTTAGAGGGTAATTCCATAATATAGGTGCTAATATTATGCATTTATTAGAGCTAAGTGCTCTTCTGTAAACATTCACTTAACATTTCCTTTTCCGCTAACATCCAGCAGACGGCCAAAACTTGTCACTTCTTTGTCTACAACATTAGCAAAATTCACCCCTTCCTCTCTGAATATGCTACCAGAACCCTTATCCAAACCCTTGTCACCTCTCGCTAGGATTATTGCAATTTGCTTCTCACTGGTCTTCCGCTCAGCCATCTCTCTCCTCTCCAGTCTGTCCATAATTCTGCGGCATGACTTATTTTCCACCAAAATCGTTTTACCCACACTAGCCCACTCAAGTCACTTCACTGGCTCCCTGTCCGCTTCCGCGTACAGTTCAAACTTCTCTTACTGACCTTTAAATGCATCCATTCTGCAGCCCCCCATTACCACTCCTCTCTCATCTCTCCCTTCATTCCTCCCCGTAAACTCCGCTCGCTGGACAAATCTCTCTTGTCGTCCCCCTTCTCCTCCACTGCTAATTCCAGGCTTCGTTCCTTTTCCCTCGTGGCGCCTTATGCATGGAATGGACTTCCTGAGTCTGTACGCCTAGCTCCATCTCTGCCTGTTTTCAAATCTATGCTGAAAACCCACCTTTTCACCACTGTTTTTGGCTCCTAACCACTACTCAATTCCCCTATCCTTGTTCCTTCTCACCCAGTACTTTCCTCGCCCTTAATTGTCTTGTCTGTCTGTATTTTTAGATTGTAAGCTCTATCGAGCAGGGACTGTCTGTGTCAGGTGTTCAGCGCTGCGTGCGTCTGGTAGCGCTATACAAATGTTAATAATAATAATAACTTTCATATGGTGTAATTCCAAGGGGAGTGTTCA
The DNA here is from genome assembly GCF_901765095.1 of Microcaecilia unicolor. Taxonomy (NCBI): domain Eukaryota; kingdom Metazoa; phylum Chordata; class Amphibia; order Gymnophiona; family Siphonopidae; genus Microcaecilia; species Microcaecilia unicolor. The sequence goes on along the minus strand of NC_044032.1, from coordinate 242,604,027 downwards.
TATGGCCAAGCATGAGCCAGGCTCAAATCTATGCACATAAGTTACGCGGATATCTACAGCATTTCAGCATTAACACCTACATCAGTTGTAAGGCTAGCTTGTGTCTAAGCTCATATACCAGCGGTTCCCAAACTTGTACCACGGCATCCTGGGGCGCTGCAGCAAACTCACAGGGGTACCCCGGCATATTTCTCCCACCTCCTTCCTGCTGCTACCCAAACTGCTGCTACTGCTTCTCTAGGTGAATAGCAGAGGTGGCAAAACAAGCTACAGCCTCCATCAGTATGGACTCTCCATATGTACAGCTGACAGTCCTGCCCACCTCCTCATATGTCACGTCCTCTTTCGGGGCACAGCTTGTCTGTGTGAATGAAGAGTCCTGCCTTGCGGAGGCTGTAGCTTTCTTTGCCACTGTTGCTGGTCTAGAGAGGCAGCAGCGGCAGAGGTGGGGACACAGAGAAGGCAGATGCTGGATTGAGGGGGGAAACAGAGAGGTAGCTTAGGCTGGATGGAAGAGGGGAGAGAGGGAAGATACTGGATGGAAGGGGGAAAGAAAAGGAAGGCATGTGCGGGAGTGCCGGTGCCAGAAGCATGCAACTGATTTGCTCACTGCTCAGGCAGCAGACCTCTTCAGCTGGCAAAGGCTTGGGCATCCCCCCAGCAAAGTTAGGATTCAACACTATGGGGTGGGGGAAGAGACCTGAAAGGAAATGTGTAGGGTGCTGTGAACAGAGACAGTGTGGGAACCACTGTAAGTACTTATATACCTGCTTACAGTAGCATTTTATTAAGGGAAAGGGGAAATGGGACTTGATATGCCGCCTTTCTGTGTTTTTTTGCAACTACATTCAAAGCAGTTTATACAGGTACCTGGGGCAATGGAGGGTTAAGTGACTTGCCCAGAGTCACAAAGAGCTACAGTGGGAATCAAACCCAGTTCCCCAGGATCAAAGTCTGCTGCACTAATCACTAGGCTACTCCTCCACTCCAAATGACAGGTGTCACATTTCTGTAAAGATTAGGCTCCTACCACATACTGTCGGTGTCCACTAGGAACAGAAAAAGTACCAAAATATAATAACTGTAAACTGCTTTAGTTGTGCCACAGAAAGGCTGTATATCAAATCCATAACCCTTTAATCTTCTACCCTTTACCTAATGTAAGGCGCCTGTACCAGAATTGCCCTTTAGATTCTTTTTTTAAGCAACACAACACTGAATGGAATTGTCATTTTAACATTAAGATTGAAGAAAGATATCCTTCAGCTGGCACTTTGAGATTTAGCTGGCTACCTGTGACACTGGTGTTACAGAGCACAATTTCTAACTGATACACTCATCCAGTGATCTGATATGATCTAGTACCTGCAAAGGGCTTCTTAACCCTGGAACACGGCTAATTTAAATTTCATCTTCCTCTGTATTTCTTTAAAAAAAAAATGCAAGCCCAGCTTATGTAAAGAAGGTGACATTCTGTAACCTGATGTCTTCTCATAGCTGGTAGGTTGAAAGAAAAAGCAGTGGTAATGCAGGACTGCTGCACCTACTGTCCCTGAAGCACAAAGGATGTGAAATGCCATCCCTGCTGTTTAAACAAAATGAGCTGGCTTGCCTTCAGAATACATTTATAACAGCATTCCTATGTCTTTTCCATTGGCCTTTGCTCAACAATAGAAATATTTACTTGTAAAAGTTTTCCACTCATTTATTTAACCATGAAACTTTTATTATTTCTTTTATGTCTCAGTCAGCCTCTTCTCCTAGCTGTCCATGCAATGAAATATTAACTGTGACTATCACATCTATCTTTAAACCTGAAATGTTTAAATCATGTTTAAGGTGCATCCTTTCTTTTTTTTTTTTGCTCAAAATTCAAGTTGGTGCCAAATGCAGCAAAGTGAACACAGTCCTCTAGATGGTTACCAAAAGCCTGATTCATTAACATCTCTCTCCATAGAAACAGAGTAGGAAAAAGTGCCTTAGTGAATCTGCCCCTAAGTTGTAGGTTCGAGAAACTGTGGGTTAGTCTACATCAGTTGTTCTCAGTTGGTGTGTCGTGGGCCCAGGAGGACACAAAAAGCGTTTGTTTGTTTTGTAATTTTTGCAGCATCTTTCTCTGTCTCTCTTCCCTTCCCTCCTCTCTTGTCGTGGATCCAGCACCTCTCCCCCTAGCCTGTTAAACTTTACTCCTTTGCTGGCTGTGGCAGCCAAAACACACTGCCTGGACCGATCCCGAGCCTTTCCTCTGTTGCATCCTGCCCACACGTAAACAGGAAGTTGTAGCAGAGGAACAGCTTCGGGTCAGCTCAGGTACCGTGTTCTGGCTGCAGCTGCTGGCAAAGAAGTGAGGTTTGACAGGCCAGGAAGGAGGGCCGAGGGAGAATGAAGGAGAAGTCCTAAATTTGCAGGGGGGGAGGTTGAGGGAAGAAGAGATAGAGTTCTGTGGGGGTTGAGGGAAAAATAGGGAAGGTACTGGACTTGCAGGGGGGGGGGGCTGAGGGAGGAAGAGGGAGAGGTGCAGCACCCACAGTAGAAGTGCTGCACCCACAGTAGAGGTGGAGGGAGGTAGGTAGAAGTGATGGACCCATGGAGGAAGGAGGGGAACAGGAGAGATGCAGGACCTGTGGGACAAGACTGTCCCTGTACAAACATTTCTACATAGATTCAGTTTACACATTCATATTTTCAGCTTTCATTACAAATAGACTTTCTCATTTGTTTTAACATTTCTGTAACTTTCAACATAAAATTTTCCTCAGTTAATGGGAGAATGCTTTCAACTTCTGCACAATAGTAGTATTCCATAAAATTCAAGACATCATTTTTAAATCTTTATCACTGGGCTATTACAAACAAGCTTCTTAAAAACATTAGAGTGGTAAATTGGCATTGAATTGGCAATAAGTATCAATTAAGTGGCCTCAACAAAACAAATTTTTAGTTATGCACATAACTGATTTACGCCCCAGTTCTATAAACCACATGGATGATTTCTATGGCAGGGGGCACAGACCTGGGAGGGACATAGGCAGGTCAAGGGTGTGCACAGCAATTAGACGCAGTATTATAGAACGCTGTCATTTACACACCTCGTTGCTAGTACTTAGAAACAAACACACCAGCTGTTCAGGTGGCGTAAAAGCTAGGTGCGAAAATGTGGACTCATCCTAGTATTCCATAACAGCAGTTCCATGTATCATTCTGGCACCTAGAATTTGGCACCATTTCTTGAATTTAACCCTGTATGAGGGTAGGGAGAGAGAGAGAGAGAGAGGGAGGGAAGAATGCTCTGTCAAGCTGTCACAAGAAGGATGACAGGAAGGAGGTGCTTACAGTACCTAAGAGAATACATTTGCACTGGTCCAGACTTAGGTCATGGTTTCACATTTACTTGTCATTTTCAAACACCTCAGCCAAATTTTGGTTTACAGCCTTCCTCCATTGCCCAGCTTCTAGATTTTACCCCACATATTTCACAAAATTCTATTTTAGCCAGCAGTGCATTGGAATTTGGAAGGTTTCCCGATCATTCATTTTTATGAAAGCAATAAACCGAACAAATTATATTGCAAAACAGACATTAGCTCATGTCCCAGGAGTCCGTGAGATCTGAGATCTATCTTAACACTCAGTGAGGTGTGGTTAACTTTCCTTACAATCCATAAGAAAAAATACTTTAGCTGTCTTATAACCAACTGGATCAGTGCCATCCTTAGAACACAAGAATAGACATACCGGGTCAGACCGAAGGTCCATCTAGCCCAGTATCCTGGCAGAACCCCAAAAAGTGGACACATTCCATGCTGCTGACCTATGGGATAAGCAGTGGCTTCCCTATATCCATCTCATTAGCAGTTTGTGGACTTTTCCTCCAGGAAGTTGTCCAAACCTTTTTTAAACCTAGATACGCTAACTGCTATTACCATATCCTCCGGCCATGAATTCCAGAACTTAACTATTCATTGAGTGAAAAAAATTTTTTTCTTCTATTTATTTTAAAAGTATTACCATTAGAGAATGACACGGGGACAAAGTTTGACTCCATCCCCACCCCATCCCCGCAGGCCTGTCTCCATCCCCGTCCCCACAAGTTCTGTCCCTGTTCCTGCTCCGTCCCTATGGGCTCTGACCTCACCTGCAGAAGCCTCGAGCAATTATGATTTTATATTTAAATCTTTTTATTAAAGTATAAAAAGGAACAATATGCTGTGTAACTATTGTGTATAAATTACAAATAGAAAACAATAATAATAACAAGCAACTATAATAACCCCCTACCAACCTCTACCCTTCCAACCCCAACAATAGCTGATTTCTACTACCCCAAGGAATCCTAATCCACCCTGTTAAAATGTCCAGGCAGGGCCGTGCTGATACGGTAAGCGGGGTAAGCACCGCAGGGGGGGCGCCGACCTCTGGAGGGCGCCACCACGGTGCTTACCCTCGCCGCTTACCCTCGCTCCGTGCCAAGGCCTTTAAACATTTTACCTCCGAGGCTCCGACAGTCACAGCAGTGTCAGTGAAAGCGCTGCCGACGTCTCCCTTCCCTTCACGCTTGTTGGTTCCCTCAGTGTCCCGCCTTCTTCTGACGTCAGAAGAAGGCGGGACACTGAGGGAACCAACGAGCACGAAGGGAAGGGAGATGTCGGCAGCGCTTTCACTGATGCTGCTGCGACCGGAGGTAAAAGATTTAAAGGCCCCAGGGCGCGGAGCTGAGGTAAGGGAAGGGCAGAGAGGCATGGATGGGAGGGCAGAGCCCAGGGAGAGGACAAATTGCTGGAAATGGAGGGGAGGGGGGAGAGGAGGATTGCTGGCTATGGATGGAGGAGGGAAGGGCAGAGAGGGACATGGATAGGAGGACAGGGCCCAGGGAGAGGACAAATTGCTGGAAATGGAGGGGAGGGGGGAGAGGAGGATTGCTGGCTATGGATGGAGGAGGGAAGGGCAGAGAGGGACATGGATGGACATGGATGGGAGGGCAGGACCCAGGGAGAGAGGAGAAATTGCTGGAAATGGATATAGAGCAAGAAATGAAGAAGAAAGGAGGAAAGGAAAGAAATAAATGGAAAGGAAGCCCTGGAAATGAAGTTAAGAGGACAGATAGCAGTAGAATCAGATACTGGGCCAGCACGATCGGAAAAAGAAAGTCACCAGACAACAAAGGTAGAAAAAAATCATTTTATTTTCATTTTAGCGTTTGGAATATGTCCACTTTGAGAATTTACATCTGCTATCTTATTTTGCAATGTATAGCACTTTGTTTCTAAGAATATAGCTGACAATTCCTGTCAGTGTGGCAAGTGGTGAGTGACCATTTTCACGGTTAAAAATCATAAAAAATTATTTGTGATCTATTTGTTGAGCAATTCCACAAAGATGCACTCCATCTTTCAGCTCCTATTTCCTTTGCATCTTGTGCCACACGGGGGGGCGCCAACTGATAGTCTGCAGGGGGGCGCCAGAGACCCTAGGCACAGCCCTGTTCTGTATGCCCTAGAGGGGAGAAATATGCCCTATAAAACACTGTTATGATTTTTTAATCCGTGGATGAATAAGAAGTCATCAACAATCTCAGTATTCAGTCTAGCTCTCCTGTCTTCCACAGTCCTTCCTGCAATAGAAGATGTCTTCTTAGAAGATGTGGTGGTAGCGGGAATGTACAGAACCCCCATGCAAATTTTGCTAGTTGTGGCCAGCTTGTTTTTCCAAAAAATCAAAATATCGTTGTCTGCATCACTCAAACAAATAAAAATACAGTTCATTAACAGGCTTCAAAGTAGAAAATGACACAGGGACAAAGTTTGTCCCCATCCTCGTGGGCTCCCCATCCCCGCCCCCGTGGGATCTGTCCCCATCCCTGTGTCATTCTCTAATTACCTTGTAACTAGTCTTTCTACTTTCTGAAAGAGTAAATAATCAATTTTATCACACTGGTCAAAATTAAATTTTTTTTGTGCCCCAAAATTTCCCACCCTTCCTCCTCCCCTCAAGAAGAAAACATGTCCCCCTTCTTGACTATTATCTTTATTATAAATATTTTTTACTCTTTTCTGTAACTCTGAAGCAAGCGTGCACCCAGAGCTTTCCTGATGCCCATCCCAAGTGAAGGACCAGCAGTGACAGATTTAATGCTGGCAGTGCTATCCTACAAATAATATAGGTCAGCAACATGGAAGTTAGGTGATATAAAGAAAAGCACAATCTCTCCAAATCCATGTTTCTTAACCTTGTTGTTTAATTAATTGGATTTGTTGAATGTTGAAATTTTTTTTATCTGTAATTCCCAGACAAATCGGTCCGGTTCTTGAGTTATGGAATCCATCCTTGAACTGAATAGGTATAGGCAGAATACAAGAACTGGTATAACATAACATAATATAATTTCTGAAAATGGGCTCCCGGTTTTCGATCTGACTACGGATTGTGCAACTACACTGTGCTGCCAACAGTATCTACTCAACATTAGAAATCAACCAAAGAAACAGTCCCAAACAACAAAATCAAAATGGAAAATTTAAAACAATCTTATCAATCTTATTAGATCAACAGTACAAAGCTTCACCCATATGCCTAAAAAGTTGATAGGGAGAACATTTGCAAAAAGCCATTCCCTTGTTTTACCCACAGAAATAGGCTGTTTGAAACTTGCCAACTCTGTTCTGTAACTCATATAAATTTACCCACATTTAGCACATGTGTTTTGTGTTTTCAAAAGTACACACATCGTGTTGATGAGAAAAAACACCCACAGTAAAAAGGGGCATGAGGATCTGTGAGTACTTTATCTTTTGGTAATTTTCAAAATGAAAATACACATTTATTTATTTACTGGGATTTATTAACCGCCTTTATGAAAAACATTTCGTCAGCCTTTGAAACTCGGTGGGTAAAAAATACTTGTCAACTTTACAGCTATGCAGGCAGTAAGAAAATTGCTCATAAATATTCTTCAAAGAAATTAGGATACAGATTCTGCAAAACTGTAAAAGCGAGAAGATGAATGCTATAAGCACTGAGCTATTGCCTCTTTCACCGATTACACACTCCTGGGCTGTCTGAAGCTAGTTCTTTCATATATCGGTTTATCAGTAGGATGGGAGAGAAAAGAGGGAAATGATTGCATTGCAGTGCCTATTATGCAGTTTTCTTTGTACAATATTTCTAAAGTCTGCCTTGTTATGTTCCACCCCTAATCCACTGATTTACCTCAAATAAAACGTCACTCTTCCAATTATTCACAATCAATAGCATAAAATGAGAAGACATGCATCTCCTTCCAATAATTTTGCATTAACCTCCATTCATTTCCAAATTATAATTTTAAGTGTAAAATCCTTGATATTTTTATCCAGACCTCCAGCCAATATGTAGAGACTATGAGGTCCTGCAACACACACATCCAAGATAAGACTTTCTCCAGGTTCCATTCCCAACAAATCTGCAAAAAGATTTCTTTTCCAGCAAGGATCCACCATCCAGCTACAGAGACAAGACCTCCTTCACCACTCCAACCAACAGCAGAAAGAATACATCTGAGCCTCAACCAAACTGAGTTACTATTAATCCATCTAAATTAATAATTCAGACTAACAGTATTTATCTTTTGACACATTTTCCTTGTGTAAAATCCCTAAACTGCCTTCTAAAAGTATTGCATTACCTGTATTGTAAATAAACTCTATTTGTACCCGAGAATAAGAATCTAGTCCTTATGTTCTGAGCACATTTCCTTAAACATTATACAGTGCAGGTTAGTGCAATTCCCTTGGATCCAAAAAAAGAAATCCTCTCACAAATGGTGTTTCCCAAACAAGGTCTTTATTTAAATCAATAAAATGACCTGACAAGAATCGTGTTTCGGGTCACTTTATCGATTTAAATAAAGACCTTGTTTGGGAAACACCATTTGTGAGAGGACTTCTTTTTTTGGATCCACTGTTTGTACATTTGACTTCCATTTCTCCTGTGGAGAGATCACCTTCTGTGGGTGTTGGCTTAGTGCAATTCCCCAACATATATGTCTTTATACATTATTATAATTGAAACATATTAATGGTAGTTGCTACATTTTTTTGTTTAAATCTTTTTTATTATCAAGCCATAACAAAACTTTGCCAGACATTATCCACATACAAGACATCCCCACTGGTCCATTAAGTCCGACTAGAAACAATGTACAATTTTCTCCCAACCCCCCCCCCCCTTTCTTCCCCCTCCCGTTCCCCCCTCCCTCCCTTTCCCCCCCTCCCCCCCAAGAAAGCATCCCCCCCCCCAACTTTACCCCCCCCTTCCCCTCCCGCAACACAAGATAACACTCAACAGCCTATCCTCCGTTCCTGTGACACTGTCAATTCAAGAGTCTACTGCGTGCTAGTGGTTGCAGTGTGTCCCAAAAGTTTGCCCAAGTTTTTTGGAGCGCCTGACCCTCTTTGGAGTCCAGATCCTGCCTAGTTGGGCCAGGCTTGGCCCTGAATTTCAAAGGTACAATTTCAGCATGATTCCAAGATCACTTGACCTACCTGAGTAGAGCTTCTGCAACTTACACTTCTGTTGTGGAGACTTAGGGTAGAGGGCTTTTCTTCTCTTCTCTGGGTCTCCCTGACTGATCTGTGCTGAGGGTTTTTAGCCTGCCTTGACCATGCCCTCCCTGCTCAGCTCCTTCTGAGTCACCTCATCCCTGCTCTACATTTTTATAAGGAGAGTACTGAGAAGATATTCATATTTTCTCACAAGGAGAAAAGAGTTTGCAATTGAAAGAAAGAGACTTTTGGGCTTATTTTCGAAAGAGAAGGACGCCCATCTTTTGACATAAATCAGAAGATGGATGTCCTTCTCTCAGGGTTGTTCAAATCGGTATAATCGAAAGCTGACTTTGGACGTCCCTAACTGCTTTCCGTCGCAGGGACGGCCAAAGTTCAAGGGGGCGTATCAGAGGCGTAGCGAAGGCGGGACTTGGGCGTGCCTAACACTTGGACGTCCTCAACCCATAATCGAAAGAAACAAGGATGTCCCTGACGAACACTTGGACGACTTTACCTGGTCGTGTTTTTCTCACAACCAAAGCACAAAAAGGTGCCCGAACTGACCAGATGACCACCGTAGAGAATCAGGGATGACTTCCCCTTACTCCCCCAGTGGTCACTAACCCCCTCCCACCCTCAAAAAAAATCTTTAAAAATATTTTGTGCCAGCCTCTATGCCAACCTCAGATGTCATACTCAGCTCCATCAAAGCAGTATGCAGGTCTCTGGAGCAGTTTTATTTATTTGTTACATTTGTATCCCACATTTTCCCACCTAATTGCAGGCTCAATTTGGCTTACATAGTACCGTAAGGCGTTTGCCAAGACCGGTAAAGAAACAAATACAAGGTGATATTGTGGTCGAATAAGGTCCGTTTGTTTCAGGCACAATGGGGTCAAAGAGAGGGAAGGTTAAATAATGTCCAATACGATCATTGGGTTTGCTATGTTGCAGAGTGTTGGCATCTATGTTGGGTCAATAGGATATGCCCTTTGAACAGGTAGGTTTTTAGTGATTTCCTGAAGTTTAGATGGTCGTAGATTGTTTTCACTCCTTTTGGCAGTGCGTTCCATAGTTTTGTACTTATATATGAGAAGCTGGACGCATAGACTCATATTCGGTAAAACAAAATATGAAAGTGCTAAACCTCTACGAGAAAAGCTACATTGGCTCCCACTTACATAGTACCGTAAGGCGTTTGCCAAGACCGGTAGAGAAACAAATACAAGGTGATATTGTGGTCGAATAAGGTCCGTTTGTTTCAGGCACAATGGGGTCAAAGAGAGGGAAGGTTAAATAATGTCCAATACGATCATTGGGTTTGCTATGTTGCAGAGTGTTGGCATCTATGTTGGGTCAATAGGATATGCCCTTTGAACAGGTAGGTTTTTAGTGATTTCCTGAAGTTTAGATGGTCGTAGATTGTTTTCACTCCTTTTGGCAGTGCGTTCCATAGTTTTGTACTTATATATGAGAAGCTGGACGCATAGACTCATATTCGGTAAAACAAAATATGAAAGTGCTAAACCTCTACGAGAAAAGCTACATTGGCTCCCACTTACATAGTACCGTAAGGCGTTTGCCAAGACCGGTAAAGAAACAAATACAAGGTAATATTGTGGTCGAATAAGGTCCGTTTGTTTCAGGCACAATGGGGTCAAAGAGAGGGAAGGTTAAATAATGTCCAATACGATCATTGGGTTTGCTGTGTTGCAGAGTGTTGGCATCTATGTTGGGTCAATAGGATATGCCCTTTGAACAGGTAGGTTTTTAGTGATTTCCTGAAGTTTAGATGGTCGTAGATTGTTTTCACTCCTTTTGGCAGTGCGTTCCATAGTTTTGTACTTATATATGAGAAGCTGGACGCATAGACTCATATTCGGTAAAACAAAATATGAAAGTGCTAAACCTCTACGAGAAAAGCTACATTGGCTCCCACTTAAAGAGCGCATCACGTTCAAAATATGCTCTCTAGTTCACAAAATCATTCACGGAGACGCACCAGCCTACATGTCAGACCTGATAGACTTACCACCCAGGAATGCTAAAAGATCATCCCGCACATTCCTTGATCTGCACTTCCCCAACTGCAAAGGTCTAAAATCAAACTAATGCATGCGTTAAACTTTACCTACTTGAGCACACAGTTATAGAACGCATTGCCGCGCAACTTAAAAACGATTTACGAACTAACCAACTTCCGCAAACTACTGAAGACCCATCTCTTTAATAAGCCATACCACAAAGATCAACAAATGTGAACATACACCACTCCACCACATATATTCAGAACTGTTTTATAATATCTGCTTGCAATAGTCTGAGTCAGAATATAAGCTTGTATTAAAATTTTAAATTGTTTATACTAAAGATAATATCTGATCCTACGGAGTAGTCTAAGGTGCATTAGTGTTTTTAACATGCCTACACTTAGCGCACACGTTAATTGTGTAGGTGCCTATAGGGATATTATAGGCACGTACACAGTTGACTTGAATACATGGTTAACGCGCATTAAAAATGTTAACACGCCTATAACAAGGCTTAGTAAATGGGGCCCTTAATTTCCAAAAAACTTTTAGAAATAAAAGAAAACAAAGGAAAGAAGCTACCCAGCACTTTACCCAAAAAAACCTTTTTAAACTAAAGCACTAACTTGGTGTACCATTGAAAGGAATCAATCCAAATATACTCCTAGTACCTTTAAGGAATTCTCAAGATAAATACTACTTATATCTAGACCTCTACCTAACTCTTCAAATTGTTATCTGCTTAACCAAAGGAGCATAGTTTTCTTGTTCAGCCTTAAAAGCTGTAATGAAACCTGTTTCTCTACTGCATTGAAGACATTTGTAAACAGCAGTTGAACAATCAGTTATATTGGAAGTCAATGGTGTCATCTCCATATAATCATAGTAATAGATATTCAGATTTACTGGTGCTCTTCCAAAAGATCTCATATAGATGTTAAATAACATTGACTATAGTGAGGATCCCTGTGGAACATCATATGATCCATACATGATATAGTATGGATAATACACTCTTTGCTTTAACTTTATAGACTCTGTTATATAAGAAACCTTTAAAACAATCCAGTAGTCTGTCCATTATCCCAGTCTCACATAGGGGCCCTTTTAATAAACCTTAGCATGAACTAACAGACATTAGTGTGCACTAAGTAATCTGTGTCCTATTTTATACCTATAGGCCACCTAGCACTTAGCATATGCTAATGTCCATTAGTATGTGCTAAGCTTTAGTAAAAAGGCACCTTAGTTTTTTCAGCAACAGTGCCTATTATTCTCCCTCAAGATCCTCTCCTCTGTTCTTCTTTCACTATCTCTTCGCTAGCTTGTCCTTCTTCAGTCTGGGCCTCTTTTCAACCCCTTTCTGCTGTTTCTCTTTCTAAGCTGATGGGTCAAATTAAACCTATGATGTGTGTGCTGGATCCAATTCCTTCTACTTGGCTCAGAAATTCCAAGCTGAATCTTCTTCTATCTGTTCTTTCACTGTTTAATCATAGTCTCTCTTCTGGTGAATCCAGGTAGAAACAATTCTCCCCCTCCTCCCCATCATAGTAAAAAGGAGGTGTTATAAGTCAGAAGATCTGGGAACTTTACACCTTTACACTTAATTAACATTGATAGTTTTACAGTAATACAGGGTGTCTAACCCTTCCATAATAACTTAATGAAGAGGGTTTCAGCCACCATGGACAATGGGAAAAATAAGGGGAACATCTGAAAAATATATTGTATCTTAGGTACTAACACAATTTTAATCATCTCAAGATGTCTACAGCAAATCAAGAATAAAGGTGACACAGCTGAAATAATATCCTTAACCATCAATACAAAAACACGTCCGTTCATTGCCACTGTATTTTCTAGGCCCTTAGTCTTCACTCCCAGTCCTCGAAGGCCACCAACAGGCCATGTTTTCAGGATATCCCTAATGAATATACATACAAATCACTATCTGAGCATCTCTTTTTCAATCTATTTACAATATAAAATAACAACCATCAAGTAACTACCTCACTCTTTATTGACAATTCCATAAATTTCTTTATTGAAAACTCTCAACATTAAAATGATATAAAATCTTATATAACTCCTATATAATATTAACCCAGCACTTCAGCTCATCCTCACCATTCACTCCTCATTCAATCATGTGGGTTCAAACAACCACGGAGCTCTTTAAACATCTAATACTTCTGATATTTACTCCCTATATGGTACACTGCTACTCAAATACAAATAATACACTTTTTCAGCAATAATTCCATATATCATTCCTTAATAAGCATCCATTGTATTTGTTGCTTTACATTTATGTCCACTTATCTCCATTACTTTTATTCCAGTGATTATGATTCCCACAAGTATCTCGAATACCGTCTTGTCCGAATCTCAGATGACGTTTTATCCAGTACAATGTTCTTGATACAGCAATAACCGCTCCGCCATTCCTTCTGTTCAGTTTTTCTAAAAAAGTCACATATTTATCCACTCCTTTAAACGCCGTCAAACCCTACACAAGTCTGTGTTTCACTGAGTGCATCATCAGGGGTTTTAACTGATTAATATTACTCCAAACCTCTAACCTTGTTGTCAATCCTATCTAAAAAAAAAATTTTAATACTACTACTACTACTACTTAACATTTCTAAAGCGCTACTAGGGTTACTCAGCGCTGTACAATTTAACATAGAGGGACGGTCCCTGCTCAAAGAGCTTACAATCTAAGAGACAAGTGAATGGTCAGTCCGATAGGGGCGGTCAAATTGGGGCAGTCTGGATTTATTGAACGGTAAGGGTTAGGTGCCGAATGCAGCATTGAAGAGGTGGGTTTTAAGTAAAGACTTGAAGATGGGCAGGGAGGGGGCTTGGCGTAAGGGCTCAGGAAGGTTGTTCCAAGCATAGGGTGAGGCGAGGCAGAATGAGCGGAGCCTGGAGTTGGCGGTGGTGGAGAAGGGTACAGAGAGGAGGGATTTGTCCTGTGAACGGAGGTTACGGGCAGGAAGGTAAGGGGAGATGAGGGTAGAAAGGTAGTGAGGGGCAGCAGACTGAGTGCATTTGTAGGTAAGAAGGAGAAGCTTGAATTGAATGCGGTATCTGATCGGAAGCCAGTGAAGTGACCTGAGTGAAGTGAATACCTTCATATGTTTTAATTTTAGAACATCATCTTAGCCACACTGCCAGGGCGAACTTCCAATCGGTATCAGGAACAATGGCGCTGCTGAAATCTACAACGCTGTGCATACGCAAAGTCATTTCTAGTTCGTTCTTAAACCTTGGCTGAATATGTCATGTTCTACAGTCCTGCCCATTCCACTTCCTTGTTTAATTTTAAAGGGGTCAATGTTTTCCACTTAAAGATCAACCTTTGTTTGGTTTGAAACATTTTTTGTACTATAATACTCCCCATTTGTACGTCAAATTGAATCAGCACTACAAATTTCAAATCTGTCATAACATGATGTTCCTTAATCCAATGTTCTACCAAGGAAGTTTCAATTTTTTAAAATTTGATATTACTTAAGTGTTGAGCTAATTTATGTTTAACTGAATGGCATAAATAACGAATGATGATTCACAATTTGTTCTTGACCTTAAATAAAATTTTCATTCCCTTTGTTGATTTGGAATTAAAATCCATTGTGTTTCAATAGCATGCATGCAATATCTGCATCCCTTACACTTTGTATGATCTTCCTCAGTACTTTTATATAAATACCTACTCCTTGCAAATTCCCCCCCCCCCCGATTTTGACCCCGCCTGTATTCCATGACAGTGCGCATACACTAATTTGTTAACAAGCTCATCAGCATTGATAATTGGATGCTAAGCAATTATCAGCACTAATTAGCATTAATTAGAATTTACACACAGAATTATCTGTGTATTCTGTAATATGGTGCACATATATTCTAAGTTGTGTGGGCGTGGCCATGGGCATAGAATGGGTGGGTCATGGGCATTTCTAAAATCTATGTGCGTTGTTATAGAAAACACCCAGTCTGCACCTAATTTGTCAGGATTTACACCTACTTGGCATAACTGCCCATGACTAAATTTAGTCGCGTGGAGCAGCACTCGGTGTTTTCTATATACTGCACAGAAATTTAGGCTTATTCTATAATGTATGCCTAAATTAAGGTGTACTTTATAGAATACGCTTAGGCAAATTTCATTTTGGTGCTGATATCCTAGGCGTGATATATAGAATCTAGTCCTTAACGCATGGTTTACTATCAGGCTTATTTTCAAAAGAGAAGGGCGCCCATCTTTTGACACAAATCGAGAGATGGGCGTCCTTCTCTCAGGGTCGGCCAAATCGGCATAATCGAAAGCCGATTTTGGGTGTCCCCAACTGCTTCCCATCATGGGGACGACCAAAGTTCCCAGGGGTGTGTCGGAGGTGTAGTGAAGGCGGGACTGGGGCGTGCCTAACAGATGAGCGTCCTCAAGCGATAATGGAAAAAAGAAGGGAGTCCCTAATGAGCACTTGGCCGACTTTACTTGGTCCATTTTTTCTTACGACAAAGCCTCAAGAAGGTGCCCGAACTGACCAGATGACCACCGGGGGGAATCAGGGATGACCTCCCCTGACTCCCTTAGTGGTGACTAGCTCCCTCCCACCCTGAAAAAAACTTTTAAAACTTTTTTTTGCCAGCCTCAAATATACTCAGGTCCATCGCAGCAGTATGCAGGTCCCTGAGGGAGAAGGTGTGTGTGTGTCAACAGAAGCCTAGCGAAGGCGTGGACATCCTTCTTTCAAACATTTTGGACGTCCTTAACTCCACCCCCCCCCCCCTACAGGGACAGCCAAATTTTAAGGGAGTGGAGGAGTGGCCTAGTGGTTAGAGCACTGGTTTTGCAATCCAAAGGTGGTCGGTTCAAATCCCACTTCTGCTACTTGTGATCCAAAATCCAAATAAATAAAGGGGGGTGTCAGAGGCGTAGCAAAGGCCTGCCCGTCACAGGGATGGAGGCATAGTGAATGCACCTAACATTTGGACGTCCTTCACCCATACTAAAAAAAAAAAAAAAAAAGACATCCCTGACGTCCTCAGGAAAACTTGGGCGCCACGTTCGATTATGCCCCTCCACGTGGTCTATGCTTGCACACTGCAATGTTAAGGGGCTTTGCTGTAATTTAGCAGTTACTACATGGTAAAACATGCATTTCTGTGTCAGGGGCTAAGCATGGGCAGAGAGTAGGCGTGGAAGGTGTTTGGCAGTTAATGAGTTACACTTACCACCCGCTAACTGACTAATGTGAAGTTAACCCATGACCACTTACTGCCGCATTTTCATGCCTAACTCTAGGTGTGAGCATTTACACCAGTCAAAGGCTAGTGTAAATGCTCATGCCTAAATACAGGCATATAGGCATGTAAATACAAGCATTTTATAACAGTGGAGGAGTGGCCTAATGATTAGTGCAGTGGGATTTGATCCTGGCAACCTGGGTTCAATTTCAACTGCTGCTCACTTAACCCTCCATTGCCCCAGGTACAAAAACAGATTGTGAGCCCTCAGGGACAGAGAAAGTGCCTGCATATGTGTACAGTATTGACTATGCCTAGTAGTGCTATAGAAATGATTAGTAGTAGTGCACCTAAATGCTTGGCACACTCTTGACCTACCCATGTCCCTCCTTTATTGCAGGGGGGAAGGATGGCCAAAATGGACGGGTTTTTTTGGATGGGCGTCCTCAACTGTACTGTCCTCTGTCAAGCCGCATTGGAGGGGGTGAGCAGCGCAGTGTCTTCGGGCGGCACAAGGAGGCGTATTTGGCATGCGCAGAGCAGCCAGCATAACGCTTGGCTGCTCTGCGCATGCTCGACCAGCTGACTGGCCAACTGTTTAACGACGGAATAGAGAATGCAAGTGAGCTACAACAAGCAGCTCATTTGCATTCCTATTCCTTGATGCATGCCCATTCCTTACCAATTCGCTAAGGGAATCGGTAAGGAAAGGGCTTTAACGAGTCTTTAGTGCATCTTGCCCCAAGTCCTGTTTGGCGTTGCACATGAGAGAAGTTATGTGCACTGTTTATAGAATGGGGCATAGATCAGTTGTTTGTGTAACTACTAATTAATGCCTATTACCACTTGTTAATGCCAATTATTGATAGTAAGTGCCAATTGAGCACTAATTAACCACATAGTTGTAAATGACCCTATTCCATTGATTTCCAAACCTGGTCCTGGAGTACAAAGACTAGGGGACACTCAAGGAAGTTACATGGAAACACTTTTAAAACAACTCTAGAGGAGGAAATATTTTTTCACTCAACAAATAGTTAAGCTCTGGCACTCTTTGCCCAAGGATGTAGTAACAGCAGTTAGCATATCTGGGTTTAAAAAAAAAGGTTTGGACAAGTTCCTGGATGAAAAGTCCATAGTCTGTTATTGAGATGGACATGGGGAAGCCACCGCTTGCCCTGGGATTGGTAGAATGGAATGTTGCTACAATTTGGGTTTCTGGTAGGTACTTATGACCTGAATTGGCCATTGTTGGAAGCAGAACAATGGGCTAGATGGACCTTTGGTTTGACCCAGTATGGTTACTCTCAGTGTGTTTCTTCTAGCAAAAAAGGTGCCGGTACTCAAATGCTAGGTTACCCTTCAGGGGTGGGGTGATCACTGAGGGACTCATCCCACAATAGCCAGGCCCCCTGCAACCAGTCACAGAATCTATGACAAGGCAGAATTGGTGTGTAGAGCCTGAGCTCTTTCATTAAAACTTGGGGATCATGGGCCAATTTCAGCACACAATGGAAAAGGTGCCGGTACTCAGTACCCCCAAGTACCCCCTCAAAATAAGCCCTGGTTACTCTTATGTTCTTATAAGGCACCCCAGCCAGTCAGGTTGTCAGGATATCCACAATGAATATTCATGAGAGAGATTTGCATGCAGTGGAAGGAAAAAGCCTCAGAACTTTGACCGAATGCATAACTGAAACTGTTCAGTATTTATTCACTCATAGGAAACAAAGCTTTTCTTAAAGTTCTCCAAAAATTTTATCACTGAAAAAAACAAAAAGTGAAATTTAACCACATTATAACTAAAGCAAAAAGCTTCTTTGCACTGCAGATGCTCCAATTCAAAACTTCTGATGATGGCCAGCATTCATCTGCATCAGGGAAGTATTGAGAGAGCTCACTGTGACATCGTCAAGAAAAAACTGCCCAACTCTTGATTTCTTTCCTAGTTTCCCAAAGAGAAACTACACAAAAAGTCACATAAACATTGGGGCCCTTACCAAGTGGCACTAAAAGGTGGCCCGCAATGGTGCTGGCACATGGGATTGCCGCACACCGAGGCCACCTTTTACAGTAGTGGATAAAAAGGCATTTTCCAAATAACGGCTGTGCGCTACTTAAAAATTCCACACGCGGCCATTTACTGACGGAACCTTTACCGCCTCCTGTTTAGAAGGTGGTGAGGGCTCCGCTGGGAATCAGGCAGCGCTGTGCACTGGCTGATTACAGCTGGGCATGCCTACTCCCCACCCACCAGTGCTAGAAAATAAAAGTTATTTTCTAGCGTAAAAAATGGTGTGCGGCGGAACTTAAACTACCACCAGGCTCCTGGGAGAGCCTGGTGGTAAGGCCGATTCACTGTGCGCTACCCTAGCAGTAGCCTTACCTCCAGTTAGTAAAAGGGCCCTATTGTTATTAACATGCATGAGCTCATTTACATGATTTTACTGCCTCAACACACTAATTAATCTTTTCTAATACTTATTCATATTAATAGCAGCCTAAGAGCCCTGTTTACTAAGGTGCGCTAGCATTTTTAGTGCCCTCTAAAAATTAGTGCACGATAAAACCGCTAGCACACCTACAGTGTGGCTTAGTAAACAGGGCCCTAAATGTAATAGCAAATTATTATTGTATGTATCTAAAAGGACAGATGTGAAGCGTTTGTTAACACTTTCTAACAATAATAGAACCAGGAGACACAAGATGAAATTAGAATGTGGTAGGTTTAAAAGAAATCGGAGAAAGGTTTTCTTTACTCAGGGCGTAGTTAAGACTCTGGAACTCATTGCCGAAGAAGGTAGTGACGGCAGCTGGCCTTGCTGAGTTTAAAGGGGATCTGGACAGATTCCTGAAGGAAATGTCCATTGATCATTATTAAATTTGGGGGATTTGCCAGGTTCTTGGGGCCTGGATTGGCCGCTGTCGGAGTCAGAGTGCTGGGCTTGATGGACCTTTGGTCTTTTCCCAGCGTGGCAGTGCTTATGTACCCTTTTGCGATATGTGCAATTGTTTGTTCATTTGTTTATTTTCATTTAATTCTCTAATCAAACGGAAGAAAACTACAAATAAACCACCTAAGTCCTATCTTACTAACACAAAATAAAAAAACTTAGGAATAAATCAAATAAAGCCTCTATATATAAGACTATCAATATAACAATGTTAAATAATGTGTAAAATTTTTAAATTGTGCTCAGTCCATATCCATTACATCCATGGCGTCCCTAAGGAAAGCATGTGGTAGTGTTGTAGATGGAACCATCATAGCACAATCTGTGTTCCACCTCCTTAAAGTGTATGCTTTGGTCTTTTCCCAGCGTGGCAGTTGCAGGTGTGTGCGCATACACCTGCAACTGCCACGCTGGGAAAAGACCAAAGCATACACTTTAAGGAGGTGGAACACAGATTGTGCTATGATGGTTCCATCTTCAACACTACCACATGCTTTCCTTAGGGACGCCATGGATGTAATGGATATAGACTGAGCACAATTTAAAAATTTTACACATTATTTAACATTGTTATATTGATAGTCTTATATATAGAGGCTTTATTTGATTTATTCCTAAGTTTTTTTTATTTTGTATTTTCTTTTAATGTCAGATTGTTGTACTGACATTGTTCACGTTTTCTCCTAACTGTATATTTCCATTGAAAAACAATAAAAATATTGAACTAAAAAAAAATGCAAAATTTCTGTACCAAAGACTAGCCTTTGTAAAATGTTCCCTGCTCTCCTTGTTCTTGTACAAATTAGAGAGGTATAAAGATGATCTTTTTTTTTCTCTTTGGTGATCTGAATATTACTGATGGTAGAATTGGAATTTATTTTGTAAGTAATAAAAAGGCCAGGGTCTCAGTAGTGACTTTTCTGCACACAATTCAACAGACATCGCTGTCGCAGAAGGAACTTTGAATGCACCAAGTCTTTATAATAACAAGGAGCCCCACACAGAAATCACGTTCTACACCAAAATAACGATTTTTGTAAAATACAATTTTGAACTGAAAAAAAGAGTAATTGAACATTTAGGACTAAATTCTATAAACAGAGCCTAAAAAAAAAAATCAGCACTGAAAAAATAGTGTAAACAGTGCTTAATGTTAGGCACTGTTTATAGAATGGTGCTTAGTGCTGGGAACCACAACTACATTTAAGCGTGACCATTTACACCAGTGAAACCATGGTGTAAACCCTGCACCTATCCCTTTATTCTATAACAATGTGCATAAATTAAAGGAACGCCCCCAATCTGCCCATGACCCTCCCATGGCCACACCCCCTTTTTAGACCCATGGGAGTCCCATACCTAAATTTATGCATGTAAATTTTAATTAAATCCAATTAGCACCAATAATGGTTGTTAAAATCACAATTGTGTCAATTGGCCTATTATTCAATTAAATTGCATGCACAAATTGGGCACGCAGCCAAATTTACATGCACAATTTTTAGCGACATTTATAGAATTTGGGGGTTAATACCAGTTTTCATACTATGCTCTTTCAATCATGGAAAGTATAGAGGAGAGTACAACAAAGCGAACTTCATTCAGGTATGCCCCTGTCCCCAGTGGGGACTTACCATCTAAGTTGGTAGCTACCTGTGTATTGCAAAGCCACAAAGTGTGACAGTGGGATTTGAGCCTTGGCTATCTACATTCTCAGCCCACTGTTCTGTTAGGCTGCTCTTTCGTACCACATCATACTCAAATACCCTAGCTTAAGAATCACATTATTCCTTATTTATTTATTCTGTAAAATTTGGTATACTACCTTCCATTTAACATCAAGGCAGTTAACAATAAATAAAATAACCGGGCACTAAACAGAGTACACATAGGACAACACAAAAGACACAAAACCAAACAAACACAAGAGTGGCACACTTGCTACGCACTAAAGAAATCTATTGGAGTTACTAACCCAGAGAGGGTTAAACTAATTGCTTTTCTTTTTCTCATGGAAACCATAATGTTTGTGTTAACAAGTGTGTTGCCACAGTACAGATTCAATGTTATGATGAAGAATAAATAAAAACAAATCCCTTTCCTTTTAGTGTGCTATGTCCTACTTCCTGTTGGTTGAGAAGTCAGTTTTAAACTGCCAAAAAATTATTGATTTTTCCAGTGCAGCAGAGTCCTGGCCATGCTACAGCAGCCAGCTCCACAGCTTTGGGAAATAAATTAAATGGAACAGTATTGCTGCTTTTCTCAATACAGTGAAAATCTTAAACAGAAGGCATGGCCAACCTGCTCAAAGTGGGTTTTGGATTTTGCTTCTGAGCATACTTTCTACCTTTGACCTGGTTTCTTCACAAGCTGTATGCCACTCTGGTTATCCTCTGTCTCTGCTTGATGCACAGAGACACAGCATCTCTTTAGCAGAGGTGTAGCTAGGTGGGGTGCAAGGGGAGCACCCTCTACCCCATACAGATTTTGAATAAAATGGTGCCTAAGCGGATCAGCCCTTGAGCTTCACGCTGATGCCTATTTTACAAAAGGTCTGCTCCCCATGACATCAAAACCTGACTACACTTCTGCTCTTCAGGTTTGGCCCTCTCTTTACTAGCAGGTAGGAAATATACAGGGATACGGGTGGCATACCTGTAGCCAGGGCGGACCGAGTACTCTGGGCCCCCCCAACACTGCTGCCCCTGTCCACACACCTCCACCGCCCACTCCCCCCCCCCCCCACAGACGTTACCACTGCCTCCCCCACACGCTACTGCTGCCCCCACAGCCCACGGTACTCCACTTTGAAATGCCGACAGTTATATGACAGAAGTTCACACAAGCCCAAAAATCAATATAAATATCTATCGATTCTAGTATATAATATACTTTTATGTTATTGCATGCGACAGTACACTGAAAGAGATACACATTTAAACGTTAACAAAACAGAGGAGAAAAAAAAAGCCTCTGTAAAGCCACCCAGCCAACCAAAGTTATAAGGCATGAGCACGGACATATTGTAGCAAATCTCCTGGACTGGATGGTATTCTTCCCAGAACTGAAAAATTAACTTGCGGAACTATTGTTAGTAATATATACACTCCACTTTTCCTCAAGTCCATTTTAATAATGGTCTATGGATTTTTCCATTAGGAAGCTAGCCAAATCTTTTTTAAACCCCGCTAAGCTAACTGCTTTTACTACATTCTCTGGCAACAAATTCCATAGTTTAATTACACATTGAGTGAAGAAATATTTTCTCCAAATTTGTTTTAAATTTACTACTTTGTAGCTTCATTGCGTGCCTCCACTTAGAGTGCTCAAAAGAAATGTTAAAAAACTCGACCAGTGTGACAAACGCATGCAAAACCCACAGGAGATATAAGACAGCTTAGGTTCAGTTCATTCCAATAACAGTTATAATCCACTTAGCTTCTTTTCAAATGTTCAACTTGACCAGCATGTCCAATAATCAGAATACCCATCAGGGATTCCCTGTTTCGCGATAGCTGCATCAGGGGTAGCAATCCTGTGACATGTCCACTGCATACAAAACACGAGTGGGTAACTTTGGTTGGCTGGGTGACTTTACTGAGGCTTTTTTCTCCACTTTTTGGTGAATGCTTAAATGTGTATCTCTTTCAGCGTACTGCCGCATACAATCATATAAAAGTATATTATATAATAGAATTGATGGGTTTTCACAGTTATATGACAGAGCCAAACCAGATCACAGAAATGAATAGATACTTAATTGTAAGTTGAAACAAATATGTAATCTGTTTAATGCACTGCTGAACAATTTATTAACCCAGGTCCCTGTGGCTAAGTGCCTCAAGCTGCTCAGTCAGATCCTCCAAAATATTCAAGTGTCTTTTTCCTGAGACATCGGATTCTATTTTCCATATATTGCTACAGCATGTAACAGGGAAACAGGGTTACACCCCACCCACCCCAATACAAATAATGTGATTATATATATATATATATATATATATATATATATATACACACACACACTAGGAAAAAAGGCCCGTTTCTGACACAAATGAAACGGGCGCTAGCAAGGTTTTCCTCGGAGTGTGTATGTTTGAGAGAGTGTGTGTGAGAGTGACTGTGTGAGAGAGAGAGTGAATGTGCGAGTGTGTGTGTGTGACAGAGAGAGTGAGACTGGGTGCGAGTGTGTCTGTGAGAGAGAGAGTGTATGTG
The DNA here is from genome assembly GCF_901765095.1 of Microcaecilia unicolor. Classification (NCBI taxonomy): domain Eukaryota; kingdom Metazoa; phylum Chordata; class Amphibia; order Gymnophiona; family Siphonopidae; genus Microcaecilia; species Microcaecilia unicolor. The sequence continues at coordinate 242,581,053 of NC_044032.1, read as the reverse complement.
TGAGCATGAGAGTGTGTGCCAGGGCCCCCCCCTCCCTCCCACCCTCTGAGTTCCAGGGTCGTCCCCCCCTCCCTCCCTCTGAGTTCCTGGGTTGTTGTCCCCCTCCCTCCGAGTTCCAGGGTCGTCCCCTCCCTGCCTCCCTCCGGGTTTCAGGGTCCCCTCCCTCCCCTGCATTAAGCTCGCTCCCCTGCATTCATCCATATGCAGGCAACGTCCTCTGTGCCCTGCCCCCTCCATCCATCCATGTGCAGCATCTCTCCCCTGCCCCCTCCACCTCCCTCTGAGTTCCAGGCCCCCTCCCTCTGAGTTCCAGTGCCCCCTCCCTCTGTCCCTCCCTCCCAGTTCCAGGGTCCCATGGAACTGGGAGGGGGACGGAGAACGTTGGAGGAGTGATGTCAGCAGGTGGTTATGATCCCAGTGAGACACATTGGAATGTTGGAGGAGCAAATTATTATATTAGATATATATGATATAATGATGTTACTGAAAAACTGGAGTTATTTCTGTTTTGTGAAATAGCTGCTTGTCAATATTTTAGCAGCTGTTTAGCCATAAAAACATGTGTTTTCATAGAGGTTTTTTCTTCTGCTGAGTGCTGAAGCTAGAGAAACAAAAATTGTCTATTTCTAGTAGTAAGTAATTTTACTGACTTACAGGTTGGCAATTTTCAACAGCAACACAGTTTTAACTGAACGCAGCTTAGAAAATTATTCTCTTCCCATATTCTAGCATGGAAATGCCTACTTTTTTAATTGATGAAAATAAATTATAGCATTTTAAATGCTTTTTTCTTAAAATAAAAAAAGACCTTGCCCAATTTTCTAGAATGTATGACTACGTTGCATTTTCAACACACAATCCGAGTAAACAAGGAGAAATTTTTTTTAGGCAACAATCCATTATAATTTTTTTTTAACCTCTGAATAGGCCAAGTAGAAAAATCACATGTACTTGCTGTTTTAATACTGATAACTAATATGCATATATTTACAGTTCAAAGAGAGCAGCATGTAAGAAAACTGAAAATAAATAAAATATGTATACAAGTTTATGCCTATGTTTACTAAGGCATGCTACAGGCGCGTTAGCGTGGTTAATGCGTGTTAATGATTAACGCACGTTAAACGCTAATGTGCCCATAGAAATGTATAGGTGCGTTAGCGTTTAATGTGCCTTAACTTTAAAGGTGCATTAAAAACGCTAATGCACCTTGGTAAACATACCCCTTAGTGAGGCTGAAAGTGTACCTGCCTGTCCTGACGACATCAGTATTAAACATAAGAACATAAATATATATAAATAAATATATATATAGCCATCATCAAGGACAAAGCAGGTGCTACTGCTTACTTCTTGGGTGAGTAAAACCACCGCAGGTGACCACGCTGCTAACTCCTCCAAATGAGACATGAGTTCCTTGCACTTCCTCTTCAGTTCTGTCACAGACTCACAGTGCACTGTCCGACAGTCCGACTCCTGAAGGCTGAAGCCTGCTTGGTGTGGTGGGTCCACACTGTGACACTGGAACTAAACTTCGTAAGTACAGAAGTATATAAGTATTGTCATATTGGGACAGACAGAAGGTCCATCAAGCCCAACATCCTGTTTCTAACAGTGGCCAATCCAGGTCACATGTACCTGGCAAAATTCCAAAAAAGTACTACCGTATTTTTCGGACTATAAGACGCACCGGACCATAAGACGCACCTAGGTTTTAGAGGAGGGAAATAGGAAAAAAAAATTTTTCCTTTTTCCCTCCTCTAAAACCTAGGTGCTCCGGTGCGTCTTGTCCGAGTTTTGGACCGCCGTCCTGTACTTACACGATGCCATGTTCCGTGGTGGTCTAGTGACATCGGGGCAGGAAAGAGCCCCCTCTTTCCTGCCCATCGCGCTGCTCTCCGTGCTCCTCACTGCTTTCGGACGGTCTCGGCGAGATTCAAAATGGCCGCCGAGAATCTCGGCACCCCCCCATTTTCCTCCCAAATTTTGGGGGAAAAAAGTGCGTCTTATAGTCCGAAAAATACGGTATATATTTTATGCTGCTTATCCTAGAAATAAGCAGTGGATTTTCCTCAAGTCCATTTTAATAATGGTCTATGGACTTTTCCTTTAGGAAGCTATCCAAACCTTTTTTAAACCCCGCTAAGCTAACTGCTTTTACTACATTCTCTGGCAACAAATTCCATAGTTTAATTACACATTGAGTGAAGAAATATTTTCTCCAAATTTGTTTTAAATTTACTACTTTGTAGCTTCATTGCGTGCCCCCTAGTCCTAATATGTTTGGAAAGAGTAAACAAGTGATTCACATTAAACGTCATCTGCCATTTAGATGCCCAATCCTCCTGCGACTTAACAACTTTGAATAACTGTGTCATCAGCAAATTTAATTACCCCACTAGTTACTCCCATCTCTAGATCATTTATAAATATGTTAAAAAGCAGTGGCTTCAGCACAGACCCCTGGGAAACCCCACCATCTACCCTTCTCCATCGAGAATACTGACCACCTAACCCTACATTCTATTTTCTATCCTTCAACCAGTATCCAATCCACAACAGGATACTACCTCCTATCCCATGACTTTCCAATTTCCTCTGGAGTCTTTCATTCTACCATTTTGCCCGGCACTAATATCAGGCTCACCGATCTATAATTTCCCGGATTGCCTCTGGAACCTTTTTTAAAAATTGGCGGTACAATGGCCACCCTCCAATCTTTCAATACCATGCTTGATTTTAAAGTTATATATTACTAACAATAGTTCTGCAAGTTCATTTTTCAGTTCTATCAGTACTCTGGGAAGAATACCATCCAGTCCAGGAGATTTGCTACAATATGTCAAATTGCACCATTACATCCTCCAGGTTTATAGAGATTTCATTCCGTTTCTGACTTGTCAGCTTTGAATACCATTTCTGGCACTGGTATTTTTATTTTTTTATTATTTTTGTTAAATTTGTACCCCACACTTTCCCACTCATGGCAGGCTCAATGCGGCTTACATATTCAGGTACTTATTTGTACCTGGGGCAATGGAGGGTTAAGTGACTTGCCCAGAGTTACAAGGAGCTGCCCGTGCCTGAAGTGGGAATCGAACTCAGTTCCTGAAGACCAGAGTCCACCACTCTAACCACTAGGCCACTCCTCCACATTTTTGGTGGAGCCCATATTTGGTCTGGGCTTTCAGGCAGTGGCATAACTACGAGGGGCTACAGGGGCCTGCCCCCCAAAAAAATTTGCTCTGGGCCCCTGGTTTGGCTAGCAGGGGTCCCCAACCCCCACCAGCTGAAGCCTTCATCCAGCGCTGGTATCTCTTCCAAATCTTCCTCGGTGAAGACCGAAGCAAATAATTCATTTATTCTCTCTGCTACGGCTTTGTCTTCCCCGAGTGTCCCTTTTACCCCTCAGTCATCTAGCAATCCAACTGATTCTTTTGTCGGCTTCTTGCTTTTAATACACCTAAAAAAGTTTTGTTATGTGTTATTGCCTCCAATGCAATCTTTTTTTCAAAGTCCCTCTTTGCCTTCTTTATCACCACTTTGCATTTGACTTGCCATTTCTTATGCTGTTGCTTATTACTTTCAGTTTGATCTTTCTTCCATTTTGAGAAGGATTTTCTTTTAGCTCTAATAGCTTCCTTCACCTCAGTTTTTAGCCATGCCGGCTGTCAATTGGTCTTCCTCCTTCCTTTTTTAATACATGGAATATATTTGGTCTGGGCTTTCAGGCAGTGGCATAGCTACGAGGGGCTACAGGGGCCTGCCCCCTCCCAAATTTGCTCTGGGCCCCTGGTTTGGCCAGCAGGGGTCCCCAACCCCCACCAGCTGAAGCCTTCATCCAGCGCTGGTCTCCGGTGCCGCCGCATTGGCTGCCCTGCTCTCTCTTCCCCTCATATCCGGCATGCTCCTTTTAGTGAAATTGAGCAATTTCACTAAAAGGAGCATGCCGGACATGGCAGCTGGCATTTAGAAAAGACAGTAATCATTGCAGCTTAATATCAGGGGGCGGGGGGAACTGTTTCCATTTGCCTCCCTGTACTGCAATCCTCTGTGCTTGCTCCTGTTATCCTCCTCTAGTTCATCTTACCAGCATTGCCATTTTGAAATTTATTTCATGAGACCCACAATAGTCTCATCTTTGATCTCTTGTTTGCATAGTGTTTAGCAGTCATTGCTAGGGGGCTAGGAAGTGACATGGCCACATCAAGTTTCAGTGCACACAGATTCAAGATGTAGAAATGTGGCTTTTAATACTTTCATACGCTTCATACCATTCAATTCAGAGAGAAAAAAAAAGACTTTAAAATATATGATCTTCATTGTGCAAGTGACACAAACTGAGTGACATATGTCTGGTCTGTTAGCAATTAAGACATAATGCATGTATGCAGGGTGCACATTACAGCTGTTTAGATAATTATATTTTATGCATGAAATGGCCAAACTAAAGTGCAGAAGTAAAACTTGGCTCTGCTAGGGCCTGTAAACACTGTTGTAATTATAAACAGATCCTTTAATCTCCTCATTTGCCCTTTGCAGTTTAACTGCTAGTGTGTGTGCATCATTTCTCTGCAGCACACGATCCTCAAACGCTAAAGTACAGTTCTGGGCAAAATGTGCCCAGTTGCAAAATTCCTGCAGCTATGCATCAGAGCAGAATACATATGAACTTTTTTAATCCCTAGCAAACTGAAGCTTTGGCCACTGGTGGTACTAGCTTAGCAACCCTCTCGCACTTCTACTACTGTAAACTTGTTATTGCTGCAAAGAACCTTCCCCTCTAATAACAACCCATTTCCTTTAGACAAGCTTGAAACTTAGGCAGTGTGAGTAGGTGAAGGTCCACTCATGTTATTGTAAAGAAGAGGCTTTCCTTCTTTCCCCCACTCCTTCCTTGCCATATATATCCTTGAGGCTTTCTCTAGCAGATGTTACTTGATTTTTGCAAACAAATGCAAATAAAATCTATGAATACATACCAGAAACAGCAGACAGAAGTCATCTTTATTACTAAACATGTCCTACTTTTTTCCTGCTCTCTCAAAACAAAATTGGTCCTCCCAAACCCTCTCACACCACCAGTACAGTTTATTTTTATTGTAAGAACAACAGGTTTACATTTAAAAACACATCACTACTTGCTATTTTGCTTCCTCTTGCTGAAACCTGGAAATGGCCAAAGCTGAACGTGCTACATAGAAGTCAAAAAGTTGTGCAAAACCTACCACACACACAGAGCAAAACACAATTAACCTCGCAGAGAGGCTGCAGCTGCTCCTTCAACGTGGGTGGCTCTGACAGCTGCACACTGTCAACTAAATAAAGCACTACTAAACCATAGTGGGTAATTTTATAATAAAGTGCCTAAAAAAAAAAATCACAATCATAGTTATTTATAACCCACTCAAAAGTGACCAACATTAAAATACAAACCTCAACCCTACAATCAAAATAAACATTCATGTAAAACCAAAACCAATATTACTCTAAGGGCCCTGTTTACTAAGCCACACTAGAGGCTCATTAGCGTGTGCTGTGTAGGCATCTATAATATTCCTATGGGCACCTACATAACACGCACTAATTTTGTACATGTGCTAAAATCACTAGCGCGTCTTAGTAAACAGGGCCCCAAGTATTTTTGAAAAAGAAAAGATTTTAGGCCTTTATAAAACAAGGCACAGATTGTTCCAGATCTGAGTATCTTGAAAAGGAAAAGAGCTCTCATGTTTCTTTTAAATTGAACAGATTTACTTGGGCTTGGGGGGATGTAAGAAAAAAATTATCTATTGATTAAAAAGTTTTCTTGCTTGATGGTTTATGGTTTAACTTGATATACTGCTCTTAATGAGCATATAAGCGAGAAGTTCACCATCAATATACTTGGAAAAGGAAAGGAATGCCATAAAGTGGACAGGATAAAGGAAAATAAAAATGGGTATTCGAATGAGTTAAATACATGGATACTACTCTATTAACATTTTAAAAAATGAAACAATCCACACATGCACTGGCAGCCAGTGAAGTCTTATAAACAAAGGGGAGACTTGATTTAATCACTTTAATTTGAAAGCCACTCTAGCAACTGCATTCTGAAGAAGCTGGATTTTCTTTAACCGAATTGCAGTAATATAAAACAAAGGCACATTATTTAGGCTTATTTTATATGTGCACTATGTGCCTTTATAAACTAAACACCTAGCCCCAATAGTGCAGAAAAACACATGCACAAATTTACAGCTGTTTCAGGGTGGGTGTTAATGTGTGCATGCACTCGGTGTGTGTGGATTGTCAACACTGTTGCTCCATTCCTACCACTACTAATCATCTCAATAGTGCTACTAGATATAAACAGTGCTGTACACATTCTAGGCACGTACTTTCTGTCCGTAGAGGGCTCACAATGTGTGTGTGTGTTTTTTTTTTTTTTTTTTTTTTTTTGGGGGGGGGGGGGGGTTATACCTGGGGCAATGAAGGGTTAAATTACTTGCCCAAGGTCTCAACTAGCTACAGTGGGAATTGAACCCAGGTCACTAGGAATGGGATCAAAGCCTGCTGCACTAGTAGGTTATTTCTGCTGTACACTCCTGGGAATGCCTATGTGCAGTGTATCCTTAAGTACATGTGTTCTTGTTGGCATGCTGTGCTTTCTTTCTTTATCACATTCTTTATATAATCACTTTTCTGAGGTATAATCAAAATGGTTTACAGTTTATATATTGCACTCAAATACTTTGTGAGCCCTCTAGGGCCAGAGAATCTAAAGGTCTTTTACTACAGTGTGCTAGTGTTTTTAGCTGGCACTAAATGCTGAGTCACAGTTAGCAAGGCTATGGTCAGACCCTAAACACAGAAGACACCAAGAATGGGTCCGATTGCACCGGGTACAGTGTTTGAAGACACTGGGAACTTTCATGGACATGGAAGGGAAAACTTCCGCAGCCAAATCAAATGACTTGATGGTGCCACAAAAAAGGGGCAAGGCACCAGCAAAAACAAGGGAGAATGTGTCCGAGTCAAGGCCTAAATTTGGCCTAATGATGTGGAAAACAAAGCTTATAAAAAGGGGGGAAAAATAGAACTATGAAAAATAAGGGAAAAGACAGGGCAATCCGAAACACGAACCGCACAAAAATAGCGAAAAAAGACTTCCAAAAAGGCACGCAGAAGCTCTTCAGACCAAGCTATGAGGAGGATCACAGACATGACCACCCCTCACTGTGGTAGGTACCACACCCTTGCAGCGGGTGGGAAGGCACTCGCATACACGCAATGGAGTGTGCCTCATGCTCCACAAAAGCCGTTTTAAAGCTTGTTTTATTTATTTATTTGTTACATTTGTATCCCACATTTTTCCACCCATTTGTAGGCTCAATGTGGCTTACATAGTACCGGAGAGGCCTTTGCAGGCTCTGGTGTGAACAAAATACAGGGTGATGTTGTGGTAAGATCAGGTTCATGTGGCACAGCTACATTATGGAATCGGAGAACGGAAGAGTTGTGTTATGTCCATTACGTGCTTTAGTTTGGTTGTGTTGCAGAGATTAGGCATTTAAGTTGGATCAGTGTTAAAAGCTCCGGACTGGGATAGCTTTACCCAAAAGGCCTGCTTGTCCTCAGAGAATTATTATTTGGCTGCTAAGGCCTGGCAATACATTGTCATGTGTTTCATAGTTGAGCTTCTCTTCCTCTAGGTGAGATTTTCACAATTTTCTTTCAAAAAGTTTAAGTTCTTCACGCTTAAGGACCTATAGTTCTGAGGAGAACCATGGCGGAGCGCTTGTGTGTAGAGCACAGCACCTTCTTTAGAGGGCCATTTTTTCTATGCCATCGATAAGTGTGCATTCCAAATGTCAACCTGTTCTGACAATGAAGTAATCTTTTCATCCACATGGGGGTAAGACAAGGCCTCTAGAAGTTATCAGCAGTCAAATTTCTCATGTTTTGAATTTCCTTCCAAACTTTGCTCAGGCCCCTCTGTTTTAGGTATACCTTTTTAGAAAATGATGATCTGTCCATAAGGGTGTTCTCTTGATGGCATTAGATTTGAGTTCAAACACATCCAACCCCTTTACAGAATACCAAGTCTAGAATATGACCCTTTTCATGGGTTGGAGATTTGATCATCTGAGTGAACCCTAGAGCTGTCATCATATGAATGAAGGCAGGCAGCAATAGTGGTGTCCCAAGTTTCAATGTGTAGGTTAAAAGTCTCCCATAATCATTAACTAAGGAATTCCAGGGTTAACTTGGTCAAGATTCAGCAGTTCTTGAACAGATGGGTTACGTCTGATAGAACTCTAAGAATTGTAAGGGCCTGGATGACTGCTAATTGTTTATAATTGAATTTGGCCAAGAAAAATACTTTGGCTCTCGTTGAGATCATATACCACCCTCTTTATCTGAGGCAGATTTAAGGCAGATTTAAGATACAGTTAATGATGAGACTTGAGATTGCTGTCTTCAGAAAATTTTTGTCTAGTTATGCAAAGTTGTTTTGCCTCATTTGACAACTGCAATACTCTTTTGTAGCCTTCCACATACTTCAAGAGCCTTGCAGGTAGCACAAACTTCTGCTGCCCATGTGATTGGGCCATATTACACCTCAGTTTATCAAACTTCATTAACTTGCCAAGCAATTGGAAGCCAAATTCAAAATATTAGTGTTAAGCATTCAAAGCCTTATAAAATAATGTGCTGGTTGATATCTCAAAGTGTTAAAAAATATATTTTCCAGCTAAAAGTTTAAGATATCAAGGAAAGTCCTTATTAGGTGTTCCCTCATTCCACCAGATTCAACTAGAGGGGGATCGTTCCCAAATGTTTTACATAGCTGGTCCAACAATGTGGAACGATCTTCCTCTGGAGTTTTGAAGTTACTTCAACATTTGTTTCAAGCGGCCTATTTTCAAAAAGAAAAAGTAGACTACGTTGATTAGCCAAACCAGTTGTGTTTTTATTTGGTAGTTGCAATGATTTGAATTTTATAACTATTTTTATTTTAGTGCTGTTTTACACTGATTTATTGTATGTTATTGTAATGTTTTAAATTAAGTAAATTAAAAATGCTCTCACAATGTTCTAGTGGGTAGGGAGCTTTCTATGAACTATAATTTAACTAAATGAAACCTCAAGAGTCCAGGGTGTCTACAGAGATGGTCTACCTTTAATGGACTCATCATAGGTTTCCTGCCAACCTCCGAGACCAACCACAGTATAAAAAACTCCAAAAGGGAGAAAAGACACTGTGGCAAAAAAAACAAAACCCCAAAGGATACTTTTCAATGGGGTACTGAAGATGGGTGGCCACCCTCTAGGGCTGCAGTTTTGGTCAATGCTCACCTGGATTCGATTTCAGCCGTTTTGTTCCAGTGTTAGAAGTGATTTTTGGTTCTATTTTTATGTGGTGCACCCATTTCATTTCATTTTTTGTTATATAGTTCTTCCAGTTCTTTGTATATTCTATTGGTAGTGATCTTTACCATTGAAGAATATCCTCCATTTTTTTTTTGCCACAGTGTCTTTTCTCCCTTTTAGAGTTTTTTACACTGTGGTTGGTTTCGGAGGTTGGCAGGAAACCTATGATGAGTCCATTAAAGGTAGACCATCTCTGTAGGCACCCTGGACTCTTAAGGTTTAATTTAGTTAATTAATTATAGCTCGTGGAAAGCTCCCTACCCATTAGAACATTGTGAGAATATTTTTCATTTACTTAGTTTCTATTATTGCTGCTCTCCAGCTCTTTAGGTTTATATAATGTTTTAAATTACAATGTTTTTCTTGTGACTCACATAGATTGTATGGATAATGAGGGATATAAATTTCATAAATAATGTGTGGTTGCAAGGTGCTCTGTAAACCATTAGCTACCATATTGGTTCTTATTTCCTACCTGGATGAAGATGAGGCATTCTGATTCAGACAGGTGAGGAATGGAGACCCTGCACAGTTTGTCTCTTGGATCAGGATTGCTATTCCTCTACCCCAGTTCCCTGGTCTTGGTTGATGCAGGACAGTGAATGCTGTGGGGGGCATAGTTCAGTCAATGGAAGTCCTCTGCTTCCATTCAGCCAGGTCTCTGTTATTCCCAGAATGTCTAGGTGGTATTCACTGATGACATAATGAATCATAGGAAATTGTTTGGCATTTACTATGTCCAGGTTTTCATATAGTGATCTGTTAGTTGTAGGGGTGATATTTCCTGATCTTGCTAAAGCTGTGCAGAGGAGGAAAAGATTCTTGGTGCTCTGGGAGTGTATGAAGAACTTGGGAGTGCAGTTAGGGCATCTATACCCAGCTCAGCTAAGGATAATTTTATTTAACTATACCAGAACACTTGCTGAACTAAAGGAATTAAAGAGCTATCTGGATTCGGTGGTCAACTCATTCAGCTAGAAGAATTGTTTGGAATTCAATCAGAATTTAAGAGTGTTTGTGGTGAGCTATGTGTTTTGGAGTTAAGTTGCAGGAATGTTGGTAGTTTAGAATGTTTGAGTTAAATATTGTCAGAAAGCATAAGTGTGCTATGAGTGGGTGTTGTGTGGGTTTGGTTGTTTTGGCTTATAATTTTTTAGTATGGTTGGTGAGTGAATTTCAGGATTAGTATGATTTTAGTAGTCTAGGGAACCAAAGATAACTTCTTGTTTGGGGGTCAATTTAAATCCATTTACCAGTGCAGAGTAGGCTCAGCGTTTTGTTTGCACTTAACAGTATGGAGCTTTTGGGTTGAGTTTGTGGCTTAGGTTATTTGGGGTTGTCAGTGCAATTGTTATTGTAATGTCTTTGAAATTAAGGTCAGTGGGCTGGGATTCACTTCTTTATTTCTTATTTGAGGAAGTTCAGCTGTATCCTAATAGCAGTCTACTTTACGAGGTTGGTAACTCGTAATCTAAGGAGTTTCAAATACATAAGCAATTTTGATTTAAGAGGGTTATCCAAACACCTGGATGTTAATCTTCCACTTCTTGAGGACACGTCTCATAGGGACTTGAGGTAGAGATATAATTATGAGATGATTGCATTCTCCTCAGCTTTAAGCAAACATAATGGTATATTGATTTTGGTTAAGAAATATCATCAATATGAGAGTTTCTCTACACAATGTAGATTCTTCTGGGGTTTTTTTTTGTTCAGGGATTTGGCTAGTCAGGTTGGGGCTACTGAGTCAGATTATATGGTTATGGATGGGGATTTTTAATCAAATACAGGATATTATTGATTGTTTGCTGCCTTGAACTTGATAAGGATAAAGTCAAACAGTCATTGCTTCAATGGCACAGCTGTTCCTCATAGATCCCTGGTGTGTGCAGCCCCCTGGGGGGAAAAGGGTACATCTTTTTCTCACTTGTGCATACTCTTGTTTGCATATAGATTAAAATTTTAAAAACACACTGTTGCCTTTTTTGCTTGAGTCTAAAATTAATTGAATAATGCTTTCAGATCATGAAGCGGTTGAGCTAAAAGGCCACCTTTTTGATGCTGCTTTTAACTCCTAACCCTTATTCACTTGTTCAGAACCCTTATTTTATCGTCCTCACTTTAATATTCCCTTATCACTTGTTTGTCCTGTTTGTCTGTCCTAATTAGATTGTAAGCTCTGTCGAGCAGGGACTGTCTCTTCATGCTCAAGTGTACAGATCTGCATACGTCTAGTAGCGCTTTAGAAATAAGTAGTAGTAGTAGGTGTGAATGGGAGTCAATTTTTCACAGGGCAAAATTCTTTGGCAATTTAATGTTGCACTGTTGCAGGATAAGGCTTTTATTGATGTGGTAAAATCTGCAATGAGGGACTATTTGCATATAATATCTGTGGACTAACTATTCCCCTCATGTGGTGGAATGCACAATTCAGGGAATTATAAGTTATGTAGTGGGGAAAAATAATTAAGAGGGAATTGGTGAAACTGGAAAAACTACAATAGCTGGAGCATAGCTGTTTGCTTACTGTTCAGACCAATGACAGGTTTCAGCATGTGAGATATAAATTACAATTTGATATTGAGCAAGGAGGCATGGCAGTGGATCATTTTGCACAAATCTTTGTATTATTCAGAGAACAATAGGTCTGGTCATTTGTTAGTATTTGAGGGGTCAGAGAAGCAGATTTAGAATACCAGTGATTATTAATCTTTTGGGGAAAGTTAATACTTGGGACATGACAGCATCTGTATTCCAGCAGTTTGAGGAGTTATATGCCTCAGAGGCAGATTTTTCAAGAGCAGATTTAGTTTTTCCACATCCACAGCTTACTCTACAACAAAGCTAGGTGCTCAGATTGGTGCTGTCGAGATCTGTAGTTCAATAAGGGCTCTACCTCATGGCAAAATGCTTGGTCCTGATGGGCTACCTGTTAAATTTTATTTGGCTTTGCTGCACCCTATCTGATTATTGCTGAGCATTGCTGGAGAGGGGGGGATCTATGGGAGCTTTTGGGGAGTAATGAACTGTGGTATTCCCCAAGCCAGGGATCATTCTGGGGTACATCATGTTGGATGCCAGAGGACGCATTGAAGGCGTGTTAGTTACTTGGAGGTGCTTTTGAATACTTTCCCCTGACGCAGCCATTTCGTGGCAAAACAGGGCTTCCCTGTCAGGAATTGATGAGAGTGCAAAAATGGATTAAGCAAGATTATGTACGGATACGTGGAAGATGATTAAGTTCATTTTACCATCCAAGCTAAGTAACGGTTTTCTCGTTATGTTCTATTATCTTCAGATATGGGTGTTTGAAAGGGTGCTATGGCATACACAGTATGAAAGGAGTTTGTGGAGTTTTTTTTTTTTGAGACTGATGATTAAGGAGTCAATATTCACCCTTGAGTCATTGTAGAATCTTCAGAACTGTGATCATATTCTACATGTTCCATAATTTGCAGCAGTACAAAATTATAGCCCATTTCTCTTATTAATATGAATTGCAAAATGTATGTTAAGCTTCTCTCAATGAGGTTCTGGCTATTTGCCTCATTTGGTGCATAGGGATCACAGTGAGTTCATCCGCAGATTAGCTTTGTATAATTTTTATGTCCTTAGGAGCATTCTTAGCATGATGCTTGAGTGGCCAGACTCATTGGTGGCTTTTAATAGAGTGGAGTTATTGGTTCTAGGTGTTGGAATGGTTTGAGTAGGGTTTACAGTTTAATATGGTGCAGATTTTGTATTCTGCACCCTGCGCTAGTGTCATTCCTTCTCCTTTCTAAAAAGGAACTAAGCAGGGTTGTCCACTATCACCCTTGTTCAATTTAAACCTTGGAGCCACTTGCAATTGCTGTCAGGGTAGCTTGGGATATTGAGGGGGTGCATTATGGGGAAGTTAGTTGTAAGGCAAAACACACAGTGGATCCAAAAAAGTCCTCTCACAATGAGTGTCTTCCTGAACAAGGTCTTTATTGACAGTAGCAGAAATGACCCGACACGTGACGTGTTTCGGCCGTGAGGCCTGCGTCAGGTGTCTATAAAATAATATAATATACAAAGACATGCATAAAAATACAATTATAATTAAAAACATGAATAAAAACTTGAACATCCATATACAATTTCTTGTACAAATTTAGACAAATAAAACATCAGAATGAAAGATGCAAAGTATATATAATAAAAAATATATGATAAAAATATAAGAGTATATGACTTTAAAAGAATAAAGAATATTGAATTATGTAAAGATATGAAATTGTACCACATAGAGATAATGAGGACAAGGCATGGAATAAAATACACAACATAATAAAGTATAAATATAGAGGACATACCTAGTATTATCTGTAGAAAAAAGTACCTTGTAGATCAGATGAAAAAAAGCACTAAAGCTGCTAACAACGATATCTATAATAAATATGTAAGCGAAGGCATAAATCACTACATACTCTCCATACATACATATACAACAAAATGAAATGATACTGAAGAAAGTGAAACATAGAATATATGGACAGGGATCCCAAAAAATTGTTTTGATGATGGAGAATAATGAAGAAGACCACACGGGTATGAAAATAAAAATAAAAATAAAAAAATGAAAATGAAAACAAGGCACGGATGCCAAATGAATCAGCAAATGTCAAAGGTGATGAACCATAAAATGATAAGGATGGGAGAAACAGAAAAAAGAATTGCCTGATATTACTGTGAAAAATAGCATATATTAAAAAAGAAGACCATAAACTACTAAGAAAAATGGACCATAACATAGGGGAACCACCTAACTGAAAAATAATATTACCTTTGCAAAAGTGCATAAGGAACCACATAACATGCTGGCAGAGTACACCTGAAGGCCATGTTTAGACGATACTGTCACCATAAAAAATATAAAATAAGAGTCAGCAAAAGTATATTGGCATGTAAAGATAAATAAAGCTGTGCCCACAGGAATGATGACAAATATCCTCAGTGTAAATCAAAAAGGGGGCAAAATTACAAATAAAAGGTAAATGCCAATCGAAATGAGAAAAAATAAATGAGAAAAAATAATAATGGGTGTGGGGCATGCTATAAGCTATTACAGCAGCCAGCATAGCTATCAGCGATACAACGCGATCGAGCCATGAAAACGCCAAAGTTAATACTGAGTACTGAAAAGTACGCTAGTTTATGTAAGGCACCATGCTAAACTCAATAACTGCACTAAATCAGCACTAATTTAAGTGAAGACTTAATGAAAGTTGGAAAGGCAGAGGAGAAATCGATAAAAATGCTTATCATACACAAGAACCCGTTAATACATATGAGAGCATATGAAGACAATATGAAACAATACTATCAACACGGAATATTAAAAAAATGAGTCTAAAAATGTATATTAACATCTAAAAATATCTAAAACTGTGCCCAAGGGAATATTGATGTAGCTCCCCTAGGTGTAAATCAAAAAAGGGGGGGATTATTGCAGATAAAATATATAACAATGAAAATGAATGGAATAGTCGGTGTGGGGCATGATATAAACTACTAAAACAGACTACATAGCTATCGGCATTGCACAAGATCAGGCCATAAAGGCGCCTAAATGACTGCTGAGTACTGGGAAGCAAATTCGTTTGTGTGAGGCACAATGCAAACCGCTATAACTGCATTGAATAAGCACTGGTTAAATAAAAGCTAACAGGACTCAGGAAAAACCAATGAAAATGCTTACCGTACACAAGAAAACGCTGTGCTGCTTTGTGAAACGAAATGTATGGCAAAACATGAAACCACCTTCAAGGGAAGGATTTATACCGGAAGTAAAGATGACATCACTTCCCCTGTGATTGGAACGAACCATTACTAAGGAGATATAGCACATGCGAGTGGTGGGGTCGATACTTAATGGTATGATCGATATAAGAGACTCCACTGCTAAAAAGGGGTTAGTGAAGACAATGGGGCGCACATAAAGCTATAGATGGAATCTAACAACAATAAAACAAGAGATTGGACTATATAAACCATGTGATCCCATATGTAGTTCCAGTTAACTACAGAATACAAATGAAAAATAAAAGATAAAAAATAAAAATAGCGATTCAATTGTTCGAATAATTTTGTAAAAAAATTTTTTAAACATATATATAGGTCCTCGTATACAATGTATATGCTATAAAAATAAAAATAGTAATAATCTTGAATGATGGAACAAAATAATAATAATGGAAATGAAAAAAATGAATATGAAAAACCAAAAAATGTGTAATAGAAAAAAGACAGGCGACTGGGAACACTGAACAAAAATAAAAGCAAAAATGAAATAACAAGGATGATCATAAAAAAGGACTGAAATCCATGTCCATATTGAGTCCATGCGGTGTGGCTGTACCTAATGTATATATAGTTCTCTGTTCTTCCCTTAGCAGTTTCTCATCCACCCTCTGTCAGCATCAATTTAGTCCATTTTAGATAGCACACTGCCTGTTTGCGCTTTAAAAATGGCCGCCGAGACTTCTGTAAGTCTCGGCGGCCATTTTGAAGCGCGATCAGGCAACAGCGGAAAGTCAGCGATGGCAGTGGGCAGGCAACACTGCCTGCCCCGAAGAATTTGATGGCCAAGGTAGGGTCGGTGAGGGACCTGATCGGGAGGGAGAAAAGGGAGCTGCTGGCCATGGGTGGATGGAGGGCAGGGGAGAGAAAAGGGAGCTGCTGGCCATGGGTGAATGGAGGGCAGAGGGAGAGGAGGGGAGAGAGAATAAATGCTAGACATAGATGGAGGGGAGGGAAGAGTGAGGAAGGAGATAAGATAAGGGAAAAGGAAGAAAGGAGAAAAACTGCACATGGATGAAGAAAATAGGCAGAAGCTGAGGACCAGAAATGAAGAAAGGAGGAAAGTAAAAGAAATAAATGGAAAGGAAGCCCTGGAAACGGAGTTAGGAGGACAGATAGCAGCCGAATTGGATACTGGGCCAGCATGATCAGAAAAACAGTCACCAAACAACAAAGGTAGAAAATCATTTTATTTTCATTATAGTGTTTGGAATATGTTCACTTTGAGAATCAGGTGCTCAACATTAAGAATCAGGTGCTCAACATTAAAAGTTTATATTTATTTACTTATTTATGGCATTTTATCCCACATTAAACATGAATTAGATTGGAACCTGGGATCATTTAATTTTTTTTCCTGGAGAGAGTAATGCATTGCCCCCCCCCCCCCCCCCCTCCACTGGCTATAGCCAGCTCTGCAATTTTGGGGGGGCGCAGAGTTGGACAGGGGAGAGAGCCTGTTAAAAATTTACCAGCACACCATTGGCTGCAATCCAGTTAGATTTTCAGGATTTCCCCAATGACTATGCATGAGATATTTTGCATGCACTGCCTCCATTGTATGCAAATATATCCTGCATATTCATTGGGGAAAACAACCTGGTGAGGGCTGAGATTGGACACCCCTGCCTTAGAGGCTGTTGAAATTAGCACCAAGTTAAGTTTGTGCTGGTCTTGCAAATCAGTTGTGGGAACTGTCATATTTGCTTTAGCTAGCTTAAAGCAGTTCTGGGGATAGGTCTGGGAAAGGTTAACAAATGTTCAGGTTGACCTTACTTATCAAATAGTTATCTTAAAGTCAGCTGCTTTATCTCATTTTCTACACAGGGATGAGGTCAAGCTATTGCTTTGCTTGTGGGAACACTTCAATTTATTTTGTCTGAATAATGCTGTTTTGATATTGAATGCATGATGGAATGTGCCTTGTTCGGAAGTATGAGGAAGCTGAAGCTATTAAGAAGCGAGGTGTTCAAGCAATTAAAATTGGAGCCCCTTTGGATGCTTTTTGTCAACTTGTTAATGTACAATTTTGTTGTGTCCTGCAGGGTGGGGTGAGTTCTTATATTTGGTTTTAATATAAATTAAAATACTGAACTTTAAAAAAAAAAAAAAAAAAAAAAAAAGGAAAAAGAACCCAGGAATACAAAAAGTATAGTACAATTCCAGCTCACATGTAGGAAATAAAGGGATCCCAAGAGTAAAAAAAAAAAAAAATTGTACCATGAAGGAAAAATCTCATCATCAGGGAAAATTAAGCAATTAACTGGAAAGAAAATACAGCAGACATCCTATGGGTCCTGAACTAACCTGAAGATTTTTAAACCACATCTTTCAACATGAGACTTAGACCCTGTGCAGCATTTATAGATTCTAAGACTATATAGGAATTATCCTTAAAAGTAAATACACATTACAAGGAAAAAGAATAGCAAGAAGTTAATGCCTAAGACATTAGCTCCTCCTCTTAGCAACAAAAACTCATTTTGCTTTTGTGTAATGTTAAATATTCCCACAGCACATCAAACGTGTTACACAGTAATTAGTTTTAAGACTTCAGATTTCTCCGGTGTGTTTATTATTTTGCATAAACTACACCTCTCCGTTGTAGTTATATATTGCCAACGGGAATCCTCATTAGTCTTAATCTTAATCTTAATTACACGAAATTTTTCTTATTTTTAATATCCTTTAACCAAGCACTTATCTTGATATCCGGCTTGTTCTACTGGTTACTGATACGCTCTACAGTGCGCTTCTGTTTCGTTATTTCTTCATCTGGAGCCAATCTTTAGTATGCCAGTTCTTATGCCCTATAATATAACATGTTATTATTACTTATTCTACTGTGTAAACTTTCTTATATTTTATAATTACTCAGGTACTCACAGTTATGTCTATAAGCCGCTTATCTTCTCCGTCTTTTTGTTAGTATATATTTCCTACAATGGCGCTGATCACGTGATTATATAGCGTCAGACGCTGTCATGACACCTACTTCCTATAGCCTTTCCGAATGTTCGAGAATGGTTAAGAATGTCTTGTTATTTGTTATAAAAACACTTTCCATTCTATTTGATTATTTAACCCTTTTGGTGTTAACGATTCCAATCTATATATCCAACGTTGTTCTTTCTGTAGCAATTTTCTGTTACGATCTCCTCCCCTTATATCGGGAGGTACATGATCAATTACAACACATTGATATTCTTTAAATTCATGCCTTTTTTCTAAACTATGTTGTACTAGCGGCGCTTCTTTCTTATTGAATTTAAAGTTGTGTTTATGATCGCTCATTCTTGTTTTTAAGGGTCTTTTAGTCTTTCCCACGTAAATTTTCTGACATGGGCATATTAAGATGTATACTACATATATTGACTCACAATTTGTTTTATATCTTAAATCATAAATCTTCTCATTTAATGGGTTCTCAAAAAGGCATGAATTTAAAGAATATCAATGTGTTGTAATTGATCATGTACCTCCCGATATAAGGGGAGGAGATCGTAACAGAAAATTGCTACAGAAAGAACAACGTTGGATATATAGATTGGAATCGTTAACACCAAAAGGGTTAAATAATCAAATAGAATGGAAAGTGTTTTTATAACAAATAACAAGACATTCTTAACCATTCTCGAACATTCGGAAAGGCTATAGGAAGTAGGTGTCATGACAGCGTCTGACGCTATATAATCACGTGATCAGCGCCATTGTAGGAAATATATACTAACAAAAAGACGGAGAAGATAAGCGGCTTATAGACATAACTGTGAGTACCTGAGTAATTATAAAATATAAGAAAGTTTACACAGTAGAATAAGTAATAATAACATGTTATATTATAGGGCATAAGAACTGGCATACTAAAGATTGGCTCCAGATGAAGAAATAACGAAACAGAAGCGCACTGTAGAGCGTATCAGTAACCAGTAGAACAAGCCGGATATCAAGATAAGTGCTTGGTTAAAGGATATTAAAAATAAGAAAAATTTCGTGTAATTAAGATTAAGATTAAGACTAATGAGGATTCCCGTTGGCAATATATAACTACAACGGAGAGGTGTAGTTTATGCAAAATAATAAACACACCGGAGAAATCTGAAGTCTTAAAACTAATTACTGTGTAACACGTTTGATGTGCTGTGGGAATATTTATTATTACTAATAGTAGAGAGCACAGAAGTAGTAGTATTTTGTGTAATGTTACAAAAATCAGTAAACAACCCATATCTCCGTCCCTAAGAAGAAATGTCTGAAATATTAGGATACCCACAATAAATATGCAAGAATGAGATTTGCATATAATGGAGGCAGTGTATGCAAATCAATTTCATGCATGTTTACTGTCAGACTCCTGAAAACCTGACTAGCAGGACAGATTTGGGAAACACTGATATAAATCCTTGGACTTGTGTTTAGGATATCCCTAATGCAAGGCTCTACAAACCCAGATGCCAGGTCACTGACATCTAAAATCAGACCTGGCACCTAGGTTTTGCCCCCTTAAGGCTCTCTTCCCTCTTTCTCTGCAGTACTTCCAGCGCACTTGCATGCAGGTGCACACCCTCCTCCTATATGATTTGTGCTCCATGTACTCAGTGAGTACCCCCCATCAGCTTTGTTTATTGCCATGTAAAGTTTTGTATTTGCTGACTGCTCTGAGCCTGCAGCAGCAACCTCCTCCCACAGCACACTTTCCATTCCTACTCCTTACCCCACTTATACAGCAAAAGAACTCTCCCCCTCCCCCCCCCCCACACCTACCCAAGCTCACTTTCTCCCTGCCTGTACTAGAGCAGCCTTCCAGTGCTCTGCCTGGACAACCTTACTATTGGCTGAATTCTACTCTACTCTGGTGCCAGCAATAGTGAAATGAGGTACCACACCCTCATTAACAAAGTACTGAAAAAAAACCCCTAATGCTTTGGTTAAACCCGGAGTACATCAAGCAAGCATCAACATTTCACAATAGATTAATTTCAACCAATGTGTCAAAATTGTCAATTTTTCAGTTAAAATTAAAACCCCTTTTACTTCTCACTGAAAAATGTTTTCAGTAATAAAAAAAATAAAAAAATAAAAAAACATTCAGCACACAAACTGCAAGAAAATATATATTTATTAAAAAACAGACAGTCCAAATCTCCTAATGCAGATAAAGAACAGGCACTAAGTCAGTCGTATATGGAAGTCAGGTGCATAATTGAAAAAAAAACAGTCCAAATCTCCTAATGCAGATAAAGAACAGGCACTAAGTCAGTCGTATATGGAAGTCAGGTGCATAATTGAAAAATATAAAAAAACAGCAATACAGAAGATCAGTTTATACCACAGAACTTTTCCTCTCCCCTTCCCCCCCCCCTCTTGTACCACCTTCCCATGTTAAGGAATGAAGACCAGGCAAAAATGGTTTAAGTGACCCAACATCCATTTATACTTTATACATGCGGGGGGTAATGGGACAGGTTGGTTTAAAGAACTTCCGCTTTAGTTCGGCATTTGCATAAACTCCACTTTCATCTTGCCATGTGTTGATGCCATACCTCCTGTAATCTGCTGGGTCAGTAAATTGAGAATGGCATTTTCTATGGACAGTAGAATATTCTTGTGGAGCCAAGTAGCGCTATGGAACAATAAGAATGACAAAGTCAGACAACACATGAAATAAAACCCACTGGCAAATCTAGAAATCTAGCCTCATGACAGTACATACATTTGATGCTCATCTCCTTTCTCCCCCCCCCCCCCCCCCAAAAAAAAAAAATAGGGATCCATAACAATAAATATAATACTGTTAAAGGGATATACAATATAAAATACATTTATGCTAACACAGCACAGTTTTTAGATGAACTGGACACTTTTTTAAATTTTTTTTACTTTAGATAACTTTCCATGCTTTATAAAACCCTACAATCCCATCCAACATGGCCACCAAAGACCCTGTTAACTTCAACAGCTTCCAACATCTCCAAAAAGGGGCAACCCACCCCTGCCCTCATTCCCTCTCCAAACAGCAGCGGCAACTCTGCTTACAAAGTTGAGCTATGATGAAAATAGCAGGGCTCAGCTTGGTCATCTCTACCAGGACAGATATGGAGTACTTTAACTTTTGAAATTGTCTTTAGAGCACAAATACAGATGCTAAGAGCATATTCTAACAGGCAGATCCAGCTGCCTCAAAGCAGCCCCCTTAGGACTTACACCCTGTAACAGAGATCCAATTGTGGGTTCTCTAACATTTACAACCCTACCTAGAAACCCCAAACAGGCCTACCAGACTGAGTACACTGCACCAGTGTTGCCAGTTATCCGGTCCCCAAACCCGCCCAAAAAGTTCACACCCCCATCATCAACCCCGCCCAAAACGTCATTAGCCCCGCCCCCCCCCAAAAACACACAACAGCGGAAACCCCCCCAAAAATAGCCCCAAAACCCCGACCCGCAGCGGACAAAAATTTCCCCCAGCGGGTCGTGGAAAACCGCCCACCTGGCAACCGTGCACTGCACAGGCTGCACACATCTACCCTCTGCTGAGACTGAGAAAATACTGGTTAGTAGAAGGTCTGCACAGGCTACTTGTATAAGAAGTTTTAGTGTTCAGTCTCCCTCTGCTGGTAGGAGTGCATAACCCAAGCGTCTTGAACGGTCTGGAGGATTGCTGAGGAAGAGCATATTCTACTACTACTACTACTACTATTTATCATTTCTATAGCGCTACAAGGCATACGCAGTGCTGTACACCATACACAAAAAAAGACCATCCCTGCTCAAAGAGCTTACAATATTCTAACAGGCAGATCCAGCTGCCTCAAAGCAGCCAGAGCATACACAGTGGCTCTTGATTTAAAGGTACCTGGACTGCCCAAAGTCTATCACTAGGAACTTATTCACATCTGTAGCTTTCAAAGCAGTCAACACCATACTTGTTCTTTATAGAATGCAAAGAAAACTATTTGGAAAATACAGAATTTTTGCAATTTTCAAGTAGACAAACCCTAAATACATACTATTCCTATACCTACATAAATTTTCATAATTTTATCATTTACTGGTAATCCTAATTTGCTTCAAATATTTGACAATAAAGCTAATAGCTTCAAGCTTGTGAATTTAAAAATAGGAGAGCCACTAAGAAAAGCAAAATTACCTTTGCTTAAAATTTCATAGCTGATAACTTATAGCAAAACCTCAGGCCTAGCAACTCATCTAACATTTTGCATAATAAGAGACTGTTGAGACCACACAGCATTTCATATTTACAATGCTGTAAATATAGCAGCACACTAGCTGTTCGTATCCCAAGGTAACTGTTAAAGTACCTGCCCCTATGTACCCTCCATGACCAGCATATCTGTCCCCGTCTCTCCTTATGTATTCCCTCTTCCCTTCCTCTTGGCATTAATCACCACCTCTTCACCTATTCCAGTGTATCTTCTCTCTATATCTCCCACTCCAAAATATTTTCTCTTTCCTCCCCCCCCCCCCCCCCCACACAAGGCCCAGCATCTCTCCAGCTGTCCCCTAATAGTCATCACTGCCTTCCTCTACCCCTCATTATCCTCCAAACCACAGCGCAATGAGACACACACACAAAGTGACCTTGTGGGGGTGAGGACAGGATTGATGCCAGACAGGAGGAACAGAATAGGAAGCCAATGATGGCACTTCACTTTGACAGCAGGTGGCCTCTACCATTAGGCAGCCCTGGGTTTTTGATGGGCTCGCTCTATACCCATTTGGCTTTGATGTGTCAGGAATCTGGTGCTCATTATCAACTGAGTCTCAGTAGCTGTGTTTAGCAGAATAGCTTCAAACTTCACAATAAGCAAACTGTGCTAACTTTGCAAAGATCATCAGTTGATTGAAAACAGCAACTACCACAGATGCACTAGAAGCTGGCCAGCAGCTAGATGAACCGTGCAGGTCTTTTTCTGCCATCAGATCACATTCATGCAATTAAAATGTACTGGGGACAAAAGCAAACAAGACTGTAGAGCTGCATTATCATAATGAAAGACATTTCCTTCACATGTGTGGCAGCCATGCAACAAAGAACAATGCACAGACTAAATACATTTCAGTTAATGTAAGCTATACACTAACATGCAGGCACCTTCTTTGGCCCAGCAGTGTTACTTCTTGTTCCTTGGACTTTTCAATGCAAAAATCAGACACCTTCCTTTGGGCTACAAATACATTGGACCTTCAACAATTTGCAGCCAGCCAGGGTTTCTCTTCCCTATTTTGAACCCCTCTCCCAAGTCATTTAGCTTAGTTATTACAACAGTCCGTGAGAGTCATGCATGAGGGCTTCCTCTAGAATCCTGCAAATGAACCCTAAATCCCTCCACTAAATGTCACCTTTTAAGGACTGGGACCCCTACACTCCCAAGAAACGTGAACATTGCTTCCACAGCCCCCAAGAACCTGACCCAGGAATTGAACCTGGGTTTTTCCCCACATGGCCAATGAACAGAATAACTAATTGTTTTAGGCTGCTATTTCTTTTTTGCCAAGTATATGCACTCCAAGAAAGGATCTTATACTGAAACTTCTGCATAATACACAATATTTTCCTCAACATATATTGCTCCCTCAGGTTACTCTCTGCATCAGCCCTGCGAGAACGTGGAAGGCTCACCAAGCGCACCTAATAACCAACTCAATCCAACATATTTCCTCAGCTTTGTGTCCTAAACTGGACTGTGATCAGCCCAATATCACCTTTCCCAGAACATGCTTGTAAAGTGTATAGTTTATACAAGACATAATGAAATGTTTAAAATCACTAGTTGGGAGAGAGCAGCATTAGGTGTATTAGGAGTGCACAGATACTAGTTAAAGCTAAAAGTGAAAAGGGAGATCAGAGTTAAGAGAGGCAAATGGAGAATGGTAGCTATTATGGTCTCCCTGTGGCACTTGTTCTTTCCATTTACTTTGGCTCTTTATGGACCTTTCCTAAGCACTTGGGGCCAGCTTTAGCTTTGGGCAGACGAGGAGGTGCCTAGGATGACAGCTGCAGTCAGAGCAAAATGGCAGGTCATGATAACTCAGGCAACCCAACTATCAGCACATAGCATGTACCCTACAGATGTACTATATAGTTAAAAATTAATGTCCAACATCCATGAAAGCAAAGTTACATTACTTCTGGTATGAGATTTTATACAATTAATTCAAAAAGGACTACGGACCTTTCAGACAGCTACTTGGCTAATTCTTGGACTATGGACCTTTCAGACAGCTACTTGGCTAACTCTTTAGACTTCCTCTTACTCATCCAGAGAGTGATTATCTATTCAAACACGAGCCAACAGTATATAAGAGGTTGTCTAAACTATCACAGAATAGATGCTTTCATGTAGCATGCAAATCGTTTGCAGAACATGTTGCCTTTAAGTAGGAAAAACACTGCCTTTCGCTCGCTTTGGCATCAACAATAAGAATTCATGACCAAAACATCTTGCTTGACTGTTTACAAGATATGTAGTATGCCAGACTTTTAACTTATATAGCAGAAAGAAAAAAAAGCATAATATAGTGGCAGAAGTGCAGAATTCAGTACAACTCCAGGTGCAACATTTCAAAAAGATTAAGTGCTTAGTGACAGTGGATTCTGTTTTTTTTCTGGAAAATGGTATTTAAGTTCTATTAATGGAAAAGATATCGCCAGACTGATTTTCACAGTGCCATGTAACTTCTAATCAGTATCTTCAGCATGCTAGGTCACCCCCCCTTACTGTGTGTAAAGGGACACTAACAGTCCCCAGGATCAACTAGAAGCATAGTTAAGCTGCCATACCTATCCTGTAAAGTATTTTTTAAACAAGCCCCTTGATCTAGTTTGAAAACCTAAGGGCTTTTCCATATTGAGCCATTCTAATGTCTAGTAACATTAGTATTCCTTTTCCACAGAACATGACCTTTGATATAGAGGACAGCCATAACCACAACATTGCCTATCAATATTACTTCCCCCTCCCCTAATTTAATCAGGAGTACAGTGTGCAAAAGACTGCCCAAGGAAAAAAAAAAAAAAAAGAGGGCCTTAAAGAGTTCACTGCTTGCATTTTAACCATGTTTTAAGGAAAACTTAATTTGAGGTGTGAAAATTTTGTTTAAATAAACTTAAGAGGGGCATATGGCATGAACAGAAATCCACAACTGCTCAAACCAGTAAAGTACAAACAGCCAAGCACGGATTTCTAAGGGACAGAGGAGGATGACAAGAGAGCAAGAAGTCAAGGTGAAAAGTGCATAAGTCTGCTTAAGTGAAGCCAAAGAACAGCACCTTCTACATGAAGAAATTAAATACAGAGCAACGTACACAGGCTGTATCAATTGACAAGTCTCAATTTTATTAAAAACCACAGATAAGTTAAAACTGTAAAATGTCCATATAACCAATATGTTTCAGACCCTCCGTGCCTGCTTCAGGAGTAAAACCCCCGACAACCATAAAGGTTTCAAAACAAAACAAAAAAACCCTTACTTTGTTACCCCATAGAGACCTCTAAGTTATGTCTTAGGTTTGAGAACCTCTAACAAAAACTGCCCCTGAAGAATGTACTAAAGTACTGAAACATGTTGAGCATATATAGACATTACATTTATGGTTTCCACTTTATAATCTATGGTTTAAAAAAAAAATACAACCTGTGTATGCTGCTCCATTGCTCTGTATTTTGATATCCTGTGAACAGCTATTTTGGACCTCCTTTTTCTACAAAATTAAATACATCTTAGTAATTATGCATTAGAATTTGTACAGTTTGCTAGCACAAACGCTCTGTACCACAGAAAGGCAATATTATTTATATCCCACATTTTCCTGCATAGCAGTAGGCTCAATGTGGCTTACAGGTTCCAGAAAGGAGAGTACCAACTCCGGGAATATATACAGAGTGGAAAATACAGAGTAACAGTAGGTGCAAGGAAGCTGATAAGGTTCTGGAAAAGAGAATACAACTCAAGGATGAATATATAGTAGCATGTACAGAGAAGTAATCCCAATGAGGCTAATAAGTCTGTGGGGATGGGACTACAGCCTCTAGTGAGCAATACAGAGTAGGATAAGGGTAGAAGTACACTTAATTTAATTGGAGTGGTAAAATTCATACAGTTTGAAGTAATAGGATTATGTGGAAGGGGTATTGTTCATTTCTTAGATCGAAAGATGTGATGCATTGTTCATGAATTACTTCGGGTCTGCTGGGTAGGCTTTCTGGAAGAGGTGAGTCTTGAGGTCTTTTAGAAATTTTAGATGGGTGTTAACAGTTCTAGTGTTTCTAGGTAAAGCGTTCCAGAGTTTATTTATTTAGGTCATTTATACCCCGCCTTTTGCCGCATTTTGGCAGCCCCAAAGCGGCTTACAATGAACTAATGAAATAATTACAATGAGAATTGAGAGGGTAGAAGGAACAGAGAGGAAGGAAGGGAATATAAATACAACCTTAAAACAAATAAGTAGGCAGGGAAATGAAAGCAAAAAATAGGAGGAAGGAAGGAAAGGGCCAAAATCAGGTCTTGACTCGCTGAGACTCATTAAGGCAGGCAAACAGGAGAGCAAAGCCGAGAAGGTAGTGACAGATGCCTGAGACAAGCAGTGTGGGTGACGACCGTGGCCTGCGGGAGACATTGGAAAGGCTGGTGAAGAATTGGGACACAAAGGCGCCAGGGAAGTGCTGACTGAGCGGCGTCAAACAGCCATCTTGCAGATTGGCATTGCGTTGAACCGGCAGTGCTGAGGATGAAGATGAACATGGAGAACACCGGTGCAAATGTAGGAAAAGCTGGATGCATATGTTGATTTGTATTTTAGTCCTTTACAGGTTTAAAAATGTTCTTGATTCGATGTTTCTAGTTGGTAAGTCAATAAGTTCAGTCATGTAGATTGGGGCCAGGCTATGGATTATTTTGTGGACCAGAGTGCAAATTTTGAAGGCTATTCGTTCCTTGATTGGTAGCCAGTGCAGTATTTCGCGAAGGGGTTTAGCACTTTCGAATCTTGTCTTTCCGAAAACGAGTCTAGCTGCCATGTTCTGCACGGTCTGGAGTTTCCTTAAGATCTGTTCTTTGCATCCCACATATACGGCGTTACAGTAGTCAACATGTGATAGTACAATTGTTTGAATTATGTTACGGAAAGTTTCCCTTAGGAAGAATTAATTCGTTTGAGTTTCCACATTACATGGAACATTTTCTTTG
This sequence comes from Microcaecilia unicolor, assembly GCF_901765095.1. Classification (NCBI taxonomy): domain Eukaryota; kingdom Metazoa; phylum Chordata; class Amphibia; order Gymnophiona; family Siphonopidae; genus Microcaecilia; species Microcaecilia unicolor. The sequence continues at coordinate 242,553,600 of NC_044032.1, read as the reverse complement.
TGGTGGCAGACCCATGACCCTTTAAAAAATGTAAAAAACTAAAAATTGCAGGTGCAATAAAGCCAATATACACTTTTAAAAAATTGGAAATAAGTAAATATTGCAGGTGAAAGAAAAGTTTGAACAACTTTCTCAGCTGAGTCATTAAACCTTTTCAACCATGAACGGCTGTGGCATTCCTAGGGGGGGGGGGTGCCACACGCCTGTCTGCTCCGCTCGTTCCATGCTCCCTCTGCCCTGGAACAGGTTACTTCCTGTTCCAGGGCAGAGGGAGCATGGAACGAGCGAAGCTGACAGGCACACGGCACCCCCTCCCCCAGCAGGTAAAAATGCACCCGGGGGGGGGGGGGGGTCGCACCGGCGATCCACCCCGGGTGTCAGCCACCCTAGGAACGCCACTGATGAACGGTTATGTCTACTTTCAACAACCACAAGCTCCTATGAGCAACTGTGCAGAACTGATCAGTAGGTGGGGGAGGGAGGGAAACTGAGCAACAAGAAAGCAGCACCACCACACCAAGTAAACATGATTGCACTTTGTCTTCAGACACAGGCACAAGCGTGTTTCTAGATGTCTGAAAAAACTTTGGGCAGGAGTCGAGATGCCCACTGGTATGAATGCACCTTGTATACATACTGAGCCTAGGGAATTTACGCCTATGTTTAGTAAGTGGTGCTATGGGCACGTTAGCGTTTTTAACACGCAGAAATGGTTTACGCACGTCAAACACTAATGCGCCCATAGAAATGTACAGGCGCGTTAGCATTTCACGCCTTAAATTTACAGGTGCGTTAAAAACGCTAATGTACCTTAGTAAACATACTTTCAAATAAATTTGCTTAGTAACTAATGGGTAAGGCGAATACTGCCTCCATGTTTGCCTCAAATAATAAACAGCAGAGGCTTTTTTTTCTGCTTCAATTTGTGATGCCTTTTGACACTTAAAATGACCTAAATTCATACATACCTCAGACATGTTCCTCAAAATTTAATTCTTTGGAACAAGCAAGAAATGCCAAAGGGCAGACTGCCCCAGAGGCAATGGAGGATGAAAATGGCTCGTCTAGCTTCCCTTGTACTCTGTCTACTCCAATTGAGGCATGTGCTTGCACAGACACCATATTCAACCTGCTACATCCAGAACTAGGTCCTGCAGTTTTCCTACATACTGCTGGAAAGGAAGTGTGGCAGCTGGGGGAGCTAGCAAAAATGCATTGTTCTTCCTCCACTACTGTTTCTATCTGTGCCCAAAGTATGACCCAAGATGAGTAACTGGTTGAAGCCTTTAAACATGTGGAGGAATAAAGGAGATGAAACATCCATGACAAGAATACAATCAATGAAATGCTTTGTTGAGGCATCAAGGATCTTCACTTGAGGGGAAAGCTGTGCTAAAAGCTGATAACTGGGCATAGATCAGAGCCATAGAAACACCCTAACTCTACCTGCCCTCATACAGATTTGCTGGTATGCAGCCCTGGAAGTGGCAATAACATCCCAGGAACAGGAGAAATGGGAACTAAAAAAAAAAAAAAAAAAAAAGTTGCCTGGAGAGGTGATGATCAATACATTTAGGAATCTTTAGGAATTTTTAGGTATAACTTGTCTGGAATGTTTTTACGTTTGGGGAGCGTGCCAGGTGCCCTTGACCTGGATTGGCCACTGTCGGTGACAGGATGCTGGGCTAGATGGACCTTTGGTCTTTCCCAGTATGGCACTACTTATGTACTTATGTACTTATGACTCTTCCACTCTATCCTCCAGTGTTTCAAACCTCAACCACTATGTTATCCAAGTCAGTCAATGAGGCTCTCTTCCTACAATACTATTCTCACTCCTCCCATTCCCCGTTCTGTAAGGCATACCAAACCCCAGCCTTGGCTGACCTCTAGAATCCGCTACCTACGTACGTTCCTGTGCCTGATCTGCCGAACGCCTTTGGCTGAAATCCCATGCTGACTTCATACATTTCAAATTCTTGCTGACCTCCTTCCAGTCTGCTCTTTCACTTGCCAACAGGACTACATCTAGTTGTCAAACTCTTTGCCACATTGAACTCTCTCTGCAAAGTGCCTTCACATCCAACGTCCAACCCCCCCCCCCTTTCTCCCAGACTCTGGCTGAGTACTTTCGTGATACGGTTCACAAGATTAACCTTCAATTCTCGTCACCTTCACCTCCCCTTCCCCTAGTCCATTCTCTCAGCCCTGCCTCCTTTTTTCCTCTTCTGAAATTACATTTTCTTTCCTCCTCCAAACTGACTACCTGTTTCTCTGATCTTATTTTCACCCATCTACTTAGCACCCTCTCTCCTACTGTCATCCCTTTTATCTGTCATATCCTCATTCTTTCACTACAACTGTTCCCGATGCCTTCAAACGTGCTGTAGTTACACCACTCCTCAAGAAACCTTCATTAGACCCTACCTGTCCTTCCAACTATCACCCCATCTCCCTCCTCCCCTTCCTATCCAAGCTACATGAACATGCTGTTCACAGCAGTCTAGCATCTCAAGCTATTCTTGATCCACTTCAATCTGTTCAAAATTCTGCTGCACAACTTACATTCTGCCAGTGTCTCTATGCTCATATTAACCCTCTCCTCAAGTCTCTTCATAGGTTCCCTATGTGCTTCCGTTCAAACTCCTCTTATTGACTTATAAGTGCAATCACTACAGCTCCTCAGTACCTCTCCACCCTTATCTCCCCCGGGAATGCCGTTCATTGGATAAATCTCTATCTGTACCCTTCTCCTCCACTGCCAACTCCAGACTCCGCGCCTTTTATCTTTGTGCACCATATGCCTAGAATAGGACTTCCTATCAAGCTCCATCTCTGGGCCATCTTCAAATCTACGCTAAAAGCCCACCTTTGAGGCCACTTAACTCCTAACCCCTATTCACTTGTGCAGTACCCATGGCTGTTTTATCATTCCCACCTTAAGTATTTGTTATCCCTTATTTGTCCTGTTCAGACCATAAGCTCTGTCGAGCAGGAACTGTCTTCATGTTCAAGTGTACAGCACTGTGTATGTCTAGTAGCACTATAGAAATAAGTAGTAGTTGAGTTTTCCCCCATAGATCACCAGCTCATATATGAGTGATGTCACTGGGGAAATAAAAAAAAGTTACTCCATCTGCTGGTAGGAAGGGTATACAACCAAATTTTACAGGATTCTGCAGCTGGATGCTAAGGAAAACACATAAGCCTGTAAGAATGGCATCATATTGGGGCAGTAGTGGTATTTTACATGCACATTTGCACAGTCTGTGTGCACACTTTTCCACAAGCAGCACAGGGAAGAATAGGAAGGATGAGAGAGAAAGGGATGAACACCCTTTTGGTTCCCAGTGGTATGGCCTTTTTCTGGAAATAAAGAGCACTTGCAGATACTGAGGCCAGCAATGTGAGCTGTATACTAGAGCAGGATTTTCCCTATTCTGAGGCGCAGAAAAGCAGACGCCCCATTTATAAGAGCTTTTTAAAGCCATGCGAGTATGTATATTCAGTCCCTCTGCCTGTTATAAATAACTCAACAGCTGACTACAGACAGCTTATATTTGTACAGGCCTTGACTTAAAGTTTTCTTCATCAGACACAGAATGGGTAGTAAGCCTTAATAAAGCAGACAGTTTCCTTGCTTTTCCAAGCTTTACCTGCACTAGTTAAAATAGTACAAAAATGTAAGCATTTGCTGTCAGCTTCTATACTTACATATGATGGTATATAAGGGTAAGGTGCAACAAAATGAGAGTTGTAGGTTGTCTCCAAAAACCTAAAAAAGACAATTCATATCTGAAACAATTTTATGAGGAGAGTTATTTTGAGCAATTTTTATATTTACTGAGAATTTTAGTTATTGTTGATTGATATGTATTTATCTTAATTGTATATGCTGCGTGTAACCCACCTAGAACATTTGCAATAGTGCAGAATATACATTTTTAAAATAAGTTTTCACACTGGCCTTTATTCACTCAAATTCAGGAACTTTAGACTTGCTCAACTGCATCAGACCAAAGGCCTATCTAGCCCTGCATCCCATTCTAAAGCTTACTACTGTCAAAACTTAGAGAAAGGCTTCCCCACCCCACCCCCCTACACAAACTGGATATGTATACAGTTGAACATCTGCCATCAAAAACAGATTTTAGGATTGCATTAAATGACCTATGTTAAATAGCCTGTGATTGATTGCTCTGTTATACCACTTTATCTTAGTTATGTTATCTGCATGTCTAATGTCAAATAAGTTTCAACTAGGTTGTCTAAAGTTATACACATCTTAAAAAAACAAAAAGAAACATAGCTGCCCAGCAGTGAGCCAATGCCTTATTTCCTCTATTTTGAGGCAGATAGCCAACATGTGTTAAGGACAGTGCAGTCTTGAGAAGATTACACAGGGAACTGAGTTGTTAGACAGCAAGTTAAACCAAATCTACATACATATAAGAAAACCCCTAGAGCTTCCAATTATTTTATTATAAATAAGCAGTAGTTGTAGATCAGTCCAGCACTCATGATTTCACAAGCATGAATCTCTACATTCTAGCTGAATACAGCGAGTGGTAAAATCCCAGTGCTGCTTATAGGAGGAGGCAACAGTAAGCCAACTTGAAATGTGTCCCCAAAATGGAGATCCAACAGGGAGGGTAACAGCAGATTACTTATAATAACTATCTCTAGAGATGACCAATAGGGTCAAAAATTACATCCTGAGGTATGGCATGAAGACAGGACACTTCAATGAGACTATTACAATTTCCAAAATCAGCCAAGGGTCCTGAAAAGTTTATAGGACTAGTACCTTTCAAAGGCACATTCACATCACATTTTCATTTGAACCCTTCCCTTGTACCTCTATTAAATGACAAACCAACAAACCACCAAATAGATAAATCTATTGTATTCAATTTATGCATTTGCTAGTTATTTATAAATGTTCCATAGTTTTTTTTTCCTTCCTTTGGATTTTATACATTCATGATTCATTGAATATGATTGTCTGTTCTGTAGTTGTATGAAACCCAGCATACTTAATTTAAATTTTTAAATACCACTCAATTCGAGGTGGTTTCCAAAGCATAAAAACAAAAAATGTAAAAAAAACAAAACAAAACAAAACAGAAATTTAACATTAACTGATAAAACAAGCATTATACCTGCAGCAGTTAAATACTGCAACTCTCCATCATAGCAGCTGCCTTAAGTATTAGCAAATACATGAGTAAACATACACCTTGAGTTGTTTTCTAAACTGCTTAATAGAAACTTACAGTGCCACAGGTAATGCGCTCCACAAACAGCCCCTCTATATAAAAAATAGAGGAATATATATCCAACCAACCATGTTGAAAAATGGATCAACCAACAATTTCTCTCCTCAAAGATTGAGATCTATCTACAGATCTTCAACTTGCTACAGTCAAAGGAACATAGTCATTCAAGATCAAAACTTTAAACTGTATCCTCCAGACTATGGAAGCCATGTAATCCCTTCAAGTGAAATATGGTCACTTTCATATGCATATTTGTCATTTACTCCTGCTGGTTTTATGTTAATTCATTAAATTTTTCATTTTTATTCTTTGTTTTTTTATCTACGGTGTTGACTAATTGTATGGGACTGCCCCTATTTCTTAAATTAGACTACTGATTTGTGTTAGAACCATCTACTAATCCAGTAATGTTGGTTCTTATTTCTTTATATTTTCATGTAGCGACATTTATTGTAAGCCCCTAATATATATCTGTCCATTTTTCAACACCATGTCATCATAGTATATAATATTTTAAATCAATTGTTTCACTCAAACCAGTTTTGTTTACCATTGTTTTAAACTGTACTATTTGTATTCATGTTGATTTTATTTTTGTTCTGTGCCTGACGCAGGCAATTTGCTGAATCAGGGTCTGTGTAGGTCTTTAATAAAATTAGTTCTATACACCAATCCTTGAGGCTGCCTGCTTTCCAGTATGTTCCATACTTTTGTGCTTGTCAATCTTTCTTTGATGCTTGCATGTTTGAAAGTACAATGATCCCTATTTGATATCATGGATCAAGTCCATTCAGGCTACAATCTCTACCCACAGTGCACCACCTGATTGCTTTAACGCACATTTTCATGTGATCTGAGGGATGGCGTGGCAGAACAGCTCCATAACCTCTCTCAGGTCGCCCTGTGTCTCTAGAAAGAAGCAACAAAATGATTAAATTGGAGGTGAATAGTTATAATTCTTTCTTCTGAAATTAAACAATGAACATGTTCAGCAAGAATCATTACCATCGCCATGTTTCAAACAAACATAACTCTGGTTAAAACTAAATTTTCTACTTCAGGAGAAATTACAGGTTTCAATTTTGATTTTTTTCTTCATCTAAAGTCAGTTGTGAACAAAAGTAGATCAGCGTAAGCCTAGATTTACATTAAACTATGACACACTGCTATACTGCAAAGTGTAATTAAAGCATAAACAGTGGACTCCAAAAAGGGACTGTTAAAGAACCATACAGTTTTGATAATAATTAAACAGTCTCTGGCTAAATTAGCCCCAGATACTCAATACTGGAGCATATTTGGGCACCAGCACAGAACACCGACTGCCTGGGGGGGGGGGGGGGGGGGGGGCGGAGAAGGTCTTGGCTGATAATCAGCTGGAACCTGCTTAAAGGCAAGATTACATTTTCCCCCCTTTCACTTCCCCAAAAGAAGCCTCTGATCCCTCATTGTCAATATAGTGAGGACAATGAGAGCCAAAGCAAGGGAAAAACCCTATTGAAAAAGGGAAAGCTAGCAGGGAGCTTAAAAAAAATTAAGAAAAAAAAAAAGTGATGGTTCCTAGGAATTAGAAACCAAGAAAAAAAAAAAAATAGATTTATGACATCTCTCTTCATCTGTGTCAAGTCTCATACCACCAACTGGATGCTTCTGAAGCTCCTGAATTAGTGATCTGAGGCTTAACAGGAAGAGGGGGGGGGGGGGGGGACAAAACTTTCCTGGTATTTGTTTTTCAAGACTTCACCAGAAACCAGGCTTGTTTCTTCCAGATAATAGACAAAGATATTTCTCTTCCTTTCTAATTTTAGAGCAGTTTACTTTTCTTGATGATCCTGTCTTTTCCTCCATGTCACCAGTAAAATTTGATCTTGCCCACTAGTATTTATATGTACAGCACATTTCCAGAAAACAGAACTTACAGAAACTAATGATTTTACAGAGATTATGGATGTTAAGAAACATTACCTCTTGAAAACAGCTGTATGAAAGTTATCTATATTGACCAAGGGCTTGTGTATCTCTTTCTCTTCATAATCTTTCTTTAAAGATATCTGAGATAACTGCTGATCTGTTGTAGTGCTCCAGTCCTGAACAGACATTAATGAAATAAAAAGCCAGCATCAGTCAATGAGGTGTTTAAAACTACAAACTATTACCACATAACTATTTCATGCAACCCTAATTTGGACTATCAGTGTTACCAAAAATCCCCATATTCTGCAATACTATCCATTAAATTCGGAAGGGATTTCTGGGGATCAATCAAATGCACTAAGAGATCGTCCGCGAAGGCAGAGATTTTGAAACCATGGTGCCCCATATCCACTCCCCTAATGTCCGGATTCGAAAGAATTTCCCGGATCAAAGGGGAAATAGAGGACAAATAATAGAGGTGAGAGCGGACAAACCTGTCGTATCCCCCGCTGAATATTTATAGGTTCTGAAAGGACCTCATTCACCCAGACCTTTGCTCGTGGGGCCGCGTATAAGGCTCATATCGCTGTAACCCATAATCCCCTAAAGCCATATTTCTCTAAAGTAGCAGTCCCAGTTCACTCTAGCAAACGCCTTCTCTGCGTCAAAACTGATGAGCAGAGAAGGCGTTCCTCGTCTTTCCACCCAGTCCATCGAGGCCGAGATTTTCCGCATGTTTTTGGCAATTGTTCGCCCTCTAACAAAGCCACTTTGGCTTTCTTCTATGAGAGATGGCAATATCACCGCCAATCTGTTAGCCAACAATTTTGCGAACATTTTAGCCACCACATTCAGCAATGATATTGGTCTGTAGGACGATGTTTTTTCTGGGTCTCGGCCCAGTTTCAATACCACTACCCGAACTTTTTAGGGAATCTGACATGCTCTCGGTCTCTACAAACTTATTGAATAAAGCTGTCAGGGCCGGTACCACTTGTTCCAAAATTTTATAGAATTCATATCTAAACCCATCCAGGCCCGGTGCCTTAAGTGTAGCCCCCTGTTTTATGACTCTGGACACATCTTCTTCCGTAATCTGTTGATTTAAGCGGGATCTCTGCGAGTCGGTTAAACTTGGAAGATTCCTTTCCTCTAGATATGTATGACTAATTCCCCCTCCGATGATCTAGCATATAGCGCTCCATAATAGTGTCTGAATGTTTCTGCTATTTCCTCATCTGATCTAACTAAGTTCCCCCCCCCCCCCCCCCCCCCCCCCCCCCCACCATATTCCTAATCTGCAATATTTTCTGCTTCCCCATTTTCCGGTTCACCAGGTTAGCCAGCACTCTCCCTTGCTTACTGCCATGCAGGTAAAATTGATATTTATAATACTGTATAGATTTCATTGCGCGTTCATGCAGCAAGGTATTAAGGGAGGCTTGGAGCGCTAATAAATGTTCTTTATTTTGTAAAGTCTGCCTGATGCCCCACTGTCTTCGAGCTTTCCCGATTTGATAACCGACGTAAGATTTCCTTGTCTCTCATCTTCCACTTGTGACTTGAGTAAGCTATTATCACTCCCCTAAGAACCGCTTTTGCTGTTTCCCAAAACAAATCGGATCTGTTTGGTGAGCAGCATTGTGCAGCTGGAATTCTGCCTAGTGATGCATTGTGTTCTCGAAAATCATCATGTACCAAGCCTAGGGGAAATTGCCAGGTAAGCCCTCTGCCTTCTCCTGTTGGAGCCTTCAAGGTCCACCAGATATAGGCGTGATCTGAAACCCCATATGGTCCAATTCCTGCATTTTGCGCCTTGGAAAAGAGGGTTTTAGATAAGAGCCAGTAATCTATTCGGGATTGGGAAGAGTGTGCATTCCGTTTCAGTCGGGTGCAGCATTCTCCACACGTCAATTGGGATTCCTTTTAAACCCGATTCTTTGCCAGCCCTCTGTCCTCTCGATGTATCTATACTTGGATTGTGCACCCCATTAAAGTCTCCTCCCATAATGACTTGAGCATTTCCCTGTTTGGCTATTTTGTGAACCAGCGATCTATAAAAGGCCCGATCATAAACATTGGGGGCACATATATTTGCTAGCAAAAACTCCTGTTTATTGATCACTACTTTGGCTATAATATATCTACCATCCTCTGCACGCCAACAATTTCGGATCTGTAATTCCAGCGTTTTCCTAAAGAGTATCATCACTCCCGCCCTCCTATGCTGTGCCCCACCCACCATTTGTTAAATTTAGCATGTTCTGTCGATGTCAGATGTGTCTCCTGTAAGAATACTATATCTGCTGTTTGCCTATTTAAAAGTTGTAAGATTTTTTGGTGTTTGATCGTGGATGTTACCCCTCCCACATTCCAGGAAATGAATTTCAAGGGCCTCATCCTTCCCCTTTAAGATCTTTCTCAATCAAGGATTTATATTTTTGTCGAATCAGAGGAGTCAGCCCAGCCTCTAACTCCTCCACGGTTGCCTGATCCGCAACAAACATTTGAGGTGTTTATTATCCCGTCCCTAAGCGCTACCGTGGCGCCCCCTCCCGACCACACAAAGCCGAATCCACCCAAGCCTATCCCTCCTGACCGTCTTGTTCCCTTGCCCCCCCCGTCCCCCTATTCCCTCTACCTTCCCTTCCGTCTTCCTTATCCCCTAGAATCCTATATAACCTCTCATGAGGTTTGCCTAAGCACGAATTATCCATGCCCGGCCTTATCTTTTAGGTCCCCCGAGGAGAGAGAGTCTCCCCTCCTCCCCCCCCCCCCCCCCCCCCCCCCCCCCCCCCCCCCCCCCCCCCCCCCCCCCCCCCCCCCCCCCACCACACCGATCAGCCATCCCCTTCCATTTCGCTATTTTATTCCTAGCCTTCTTGTGTGTGTGGATTTATAATAGCGTTACCCAAATATAATCAAAAGCTTTACATCTTTAACTCTAAGTGTCCTATCCTATGCTTGCCTACCCTGCTTATTACTGCTTCCCATCTCCTCCATATTGTCATCCCTCCTCCCCCTCCATCCGGATGTACTCATGACACCTGTACCTAGTCCTTGTAGGAGTTTTTAAAAGTTCAATCTTGCACAACAGATTTAACCCACTTGAGTTGTTAGTCCTTATAGCTATTTATGAGTTCTTCCGTATCATTGTCCCCCCATCTCCGATTGCAGTCTAATCATTCATCACTAGTATACGTAACATCTTAAATTAAGTCTTTAGTCACATCTGTAACCATACATACGGTCTAGATGTCCCAGGTTTCAGCAGCCAGTCTCAATATGCTGATCAGTAAATTCTATCTATGAGTTCATTTCTTCAGGGCATACTGTTAATTGAGTTAGGGTGTGGGGAGATCTCAGTCATTTCCAGGTATCCCCTATGAGGTCCCATCGGTTCTAACTGCCCTCCGAATATTAGGCTCTGTTAACAAGTCTGTCCCAGATCCTTATCTCGTTATGTTGAATGGTTATTAATTCTTTCATGGGCTGCTTGCTCCAATCATCCCAAACGGAGTAGTCCAAGTTTGTGTTTCTAATTTCTAGTTCCGTCGGCCTTGCTATCCTCACATTGTATAAGATCTTGCCATAATGGTTAGCTTCAGAAAGTCCCGAGCTGCCTCTGGAGTGTCAAAGAAAGATGTTTTCCCATCTGAAAAAATCTTGAGGCGCGCTGGGTATAGTAGCACGAACTGGACCTGTTTTTGGTGTAAAGCAGAGCATATTGGTGAGTAAGCTCTTCTGAGTACGGCGACTCTGGAGGAGAAGTCCTGAAAGCAGAGAATTGTTTTAGTTTCATACTTTAAGGGACCTTTTGTCCGAATCGCTCTTAGGATTTCCATTTTATGGACGTAATAGTTTGATGACTACCCGCGGTCTGGCTTCATCCGGGCGTCTTGGTCCCAGTCTATGCGCCTGTTCAATTCGGAGAGGCCCCACCAACGATTGCAATTGTAATGTGGTAGTGAGCCATTCCTCCAAAAAAGGTCCTCAGTTTGCTTTGAGATATTCTCCGGTAATCCTACTAAGCGAAGGTTTCCCCTCCGCGATCTGTTTTCAATGTCATCCAACTTGTATTCCAGGTCTTTTACCTTCGCCTGCAGTGCATCTTTGTCGGTAGCCATCTGCTGTACCCGGTCCTCCAAGTCGGAGATACACTGACAGGATGCCGTAAATTCTCCTTTAACAGCCTCCATTTTCTCATCCAGCGCCTCCAGTTTAGTAGCAATCCCCTGGAACTTTTGATCCAAAGTCTGGTTCAAAGCCTGGGTGACTTCGGTGACAATTTCTGCCACCCACGTGGAGCTCACTGAACTAGGCCCTCCATTCTCTGAGTCTGGCATTTTAGATGTTTCCGCCACCCTTACTTTATCTCCTTGCTTCCGTGTGGATTTAGCTGCCATCGGGGTTAGATTTTCTCATTGCTCCTTAATTATATGCTTTTATCAATTGTCCGATATCGTTTTAAGATCAACTTGTGCAGCTGTTTAGGCTGTCGGGGCCCAGAAGCTCTCCTCGAACTCGTCTGTTCAACGTGTCATCACGTGGGGGGACTACAAACTAAATAGAATGCCCTGTTCTTATTTCTGAAGGAGGAACAGGGTAGACCACTTGTAAAGCAAGAAGCCTTTCCAGAGTGACCCCGACTGCCCCTGCTTTTAGACGGGGGGGGGGGGGGGCGGGGAAGAGGAGACTCTAGGAAGGCATCTGGCAGCAGCTGCGCAAACTCTTAGGTGTACCAGTCTTGGACAAGCTGATCGGAGGTAATCTGGGCCCATCTCCCATAAAACTGAGCTAAGCGAGCCCCCACTGGAAGCAGAGTTTGAGCCCAGAAAACCTCATTGTGCCAGACAAGCAGAGGACTGGAAGGAAGGACCTGCATCTCTACTTCCGTGGCGGGCACCTCAAAAAGATTGGAACAGTTGAAAATAGCAAGACATTTGGACAGAAGGTACTCTGCCCAGCCAAAACAGACAAAAATCTCTTGCCATGTCCCTACTGGAAAGACATCCATAACCGGCAGGCCTGGGACAATCTCCAGGAAGATGATGAACTTTAGTATCTCCTAGACTTAATTTATCCAGCTCATCACCAAGCAGAAAAGATCCTCTAAAGGGGAACTTAAGACTTAGCAGTATCAGCAGACCAGAATTGAAGCCAAAGAAAAACTGGCCTTAACACTTTAAGGTCATAGACTTGGAAGATGCCTGCAATCAATTATACATGGTATCTGCTAAAAAAAAAAAAAAAAAAAAAAAAGCAGAGTCCATCTTTGTCACTTTAGTATTCAGTAAAGAGAAGTCATCTGCATTACCTATCTGATATTTGCTTGGACCATATAAAACAAGCCCTGCCTACCAGAGAACCACAGATAGCTGCCTGGACTCCCAGAGCAGACATTGAAAGAAGACTTCAAAAGAAATTCCATCCGCTAATCTTGTACATCTTTTAGCGCTGTGCCTCCATCCACGGAACAGTATTGCACTTGGTAACAGCAGAAACCACCACAAGTTTAAGAATTGTCTGGATCAGGAACGGGGTAAAGTTGAACCACAGACATTGAGATAAAATGGAGAATCTGGCATACCCCACTGTTCTTCGATGATCTCTAATATCTTGATGCATAGGAGATATTTACCAGTTTTCTAATACCTTTAACCAAAAGATCCACCTTGCTCCTTACTGAATTGTCTTCAAAATTTAAAGTAGGACAGACTAAAGCTATGAGCTCCTGCAAGCCCTCCTTTTGAAAAATTCATACTACAGAAGGATACTCCCAGGAGGGAGAGTGATACTGAATCAGCAGGAATAGCTTCCTCAGAAAAATCAGCTTCTCCTATCCCAAGATCGTCCTGAAGGAAAGGCATCTCAGGGTCATGTCAGTATCTGCCTCTAAATCCCCGGTAACTCTAGGTCTTTTGAGAGAAGATCAGAGATCCCTGACCCTTCAGGAGGAAACACTGGAGAGGGATCCAACTTATGAATTTAAAAAATGCCCTATACATTTGCACCACAAATTCAGGAGGAAAGCCCCCTTCAAGTTCTCCCCCACCCCCCTTGCAACAACCCAGGCAAGAAAAACCTCCAAGGACTTTTCTGGAGCCAAAGAACAGAGCTCTGAAGTGGTAGGCTGTGATTGCTTAATGGCGGTGCTTGCCGCTTGTGACTGTTAATGGCAGCACTTTCTGCTGAAACTGGCGCTTGAGGTAAAACAGTTGACTGCCTGGGAAAAGAAAGCACAGCGCCCAAATCACACCTAAGCGCCGGAGCATCTTTGGCGGTACAATATTTACAAGTACCAGATACCATGAGGTCCCTGCGCTGACATATACGATAGCGTAGCTTTTCAGCCATGCTATGTCTGCTTTTTAAATAAAAGCGGCTGAGAAAGCTCATCAAGAAGCAAGAGAGAAAAACGCTGGCTGAATTACAGACACCGCAAAGGCAGAAAGTGAGCTGCTTTGCTTGTTTAACAGGTTTTTTTTTTCTCAGCACCGAAGCACAGTGGCTGTCTCTCCCTGTCCTTAGGAAAACCTTCCCTGGAAGAGGCTGGGATTAGTGCAGCAATGAAGACCCAATTAGCTGGCTGAAGTACACACATGGCAAAGGCAGAAAGTGAGCTGCTTTGCTTGTTTGGCAATTTTCTGTTTTTTTTTTTCTCAGTACCGAAGCACAGGGGCTGCCTCTCCCTGTCCTCAAGAAATCCTTCCCTCAAAAGGGGCTGAGGTTAGTGCAGCAATGAAGACCCAATTATTAAAACGCACTCAAATCCTGTGGGGGGAGGGATCCAGCCATATGAGTGTGACATCCCAGCCTCCTTAGAAACAGAATAAGAAATTAAAGGAATAATAGGAATAAAATTATTTTCCTTTTTTGAAGTAAAAGCAAACAGAAATAGAATAAGAAGTATAAGAGACTGAAGGGCTCACCACCTTCCACCTGCTGGATCTTACTATAGCTAGCCAGGGCTCTTATTGGCTTTCACGAGAGAGTCTGAATTCTCAGTCTCCACCTGCTGGAAGGAGTGCGCAAACCATCAGTGTCTTTCTGGGTCGGTCCGGAGGGACGATAAGAAAGTATCTCTTGGTGCTCCACTAACGAAATACTGCCAAGAAGCCACTGTGGCAGCAAAACCCCTCCTCCAGATGTTAAAGATCCCGGTGGCTGAGGGATGGACAATAAACTATATCCAATTGCTCCACTGCAAGATAAGAAGCTCAACAGGAGAAACACCTATGCTGTCCAGTCAGCTCTCAGCTAGTTGCAGCAGCAGCGCCCCCAGCACCACCAAGGAAAGTTTCAGGAGAAACCCCCGTCCTCCGGGGAGTGCCCTTGGAACATCCGCAGTGGGGACAGAAGCTCCATGTCCTGCTATGCCATGCTCATGTGCCATCAAAATCCTGCCAAAGCCCTGCTAATTAGTCAGAAAAACACACAGTGTGGGAAAATGAGCAAGGTCTGCGTAAGCATTTCCGTGATACTCTGCTGTGAGCCTGCCCCAGTAGCTGAGGAAAGAGTTTCCGCTGCAAGTCCCACGCACAGCGGCAATAATGGGTACACACTCCCGCAGCTACCCCCGCCAAAACGAGAAAACTGTGGGAAACAGCACAGACAAACTGCAGACTCACCCAGAGCACCAACAGCAGCCCTGTCTGTGTAGCAGTATAGTAAGACATCCATCTTTTCATTCCATAGCCCTGATACTGGCGGCACCAGTATCTCTCAAACCCAGGGAAAGCACAAGGCAGGACACCCAAACCACAGGCTCTAACTGGGGGTTTTTTTTTTTTTTAATTTGCTTCTCACAGGTCTCCCACTTAGCCATCTCTCTCCTCTTCAATTTGTTCAAAATTCTGCTGCACGACTAATTCTGCCAGCGGCGTTATGCTCATATTAGCCCTCTCCTCAAGTCACTTCACTGGCTTCCTACCCGTTTCCGCATACAGATCAAACTCCGCTTAATGACCTATAAGTGCATTCACTCTGCAGCTCCTCAGTACCTCTCCACTCATCTCTCCCTACATTCCTCCCCCCCCCCCCCCCCCGGGAACTCTGTTCGCTGGGTAAATCTCTCCTATCTGCACCCTTCTCCACTGCTAACTCCAGACTCCGTTCCTTTTATCTTGCTGCACCATATGCCTGGAATAGACTTCCTGAGCCAGTACGTCAAGCTCCATCTCTGGCATTCTTCAAATCTAAGCTAAAAGCCCACTTTTTTAGGCTGCTTTTAAGTCCTATCCCTTATTTACTTGTTCAGAACCCTTATTTTGTCATCGTCACTTTAATATTCCCTTCTCGTTTGTCCTGTTTGTCCGTCCTAATTAGGACTGTCTTCATGTTCAAGTGTACAATGCTGCGTACGTCTAGTAGCGCTATAGAAATAAGTAGTAGCAGCCTGGAAAAGAATGGAAAAGGCAGGAGAGAGCAGAAGAGTGGGGGGGAGGGACCTGAGGTGACGTGGAGGGGCATAAATCGAACGCCCAAGTTTTCCTGAGGATGTCCCCGCGAAGGGGTGGGGAAACCCGTATTATCGAAACAAGACGGCCATCCATCTTTTGTTTCGATAATACGGTCGGGGACACCCAAATCTCAACATTTAGGTCGACCTAAGAGATGGTCGTCCCCGGTTTTCGGAGATAATGGAAACTGAGGACACCCATTTCAGAAACGACAAAATGCAAGCCCTTTGGTTGTGGGAGAAGCCAGCATTCGTAGTGCACTGGTCCCCCTGACATGCCAGCACACAAACCAGGCACCCTAGGGGGTACTGCAGTGGACTTCAGAAATTGCTCCCAAGTGCATAGCTCCCTTACCTTGGGTGCTGAGCCCCCCAAAACCCACTCCCCACAACTGTACAACACTACCATAGCCCTAAGGGGTGAAGGGGGGCACCTATATGTGGGTCCAGTGGATTTCTGGTGGGTTTTGAAGGGCTAACATTTACCACCACAAGTGTAACAGGTAGGGGGGGATGGGCCTGGGTCCGCCTGCCAGAAGTGCACTGCACCCACTAAAACTGCTTCAGGGACCTACATACTGCTGACGGAGCTGGGTATGACGTTTGAGGCTGGCAAAAAAATATTTTAAAAGTTTTTTTTAGGGTGGGAGGGGGTTAGTGACCACTGGGGGAGTAAGGGGAGGTCATCCCCGATTACTTCCTGTGGTCATCCGGTCAGTTCGGGCACCTTTTTGAGGCTTGGTCGCAAGAAAAAAAATGGACCAAGTAAAGTTGGCCAAGTGCTCGTCAGGGATGCCCTCCCCCCCCCCCCCCCCCCATTATCGGCCAAGGACGCCCATGTGTTAAGCACGCCCCAGTCCTGCCTTCGCTATGCTTCCGACACGCCCCCGGGAACTTTGGTCGTGCCCGCGACAGAAAGCAGTTGGGGACGCCCAAAATCAGCCTTCGCTTATGCAGATTTGGGCGACCCTGGGAGAAGGACGCCCATCTCCCGATGTGTCGAAAGATGGGCGCCCTTCTCTTTCAAAAATAAGCCTGCAGGTGTACCCCCCTCCCCAAAGGCAGCACTGCTCAGCTGCACACCCCATAGCTACTAAACGGAGATCCAGAACAGGAACTGCAATCCGATGACACCAGGAGCTTGTGGATAGACATCCAGCAGCCTGCTGGAGAAAGAATACTGACTGACCAAGGAGCATTCCATCATATAAGACAGTGCAATTCAGTGCTCTCTCTCCACCTGCTGGTAGATGGTCACAAAAATTAATGAAAATATTAGAACCATCTCTATAAATGCACAGATATGCTTCAGTCATGGGGAAAAACTTAACGGTACTTTAGATAGGGAATTAAGAAATCTGAGAATCCTTGGTTTACAGAGACATTGCAGTTTTAAAAAAAACAAAAAACAAGAAACTTCTAGAACGTGTGAGGAAATGGAAGACGACTAGAGAGGATCAGGATTATCAGATCTGGAAGGACTATTAAGCAATATAAAAATTTATTATTGTAATAGGATCAAACGCACGATATGTTAAACTCTTCAACATGTGACATTTTTGAACTCCAATTGTGGACTTCTGACTGGCAAATAATTTAAAATTTGTGTTGTGATATTTCTTTTGAATTGATGTAATTTTGATTTGTCCAGTTCTCTCAAGTTTAATGCTTGTAATAATTGTTAAAAACTTAAATAAAAAAATATAAGACAGCCATTCAAGAAACAAATTCCAATTTTTGATAGAAGACTTGCCCAAATCAGGATTTTTAAATTTATTCAGAATTGACCAACATTGATAGAACTAAAATGTATATCAATCATTACAGCCTTCTGCAGAAGTTATTTTTTTTTCCAATTAAAAGTGACTACTATTTTAACAGATGTTTGTTTTGAACAACCAACACAGAATTTATTAGATGGCAAATTAAAGCCATAATAAAGGGAATTCCAGTAGATAGAACTCAGGACATGTTCTACATTATCGCCTACTGCGATTGAGTAGCTCAGGAAGAAAGCTTTGACTTTTGTCCTGCTTTCTATATAGGTTCCATTCCCTCCTCAATATTGCTTTGGCTTACTGAATTTATTAAAAATGTATTAACAGAAGGTATTAATGAGTTGCTTCAATTGTATGGACTCCCTCCCATACCTAATATTTTAGATGAAGATCTCACTCAAGTTGAAGTTTAGACCAGTTTGTTTTCCTTGGTTAGCAGAACTTTTGGAATTTGTTGTAAACTTCCAGTTTTTATCATTCTTAGAAGAATCTACATATTTACATTTTTCTCAACATGGGTTTTGTGCTATGCATAGTACTGAAGCTATGCGTATAGTATTAACAAGCAAGGTAAAACATTTATCCAAGGGTGCAGAGGTAATATTCTTACAATTTGATATATCAGTGGCATTTGATGCCATTGATCATGAGTTATTGCTCTTTATATTGACTAAAATGGGAATTGGAGGGGTGGTACTGAAATGGTTTTCATCCTTGAGTTGTAGATATAGTATTCATAAGAATGGGAGATGGAAACTTACTTTCTTCGGGTATTTCCTTAAAGATAGAGTCTAACTCTAAAATACTTGGTATAATTTTTGGACTCTAGACATATTAATGCACTTGAGAAAATCTCATTTTTACAAATTGCGAGTAATTATATCTTTGAGATTATCTGGATTCTGAACAGTTGCTTAAACTACTTTAATAATGCTACTTGATTATTGTCATTCACTATATTGTAATATTAACAGCAATTGTGCAGTCTTCAGCTCTTGCAAAATACTGCTGCCCAACTGATTTATGGTATGGGTAATTTAGTAAAGTTAGTCTTCTTTTGGAAAAATTAAATTGGTTAAAAGTGGAATTTCAATTTAAAATTGCTTATCTATAAATGCATTTACTTTAGTAATAGTAGGGCATTTGATACCATCCTCAGGTTTAAGAGAACATTTGAGAAGTTCAAAAATCTGCCAGTTTATATTCTATCTATAAAGAGAATGAAGTTGAAATCCATTTGGGAATGCTCTTTCGTTCCAGGGCCCAAAAAGTATGGAACAGTATACCAGTATCTGTAAGATTAACATCCAATTATGGGCTTTTTTTTTTTTTTTGCAAGGCTTATTCTCTTGGTAATCTGATTGGAAGTTGGAAATTGTCTCTCAGCGAGGTATTTAGTCTTGCCATAAACTACTTTGAAATATGTGGTAAAGAACGTTTTGGGAACAATTGGCAAAGAAAACAGGCTGTAGATTGGAGTTAGAACCCTCAGCATAAGTTGCTCAAGCCTGTAACTAATGACAGGGTAGGAGGAATGGCTCAATGTGCAGAGATGACTAGTAACAAAATAATTGTATTAAGTTCAATTGGCAGTACTTTTACTTGTAACAAGTTATATTTAAAGCTGTACTTTTGTACTTAAGTACAAATTTGGCCACTAGTTTAAAAAAAAAAAAAAAGTATTCCATCCCTCTACAGGATTTCCAAGCTATGTCAGGCGCAGCTTGCAGCTGATTGGGCCCGAGCTTCCAGTCCCAAAAACAGTTAACTGAGCTGGGACCAGAAGTTCTAACCCAATCAGATACAAGCCAGGGTCTGACATCACCTGGAATCCCTAGTCCCAGAACAGCTGCTGATTTCTTTGTTAGGCTCAGCTGCCTCCCTAGCTGAACCACACTTTCACTGCATGCAGGGCCCGCTTCCTGCTCCCTCTCGTTGCACCTCTGCTGGGCTTGAACTACAACTATGGGAAATGTGCAGGGTCCAGCTCTCTGCAGTGCTGCTTGTGCTTTCTGCGCCAAGCCCACCAGGACTGGTGTTAATTATCTCACCATGGTAGTTTTAGCATGGGTGAGACTGTTGCAGGGTCACAGTGGATGGGAGGGAGCAAGAGAGGGCTATATGGGATAAAAGGAGGGGGAGAGAGGCTATGGGCTGGGGGAGAGAGAAATCGGGCAAGACTGGTGTGTGTGAGAGTGAGAGATCGCTAGAGATGAGGCGATACTGAATAAGGAGGGAGGGGGAGAGGCTATGGGTGGGGAGAGTGAGAGATTAGACAACTGGATGGGTGGGGGGGAGAGAGCAAGAGAGATGAGGTGATACTAAATAAGGTGGAGGGGAGAGAGAGGCTATGGGCTGGGGAAAGTGAAAAATTGGGAAAACTGGGTAAGTGGGGACATAGGAGTCAACTTTTCAAAATGATTGGAGATGCTAAACCCAGTTACCCCTCCCTGGGCACAAAGGGTTTGCTCAATATTGTGGGTGCTCAAGCACTCACAGAGCTGAACATAGTGGAAGAGATGAAGACAGAAGAGAAAAACTACACATGGACAGGAAACCCTTGGAAAGAGCTAAAAAAGAATGGAAAGCAGTAACCAGAGACTGGAAACACTATTAGAAAAATTAAATGGCCAGATAGCAAAGGTAGAAAAAAAATTTATTTTTAATTTAGAATGAAGTAATGCGGTAGCATTGTTAGTCCACTAGTTAATAAATATAAAGAGGGGGAAAAAAAAACACCCAAAGAGTAAGACGACACCTTTATATTGGACTATATACATTTTTAACTAACTTTTGGACACCAGAACCTACTTCACATCAGGACCGTATACTGTTGTAATAGTAGTCTTTTCCTACTTTTTTTTAGGCCTCCAAAAACTAGTCAAAAATGTAAAAAGTTGGGTCAATAAAAAAAGGTATCACCTTATTTTCGGTTTGTTTTATTTGTTAATGTAGCATTTGGCATGTGTAAGTTTTTGAAATTTAATCTGCTCTTTATATTTTGCATTGTACAAAGGGACGTGTCACTGTCTTTGGTTTTGAACTGTATGCAGACTATGGTTTCTTGGGGGTTGAGTTTTAAATTTTTCTCTGGATATTTCTATTTTGTGGTTACTTATTCTATACTTCATGAAGGGCTACTTCTGTTCATGTGTGAAAAAGGCTAGGTATTCTGTTAGCATCAAGTGTCTGTAGGAATGATCCTTACTAATCCAGCTTGTTCTGTTTTCCAATTAATGTTCTTCTGCCCACTGCAATGCTGAATCCTGGAACTGGTGGATTGTGTCTGTCTACCAGCTGGTGGAGACAGACTACAAGCTGAAGTGAATGATACTGATGACCAGCCCCTCCATCAGCCAGAAATCCTTCCTCACCAATGAAGAACTACAGCAGCCAGTACTGTACCATAATATATGGCAAGCTGCCAATTCTGGTATACCGGAAGCTGTCAAAAACTCTGGTGCTTCCGATTACTTCCTGTTTTTTCGCTTTTGAGGCAGAACACACAGAATAAACATGATGGAAAGATACAGGAGGGATCCTGGGTTCATCTGCTGCAGCTAAAGGAAAGAAAATCAGGTAAGAAGGGATCATTTTACTTTCCTTAGCGCAGGCAGCAGATGAAATTTATTGCATTTGTATCCCACATTTTCCCACCTATTTGCAGTTTCAATGTGGGATACAAATGCTATAAATAAATTCATCTGCTGCCTGCGCTAAGGAAGGAACCGGTGGGATGTATCAAAGCAATCCTTAAGGAGAGAGGGAAGCAGTCACCCCTCTCACCAGCACCATCGCTCCAAAGGAAGCATCCGACCTAGCGGCCACATCAAACAAACGGCGAGTGACCGACTCACTCGCAAATGCGCAGTAGAGACTTCCCTCTCTGTCCCGCCCCCGCGTCAATACGTGATGACGAGGGCGGGACAGAGAGGGAAACTGCGCCGCCGAGGTTGATACCGCTCCCCACCCATCCGAGGTCGCCGCTACCATTACCCCCCCCCCCCCACCCGGGCCCTCTCTCCGCTACTAAACTTACACATCCATTCGCCGGAACGCAGCACGCACATCAGCTGAGCTGCCGTCGGCCTTCCTTCCCTGCCTGTGTCCCGCCCTCGCTGACGTTATGTCACAGGAGGGTGGGACACAGGCAGTGAAGGAAGGGCCGACGGCAGCTCAGCTGATGTGCGTGCTGCGGTCCGGCGAATGGCTGTGTAAGTTAGTAACGGAGAGAGAGAGGGCCCGGGCCGGGTGGAGGGATGGCGGCGTCGACTCCGGGGGGGGGGGAGGGGGGGGGGAAGGAAGGAAAACCCCAATACCAGCCCGTTTTTACGGGCTCAACGGCTAGTCTACTATATAATGATGAGAAAAAGAGTAGTGAAGCCCAAGTAGCCGCTCGGCAGATTTTATCCAAAGACAGAACCAATGTCTATGCCCACAAAGTGAACTGTCCCCTAGTAAAATGGGCACAAAATTGCTCTGGCGCAACACAGCCACTCAAAAAGGTAGGCCGAAGCAATGTCTCTTTGATCCCTCTAGCAATAGTGGCTTTTGAAGCTGCCTCACCCCGCCGGGCACCTAAAAGAACAAACAGGTGATCTGAACACCTAAGAGACAAAGTTTCCCTAAATCTGCAGGAAAATCCTCTTCCTGAAAAAACTGGAGAAAAAGAGGTTGATTGAGGTGAAAGGGTGAGATGACCTTCGGCAGGAAAAAAGGCACTGTCCGTAAGGTGACTCCAGACTCTGAAAATAGTAAAAATGGATCTCGACACGATAGGGCTTGGATTTCCAAGACCCTATACAGAGCTTTCAAGGTGAGGTCCGTATCAGAAGCCCTATGCAAGGCCTCAAAAAGCAGCCCCTGTAAGGCATGCAGGACTAGATTAGGGCTCCAGGATGGACACCACTGATGCAACGGAGGACGCAGGTGAATCACACCTTTCAAGAAATGAACCACATCCAGATGAGCTGCTAGGGAGGAACCCGACACCTGGCTGAGAAAACAGGCCAAGGATGCCACCTGCACACGTAGAATGTAGTCGCAGACCCAGGAAGTCAACCACCACAGGAGACCAAGTCAGAACAGAGTTAGAGTCTCTGTGCTCCTCCAGTAGGAAGACACAGCCCAGGGCAGTGAGCCCCCAGGTATTCCAATGCTTGAGACTGCTCTAAATGACTTGGGAAAGCTGATTACCCAGCCCAAAGATTGCAACAGAGCAATTACTCAGTCGATGACCCTGCAACTCCTGCACAGAGTCCGCTCAAGTCAACCAGTCATCCAGGTAGGGATGAACTCTTCCTTCCGCAGAAATGCCGCCACTAACCCTGGAAAAGGTGTGGGGAGCAGACTAAAGGGCAGGGTCTGAAACTGGAAATGGCATCCTAGAATGGCAGAACGGAGGAAACACTGATGCGGGGGTCCAAATGGGGGTATGGAAGTAAGCCTCTTTGAGGTCCAGTGCTATCAGAAACTCTCCTGGCTGAACCGCTGCCATGACAGACTGCAGAATTTCCATGTGAAAATGCCTGATCTTCAAGAATTAATTCACTTTGCAGAAATTGATAGGATAGGATGAAAGGACCCTCCTTTTTGAGGCAACACAAAATAATGGAATACTGCCCTGCACGGGTTTCGGAGGGCGGCATTGTCACCACAGCCCTGATCTCCAAAAGGGAGTGCAGCGTGGCTTCGACCACCGCCTTCTTAGAGGTGGTGGCATAGTGGGACTCCAAAAATATGTCACCTATGGGCGAAGCAAATTCTAGCCTGTAGCCTTCTTTGATAACATCCAGAACCCATTGAGCTGAGGTGATCTTGGCCTATCCTTCATAAAAAGTCAGCAGACTCCCCCCATTCTGAAAATTGGACAGTGGACCAGCACTACATCATTGGGAAAAGCGACCTGCAGCTGCTGGGCATTTATCCCCTCGAAAGGAAGAGCAAGGCAGAAAACAGGGGCGCTGGAAACTTGCTGTAGGATGGCCAGGTCGGTAATGACAAACCTCTCTAAAACGAGGCCTCGCAGACGCAGTCTGTGGGACCAATCTGGGCTTATCCTCTGGGAGACACTGACCTTTAGAGTCCCCCAAATCCACCACCCAATGGCATAGCTACAACAACCAGCGAGAAGACACTGCCAATGGCACCTGCCTAGCTGAGGTGCGGACCAGATCGTACAGAGGAGTCAATGAGGTAAGCCAATCCAGATTCCATGTGGGGTACCAGGGACCCCAACGTTGAGGCTGCATCCTTATCTTGTTCCATAGCCTGTTGAAGCCAACTGAGGCAGGCCCTGGCTGTGTATGAACTACAAATAGACTAGAGTGTTGTAGGATTGTTGTAGGAGGTGGAAGGCCTC
Source organism: Microcaecilia unicolor (assembly GCF_901765095.1). Lineage (NCBI taxonomy): Eukaryota > Metazoa > Chordata > Amphibia > Gymnophiona > Siphonopidae > Microcaecilia > Microcaecilia unicolor. The sequence goes on along the minus strand of NC_044032.1, from coordinate 242,529,807 downwards.
CAAATATTTAATATAGAGGTGGAAGGCCTCCAAATATTTAATATACAGAATTAATTTTCTCATATTGGACAGAGGAATGAAGGCTTCTCTCCTTCCAAATCATGAGAAACAGAGCTTGCTGGAATAGCAATTACACTTTACCTCCCCCCCCTCTTGCCAAGCCAGGTGAATTGTAAAGCTGAATTGCCCCCAATCTCACCATTAAGTGTGACTGGTCTCAGGGAAATTCAGGTGACAGAATTCTTTTCCCATGCCCCTTGGAAGTAAGGCTTCTTCAATCCAGGAGAGAATTACCTTCTTTTCAACTATGTGGAGACATAGCAGGTAAACACCTTGCAGAAGAGATCAAACACTGTCTCTCTCTGAGAAACAAACACTGTGGAACCAAGTGGTGGTGGTTTTATGACAGGGAGCAACATGACAAACTGGCAAGAAAGAAATAACACCTACCTCTGTAAGGAAGCAGTAGTTAGATCATAGGTTCTGAGAAATATATCCTTGTTTGAGAAAAGCTGTAAAGATGGACAAACAGACCACTTGTTTTCCTCAAAACAGATGCTATGATTTCTGGTTACAAGTTGAATACTAGTAAATCGATGGGTATGGCGGTGGGAGTCCCATCGACGGTGTTGGACTCACTGAAGGCTTCTTTTGCGTTCAAATGGGCAGCGAGGGAGATAAGGTATCTGGGGGTGCAAATTCCGAAACACTTATCTGAACTATTTGAGGTTAACTATCCGGGACTCAAGAGAAATAGTACGGGACCTAGACCGATGGTCATCTATGGGACTATCATGGCTTGGCCGGATAGCCACTATCAAGATGAACGTGTTGCCCCGGCTTCTGTACTTGTTCCAGGTGGTCCCCATGCGGGAGTCCAGGTCTTTTATATCAGGGTTGCAGGACAGTGTAAACCGGTTCATCTGGGATCATAAGAGACAGAGACTCCCTAGAGCGCTACTGTACAAGAGTAGAAAGAAGGGGGGTCTCTGAGTTCCTGACCTCTTTTGTTATTACTGCGCAGCACAGGCAAGGCCGGCGGTAGAGTGGTTCCGCAGTGATGAACAAAAACTATGGATACACATGGAGCAAAGCTTGGTGGGCTCCCGTAAATTAAGACATCTCATGTGGTTGCCGATGCGGTATAGAGGACAAATAGATAAATTTCCACCCGCGGTGCAGGCCACTTTCTACTACTGGGATCTTATGTTTGAGGAACGTCAGCCCCCAATCTCTGGCCTTGCACCAATTGTGGACAATCCGGGGTTTCCTCCGGGCGTGGGGGATACTACCTTTGGCAGGTGGGCGAAGAATGGTTTAGACATGTGGGGACAATTGCATATGGGAACCAAAGTGATACCATTTGAGAACTTAGCGGAAGACTATAGACTCAAACCGGAGGATCGTTATGCTCACTTGCAGACCTTGCACTATGTCCAGGGACCTGCCTACTTAGGATGCATGAAGAGGGAGGCTCACTCCATGGAACTATTGTGTGTCAATTTTAAGACCACCCGTGGAATGATTGCATCCCTATACACACATCAGATAGCTCGACACAGACCCTCACACTTACATAGGAAGAGGTGGGAGCAAGAGTTGAATTTTTCTTTGCCAGATAAAAGTTGGGAGCAGCTGGAGGAAGGTTTACTGAAGTCGGTGCGATCTGTGGCCTTGCAGGAGAGTGCAATCAAGGTTTTTTTTACAGGTGGTATCTCACGCCTGCAAGGTTACACCATATGTATCCGTCAGTTCCGGGGGCATGTTGGAGGCAGTGTGGGGAAGCAGGAAATATGGGGCACATATGGTGGTCCTGCCGGAAGGCACAGGCGTATTGGAGGGGGGTTCAGTACAGAATACAAAAATGGGTGGGGCGATCTGTGCAGTGGCATCCCCTGATTTTTGTACTGGGGCGGAGGCCAGTAGGCTTAAAAACACATCAATTGTTGTTGGTGAGGGGATCCTTGCACACCGCCAGGATTAACCTGGCAAGGCATTGGAAAGCATCGAAAGTCCCCTCGCTGGTAGACTGGATTACGAAGGTGAAATATGTGAGATGGAGAGATTGACAGCTGTGAGACGGAGAACTATGCCCAAGTGGGAGAGAGTATGGCTGCCATTTCTGAATGAAAGTGCGCAAGACTAGATGGATGGTCTGAGGGAGGAAGTAGGGAAGAGGGGGGATTTGGGAGGGAGTTTCTTGGTAGGAAAAGGGGAGGGAGGTTAATAGGGGGGGGCAGGGTATTAATAAAGTTGATAAAATTGAAGTTTAAAATATGTTACAAGTGGGACTAACAACTGTTAAAGGTTCTTATTTTATGTTCAGTGTAATGGCTGCCCACTTGGAATAAGATGTAATGAGCAGTGTAAAGCTTGACTGGTGTTATGTTCGTTTTGCTCAATAAAGACTTCGGTAAATTTAAAAAAAAACAAAAAAAAAACAGATGCTATGTATTTCTTTATTGACAGGAGATCCTGACTGACTGTAAGGTGCTAACTAAGGGGGTGTGACAACCCCTCCCCCTTGTGCTCCCTTTTTGTCTTGTAAGGGAAAAGAAACTCTATATATTATGTCTTTGCCAGATAAGAAGTTGGTCAGTGTCTAGTGCACTCTGCCCCATGCCAGGGGATGGAGAGCCTGACCTGATCATTTCCATTGTCCTTCCATGTTTTCTCTCCTCTTTTCTATACTAGACTTGAATATTTTCTTATTTTTTTTATCCTAATCTCTGGATAATTAAATAAACCTGTGTTAACCCCAGGAAGCGCTTCCTTGGTCTCTGTCTTTGTTGCAGTCTAAATAGTGCTACCAGTTGTCTGGTTTTTTTAAGGTACCGGGGTCGAGGGGATTGCATTTGTGTAAGTAGTGCTGACCGTGATTAGAGACTCTGCAGACAGCACGAAAAAGCACAAAGTGGTGTTTCTGCTCCGGCTGAACCTGAGTGGACTTCAACCGCCCTGCAGCACTGGACCAGAGTCGGCCGTCTGCTAACAAGTGCACATGTGGCAACGGCTAATATCCAGTGAGTGGGCCTCGACAAGTGACCGACCAAAGGAAAAGTGTTTGGACCTTAAAGAATGTATTTGTCCGGCGAGGCGCAACCGGATTGGCGATAGGCGAGAGGTGAGAAGACAGCGTGGTAAGTACGTCATTTCATTTTGTGGGGATTGTTTTTGTATTCTTTTATTTGTGCTCTCTCTCCCCCTCTTCATTCTAAGGCTAGATTACAATCTGTTTAGTTGTAGTTATGCAGACTGCATTGGAGCAGGTCTCCACGGCAGTGCCGGCCTACAGAAACGAAATTTTAAAGTACCACCAGAAATGGGTTAATGGAACTAAAAATCTGAGCATCATGTGGCCTCAGTCAGGAAGTTTTGACAAAGATTTTAAAAGCTTTAAGGTTGTGGATAGAATGTACTAAGACAAAAAAATATAGCAGGGAGAGACATTTAAGTTTGTGGAGACTATGGGATAATATGGCAAACAGTAGTTATGATCAGGCAGTCCAAACCCCCTCCGCCCTATGCGGCAGTCTCCAAGCAACGTATGGTAGGGGAAGGGTCTACAGCACAGCTCACAGATTCCAAACATCCAGATCAGCTACAGCCGCCCATATGGCCTACTGCTGCTGGTTATAGTGTACCCATTCCCTCAGCCCTAGCTATGGATAGAACTGCAAAAGAACTACCGGCACAGCCTAAAGCACATGCCCATTTCCCCTTTCCTCAGAAACTACCAGCACAATAGGATTCTCTGGACAGTCCCAAGAATTAAGATATACAGTGCCTTTGAATTTAGAATTGGGGGGGGGGGGGGGGGGGGGGAGAACAAATAGAAGCAAAATTCTTGTAAGCCCCGGATTCTCCCATTAACTTACTAGGGAGAGATCTACTGACCAAACTGGGGGTGCAGATTCTCTGCAGAGCAGTGCCCTTGAAAGATTTCAGGCATTAGGTAAATTAGGAAAAACACTACAGGAAACAAGTTTGTTTTGTGAAGTTTAAATATTGGTTACACCTTTGAATTGAAGCAGTAAAAGGAACCTTCTTTGTTCTGTTTACCTTTGTGCAGCTCATATGTATTTTGAGGCATCTTGTTGTTTGACAGGTCTAAGTAAAGTGTAGGGGAGGGTAGAACTTTAGAAAAAAAATAACACAGCTAAAAGACTTGTGCTTAATATATAGGGCACTGACAGGATCAAAGAAATGTATCTCTCTACTCAGTATTTCTAAGATTACCTGAGGATTGAGTGCTGAACTGCTTAAATTCTAAACTATGCGTTTGTCCATCCCCTGCATCCTCTCCATTAACTGAATTTTGTAGAGACATTTAAGGGCTAATATTATTCATGATCTTTTCCTGTCTCCTCTCTCTCCCTGCATTTTCCACTGTATTTCCCTGCTCCTCTTTCAGCCATGCTGGCAAAAAAATCAAATTACTTTTTCCTCTACTCTGAAGACAGGGGCAGGGTCTGCTCTGCCCCCCCCTGTAGAGTTAAACAAGTGTGCCTTAGTAGGTGAGCCAACACAGATACCTTGAAGGCACGTTTGAGAGAAGCCTCTAGACACCACCTTCTACTGGAAGGGTAGTCTTTTGGTAACCACCATTACCAAGCGTCCACAGAAGGGAGGAAAAAACTTCTCCGCCTGGTCCACGACCACTGGATAAACGTGACAGCTCTAGATACCTTGAGGGTCCCATCAGGGTCTGACCATTGAGCCAAGATAAGCTCATGGTAAGCCTTGTGCACTGGAAACACGTTAGAAGGCTCTCTCATGCGGGCCATCTTAGGACTGAACGAGATGGCCGCCTGCGATTCCAGGTCATCAATATTCAAAGCTGCTAAGGTGTTAGAGATGAGAGCCAGCAGCTATGAAAGACGCGGGCGGCTGTAGGGTCATCATGTTCCTCCTTTCCCTCCTCTAGCTCATCCACCCAGGATGGACAGAGGTAATCTCCAGTGAACGCAGCAAGTGAAGGGGAGGGGGTACCTGGACACGACGCCATTTCTGAAAGAGAGATGATTCGCCTCTTCTTTAGAGTAGGGACCTCAGGTGACTGAGAAACTCTGCCACACTAGAAGGCATAGGAGAAGGCTGAAGCTGGGACTGAGGAAAAGCCCTCTTTAACCTATAGGCCTGATGCAGGAGAAGAACACTGTTGGAATGTCCCGATGTTTGGTTGAAACTTTAAAATTTGCAAAAATATGTTCATCCAGTTTTCTGTTCACCATACATTGATTTAAAAAACAATTATGTAATTGTGTGTGCACTACTCTGAGAACTATTCACGTAGCTTTTATAAGTTCTGTAGACATGACTTAATGCCCCTGACAAGTGTATGCCAAATGTGACTCCAAGCAATTTAGATTCAGTGATTGGTATTCATTAAGAGGGGGTCTTACTATACAGCTGTTACTTGGTCTATCCAGCTATGCTACTGTATTCATTGTGGTTATCCTGAAAACTTGGACTGTATATATGTGTCCTGAGGACAGGAGTTCAGAACCACTGGTCTACCTTAACTGGCTTGTGGTAGAGGTTTCTGGGCATAAGGAATGTAGATGAGGGGAGCAAGGTGTGCTGAGCTGTGTGCAGGGGGGGGTGGGGGGGAGTGAATACATGTGGTTGTATACATGGTAGGTGTGTGGGTTGTGTGTCTACAACAGTGGTTCCCAAACCTGGTCCTGGAGGCACCCTAGCCAGTCAGGTTTTCAGGTTATCTGCAATAAAAATTCATGAGATTTGCATGCAGTGGAGGCAGTCACCGAAAAAAATGGTCCAATGCCATTTCTGTAGCCACCCCTCCCCCAGTCACGAAAAAAAAAAAAAAAAATCACCTTGAGTACAGAAATAAGCTACTAGCGTGAGGAACTCAGATTTGCTCCTTTCAAAACTGCCTTTCCCTTGTCCTCAACTCTCCACCCCACCCCCTTCCCAACTGTCCTTACCCTCCTAAAACACTGCTGCAGCTGTCCACCACACAGACACACATATGGGCAGCCATATTCTGCATGTGTTCTAAGAAAAAGGCACACCTTGAACCTCAAGTTTTGTTCCAGAAGGAACTGAGCTATTGTTCAAATAGCTATTTGATGTCCAGTACCTTGGCAACAGTTCCCTCAGATACCTTATTTTACAAAAGCACCAGAAGAGCAGTTTTGACTTTGCAATTCAATGTCCTTTACTGCCAAATATTGTATAAGCTACTACTTTTAATTGAAGCACATGATCTAATGTTTTAGAACTGGCTAAAATCTTTCCCCACAAAATTGTAAACCTCATTGTACACTCCTTGTAGTCTTAAGACTTATTTAAAAGTAAGCACAATACCTCCCTACATCTACCTTGTGTAACTTAGACCATCACTATTCTTTTATCTACCTAATTCTTGCAATGGCCCCTACTGGTGAGGGGAAGAGAAAGCTAATAGATGCAAACCTGAAGGTAGGGACAGTTTTGTTAGGGGGGGGGGGGTCAGAAAACTATGCCTCCAACAGAATATAAACTTGCTACCTTGCACCCCACCCCCACCAAATTGTTGTCCCTCTCCTCCCCCCCTCCCCCAACTAGCATGGATTACCCCAAGCCCACCTCTCCCACAACAGTCTGGTAAACGGACTTATTTTGAAGCTACTCACTTTCTCTACTGGTTAAAGTACCTACTTGTTTTGACCTTCTCTATTGCTTTGACTACAGCTAATGTTTGGTGATGTGTTCAAAAGTCTAAGGTTTGTTATTTAACAAAATAAATGGTATTCACGTTCTCTGAAGTTCCAAGTCTTCTATACGTTGAATAATGGAAGTTCTTCTCACTCAAAGGAATCGCCTGCACATCATAGTCTTTTGGTTCCGTCTCTCGATTACAGTGCCTTTATACAAAACAAAATACAAAGTTTGAGTTCGTTACTCCTCTTAAGATTAAGTTTGACCTGCTAGTAGCTCCAATACATAACCTCTCAATACAGGTCTAGTTCCAGAAGGCAAAGTTAACTCACTTGTAGAAGGTGTTCTGAGGACAGCACGACAAATTCACACGTCGGTGATAAGAGTCCTGGTGCAGGATACTGCCCAGTGTTCCTTCAGCTTCTAGAAGCTTTTGGCATTTGCCTTCCAGCCCACCTCACATGGGACTCAGTTGACTAAAGCACAAAACTGAACCCCTAGGGGAGATAGCAGGAGATACGTTCTCATATACCCGCCTGTCCTCAGAGCACCTGCTTCTGCGTAACTTCACTTTGAGAACAAGCAGAACACAAGTTCCACATATGGGAATCACTAGCTACCAGACTCACTGAAAATAGTCAACAAGGTCTTGAAACAAGGCCAAATCAGAACCAGACACTAGTAACAAAAAAATCCTGTTGTGAAGGTGAAGCCTGAACAGAAGAGAATGGAGTTGGGATTCTAAATGTCAAACAAACTTAAAAAAAAAAAAACCCTGACTACACTAGATGTTGTATCAGGTGTTCTGTTTAGTGAAATGTGAATGTGTGGACTGATGACCATGTTGCAGCCCTTCAAGTCTCCTCAATGGAGGCTGACCTCAGGTGGGCAACCAAGCTGCCATAGCTCCGATATTAGCTGTGACATGACCCTCAAGAGTCAGCCCAGCCCAGACATAAGTAGAGGAGAAGCCGTTTGCTAGCCAATTGGATAAAGTGCATTTACTGATGGCTGCCCTCATCCTGTTTGGGTCAAATGAAAAAGCAGCTGGGTGGAAGTTTTAGTCTGCTCCAGATAGGTGGTTAAGGTTCAGAGTGCTTTTGCCAGGATGGGCATGAGGTTTCAGAATGAATGCTGACAGAACAACTGACTGTTTAAGATGAAAACTCCACCAACATCTTAGAAAGGAACCTTAAGCTGTGTGTGAACTACTCTATTGTGGTGAATCTTGGAGGCAGATCTGCCACTAGGGCCAGAGGGCTGACTGATTGAGCAGACATGACCCACCAAAAACAAGACCTTCCAAGTCAGGTACTTCAGATGCCAAGAGTCAAGTGGCTGAACCAGCTGGATGAGGATAACATTAAGGTCCTACGACAGTGGGAGATTTGATGGTGTTTTTACATGAGGTTTGCTTATGACAAAACCAGGGGCTGTACAGAGATGGGCATACCCTCTACACAGTGATGGTGAATGCTAATTACATTGGTTTAAAAAAAAAAAAAAAAAAAAAGGGTTCCTCAGGTGTAGAAGGTAGTCAAGCAGTTTGTGTAAGACAAGAGAAAATCTAAGGCAGTGGTCTTCATTAATTTTTAAAGTCAGGTCCACTTTGGATTCAAATGAGTGGGAGAATAACTGCAGAATCTTCCCATATGGAGCTGTGGACACTGTTTACTAACAAGTAACAATGATATTCATCCCTTCAAACCAGTGGTGTGCTGGTAAATTTTTAACAGGCTCTCTCCCCGCCCTGCAATTTAGGGGAGGGCACAGAGGTGGAGTGGATAATGCATTACTCTCTCTCTCCTTCCCCCCTCATTTCAGAGATCCCATTAAACAAATCTTTATAGCCCAAATCAAATGCCATGTTCATAATTAACTTTGTATGAACTTGGCTGCTAATAGTGTGCTTAACTGGACAATGTTGGCACATTTACACTGACTCTGGACAGTTCTGCTGAAGGAAACCCTTCCCTTATTAATCAATATCTTCCCTGTGAAATAGTAGTAATAAAAAAAGGTAAATTATGTATCATACCTGATAATTTTCCTTCCATTAATCATAGCTGATTAATCCATAGACTGGTGGGTTGTGTCCATCTACCAGCAGGTGGAGATAGAGAGCAAAGCTTTTGCCTCCCTATATGTGGTCATGTGCTGCCGGAAACTCCTCAGTATGTCGATATCAAAGCTCCATCCGCAGGACTCAGCACAGAGAATTACACCCACAAAGGGACACTCTGCCCAGCTCATCACCGCCGAAACGGGGGAGGAGAATTAACCCAGCTCATCCCCACACAAGTGGGGGAGGGGAATCCGTCCAGCTCATCCCCGCGGAGCGGGGGAGGGACACCACACCCGCCGATGCGGGGGGATCTGGCTTATCCTGCAACCGCGGGAGGAGCTGACTGACCCTAACACCGCCGAAGCGGGAGGGGTACAAAGCTGCCCTACAGCCACACGAAGCGGGAGGGAGCGCCGGCAGAATTTATGTCTCAATCCAGCCCCGTAAAACGGAGGGGAGAGGAATGCAGCAGCTCACTGTAACACAAACTCGTCTCAACTCTTGAAGAATCCAATTAAAAAAACTTGAAGACGAAGTCCTCCTGAACAGGAACTGAAGACTAAACTTGAACCTGAAATGCAACCAGAATATAAACAGTACAGATATCTGGGAGGGGCTATGGATTGATCAGCTATGATTAATGGAAAGAAAATTATCAGGTATGATACATAATTTTACCTTCCATATCATCAAGCTGATCAATCCATAGACTGGTGGGATGTACCGAAGCAGTACTCACCCAGGGCGGGACATAGAAATCCCTGACCGCAACACTGAAGCTCCAAACCGGGCCTCCGCCCGAGCAGCCACAGTCAAGCGGTAATGCCTGGAGAAGGTATGGGCCGATGCCCAAGTTGCCGCCTTGCAAATCTCTTCCAAGGAGACGGACCCGGCCTCTGCCATCGAGGCCGCCTGAGCTCTAGTGGAGTGAGCCTTCAGCTGGATAGGCAGCACCTTCCCCGCGGCCACATAAGCCGCTGCAATGGCTTCCTTGACCCATCTTGCCACTGTAGGCTTAGCAGCCTGCAGACCCTTACGAGGACCTGCAAACAGGACAAACAGATGATCCGATTTCCGGAAATCATTGGTCACTTCCCGGTATCTGATAATGACTCGTCTCACATCCAGAAATTTGAGAGCAGAGTATTCCTCTGGGTAGTCCGCCCTACGAAAGGAAGGGAGACAGAGCTGCTGATTCACATGGAAGCGAGAAACAATAGGTTGAAAGATAGGAAGCAGAGAGTAGGATTGCGTGGCCAGTATTCTCAGTGGAGGAGGGTAGTTAGTGGGGTCCCGCAGGGGTCTGTGCTGGGTCCGTTGCTTTTTAATGTATTTATAAATGACCTAGAGATGGGAATAACTAGTGAGGTAATTAAATTCGCCGATGACACAAAATTATTCAGGGTCGTCAAGTCGCAGGAGGAATGTGAACGATTACAGGAGGACCTTGCGAGACTGGGAGAATGGGCGTGCAAGTGGCAGATGAAGTTCAATGTTGACAAGTGTAAAGTGATGCATGTGGGTAAGAGGAACCCGAATTATAGCTACGTCTTGCAAGGTTCCGCGTTAGGAGTTACGGATCAAGAAAGGGATCTGGGTGTCGTCGTCGATGATACGCTGAAACCTTCTGCTCAGTGTGCTGCTGCGGCTAGGAAAGCAAATAGAATGTTGGGTGTTATTAGGAAGGGTATGGAGTCCAGGTGTGCGGATGTTACAATGCCGTTGTATCGCTCCATGGTGCGACCGCACCTGGAGTATTGTGTTCAGTACTGGTCTCCGTATCTCAAAAAAGATATAGTAGAATTGGAAAAGGTACAGCGAAGGGCGACGAAAATGATAGTGGGGATGGGACGACTTTCCTATGAAGAGAGGCTGAGAAGGCTAGGGCTTTTCAGCTTGGAGAAGAGACGGCTGAGGGGAGATATGATAGAAGTGTATAAAATAATGAGTGGAATGGATCGGGTGGATGTGAAGAGACTGTTCATGCTATCCAAAAATAATAGGACTAGAGGGCATGAGTTGAAGCTACAGTGTGGTAAATTTAAAACGAATCGGAGAAAATTTTTCTTCACCCAACGTGTAATTAGACTCTAGAATTCGTTGCCGGAGAACGTGGTACAGGCGGTTAGCTTGACGGAGTTTAAAAAGGGGTTAGATAGATTCCTAAAGGACAAGTCCATAGACCGCTATTAAATGGACTTGGAAAAATTCCGCATTTTTAGGTATAACTTGTCTGGAATGTTTTTACGTTTGGGGAGCGTGCCAGGTGCCCTTGACCTGGATTGGCCACTGTCGGTGACAGGATGCTGGGCTAGATGGACCTTTGGTCTTTCCCAGTATGGCACTACTTATGTACTTATGTACAATCTTGGGCAGGAAGGAAGGCACTGTGCGAATAGTCACTCCTGCCTCAGTGAACTGCAGAAAAGGCTCTCGACATGAGAGTGCCTGGAGCTCAGAAACTCTTCTGGCTGAAGTGATAGCCACCAAAAAGACTGCTTTCAACGTCAGGTCTTTCAGAGATGCCCTCGACAAGGGTTCAAAAGGCAGCTTCTGCAAGGCTCTTAGCACCAGGTTGAGATTCCACGCAGGCACCACTGAGTGCAGAGGAGGGCGGAGGTGATTAACTCCCTTGAGAAAACGTACCACATCTGGCTACGAAGCCAGGGAAGCACCCTTCAGGCGGCCCCTGAAGCAAGCCAGAGCCGCCACCTGGACTTTAAGGGAACTGAGCGACAGGCCTTTCTCCAGACCTTCTTGTAGGAACGCCAGCACTGAAGAAATTGGAGCAGTGAAGGGAGAAAGTGAGCCTGCTTCACACCACGCTGCAAAGGTACACCAAACCCTGGCGTAAGCAGTAGAAGTAGAGCGCTTCCTCGCTCTCAGCATAGTGGCGATGACCTTGTCTGAGAAGCCCTTCTTCCTCAGACGCTGCCGCTCAATAGCCAGGCCGTAAGACCAAAGGGGGAGGGATCCTCCATCACCACGGGACCCTGATGCAACAGGCCCTGTTCCACTGGCAGCCGCAGAGGGCCGTCCACTGATAGCCTTATCAAGTCCGCATACCAGGGACATCTGGGCCAGTCCGGACCCACCAGGATTATTCGGCCCGGATGCTTTGCCACCCAGTCTAGTACCCTGCCCAACATGGGCCAGGGCGGGAACACATAGAGAAGCTCTTGTGTCGGCCACTGTTGGAGAAGACCATCTACTCCCAGAGATCGAGGGTCCCGTCCTCTGCTGAAAAAGCGCGGCACTTGGCAATTGGCCGATGACGCCATCAGATCTAGGCTCGGCTGGCCCCAGCGCTTCGTGATGTCCAAGAACGCCTGAGCCGATAACTGCCACTCTCCGGGATCCAAGGTATGGCGACTGAGAAAGTCCGCCTTGACATTCATGACTCCGGCAATGTGGGCCGCTGACAGCTGTTCCAGGTTCGTTTCCGCTCACTGGCATAGATTCATGGCTTCCTTGGCTAGAGGGGCGCTCTTGGTACCTCCCTGGCGGTTGACATAGGCCACAGCCGTGGCATTGTCCGACAGGACCCGTACTGGCTTCAACGCCAGTACCGGGAGGAACTCCACAAGCGCTAACCGAATGGCTCTGAGTTCCAGGAGGTTGATAGACCACTTTGAGGCATATTTTCAAAGCACTTTGGGAAGCTAAGTTCCATAGGTTTCTATGGAACTTTGGGAGGCTAAGTGCTTTGAAAATGAGCTTGTTTGCCTCTGCAGGAGACCAGAGCCCCTGCGCTGTCCTTCCCATGCAGTGGGCTCCCCAGCCCGTCAAAGAGGCATCCGTCGTGACGACAATCCACTCCGGGGTCACAAGAGGCATTCCTGCAGACAACTTGTCTATCTTCAGCCACCAGCTCAGCGCCTTGCGCACTGCTGGGTCCAACCATGCAGGTGCCTATAGGGATATTGTAAGCATGTACATGGTTAACATGCATTAAAAACATTAACACATCTATAAAACTGCTTAGTGAACAGGGCCCTTAATATTCCACAGGCACTGCTACCATACGAACACAAGACTTAATGTTTAAGTACCAGAATGTTGTATACAGCCTCATTTGCCTTGTGGAAAGTACAAATATTTAAATGCAGATTGTTTTCTGGAGGCTAATTAAGATATTCAAATATATTGATAACTGCTACTTTGTTGTATTAACTGGCATTTTGTGCTGAGTTAATGAATACAGAAGAACAAAAACCTCACAGAAAAAAATACCACTCAGGAGACAGCGAAGGTGACTCAAAACGATGATGCTGTATGGTCAAAACAGTTTATTGGTCAGCAACAGTAAATCAGTGACGACTCAACATGGCCATGTTTCAGCCCACTGGCCTGCCTCAGTCTATGCATAAGCACATTAAAATTATATAAATAAAATATACATTCAAATGACGATATTGTAACAGATCTATAAGTGGTAAAAACATTAAAATCAAATACACATGCAAATCTCTCTATATAAAACGCACCTCCAACGTTCGAATGAAGCCTCTGTTAGCCAAAAGTGAAGGGGGTGAGATCGCATTGTGTCTGCCCCGCCCACGCGTCAAACGTGATGACGTCGAGGGTGGAGCAATGACACTCATCCAATCGCAACGCTCGGCAGCGAAGCGTCAGGGAAGGAGGCGGAGCTCTCAACGTCTAGCCTTCCCTTCGCTGTGTTCCGCCTTCTTCTGACGTCAAGGATGACGTCAAAAGAAGGCGGAACACAGCGAAGGGAAACCTAGACGTCGGGAGCACCGCCTCCTTCCCTGACGCTTCGCTGCCGGAAACGCCACGGAGGTACATTTAAAAACAAGAAAAAAAAATAAAAACCATGTTGGGGGGAGCGAAGAGGGTGGCCACAAAAGAAAAACAATGGGAGCGGGAGGGCACGGGAGAAACGACACCATGGATGCGAAGGGGGGGGGGGGAAGAAGAGGGCGGCCCAGGCTGGGACATGGGAGAGAGAGGAGCATGGATGCAAGGGGGGGTCATGGAAGGGACACAGGGGACTTGCTGGAAAAGGATGAATGGAGGCGGCAGGGGACAGAGGAGCATGGATGGGCATGGATTGGGAGGGCAGGGCTCAGGGAGAGAGGGCAATTGCTGGAAAGGGATGAATGGAGGGGGCAGGGGACAGAGGAGCATGGATGGCCATGGATTGGGAGGGCAGGACTCAGGGAGAGAGGGAAATTGCTGGATAGGGATGAATAGAGGGGACAGATGGGCATGGATGGATATGGATTGCAGGGCAGGCCTCAGGGAGACAGGGCAATTGCTGGATAGGGAAAAATGGAGGGGCCAGGTGACAGATGAGCATGGATGGGCATGGATTGGAAGGGCAGGACTCAGGGAGACGGGAATTGCTGAATAGGGATGAATGGAGGGGACAGATGGCCATGGATGGATATGGATTGCAGGGCAGGCCTCAGGCAGAGAGGGGAAATGCTGGATAGGGAAAAATGGAGGGGCCAGGTGACAGATGAGCATGGATGGGCATGGATTGGAAGGGCAGGACTCAGGGAGAGGGGAATTGCTGCATAGGGATGAATGGAGGGCACAGATGGGCATGGATGCATATGGATTGCAGGGCAGGCCTCAGGCAGAGAGGGGAATTGCTGGATAGGGATGAATGGAGGGGCCAGGTGAAAGAGGAGCATGGATTGGAAGGGCAGGACTCAGGGAGAGGGGAATTGCTGCATAGGGATGAATGGAGGGGACAGATGGCCATGGATGGATATGGATTGCAGGGCAGGCCTCAGGCAGAGAGGGGAAATGCTGGATAGGGAAAAATGCAGGGGCCAGGTGACAAAGGAGCATGGATGGGCATGGATTGGAAGGGCAGGACTCATGGAGAGGGGAATTGCTGGATAGGGATGAATGGAGGGGACAGATGGCCATGGATGCATATGGATTGCAGGGCAGGCCTCAGGGAGACAGCGGAATTGCTGGATAGGGATGAATGGAGGGGCCAGGTGACAGAGGAGCATGGATTGGACTCACACTTTCACTCTGACTCTCAAACACTCACTCTCACATACACTCTCCCAAACACACACACTCCGAGGAAAACCTTGCTAGCGCCCGTTTCATTTGTGTCAGAAACGGGCCTTTTTTACTAGTGATTCAATATTGTAAACGACATCTGTAGATTAACAGGGAAGCATTGATGGTAAAAATTCTAGAAAGGTGCATTCAATTTTATATTGCTGTCATCATATTGTGCTTCCACAAATGCAAAACACAAGATTAAGTTCCCACATACCATCTTTCTTTTTAGATCTAAGCACAGGGATAAAGATTTTAAATGCTCCTGGGTTTCAACTTAAGATTTAAAAAAAAAAAAAAAAAAAAAAAAAAACACACCTTAGTTTAAAAATTAACAAAAAACAAAAAACTCAATGTTCAGGACCCAATTCTCAGAACATGTCTATTTTTGGTCCTTTACTTGGAAAAGTAATCGCCACATTAATACAACGCCTGCTAATGAGACCCTCTAACCAGCCCCTCTTGAGCCAGATTACAATTTTGTACAAATTACTGATACTTCCTCTGTGTACGCCCGTATGCTGCTCAAGACGGCATATTTCTGTCATTAAACCTCCTCATTTCAAACTCACTCTGTTACAATAATAATAATGAATAACGTGCACATAGCACCTGATTGAATCTTGTTCTGACCAATATGGCGACTGCGCGAGAGGGCTCAACTCTTTCACGTCATGCGGTTCCTGTCATTAAAGGTAAAATTATGTATAATCATACCTGATAATTTTCTTTCCATTAATCATAGCTGATCAATCCATAGACTGGTGGGTTGTGTCCATCTACCAGCAGGTGGAGATAGAGAGCAAACTTTTGCCTCCCTATATGTGGTCATGTGCTGCCGGAAACTCCTCAGTATGTCGATATCAAAGCTCCATCCGCAGGACTCAGCACTTAGAGAATTACACCCACGAAGGGACACTCTGCCCAGCTCACCACCGCCGAAACGGGGGAGGGGAATTAACCCAGCTCATCCCCACACAAGTGGGGGAGGGGAATCCGTCCAGCTCATCCCCGCGGAGCGGGGGAGGGACACCACACCCGCCGATGCGGGGGGATCTGGCTTATCCTGCAACCGCAACCGCGGGAGGAGCTGACTGACCCTAACACCGCCGAAGCAGGAAGGGTACAAAGCTGCCCTACAGCCGCACGAAGCGGGAGGGAGTGCCGGCAGAATTTTAAGTCTCAATCCAGCCCCGTAAAAAGGAGGGGAGAGGAATGCAGCAGCTCACTGTAACACAAACTCGTCTTAACTCTTGAAGAATCCAAGTGAAAAAACTTGAACACGAAGTCTTTCTGAAGTAACTGAAGACTAAACTTGAACCTGAAATGCAACCAGAATAAAAACAGTACAGATATCTGGGAGGGGCTATGGATTGATCAGCTATGATTAATGGAAAGAAAATTATCAGGTATGATAATACATAATTTTACCTTCCATATCATCAAGCTGATCAATCCATAGACTGGTGGGATGTACCGAAGCAGTACTCACCCAGGGCGGGACATTGAAATCCCTGACCTCAACACTGAAGCTCCAAACCGGGCCTCCGCCCGTGCAGCCACAGTCAAACGGTAATGCTTGGAGAATGTATGAGCCGAAGCCCAAGTTGCCGCCTTGCATATCTCTTCCAAGGAGACGGATCCGGCCTCTGCCATCGAGGCCGCCTGAGCTCTTGTGGAGTGAGCCTTCAGCTGGATAGGCGGCACCTTCCCCGCGGCCACATAAGCCGCTGCAATGGCTTCCTTGACCCATCTTGCCACTGTAGGCTTAGCAGCCTGCAGACCCTTACGAGGACCTGCACACAGGACAAACAGATGATCTGACTTCCGGAAATCATTGGTCACTTCCAAGTATCTGATGATGACTCGTCTCACATCCAGATATTTAAGAGCAGAGTACTCCTCTGGGTAGTCCTCCCTACGAAAGGAAGGGAGACAGAGCTGCTGATTCACATGGAATCGAGAAACAATCTTGGGCAGGAAGGAAGGCACTGTGCGAATAGTCACTCCTGCCTCAGTGAACTGCAGAAAAGGCTCTCGACAAGAGAGCGCCTGGAGCTCGGAAACTCTTCTGGCTGAAGTGATAGCCACCAAAAAGACTGCTTTCAACGTCAGGTCTTTCAGAGATGCCCTCGACAAGGGTTCAAAAGGCAGCTTCTGCAATGCTCTTAGCACCAGGTTGAGATTCCACGCAGGCACCACTGAGTGCAGAGGAGGGCGCAGGTGATTAACTCCCTTGAGAAAGCGCACCACATCTGGCTGCGAAGCCAGGGAAACACCCTTCAGGCGGCCCCTGAAGCAAGCCAGAGCCGCTACCTGGACTTTAAGGGAACTGAGCGACAGGCCTTTCTCTAGACCTTCTTGCAGGAACGCCAACACTGAAGAAATTGGAGCAGTGAAGGGAGAAAGTGAGCCTGCTTCACACCACGCTGCAAAGATACGCCAAACCCTGGCGTAAGCAGTAGAAGTAGAGCGCTTCCTCGCTCTCAGCATAGTGGCGATGACCTTGTCTGAGAAGCCCTTCTTCCTCAGACGCTGCCGCTCAATAGCCAGGCCGTAAGACCAAAGGGGGGAGGGATCCTCCATCACCACGGGCCCCTGATGTAACAGGCCCTGCTCCACTGGCAGTCGCAGAGGATCGTCGACTGAGAGCCTGATCAAGTCCGCATACCAGGGACGTCTGGGCCAATCCGGACCCACCAGGATTACCCTGCCGGGATGCTTTGCCACCCGGTCTAGCACCCTGCCCAACATGGGCCAGGGCGGGAACACATAGAGAAGCTCTTGTGTCGGCCACTGTTGGAGAAGAGCATCTACTCCCAGGGATCGAGGGTCCCATCCTCTGCTGAAGAAGCGCGGCACTTGGCAATTGGCCGATGACGCCATCAGATCTAGGCTCGGCTGGCCCCAGCGCTTCGTGATGTCCAAGAACGCCTGAGCAGATAGCTGCCACTCTCCGGGCTCCAAGGTATGGCGACTGAGAAAGTCCGCCTTGACATTCATGACTCCGGCAATGTGGGCCGCTGAAAGCTGCTCCAGGTTCGCTTCCGCCCACTGGCATAGATTCATAGCCTCCTTGGCTAGAGGGGCGCTCTTGGTACCTCCCTGGCGGTTGACATAGGCCACAGCCGTGGCATTGTCCGACAGAACCCGTACTGGTTTCAACGCCAGTACCGGGATGAACTCCAAAAGCGCCAACCGAATGGCTCTGAGTTCCAGGAGGTTGATAGACCACTTTGCCTCTGCAGGAGACCAGAGTCCCTGCGCTGTCCTTCCCAAGCAGTGGGCTCCCCAGCCCGACAAGGAAGCGTCCGTCGTGACGACAATCCACTCTGGGGTCACCAGAGGCATTCCTGCAGACAACTTGTCCATCTGCGTCCACCAGCTCAGCGCCTTGCGCACTGCTGGGCCCAAGGGAAGGCGCACAGCATAATCCTCCGACACCGGAGTCCAGCGCTGCAGCAGAGAGTGTTGAAGTGGTCTCATATGAGCCCTGGCCCAGGGCACTACTTCCATCGTGGCCGTCATAGAGCCCAACAGCTGCACATAGTCCCAAGCCCGAAGAGGAGAGGCTACTAGGAACTGGTTCACCTGAGCCTGAAGCTTGACAATCCGATTGTCTGGCAGGAACACTCTGCCCACTTGGGTGTCGAATCGAACTCCCAGATACTCCAGGGACTGAGTGGGGCGCAGCTGGCTTTTCTCCCAGTTGATGATCCATCCCAGGGAGCTCAAAAGAGCAACCACCCGGTTCACAGCTTTGCCGCACTCTGCATAAGAGGGGGCTCAGATCAACCAGTCGTCCAGATAGGGATGGACTTGTACTCCTTCCTTCCTCAGGAAGGCCGCGATGACCACCATTACTTTGGAGAAGGTCCGCGGAGCAGTAGCCAACCCGAACGGGAGGGCTCTGAACTGGAAGTGTCGGCCCAGTACTGCAAAACGCAGGAAGCGTTGATGAGGAGGCCAGATGGGAATATGCAAGTACGCTTCCTTGATGTCCAAGGATGCCAGGTACTCCCCTGCCTTCACTGCCGCTATAACAGAGCGGAGAGTCTCCATGCGAAAGCGTCGAACTTTCAAGGCCCGATTGACCCCCTTGAGGTCGAGGATAGGCCGGACAGAACCTCCTTTCTTTGGTACCACAAAGTAAATGGAGTAACGTCCCTTGCCAAGCTGATTTTCTGGCACCGGAACGACCGCCCCCAGGCGGATGAGATTGTCCAAGGTCTGCTGCACTGCCACAGCTTTGACCGGAGACTTGCAGGGAGAGAGTACAAACCCGTCTCTTAAGGGTCGGCAGAACTCTAGCTTGTAGCCGTCTCTGATGACTTCCAGCACCCAAGCGTCTGAAGTTATTGTGGTCCACTCGCCCAGAAACGAGGACAGCCGTCCTCCAATCTGCACTGGGGCGTGGACCAAGACCCCGTCATTGGGTACGAGACCCTGGGGGAGGACCGGAGGGAGCACCTCCGGGACGGCGGTCTCTGCGAAAGGAACGCTGCTTGGGGGAGAAGGTCCTCTTAAAGGAAGAGGAGGCAGAAGAGCCCGACCTGCCCGGGCGGTACCGACGGGCTTCCTGAAACCGTCCTCTGGAGGTACCGGGGCGAGCACTAGCTCGAGCCCTGACCTCTGGTAACTTCTTGCCCTTAGACGTGCCGAGATCGGTCACGATTTTGTCCAGCTCGACCCCAAAGAGCAGCTTGCCTTTAAAAGGCAATCTAGCCAGGCGGGATTTAGAGGCGTGGTCAGCAGACCAATGCTTCAGCCAAAGCCACCGCCGCGCAGAGATTGTCTGAGCCATGCCTTTAGCTGAGGCTCTCAAGACATCATACAGCAAGTCTGCCAAATAGGCCAAGCCCGATTCCAGGGCCGGCCAATCATCCCTCAAGGAAGAATCCGAGGGGGAAGCCCGCCGCACCATAGTCAGGCAC
This sequence comes from Microcaecilia unicolor, assembly GCF_901765095.1. Classification (NCBI taxonomy): domain Eukaryota; kingdom Metazoa; phylum Chordata; class Amphibia; order Gymnophiona; family Siphonopidae; genus Microcaecilia; species Microcaecilia unicolor. The sequence continues at coordinate 242,510,094 of NC_044032.1, read as the reverse complement.
GCCCTGGCCACATAGGAACCGCAAACTGAGGCCTGCAAATTTAAAGCAGTAGCCTCGTAGGACGACCTTAAGGCCGCCTCCAATCTTCTGTCTTGGGCGTCCTTTAGGGCCGTGCCACCTTCCACCGGCAACGCCGTTTTCTTAGTCACCGCAGTGATTAAAGAATCCACGGTAGGCCACAGATAGGCCTCACGTTCACTCACAGCCAAAGGATAGAGGCGGGACATAGCCCTAGCCACTTTAAGGCTCGCTTCTGGGACATCCCATTGAGCCGAAATTAAGGTGTGCATAGCATCATGCACGTGGAAGGTTCTAGGCGGGCGCTTCGTCCCCAGCATAATGGCGGAGCCAACAGGGGCTGAGGGAGAGACGTCCTCCGGAGAGGAGATCTTCAAAGTGTCCATGGCCTGTAGCAACAGGTTGGGCAAATCCTCTGGGCTAAAAAGCCGCGCTGCAGAGGGGTCATCCGCTCCAACCGAGCGGGGATCCGTCTCCTCCAAGGAATCCGCAAAGGACCGTTGGGAGACCTCAGACACGCTGCCCTCATCTACATCGGAGGAGACAAATTCCTCCAAGGCCTGGGAATCAACCCGAGGGCATTTGCCTCTGGGAACCTCAACCTCTTTACCAGACGAGGGGGCAGGGGCAGCGTTGTGCATGAGGAAGGCCTGATGCAGCAGCAAAACAAACTCGGGGGAGAAACCCCCCAGACTGTGCACTTCCGCAGCCTGGGCAACAGCCCTAGACGCACCCTCAACCGGCGCTCGCAAGAGCGGGGGAGAGACATGCTGCGCATCCAAGATGGCGTCCGGCGCGACACTCCGCGAAGGAGCCGCGCGGGAAGAACGGCTCTTAACTTTAGCCGCTTTTGTGCCGTCGCCCAAATTAAGGGCGTTCATGGCATTAATGTCTCCAACCTCAAGGGCGGCCCAAGAAGAAGCCGTCCGAGCCGCGTGGCCGGCCAAGATGGCGGAGGCGAGGAGCGGGGGATGGGCGTTTATGGCGGGAAAAACCGCCACGCCGGAGGAAGGACCGGGACATACATCGGTCACGAAACTGTCACCCAACAAGGGCGAATCAGGCTTGAAGACCCCCGCATCCCCTCTAGAAGCGCTCCAGCGATCCGGGGAGCGACCCTTTGCGCCCTCGCCCTCCGACGCCATATGCCACGAGGAGAAGAATCGGGGAACCCCCTGCCCGCTATAAAAAGGTAAAAATTACCTGCTGTCCGCTCCGAGCTGTAACGACCTGGTGTCCCAGTGAGTAGCTGCAATAGACGCTTAAATAAACGTCGAAATAAACGCCTTTAAGGACGTTCAAAATTTTTTTTTTTTTTTTTTTTTTTTAACGGAGCCAGCGGGAGGGGGGAGAAAAGGAGGGACCTGGCACCACCAGGTTTGCACTTGCTCAAAAGAGCCCTCAACCCCAGGCACTCAACAAAACCTAAAAATTAGGCTTGGAGGCCTAGCCAGAGCTGCTGCTGTGTGTGACCACCACCTGCTGAGATAGAGAACATACAGGAGTTTCCGGCAGCACATGACCACATATAGGGAGGCAAAAGTTTGCTCTCTATCTCCACCTGCTGGTAGATGGACACAACCCACCAGTCTATGGATTGATCAGCTTGATGATATGGAAACCTGCTTGGTTCGAGGTCTCAGTTGCGTAGGCACTGTAGCTATAAGATGAGGTGAGGAGGAGCGTTCTACTCCTACCTGTGGCCAGCACCAGGGCTGGGCTACAATCTCCAGCCACAGTAACTTGCAGGCAACTCATAGTAAGGGTTGGCAAAAAGCCAATTTGTTTTTTTTTTGTTTTTTTTTTTGGGGGGGGGGGGGGGGGGGGGTAGGGACGAGAGGGAAACTTACTGTCTTATTGCTACGCCTATATAGCAACAGGGGCAAGTATGCTAGTTAACGAGTACAGACGGAAGAAAACCCAGAAACAAACAATTCACATTGTCAGTGACCAATGGGGAGCATAGTTTCTCCATACCCCCTCCTTCCCCATGATATAGAACTTTAAGGATTTCGAATTTGGCCCATATAATTCGGAGTAACATTTGCTACCAGTAACATACAGGTGAACTCACCAGTTGTACACAAGAGTTGGCCTTCCGTAGGTCATCATATCTTGGGCGCGCAGCGTCAGAGAGCCCTTGCGTTCTCTCAGCTCAGGTTTTGGCCACAAGACCTCCACAGTATTAAATGCCATCCTTCAGAAAGTCTGTGGACGCCCTGGCGCGTGCCTTTAAAGCGCAGAGGCTCCTCCCCCGCGGATTTCGGAACACCTGCACTTGTGCGCGCCGCGTGCCACCGCACATACGTTCGTCACCACGGCCACACCCGCGCATAAACGCACTTCCTTCTCCACGCACAGTTAACAAAAAATTAGTCCTTCTTTATGTTTGTCCTTGTTTGAAGTTCATTATTGAATAGCGATTATTGATCTGTTACGTCGTGCTTCTTATGAACAAGCTTGAATCACACTTCTTTGAAGGTAGTAGGAGAGTAAGAACAAAGGGCTTCCTATTAGCGCACGTCGCCATGGCAACCAGGGTAGCTCAGTGGCTGCATGAGCGGAGATCCTTCCGCGTCTACAGCGCGGTGTCGTTCACTAGGAGGTGCTTACCTGTTACCTAGTACTTCCTTGTTGTGCGCTCGGGGACAGAAAGAATAGGAACAGGGGCGGCAGAGGAGGAGAAGATGGTATTAGAAAAGTGGAGTGTGTTTCCTGCCGGTACAATGTTAGGGTTGTCCGCGGCGCGAGCTGAGATCGGTTTGTTTGTGTACGTGGAGGGACGTGCTAGATTCTTTTTTGCTGCGTTTTATGGAACCAGTACAGCAGTCTAAACGTTATTTACATTAAGTTTTGTAACTATCTAGGTCTCTTGTTTACTATTAGTTATTTTTTCCCCACCATACAGTCTTTTTTTCCCACTGTTAAAAATGTTATTCGCCGATTTTTTTTTTAATCATGGGCTTTGAATCTGATCTCCTTAACAGACTATAGATATCCCAGGCAGAACCGAGGTGGGATAGGGAAGGGTGGGCAGGGGACTGGTAGGTAGTGAGTTTTTTTTTCTTTCAAAATGTTGGCAACCTTACTACTACTAGTACTACTACTACTTAGCATTTTTAGATGTACGCAGCGCTGTACCCTTAGTGGTGTAGCCAGATGGCCTATTTAGGGTGGGCCCAAAGCTTCATGTCAGCCCCCCATGCTCCTCCCAACTAAAAGAAATTCCTGAACTGGCAAGGATCCCCAAGCCTTGCTGCAGAAGACCTCCTCCCCACTGAATGAACTTATACGTTGGGCAGCTGGCAGCAGTGTCCTGAACTGCTGGCCTTTGTGCATGCTCACACATTGACATGTGCACATATTCAAAAACGAAATCAAATGGTCGCGTTTCTCACCAGCTGGGGCTTGCACTCAAAAAAGTTACATATCCTAACGCTTAAAATTTCTTCTTGACTCCATGGAATGTGAAATACAAAATTCTTTATTCACATAGAAAATATCGGGGCCCACCCATGTCAATATGGCTACAATTCGCCAAAGTTGCATCAGGACACTGGCCCTAAAATACATAAATATGGCCAATTCAATGCATAATTATATATTTCACAAAACCTCACATATTTTAAAAACTTTATATATGTTCACATACCTGGTAGCTTGTGACCAGGAATACATTGTTGAGATTTTCTAGTTTTCATCCATATGCTTTACGCATGAACGTACCTATTAGTTTATTCAGATTCAAAGGATCTGTTATATTGATAGTGAGTTTGAATACCGTTCTAGAGGTTTTGCAGAGTTTGGTATCATCCGCAAAGTCTGCAACAGGCTGGACACCCTGGAGGGTTTGGATGACGTGAGGAAAGACCTAGCAAAGCTTGAGGAATGGATGATATTTGGCAACTAAGATTTAATGCTAAAAAATGCAGGGTAATGCACTTGGGTCACAAGAATCCAAGGAACGGTACAATATAGGGGGTGAAGTGCTTCTGTGTACGAACGAAGAGCGGGACTTGGGGGTGATTGTGAGACGTATTTTCAAAGCACTTAGCCTTACAAAGTTCCATAGGTTACTATGGAACTTTCTAAGGCTAAGTGCTTTGAAAATGAGCCCCTGTGTCTGATGACCTTAAAGCTTCCAAACAGGTAAAAAAAAAGTGAGACTCAAAGCCAGAAGGATGCTTGGGTGCATAAAGAGAGGGATGACTAGCTGGAAAAAGGAGGTGCCCTTGTATAAGTCTCTGGTGAGGCCCCATTTCAAGTACTTAGGAAACAGATAACATTTTAAAACCTTTCTGATGTGTGCAGTGTACTTAGAGATTCAGGCATAACTTGCAATGTTCTGTAAGTTCTGTTCATGAATGTAAGTCCCACTCTAACTCACCCAGATTCCACCTATGTGTGCATCCATGTGTAAAATACACACTATGGAAGATAAGTTTACGTTTACAGAATATTGATTAGCTGGATTTTTGGCATTTATATTCATAGGTGCATATATATGCCAGCATTCTAGTCATATATGCATTTATTTGCTACACAAATATTAGTGCTTTCATTGTAGAATTAGCCATGAACCACTCAGGGCACCTGGAGAGGGGCAAAGAAGTACAGTGGTATAAACAGCCTTATGTATCAGTAGAGGGGCAGGTGGGATAATGGAGCTGGAATTGCAGGCTGAAAATGGGGACAGGTGGGAGAAGGGGGCTAGAGGCTGAAAGAGGAGAAGATGACTGGGGCGGGAAGTGGGAGATGGTGGGATAATATGCGGGATGTAAGGAACAACTCACAAGGAAACTCCAGATGGCACAAAACACAGCAGCCAGATTGATATCAAACATATAAACGGCGAGTGACCGTACTCACTCGCAAATGCGCAGTAGAGACTTCCCTCTCTGCCCCGCCCCCGCGTCAATACGTGATGACGGGGGCAGGACAGAGAGGGAAGTCTCTACTGGCATGCTGCAGACGTCGGAACCACTCCCCCTCCCCCCCTCCCCCGGAGTCACCGCCGCCCCTCCATCTGGCCCGAGCACTGTGAACTTACATCACCACGCAGCAGCAGGCACATCAGCAAAGCTGCCGTCGGGCTTCCTTCTCTGCCTTTGTCCCGCCCTCGCCGATGTTACGTCACACGAGGGAGGGACACAGGCAGAGAAGGAAGCCCGCCCTGACGGCAGCTTTGCTGATGTGCCTGCTGCTGCGTGCTGAATGATATAAGTTTACAGTGCTGCTTGGGCTGGGTGGAGGGGTGGCGGCAGCGACTCCGACCTCGGGGGGGGGGTTCCCCCCCCCCATTCCAAAAGTAGCCCGTTTTCACGGGCTCAACGGCTAGTTTGGTAAGACACGATTCCAAAGCACCACACCACTCCGTGAAAAATTGCACTGGCTTCCTATCAAAAAACGTATTTCTTTCAAAATCTGCACCTTAGTCCATAAGATTATCTATGGTGAAGTCCCAGATTACATGATTGACCTAATCAATCTCCCAATCAGAAATAGTACCAATTCATCACGGTCTTACCTGAATCTCCATTACCCAAATTGCAAAGGACTAAAATAGAAGACAACCCATGTGTCCAACTTCTCTTACATAGGCACGCGCCTGTGGAACGCATTGCCACAAGTGGTGAAAACAACTTATGACCACCTAAAATTCAGAAAATTATTAAAGACTCACCTATTCAGAAAGGCATATCCGAATAACCCAACTTAAGTGATTCAATCCTGCAACACTTCACTATCAAAGATCGTATTGGACATTGACAAACTCTTTTACCTCAACCCAACCAACTTGATTGAATCTTATCTTCCCTATCCCAATACAACATTTTGTACTTATCCCGTACGGAATTGGCGAATGCCTTCACGATATTATGTAAGCCACATTGAGCCTGCAAATATGTGGGAAAATGTGGGATATAAATGTAATAAATAAATAATAGGGCTGGAAGCTGAGAAGGGGGTTGGAGCTGGAACTGGGGGCTGAAAAGGGGCAGGGGCTTCGCAATGGCCCTGATTTAGGGGCTAGGAGAAGGCTGGGGATGGGAAATGGGGGCTTATGCTGCCAGATAGTAGGGGTGACAGAAGTGGTCTGATTCTGGGGACAGGTGCAAGAAGGGACTGATGCTAGAGCTGGGGCAGAGAGAAATGGAGCTTGGGATTCCCTAAATGTTCTGTTTCAATGGTATCCTTCAAGGTTACTCCACACCAAACCTTGCACTCCTGGGCAACTATCAGTTCCCCCCCCCCCCCCCTCCGTTTTAGTTTACAAGCTGCTCTATCTCTTCTTTTAAATGTTAGTGACAGTAGCCTGGTTCCATCCCTGTTAAGGTGGAGTCAATCCTTTTGGAATATGCTCCTCCTTTCCCAGAATGTTGCCCAGTTCCTAACAAATCTATATTCATCATCCCTGCACTATTACCTCAACCACACCTTGAGACTTCAGAGCTGTGCCTGCCTCTTGGGTCCTGCGCATGGAACGGGGAGCATTTGTGAAAATTCTACCCTAGAGGTTCGGGATTTGAGCTTTCTACCTAGGAGCTACATTTGGCTTCCAGAACCTTCCACAATTTCCTATGTCATTGGTACCCACATGTACCAAGACAGCTGGATCCTCCCCAGCACTATCTAAAAGCCTATCTAGATAATACATGAGGTCTTCCACCTTCACACTAGGCAGGCAAATGATCAGGCGATTCTCATGTCCACCAGCCAACCATCTATCTATATGCCTAATGATCGAACAACCAACTATAACAGCTGTCCTAACCATTCTTTTGGTGTGAGAGAATATTGCATCCCCTCGTGGGAAGATCCTGGCTACAGGATTGCTTCCTACTTCACCAGGGTGATACACTCATTTTGGAGACCACCATCCTGCAAGGCAGCACAGGGGCTGCCAGATTAGACGTGGGACTTGTCTACAATGTCCCTATAAGTTTCCTCTATACCTCTCTGTCTTTCTCAGCTCCTCCAAGTCTGCTACTCTAGCCTCAAGAGAATGGACTCATTCTCTGAGAGCTAGGAGCTCTTTGCATCAAGCACACACATATAACCTCTCGCCAATTTGGAGATAATCATTCAAATCACAGGAGCCAGTTCTGTGGATGTTAAGCACCCACAATATTGTGCAAGCTCCTCCATTCATTGGGAGAGACAATTTGTATTGAGTTTGGAACTTTCCCCCTCCCCCAATAATTTTGGAATGTTGGCACCTATGATTTAAACTGAAGTGCCTGAAGTCTTGCAGCTGAGCCACAGCGGCCACTTAGGTGGAACATAAGGTCAAGAACATATGAGCTTCAGGGGTCAAATTAAATGCTCTCCACCGCCATCCCAATCAGAGGAACCCATTGGAACAGCAAGAGGTTTTTCTAATTAGTTGTCATATTTTATTACTTACAAAGGCTTGATATATCACCAGTCATATTATTCATACAGTGGGGGAAATAAGTATTTGATCCCTTGCTGATTTTGTAGGTTTGCCCACTGACAAAGACATGAGCAGCCCATAATTGAAGGGTAGGTTATTGGTAACAGTGAGAGATAGCACATCACAAATTAAATCCGGAAAATCACATTGTGGAAAGTATATGAATTTATTTGCATTCTGCAGAGGGAAATAAGTATTTGATCCCCCACCAACCAGTAAGAGATCTGGCCCCTACAGACCAGGTAGATGCTCCAAATCAACTCGTTACCTGCATGACAGACAGCTGTCGGCAATGGTCACCTGTAAGAAAGACACCTGTCCACAGACTCAGTGAATCAGTCAGACTCTAACCTCTACAAAATGGCCAAGAGCAAGGAGCTGTCTAAGGATGTCAGGGACAAGATCATACACCTGCACAAGGCTGGAATGGGCTACAAAACCATCAGTAAGACGCTGGGCGAGAAGGAGACAACTGTTGGTGCCATAGTAAGAAAATGGAAGAAGTACAAAATGACTGTCAATCGACAAAGATCTGGGGCTCCACGCAAAATCTCACCTCGTGGGGTATCCTTGATCATGAGGAAGGTTAGAAATCAGCCTACAACTACAAGGGGGGAACTTGTCAATGATCTCAAGGCAGCTGGGACCACTGTCACCACGAAAACCATTGGTAACACATTACGACATAACGGATTGCAATCCTGCAGTGCCCGCAAGGTCCCCCTGCTCCAGAAGGCACATGTGACGGCCCATCTGAAGTTTGCCAGTGAACACCTGGATGATGCCGAGAGTGATTGGGAGAAGGTGCTGTGGTCAGATGAGACAAAAATTGAGCTCTTTGGCATGAACTCAACTCGCCGTGTTTGGAGGAAGAGAAATGCTGCCTATGACCCAAAGAACACCGTCCCCACTGTCAAGCATGGAGGTGGAAATGTTATGTTTTGGGGGTGTTTCTCTGCTAAGGGCACAGGACTACTTCATCGCATCAATGGGAGAATGGATGGGGCCATGTACCGTACAATTCTGAGTGACAACCTCCTTCCCTCCGCCAGGGCCTTAAAAATGGGTCGTGGCTGGGTCTTCCAGCACGACAATGACCCAAAACATACAGCCAAGGCAACAAAGGAGTGGCTCAGGAAGAAGCACATTAGGGTCATGGAGTGGCCTAGCCAGTCACCAGACCTTAATCCCATTGAAAACTTATGGAGGGAGCTGAAGCTGCGAGTTGCCAAGCGACAGCCCAGAACTCTTAATGATTTAGAGATGATCTGCAAAGAGGAGTGGACCAAAATTCCTCCTGACATGTGTGCAAACCTCATCATCAACTACAGAAGACGTCTGACCGCTGTGCTTGCCAACAAGGGTTTTGCCACCAAGTATTAGGTCTTGTTTGCCAGAGGGATTAAATACTTATTTCCCTCTGCAGAATGCAAATAAATTCATATACTTTCCACAATGTGATTTTCCGGATTTAATTTGTGATGTGCTATCTCTCACTGTTACCAATAACCTACCCTTCAATTATGGGCTGCTCATGTCTTTGTCAGTGGGCAAACTTACAAAATCAGCAAGGGATCAAATACTTATTTCCCCCACTGTATATAAATTATCCTGTGCTTTTGATCTGGTGAATCATGACCTTTTATTACAGATGTTAAGTGGAACTGGAATCATTGATAAGGTTTGGCACTGATTTTTATCTAGTCTTACCTTTAGGGTAAGGTCCTAGAAAACAAGTAGGCAGTCGGTCTGCAAAATTCAGACCAGCAGAAAGGTGAGCAAAGAACAGACCAAGTAGTCTAAATCACTGATTATTAGCAGCAACACTGGAGGGGTTGTCCAAGTTTCACCTTGCTTGGGCTGCCTCAGGTTAAAGTACTTGGTATATATGTAGAGAGAGATGTTGCTTTCAGATTTGGTGCAAGCAGTTTTATTACACCAGTCTGGTACTATTGGCCCCTGAGGCTGCCCAAGAAGGACTCGCCTTTCTACCTGTCTATACGGTAAGGGAAAGAAGTAGTGTATCTCACCTGCATTTGTCAAACTAATTTATTTTTACAGGTGACTGGCCCAGTTCTGGGTTCTCAGCCAATCAGAATCAAGGACATGCCCAAATTCCACCTACACCCAAACCCCTTCAATGACATCATTGCCCATGTCCGCTCATGCCCTGAACCCCTTAATGATATCACCAGATATGTCGTAGCCCTGCCCAAGCCACACCCCTTTTGCATAACTGCCTCTAACCCCATCTTATTTGCAAAGCCCCACCCTAAACCCCCCACATCCTCTTTGCATAGCCCCACCCCTTTTAGTGATAGTACAGGAAGTGATTCATAGCCACACCCCTTTTTCCAAGATGGCAGCTACCACCGGATGCACGTCACTTCCTGTTTTCACAACTGGTAGCCATCTTGGATGGGATCATGTGATGGGAAGTGATGTAAAAAAAAAACCCAACACCTGCCCCCCTAAACCTCTAAGGACTATGCCCACGCGCAGTTTAACTTTTCTTTTCACACAGGAAAGAAAAATAGGCATTTTTAACCCCAGACTCACTGTTTTCTTTTTTTCTTTCGTAAGGGTGACATATTTATTTTAAGCTGGAACGAGTTAGTTCCGTCTGCTTTTAAGAACGACAGAAAGAACTAGCATGCTGTACAAAGCCTCCCTGCTTTTTCAAGAGATCGCAATAGCTCTATGTGAGCTCATTGCTTTGCTCACCATGCTGTGTAAAAATTAATCAGTCTGCAGACACAACCCCACCCCGCACAACAACCAGGCAGAGAAAAAAAAATCCAGACCCACACATTTTACGCTGTTTGCGACTCTAGCTGTTTTAAAAAGATGGTTTCAATCTCTTCTCCCCCTCTCAGCTTTTCAGCAAGCACACTGTTCTCTGCCTGTGTGAGATCAATAGGTCTGCAGCTTCCACCACGACCCCCTTCCCTAGCCATCAGCAAACTTTCAGGGAATCCTTCTCTGCCCTTCCAAGAAGTGTGGACATAATCAGTAACCGTAAGGCAGATGTACTTTTCCTCCCTTCTGTTTCAAGAGATTGTAACAGATCTGTTTTTGCTTTTTTTAAGACCACAAGCCCCCAGAACTAGTGTGAACACTACAAGCTGTTCCTCCCTGCTTTTCAGAGCTGTGGAAAAAAGTTACTGATAAGCAAACTTTATTCCTTTTTTTAAATGCTTTATTTTCTTTTAGCAGTGTTCATCTAGGAAACAGACACGTTTTTTAAAAATTGAGTACAGCACTGGTAAAAGAAATAGCAATGAAAATTAATGGCAGAACAAAATACTTTTTTATACAGGGATTGCTTTTGTCCCTAACAGTATTCTTCTAGGAAGCATATAATGTTTAAAAAGTTAAGTAAAACATCTGCAAAGAGTATGGACATAATCAGTAGCTTACCATGAGGGAGAACAGTAACGCAGTAGTATCCAGTCATTATCTGATGAGGCCAACATCAGAAGCTCCTTTCTAGTCATGGAGATGAAGTCACTGCTGAAGGAGACTTCTCACTCCCAATGAAGAAGAACAGGGAGTCGAAGGATGGTGAAGCTAGGGTAGGAGCAACAGAGAGACTCTGGACAGACCCTTTTGATAGTATGAAAAGTGGTTCTGGATTTACCCCCGATTTTTTTGGCCTCTCCGATAACACAGTAATAGGCTGAGGGCTTGCCTATTACTGTCAGTGTTATCAGAGAGGCCATGACTTTAATTTCTAGACAAATAGCGCAGCTGTCTACTTAGGTTCTGTCTTCTTTGAGCTGTACTAAAAAAACAGAAGCTAGGGTGGTAAAAGCTAATAAAAAAGTGGAGGTGGTCGAAGAAAATGTTGTATCAGTACAGGAGAATAATGTTGCCTTAAGAGAAGTATATATTTTTTTCAGAATAAATTCAAGTTTGTCAAAAATCTGGTGAGAAATCAAGTTTTATGGCTGATTAATTTTCCTAGATTCAAACTGGAATCAAGATGTATTCAGATGGTATATGTTGGAAAGTGGTAAAAATACCAGAAAAGACTGTTCCTTTGATATCAAAAGTCTATATCTCCCACCCTTAAGAAAAGAAAGGAAAGCATCATACAGATCAATAATTTTGATAGCTGGAATTTCACTGTTTTGTCCAAGACTTCTGTTGAAGAAGCTTCAGTTCCAGCAAAACTAGCGATCAGTTTAGTTCTGGGCTCTGATAGGGACTTAGGGCCCTGTTTACTTAAGGTGTGTTAGCATTTTTAACACGCCTTACAATTAGCGCGTGCGCTAACCACGTCGGCACTTATTGGAATATTGTAGGCACGTACACGGTTAATGCGTGTACATAGTTAACATGCATTAAAAATGCTAACGTACCTATTAACGCAGCTTAGTAAACAGCTTTGTTTTTTCCCAAGATACGTTTTGTTTTTTAAGGTAAGAATGTTTCCTGATGTTTCTAAAATCTACAAGAAAAAACTTTTTTTTGTTTTGTTTTGTTACTAGACCAGGGGTTAACAGTTGGAGGACAGTTTGTGGTTGAACTTTCCATGTAAATGTCTAGTGAAACTGTGAAATGTCAAATATGTCAAAATCCTTTGGTAACCTAGTTCCTTAAGCAATGTAGCTATACAAGTTGGAAGTGCATTAAGTACAATAGAATGTCTCAGCTAAACACTGGCTTATCTTTTAGATCTATTTTTTTAAATAGTGGTTTGTTTTTTCTACATCTGTGCAGGGATTCTTAACATTTTGGTTCCTGCACCCTTTTAACTGATCAATGAAACCCTCGCACCCCCTTCCAAAACCACATGTCCGCTAGTGACTACTGGCAGCTACATATGTCGCTATTAGCCGCCTAGGGCTCAATTCTATATACAGCGCCTAAAATTAACACATGCTAGGCCATTACGCCTAAGCATATTCTAAATACTATGCGTAAATCTACGCACGTAGTTTATGCAACTGAATCTGCGCGTGTCCATTTACGCCAACGAAAAGCTGGTGTAAATCCCTGCATGTAGATTTACACACACTAGCCCATTTTTATAACGCGTTTAGATTTTGGAATGCCCACGAAATGCCCATTTTCACATACCCCCCTAACCACGCCCTTTTTTGCCTATGCATGTTAGAATTTAGGCGCAGTACATTACAGAATATGCTTAGCAATGTATGTGCGTAAGTTCTAATTTTTGCCAATTAGTGCTTGTTATTGCTTAAGCGCTATTAACAACACTTAACAGCTTGTTAAAACAATTAATCTACACGCATAGTTATAAAATACATTCTAGAAGCACTATATAGAATCCAGGGGTAACATTACTAACGGCTAACAGGTTGCTAAATTTACAGTCATATACAATTATTAGGACAATAACAAGCTCATTTTCAAAGCACTTAGCCTCCCAAAGTGCTTTGAAAATATGCCTCTAACTGTCCTAATAACTGCCTTCACTCTGTCTAGAAAGTTTCAATGAATTGCCTCAGATTCTGAGACCCTTTTCTGCACCTTGTTTGACCTCTACCCACACCCTTGAGGGTGTAGGCATCACTGGTTATGAACCACTGATCTGTAAGCTATATAGGTTTACTAATTTAATTACTTGCAGTGTGGGTTTAGTATATATGGTTTGTTTGTTTGTTTGTTTTTTCTTTTATAAAATGCTGTGATCTCATATTCCACTCCTTTAGCATTGGCTAATTAAAAAAAAAGAGAGGATGCTTCCACAAGTGTAACTTTAAGCATATATGATGGGTCAGCTCATTAGGGGGAGGGGAATAATCTGAGATTATGGGGGTAATTAATGATATAACTTGTTCTGAACTCCATTGAAATGATTTGTTTGTTCGATAGTTCTAGCACATTTTTTCTGTTAATAAAAATCACTATTGCCTCTAGGTGGAAGTGTTTCCCCTCTCAGGATGGCATTTTAATCTACAGCATATTCTTGAAATGGAACTTGTAAATATATCAGAACATGCGGGTTGGTCGCTGATAGCTAATAACCAGGTGACTGAGGTCACTGATGCTTCTTTATAAATTCAGTGAACTGTGACAATACTTCTGCCATATTTCTTTTCCTCATACTCTGTTTAGACTTTGTATTTGACTGCTGCTATACCAGCTCCATCTACCACTATAATCAATATAAGTGTACCAAAGTATGCATTTAGATTTTTTATATTTCCCTATGCGTGTAAAGCTGCCCTAGGTATCCCGTAATTGTGAAAACACTGTCTGCTCCAGTTGAAAATATTCTGGATATTGAGCACCAGTGTCCTGCAATCAACACTGACCAGATTACCATCTGTTTAGTGGCAATATTCAAACCACTAACTGGATAGCTAACTAGACATAGTTTTGCTGTCCTAACTTTGTCTTGTTAGTGGTTTGAATATCCCTAGTAACCAGATATCAAGGTTCAATTTATTTGATATACCTCAAATTTTGCAAAAAAGAAATCTAAGTGTTTACACAATAAAATCTATTGGGAGGGGGAAGTAACAATTATAAAATAAAATCAGTTCAACGTAAGACAGAAGGCAAGTGGGGGGGGGGGGGGTATGAGAGAGTACAATTTCAGCAAAGGTAACTATCTAAAGGGAGAGTTCAGGTGGGTAAGAAAATGACTCACTCTGAAAAACCTCTAGCAAGTCACGAGCTAAGAAATGTGGTTAGTTAGGTTCCAGATCTAGAGGGAAAGGCCAAAGAAAAGTAATATCCTCCAGCTCAACCCACGAACCGCCAGCACAGTTTGGATAATGCCAAGGCAGTCAGAGGGAATATTTACTGGTACTATGCAGTTAATGCCACTAAATATCCCACTCATCAGCTATTATCTTGTTAGCAGCACCCATTAACCAGATTGGTTCTTCTGAAAATCAGCTGGAAAATATTGATTTTAAAGAAGATGCAGCAGAACACAACTTGGAATCCCTATGGATTGAAATTCCATGTGTAAAGGAGAAAAGGATAGTGATAGGAGTGGACTACTATCCACCTGGCCAGGGTGAGCACACAGATATAGAAATGTTATCAGAAATTAGGGAGGCTAACAAACTGGGCAACACAATAATAATGGATGATTTCAATTACCCCAATATTGACTGGGTAAATATAACATCAGGGCATGCAAGAGAGGTAAAATTCCTTGACAAAATCAAGGACTGCTTTATGGAGCAGCTGGTACAGGAGCCACCAAGGAAAAATTCTAGACCTATCAGGTTTGGATGCTGTTCAAAAATACCATCCTGGAAGTCCAGGCCAAATATATTCCATGTGTTTAAAAAGAAGCAAGAATTCTGGCATGGTTAAAAAATGAGGTGAAGGAAGCTATTAGAGCTAAAAGGAAATCATTCCGAAAATAATAAGAAACAGCATAAAGAATGGCAAGTCGAATGCAAAGCGCTGATAAGGAAGGCAAAGAGGGACTTTGAAAAAAAAAAGATTGTGTTGGAGGCAAAAACACATGGTAAAATTTTTTAGGCATATTAAAAGCAAGAAGCTGGCAAAAGAATCAGTTGGACCGCTAGATGACCAAGGGGTAAAAGGGGCAATCTGAAAAGACAAAGCCATAGCGGAGAGATTAAATTAATTCTTTGCTTCGGCCTTCACCAAGGAAGATTTGGGAGAGAGAGCGGTGCCAGAAATGTTATTCAAAGCTGATGAGTCGGAGAAACAATGAAATCTTTATAAACCTGGAGGATGTAATGGGGCAATTTGACAAATTGAAGAGTAGCAAATCTCCTGGACCGGATGGTATTCATCCCAGAGTACTGAGAGAAGTTGAAAAAGAACTTGTGGAACTATTGTTAGAAATATGTAATTTATCTTTAAAATCAAGTGTGGTACCGGAAGATTGGAGGGTGGCCAATGTAACGCCGATTTTTTTTTAAAAAGGTTCCAGAGGTGATCCGGGAAATTATAGACCAGTGAGCCTGATGTCGGTGCTGGGCAAAATGGTAGAGACTATTATAAAGAACAAAATTACAGAGCATATTCAAAAGCATGGATTGATGAGACGAAGTCAACATGGATTTAGTGAAGGGAAATCTTGCCTCAATAGATTTCTTTGAAGGGGTGAACAAACATGTGGATAAAGGTGAGTCGGTTGACATTGTGTATCTGGATTTTCAAAAGGCATTTGACAAAGTACCTCATGAAAGACTCCAGAGGAAATTGGAGAGTCATGGGATAGGAGGTAGTGTACTGTTGTGCATTAAAAACTGGTTAAAGGATGGAAAACAGAGAGTAGGCTTAAATGGTCAGTATTCTCAATGGAGAAGGTTGATAGTGGGGTTCCCCAGGGGTCTGTGCTGGGTCTGCTGCTTTTTAACATATTTATAAATGATCTAGAGATGTGAGTAACTACTGAGGTAATTAAATTTGCTGACGACACAAAGTTATTCAAAGTTGTTAAATCACAAGAGGATTGTGAAAAATTCTAAGAGGACCTTACGAGACTGGAAGATTTGAAATCCAAAGGGAAGATCACATTTAATGTGAGCAAGTTCAAAGTGATGCATGTGGGAAAGAGGAACCCGAACTATAGCTACGTAATGCAAGGTTCCACATTAGGAGTCACTGACCAGGAAAGGAATCTAGATGTCATCGTTGATGATATGTTGAAACCATCTGCTCAGTGTGCGACAGCGGCTAAGAAAGCAAATCGAATATTAGGTATTATTAGGAAAGGAATGGAAAACAAAAATGAGGACATTAGAATGCCCTTGTATCACTCCATGGCACGACCGCACCTCGAATATTGTGTGCAGTTCTGGGCACCGCATCTCAAAAAAGATACGGTGGAATTAGAAAAGGTATAGAGAAAGGCGATGAAAATGATAAAGGGGATGGGATGACTTCCCTATGAGGACAGGCTAAAGTGGCTAGGGCTTTTCAGCTTGGAGAAGAGATGGCTGAGGGGAGATATGTTAGAGCCCTATAAAATAATGAGTGGAATGGAACAGGGGGCACACAATGAAGCTACAAAGTAGTAAGTTTAAAACGAATTGTAGAAAATATTTCTTCAATCAACATGTAATTAAACTCTGGAATTCATTGCCAGAGAATGTAGTAAAAGCAGTTAGCTTAGCAGAGTTTAGAAAAGGTTTGGATAGCTTCCTAAATGAAAAGTCCATAATCCATTATTAAAATGGACTTGGGGAAAATCCACTGCTTATTTCTAGGATAAGCAGCATAAACTGTATTGTACTGTTTTGGGATCTTGCCAGGTACTTGTGACCTGGATTGACCACTGTTGGAAACAGAATGCTGGGCTTGATGGACCTTCGATTTGCCCCAGTATGGCAATACTTATGTACCATCGGAAGCTGGAAGCTAAACGCCAATATTTTTAAGTTGGCAAAACCAGAAGATTCTGTGACTTCTGACATGGCCATGCCAAGTCCTTGGATTTTACTTTAAGGATAAATAATAACAAAGGATCTGTTTATACCCACAGATTCTATAAATGGCACTTTAAAGGTTATACTTCAAGATATCATAGACTTAGCAGTAACAAGTGTATGAGAATCTGAACATACCCTACCGACCCAACTTAAATGCCTTAACCCTGCAACACAACGAAGTCAAAGCATGTAATGGATATAACATAACTCTTCCGCTCCACAATTCCCTAATGTGTCTGGTCCACATGAACCTAATTCTATCACAACATCACTTTGTATTTGTTCATACCAGAGTGGGCGAACGCCTTCCGGTACTATGTAAGCCACATTGAGCCTGCAAATAGGTGGGAAAATGTGGGATACAAATGTAATAAATAATAATAAATTGCACATACAAATTTGCGCACACACCCAATTTGCATGTGTAATTTAAATGAATGAGCAAATTAGTGCCAATAATTAGGCCCTAACAGTCAATTATTGGTACTAATTGGCATTAATTAAAATATATGTATGTAAATTTTACGTGCAGATCAAAAAAGGGGGTGAAGCCATGGAAGGTCATGGGCAGATCAGGGGCTTTCCTGTAATTTATGCATGTTGTTATGGAATAAGGGGGATCCGTGCCTAATTTAGGCATAAGGATTTACACCTAAATTCAGTTGGTATAAATGGTTGAACCTAAAAATAGTTGCAGATCCCTGTGTTAATCTATAAATGGTGCCTAACTTTCAGCACCGTTTATAGAATAGTGTTAAGCACTATTTTTTTCGGCATCAATCTTTTAGCGCCATTTAGAGAATTTACCCCATAATAAAGATATATATACTTTTACTGGAAGTCCTCTTTCTCCTGCAGCAGTACATGCAAATTTATCTCATGCATATTCATTGTGGATATCCTGAAGACCAGACTGGCTGTGTGTGTTCCAAGGACTGGGTTGAGAAGCACTGACCTAATGGAAAAGCAAGCATAGAATGTAGATTGTCAACACGGGGCCTTAAAGGCTGCACAGTCATGCAAATCAAAATTCGAAAGTGCGTCACCTCTTTGAGCAAAGCTTCACTGGCTCCCCATCAAAGAAAGAATAAATTTTAAGATCAACACAATGACCCACAAGATCATCCACGGCGAATCCCCTGGCTACATGAATGAATTGATCGATCTCTCTGCTAGAAACAGATCTATTTCTTCACGAACTTATCTTAACCTACACCTTCCCAATTGTAGAGGAATTAAATACAAGACCTACTATGCATCTAGTTTCTCCTTTTTGGGCAGCCAGCTTTGGAACGCTATACCCAGACCAATCTGATTAATAAACTACTTCTTGCCCTTTAGAAAAATGCTGAAAGCTCATCTCTTTAAGCAAACCTACCCAAATGCCCCAACCTAATCTCGCCAACTTCTACCCCCAATTCTGTTCTGACTTAAATATCAACCTCCCATCCTTCTTTTTCCATCTCTCCTTAATTTTATCCCTCCTTACCCTTTCTCCCAAATTACACTATCCTATCCTGTCTACCCTTTTTTTATCCTAGTCATATATTATCTAGCTCAACTTATCATACACTACTAAGCCCAACTTTACATTGTTTTCTACTATTTTATTAAAATTCTATTAACCTTGTATTTCAAATTACTATGTAAGTAGCATTGAGCCCGCATTATGTGGGAAAGCGCGGGGTACAAATGTAATAATAATAATAACTTTGAAAAATGAAATTGTTTGTTCTTTTAACCTTAATTGGGGATAGTTTGATAAGAGGGAACCCAGGTAGAAAAGCACATGTACACATATATTGTGACTGTTTTATAAAGGCAATCCCCACAGTCCAATATATGAGAGAAAATCACAAATTACCTTCCAATAATACTCTCACTTTATCAAAAACAGGAATCAAAAAATTCAGTCTTCTATATATTTATACTTCAATATATTTATTTGTGGGCCATCATATGAAAAGAGTGTATATAAATATGCAGATTGACTGCAATGGAATTTAATTTTTTCAATTCTGAAATACAATCATCAATCTTTTTCTGATAACTCATTAAAAATATTAATATTAATCCATCTTAACATATTAAAACATTTTTCGATGATGTAAGTTTCATAGAAAATGATTGTATTGGAAACTATCTCAAACCAGCGGAGAATCTCCACTTCTCGAAGTAAATAATCCATTCTGACAAGATCGTGTTTCAGGGCAAGTTTACAGTGATGGAGGAAAGGAATGCAATTCAGAAGCTTGAATGCAGATTATGAATTGTGAGCCACAGCATTAATGGAGTTTCCCTGAAGCAGGGCTTTTGACCTGAAACACAGTTGTGTCAGAGTCGATTATTCACATTGAGGAGTGGAGATTATCTGCTGGTTTACGATAAGTTTCATAGAGAAGGATCATACTGGAGACCATGAGGCGTTTCACTAATATTTGTTAGACACTTAGGGGCAGGGCCACCAAGAGCCGAAGCCGGGCCCAGGGCAAACAAGGGGCCCTCCTTCCTTGTTTTAGTAAAAAATCGAGACTCCTCCCCCCCTATACCTTTTAAAACAGCAGTTGTTTGCTGGCAGCGAGAACGAGCAGCCAGTGATTGATACACACTACTTGTACCGGCCCCACAGCCTTCCCTCTGGCCTATGTGGAAACAGGAAATTGTTTCACAGGGAAGGCTGTGCGGCTGGTGCAAGCAGTGTACCTCAGTTGTTGGCTGTTTGTGCTTGCTGCTGGCGATGAACTTTTTTTTTTAAAGGTACGGGGGGGGGGGGGGGGCTCGATTAAAAAAAAAAAAAAAAAAATCAGCCAGTGAATCTGCCCCTTTCCACGATCAGCTCTGCTTAGGGGTAGATTCAAGAAAGTGCCAACATTTAGGTGCCAGGATGATGCACCCTAGGCATGACTTCTACAGTGGCAGTTCCATGTGGATTTGCAGTTATAGAATACTAGTATAATTCTGTAGATTTGAGTTTGAAGCACTTACACCAAGTCAAAGGCTGGTGTAAGTGCAACTCCTAGGCACACTCCTGACCCACCCATCCCCCTTAGAAGTTACGTATGATGGAATTGGCACACGCAACTTCTAGAATAGCAGCTAAGGACAGTTGTGCATGTGAATGCTAATTGGTACCGATTAACACAAATTGAAGCCAATTATTGGCTGTTACCTCCTGTTGAAAACCAACTATTAAATTAATTGTTTGTGCAACTGCCTTTATTCTGTAACTTGTGTGCACAAATTTGTGTTCTAGGCATAACTTTGGGCATGCAAGTGGATAGAGTTTGGGGGTTAGTGTGCAGAAACTGCTACTGCACAAGCATGGTAACAAATTTTATGGTATTTTGACAATTACTACACACTAATCTGTGTATTAAAGGCATTTGGTATTAGGGGCCGTGTGTGGGGAATGGGCATGGAAGGCATTTTGCAATTAGTGCGTGGCACATACCACATGTTAACTCACATCTGGAGTTAGCACAGGCCCATGTACTGCCTCATAAATAGGAGGCACTAAGAGGCAGATTTAGTAAATAGTACTCAAATTTAGGTACTGGGGAAAATCTGCGCTAAGCGCTATTCTATAAAGGGTGCTCCAGGCTGAGTGCCCTTTATAGAATAACGCTTAGAGCAGATTGTCGTACTCAGCTTTGGGTGCGAGGACTTATGGCAGTTGAAACCTGATGTAAATCCCGGCATGCAAGTTAGTCACATAACCTCAGAACTCTATAACACTGCGCCTAAATATTTGGAATCCATTGACCTATCCATGTCCCTCCCATGGCCACGCCTCCTTTTCGGTTGCGCATGATTCTTTTTGGGTGCACAATGTTATCAAAAAACACTTAGGCAGATGTGAGCGCAAATCTAAATTATTGCCAATTAAGTGCTAAACAACTCCAATTAACATCAATAATTGGCCGTTAGCACCCAATTGACTAGTTTGTGCGCACATCTGGGCTCTGTGCACAAATTTGGGCAACCTATATAGAATCTGGAGGTAAGTGCTTCCGTGCAGATCACAACCTTGCCTTCTCTTCGTCCCCATTCTCCCTTTCTTCTTGCTTTTTTCTCTTCCCTCCCTTTCTCTCCCTCTTTATTGTTTTTCCTCATACCTCTGTCTTTCACCATCCCCCTCCCCAGCAGATACACTCCTCTCTCCTTTCCCTTCCACATGGGGCACTCACTTCCCTTCCATTCTTCCTGGTACACACTGTCTCTCACCCTACAATCCTTTCTGCAACACTCTTTCTCTGCCCCACCTCCCTTCCTCCCCACTCCTGTTACTCTTTTTCAGGAGGCAGCAGAACATCCTATTTAATTGGGAGGGTCAAATGAACCAAGCTCTGTCCGTGGTGCTGATGCTGTGGGGGGCAAAAAATTGGTAGAGCCATGGTCCCTGTGGCCCACCCTATTCTACTGTTTTCCCTTCTTCTCCTCCTCCCTCTCCACTGCCATATTATACTAATACTAAGATCAATAACTCAAAATGCACCAGCCCTACCTATGATGTCAACTGCACACCTCCAGTTAGGAAAAGAGGACACACTGGACTGCTAGAGATTCCTATTCACAACCTACATGTTAACAGAATCCCTCAGCTCAGACCATGACATAGTAAAGAGGCTGGGGGGGGGGGGGGGTGGAGAAGGGGATGGGATTTGATATACTGCCTCTCTGTGGTTACAATGAAGGTAGTTCACATATTACATACAGGTACTTATTTTGTACTTGGCCCAACAGAGGGTTAAGTGACTTGCCTAGAGTCACAAGGACCTGCAGTGGGAATTTAATCCAGTTCCCCAAGTTCTCAGGCTGCTGTACTAACCATTAGGCTACTCCACCCTAAATTAGAAACAAATATGCAGACAAAACAATTGAAATCCAAAGAAACCCTAGACTCTATTAACAGTGAAACACCTAAAAAAGAGGGGGGGCTCAGCACACAAGGTAAGGGAGCTTTGCACCTGGGAGCAATTTCTGAAGTCCACTGCAGTACCCCCTAGGGTGCCCAGTTGGTGTCTTGGCATGTCAGGGGGACCAGTGCACTACGAATGATAGCTCCTCCCACGACCAAATGGCTTGGATTTGGTCGTTTCTGAGATGGGCGTCCTCGGTTTCCATTATCACCGAAAATCGGGGATGACCATCTCTAAGGACAACCATCTCTAAGGTCGATCTAAATTTCATGATTATCGAAACGAAAGATTGACACCCATCTTGTTTTGATAATATGGGTTTCCCCGCCCCTTCACCAGGACGTCCTGAGGATAACTTGGGTGCCCCTTTCTATTATGCCCCTCCAAGAGGGGGAGGGGAGGGTTGGGGGTCCATGACACCACCAGGGTTTTTTTTGAAGGGGTATTGGGAAAGTGGAGGGAGGTGGTGTGATTTTTTTTTAAATGTCTCCATTCCTATTAATGTATGAGACAATCACCTCTCACACACTTTTACTTTTCATTGCAGCAAATGGCTGCATATTACCACAGCGGAGTGCACTATTTTTTTCTAACAGTGCACACTTTTTAACTTGGCAGTAATTTGCATGCTATTTGCTTATTTCTGTAAGGAACTAAAATTTTGTGTCAGGAAGCCATGTGTAAGTTGTCAGTTCACATACAGCTCTAATGCAAGCTTACTGCATCAGCCCCAAAGTTTGTACCTCAGGAAATGGAAGGTTAACTGTCTTGATTACCTTGCAAGGAGTATCAGTGGGATTTGAACTATAGTTTTGCTGGCTGTCTGATGTTCCTTTAGGCTATTTCTCCACTCTACTTTGTTTATGTGTATTCCCTGACAATATTATAAGAGTCCCCTTGAGCATATAAAAAAGCTATTCTATACACATGGAGGCATATTTTCAAAGCACTTTGGGAGGCTAAGTTCCATAGGTTTCTATGGAACTTTGGGAGGCTAAGTGCTTTGAAAATGAGCTTGTATAGGGTTGCTTAGAAAATTACCCTCTTAATTGCACACTAACTTCTAGGGGGTAGTGACCCCCTTCCTCTGCTGCCTTCCTTACAATGATTAAATTTTCCTAAGCAATTTAATATTGTGCTATATATTTCTTCTTTCTTTTCTGTGGATTAAGAAATATAGCATGGAGTAATGGTGGAGATATATTGTCATATCTTGGCCTGGCACCATATATCTGTCCCAAATAAATATATATGTTGTATATATTGTAATTAGTTTTGATGTTTGAAGGTATAATTGGAATATCATATTAATAAATCAAATCAAAACCAAGAATATATGCTAACTGGCCTTTTGAGTAACCTTAAAATTCATCACTGTTGCATAGCTAATGAACATGTCACATCATCTCTCTGAATGGTGCCTGAAATAAGATTACTTACCACACGAGTGCTGCTGCAATTGCAATATCCAGGCTTAGATTTGTAATTTTATTGCCTAATCCAGGGCTCAATAAAAATCCCAGGCACCGATTTGCCATAGTACCTAGAACTTGCACTATGGCACCCATGATTTCATGTCCCCCAAAGTTTTTGTTTTGTCATCCTTGGATGCCTCTTCTATTGTCTGCACTGTGCAACTGGATCTCAAAAATAACTTTGGAGGAAATTTGTCAATCATAGTCAGTTTGGAAAAATCCCTTTTAGTTTTAACAATGTTCAAAATTTACCTCAAACTCAGGTTGACTCAGAGGGGAGAATTCTGGACAATTATGGGGAAAGCCTGGGTCAAACAGTAGATGAATTTGTGAGCCTGAAATGCTGTTTCGATTAACAATAAAGAGAGGGTCTACCAGAAAAACATACCCTGGAAAACCAAAATGGAAATTTATGATTCTTGAACTTCCCATTGAACATAGGGAAACAGTATTTTGAACTATTGCCGACCCCCTAAAGAAGCCATGCCATCTTGTTCCTCTATCTTCTATATTCTGTTGGGCAAAGAGTAGGTGAGAGAAACTTGAACAATGTTTAAGCTGATAATGTGGATCTAACTTTCAATTCAAATCAATTCTTTTATACCGCTAATATCCCCTTTCCACGGTTCAGTGTGGTTTACATTGTAGGTGAGACAAAAGCAAATAGTGTGAAATATGAGAAACATTAGAGACCACTGGATTAATGCATGATACTAAAAACATTAAGGAAAGGATAATGGATGATACTAGGAGGTAGAAGTCATGATGGATTGTTAGGTAGAAGTCATGATGGATTGTTATGAAGTAGTCTTTGGGAAGAGAAAGGTTTTTAGCTTCTTCCTGAAGTTGAGGTAGTTGTTTTCTGTTCTGATAGAAATAGGTAGAGAGTTCCATATTTTGACTCCAAGTAGGGAGAATAGAGAGCTGACAGTCTTCTGATTTTTGAATTGTCTTTTCAAATGGTGATGCTAGCATTAGTTGTTGTTTCAGTCTGTTAGACTGAACCAGATATAGCGAAGTGGTCTTAGACAGCTGTTCAAACAAGCAGCTTTGAACCTGAGTCTTTCTGCTATGGGAAGCCAGTGCAGTTTGTTTAGATGAGTTGAAACACTAGTATATCTATTCAATCTGTATATTAGTCTAGCCAGATGTGTTCTGTATGATTTGCAGTTTTTTCTGATATTGACACTTAATACCAAGAAATAGAAAGTTACAGTATTCCTAGTGAGTTAGGAGTAACATTTGGACTATTAGTGTGAAGGCTTTGGGGTAGAAGAATGATCTGACTAGACGTAGCTATCTCATTTTGAATAGTGTTTTCTTCCATAGCTGGTTAATATGGGAAGCAAAGGTGAGTGAAGAATCAAGCAAGACCCCTAGTACTATGGTTTCAGATTTGACTGTAAAGATTTGACCATTGGTCAAAGATATTGATGATGGGATATTAACTCCCTGATTTCAGAACTACAGGACCTTGGTTTTTTGCGCATTCAATTTCAGTTTATTGGTAAGGGCCCAGGCGCTGACAGCAGTCATACCATTCGCTACAGACTGAGTTGGATCTTTGTTCGATGCTGTCACTGGTAAAAGAAGCAGGATGTCTTCCGTATAGAATAATAGTAGTTCATTAAGTCCCAGGTTTATTGAGGCAAGGGATGACATAAAGAGATTGAACAGGATCGGTGAGTGGGTAGATCCTTGCGGGACCTCACAGGAGACCACCAGAAGCTGGAAAGTTGGTTGTTTTGCTTGACAGAATAACTTTGATTTGAAAGGAATTCACTGAACCATTTGAACACAGGCCCTGTTCCTATCTGATCCAGGCGTTCGAGTAGCAATGTGTGGTCAACCGCATCAAATGCCACTAATATATCAAATTGGAGAAGAATTACTTGGTTGCCTTTGCATAAATGTTGTTTGACATATGTAGTTAGAACTAGCAGCAATGTTTCCGTACTATGTGATGATCTGAAGTCAAATTGTGACCAGTGCAAGATAGAAAATTTTTTCAGATATAAAGAGTGATGTTTACTAATGTAGGTTTCTAATACTTTAGTAAAAAGGGGTATGCTTGGCACTGGATTGTAGTTTGCAGGCGATGTTACATCTAGCCCAGATCCCTTCAGTAGTGGAGTGAGAACAATTTTGCCCATGTCAGGAGGAAGAGAGATAGTTTTTAACAACTTATTGAGATTATCGAGTAGCCAGTTTACTGCTTCCATAGGGATGGATTTGAGTAGGTGTTTTGGGCATTGATCCAAAGAGCAGTTGACTCGGGTGCATTTTAACTGCATTGATCTTACATCCTCAACTGTTAGTGGTTGAAAAGGTTCCCAGTTTTGGTCAGTTTTGAGTTCTTGAGTTGTAGGATCTCCAATGAGTAAGGCCAAGCTACGGGTTGGACTATTTTCCTCTGCTGGTGTAGCTTTAGATAGTTCAGACCTAATTTGGAGGATCTTATTGGCAAAATGATCAGCTAGGTCTTGGTAGGTGGGACATGTTTTCTGTGAATGTTCATCCTTATTAGTGAAAACTAGTGTTTTAACTAAGGAGAAAAGTTTTTTGTTGTCAGGATCATCTTGACCTGTTAGGCTGCTATAGTATTGGTATTTTGAGTCAGCAACCTTCTTTTTGTAGCATCAGAAGGCTGACTTCCATTTGGATTTATCAGTAGTATCTTTGTTCTTTCTCTATGCTTTTCAAGGTGTCGACATTCCTTTTTTAGGATGGATAGTTCCTCTGTAAGCCATGGCAAATTTCTGGATGCTTTTTAGTGGTAAATGGAGCAATTTTGTCTAATATGGCTTTCACCTTGGTGTCCCAGTGGGATTTGATCAAACCATGTGTAAGAGATGCGGTAGTGAGGGACTCTGTTGGCTAAGACCAGAAAGTGGCCTTGTTGATTTTTTCCTCTGGAGATGAGTTTGGATGACTTGTGACATACAGATATCAATGTTGAAATCCAGGTTGAAGTGGTCAGACCATGGTACTGGCTTCCATTTGAATAAACTAATCAAGCTATTAGGATAGGAAGTCATGAAGCCTAACATATGACTTTTTTTTATGAGTTGCACCCTTGGAAAATGTAGTTAGTTTGCAGTCCTTCAGGAATGATTTCAAGTTGTGGACATTGGTGTCTGCATCATTTACCAAATGTGGGTTTAAGTCTCCTGGGAAAATAATCCTTGAAAATTGTGACATGGCAGAGGAAGTAATCTCTTAAAGTAGAGGTTCTGCCTTGGACCAAGCTCCCAGAGAATGGTAAATGAGGAGTAGGGCGATTTGATTTGCCTCTTTTGAATCATTGCAGAATTTGCACAGCAAGTATTCCAGTTCAGGGAGAACCCCAGAACTAACTAAAGACATGTGGGAAAAAAAACTATTGAAGATAAGAGCAAGTCCGTCTCCTTTTATACCCTGTCTTGGAGAATTATAAATATCATAACCAGGTGGGTAGATGTGGGGCAGTAGCGGAGTATCAACTTCTGTGAGCCATGTTTCTGAGATAAACAGAATACCCAGATCTGAAGATTCTAGCAAATCCCTGAGTAAGAGAGCCTTGTTCCCCACAGACTTGGCATTGATATAAATGGTGGGGGTAGGAGTGAGTTGAGACTTATGTTCCAAAAGGGAGAATTGTTTGGATAATTGCAAAAGGTAGCGAGGTTTTTTAGGCTGTTGAATGTTAACCATTTGGTTCTGATCTGTAACCATAGTTGTGTTCTGACAGTTTGTATTGACATTGTCTAGCAGATATCTGACATTATAATTTGGGTGTTTCTTAGTACAGGGTTTTCTAGACAGGTTATAGATTACGAGGATAGGATTGGGCACAAAGTTATCTGGTAGGTTGCCACCCGATGTGCTCAGAAAAGCTAAGCAAATCCATGTGAGCCACTTCATGGTGATAGCTTTTGGAGCTAGTTTAAGTCAGTTGGGTTTAGTGCTCTTTATCAGTCTTAAATGTGCGCTGTTAAAGACTTCAGAACGGAGTCCTCCTTGAAGGTAGATGCCACCTGTGACAGAACAGTGTATTTTAAGCCTGTAAAACTACCTTTATTAATTCTTGAAGTGCATTTCTCTAGTTTGGCCACCTTTCTTTCTTTTAGTTAGCACACAGATAAAGGAAATGCCTGTAGTGATGTAACCAGCTTTCTTTTAAAACTTGTTGACTGGGCTCTAAATAGCCCAGGAGCTTTTTTCATTTGGATTGTACTGGTTTTTCCCCCGTTTCAACCTGAAAGAAGATAGAGAGAAAGCTCTTTGCTGAAGCCCTGTAAAATAGTTATTTTTGATACCTGGTGAGCAGCTATATGTCCTGATCTCCCCAGGTACTTTTTAGAAACTAAACAAATGTTTAGTTAGTGCTATAATTGATCCATATTTCAGTTGCCTGTTATTGTTTGCAGATTGCACATTTTTTTGTACACTGTTCAATTTTTAAAGACAATAAACAATTTAGTTTATTACTTCTTTGTCTGGGCTGATAAAGAATCCTGATGGTTTTTGTGTTGGGTCTGTGAGTGCTTTCTGGGAACTTTGGGAACACCAGGAGTGTGGCCTCCAGTAACCTAGAAATCACTGGGGATAATCTGAGAGTGGGAGACTTGCCCAGAGGCGGTTGTGACCCAGTTGGTGGGAGGAGGGTGCTAGTGTAGAGCATAGGCGGCAGGTGCAGGCAGACATGAACTGTGCTGGGGATAGACCCACTAAGTGGCCATGGAGTAACCCCAGGCGGGTGGCTAGGTGTTTTGTGATACCACCGATAGGGAGGGGAGGTCATGGTGTCTCAGGTACTCATAAGGTGGGGAGGTGTGGATGTGCAGATGTGGCAGGTTTCAAAATGATGCTACAACTCTATAATTAGATAGGGTTCCTCATTTGAGCTGCCATTCTTCCATAGTCAATTGTGCAGCAGCCAGGGGAGTTTAGATTGGGCGAGAGTCCACATTGTAGCTCTTGTTATAGAGTTGTTAATTTCCTTTGCTGTTTGAAGTATGGTTATAAGTACAGAGCTGAGTAAAACAGGTATTTGTAACACAATGGAGAGAATTGACCTTAAGCATTCCTTGGGTTCCTCTGTCAGGCTGCCATTTCTTCCATAGTCAGTCGTGCAGCTTTGAATAGAGAGTTTAGGGCAGGCGACAGGCCACAGTGTAGCTCTCATGGTTAGAAATCCAGATAATTCTCTTATTCAAGTTGCAGGATTTGAATTACTGCAAGCAATGGAGAGAAGTGGAGGTGGTGATCTGAGCAGTTCACGCATTTGTAAGACAAAGGGGCTTCATTGACCTTAAGCACACCTTGGAATGTAGCCAGGGGAAATGTTAATACAGTGCTGTTTTTAAATCTTCACAAGAATTGGATCTTGATAATTACCCTGGTTGTCTTTGTTAGTACAAAATGTTGAGTCAATGTACTGTTTAGCTCTTTTTCTAAATTCACTTAAACAATCTCATTTAAGTCAGAAATATTGTTTTTCTTGGTTGGAAATTCACTGCATTTCAGAGTATAGCTAAAGATGGTTTGTCTTTGGGAGCAGTTAACAATGGAGTGTTAGTTATGTAGTCAGTGCTTGCTGAGGAACAGAAACCTTTTGAAGTATCAGCTTCCTAGGAAGATGAGCTCTGTTGTTGCTTACATAAAGATTTCTTATTTGGAATGAGATATGAAGTCAGTCAGCTAATTCTACCTATATTTTGTACTATTAAAACTTGAAGCAATGTAATTTGGTTTTTAAAGTCCAGTATCTAATATTTAACAGGCACTTCTGTTCATTAGAGCTATGCATCAGATGGCTGTGTTTCACGCCTGCGAAATTATTTGGAAGTTTTAATGCTGAGGAAGCTTTAGCAAGATATCAGAGATTTAGAGATAATATAATTTATTGATATGAACTTTAACTCACAAGTTGTAGTGGTGGGTTCAGTTTCTGATCCTGGTGTCCTTTGTTCCAATTGATGCAGATCTCTGGAGGTTTTTCAGTTGTTGATCCAGATTATTTCATAAGCAAAGAAAGAATGTGCTTGCATGAAAAATGCAGGGATGCAAAAAGTTATATTTATCCAAACAAAACAAATAAAATTAACCAAGTGAAGAAAGGAAACTCAGTGTAAAAATAATACTCAGGAATGGTCCCCCAACGTATACAGAGCAAAAGTAAGTAAACTCTGAGCAGTAAATAAGCAGAGTATTATTTGTCCTGGATTGTAGAAGCTCAATGAGAACACATCCTCTCCTTTCCTATGCAGGTTTCCTTAGTTGATTGTTGCATCTAGAGCCATGTTATTAACTATTTTTGCCTTGTAATCACACCATAGCCTTTAATGGAGGAAGCCAGTCACACACACATACTGCAGCAGGACTTGCTTATCACTCCTACTCCAGCTGAGATTATTTGCCTGCACTTTTTCTAATCTAACTCCTGTTACTGTATCTTATGTTCCACATCCTCTTATACTCTATGCTGTCTATTAAGAAGTTTTAGGGCCTCTTTTACCAAACTACGTTAGCGATTCCCACATGGCAATGCCAACGAAACCCATTCAAAGTGATACCCCAGATGGTTGCATAGCCAGATGACTAATTTTGGGTGGGCCTGGGCCTAAAGTAGGTGGGAATAAAATTGCTGCCTGATTCCCTGCCCACCCCAGTGCCCCCTCCCCACCAAACCCAAAATATACATACCTAGATGGGATCCTTAAACCCTGTCAGCTGAAGACCTCCTCTAACAGTAGCCAAAATGTTTTTCAACCTCAGTAGTCAGTAGCAATATCTGAGAGCCACTGCTGCTGCTCACCCCCCATGTATGCTCAGTTTTTTGCGTGTTGGGGTGTGCACTGGCAGTGGCGGCTAAGGACACTGCCGTTGACTGCCAAGCTTGGAAAAAGTTCTAGCCACCAGAGGAGGTCTTCAGCTGACAAGGCTTAAGTATCCCCAGCATCACAGGAAGGGTGCTTCAATTTTGGCTACGCCATTAACCACAGAGGCTGATGCACAAACAAGTTAGTTGAGATCTGTGGCTAAAACATATCAAATCTCCCAAAAATCTCTCCCAATGTACACAGACTATTACAGGATCTCTTGCTAGCAGGCTTAAATATTATTGGTTAGCATTAGATGGGCACAGTACAATCAGAAACAATAATGTAGCTGGAAGACTGTTTTTAATAAAATTCCCATTTATTGAGCTCTCCAAAAATGTACAAATATATATAAAAAAGAAGGATAGAAAAATGATGAAGCAAGTAGTCCATAAAAACAAAGTAAAATAGTTACAATTGGTATCACAAAGTTTCAAATTGCCTGTGCATTTTTGGCAGAAACCCAAAACTGTAGCCCTTCCCCCTGCTGCCGCCACCACCGCAGACCAGCTTCTCCCCACCTGCCATGACAAAAAATACATCCTCCTTCGTGGGCTGACCACCACTCTGCCCCCCCCCCCCCGGGCCTACCTTGTAAAAGCCGTGATGGTGTAGTGGTGTCTTCAGGGCAGGAAGATCCCGAATTGCTCCTTCCCCCTTCCTCCATGCTGAAAAAATGACAGCTGTAACTTCCTGTGGCAGTCTTAAGGTTGCCATTTTGGAACTGGGAATGGACTGAGTAGCAACGACTTGCTGCTGCTCAGGCCATTCACAATTCCAAAATGGCAGCCACGACTTTCCGTGGCAGTCATTTTTTCAGCCATCGCAGTGGATGGAGGCAGGAGCAACTCAGGTTGCTCCTGCCCCAAAGATACTACTAGACCACCAAGGCTCTTACAGGATAGGCCCAGGAAGAGCCCACCTCGGAGGTGGAGGCGAGGAGGGTGGAGTGGTGGAGAGCAGGGATATGTTTTTTATCAGGGGGGAAGGCTGGCTTGCAGCAGCGACAGGGCCACAGTTTTGGTTACGGCTGAAACCGAGCCACAGATTTCGGCTACAGATTCGTTTTCGGCCTGGTTGGCCTCTAGAATAGATGATGTCCTCCAAAGTTTTGGTCTTTCTTTCACTGATTGCCTTTGCTGCAGAAACAGACACTCCCTTGTCATTTGTCCTGTGTGACATATCTCTTGGTGAGTTTGAACTGCACAGTGCAGGAACTGCCTGCTGGTCTTGTAGTCTCAAATCTCAGCTGCAGAGAGAAGTTCCCAGTGCTTTTTGCAGGACAGTCGGCCAGGTCAGTTAGAGGGTAGGGGAGTATAAAAGTTCAACTCCTCATGCCATAAGATAGTATATTCTTAGTTGTTATAAAAGCAATATAAATACTATATCACTGCCAGGTTATTTTGGACTGGTTTGTCGAGGGCAGGGGGGAGGTTGGAAGGGGAGAGAAAATAAATAACAAAAGAAATTGGAGGGAAAATCTTATAGACTTCTGTTCTTTCTGTTTCTCATATATGAGATGCTGTGATACAGTTTTCAGGCAACTTTTTTTATTGGTTTATGCGAAATTTTCAATAAAAAAGATTTTACATAACGTACCTCCTCCACTCTAGTCAAGGCCCTGGGCCAATCTCCTCTCCTGCTGCAGCCCTTAAGGTGCAGTTGCTGCTGCTGCTGTATGACCGTGCCCCCACAGGCCCTCCAATCACTGCAGAAATCAAATTAGAAAAGAAGCAGGTTCACCTTGGAGCCCATTTACTATTAGCTCCCAAAGGTCCTACTTGGTCCTGCAGCTCCCACCCACTTTGACACGTACTTCTCTGCAATGAGGGCCTGGGCCGAGGCCAACTTCCCTTTCTGAAATCCTGTTGCCCTTAATTTGGGGTTACTACAGCCGCCGCTGCAGCCCTTAATTTGAGGTTACTGCTGGCACCGCTGACTGCCTCTGCTCTGTTCCACCTCTGTGAGCCCACCAGCAACCAACCGCAGCAGCACTCAAGGCATATTATGAACACTTCGAGTGGGAGCACCTTCCAGCCCATGCACTCTTAGTTCCTGAAGGCAAGGCCCTGCTCATCCTGCCCTCTTCCCAGAGGAGCTAAGAGCACAGGGGCTGGAAGGCGCTCCCGCTCAAAGTGTTGAAAACTTGTCTTGAGTGCTGCTGTGGTTGGCCGCCAGTGGAATAGAGGTAGGCAGTGGCAGTAGTAACCACAAATTAAGGCAGGAGAGTAGGTTGGGCCATCACCTAGGCCCAATGTGGCAGTGGCAGGGCCAGAGGAAGTCTTTGCTGCTGGTGCTTTCCTGCTTACCATGCTAACCAGGTTGCACCAGCCCTAATGTGGATGCAGTATGTATGGAAGGGGGGGGGGGGGAGTGTTCCGGGACAGGGGAATAGATGTTCCAGGGCTACGGGGCCCCTAGGAACGTGGAACCCTGTACAACTGGCACTGAGTGTGTATGTATATATATATATGCTCTGTGTTGTGTGCGGGGCATATGCTATATATGGGGGATATAGTAGAGCTGGGAGTGCACATTGGGCCAATTTCAGAGGTGTAACTTTTGGGGCTGGGGCAGTTTTGGGGGTGTGTCAATTACAAGTAGGATAGTTTTTGGGTGTGGTGTAGTTTGTGGGATAATGAGGCAGAAGGTGAAGAAACAAGGTGACAACCGTGACCAGAAGGATGCTAGGCTGCGCAGAGAGGGGCATAACCAGCAGAAGAAAGGAGGTGTTGATGCCCCTCTACAAGTCGTTGGTGAGGCCCCACTTGAAGTATTGTGTTCAGTTTTGGAGGCCGTATCTTGCTAAAGATGTAAAAAGACTGGAAGTGGTGCAAAGAAAAGCTACAAAAATGGTATGGGATTTGCGTTGCAAACCGCACGAGAGACTTGCTGACCTGAACATGTATACCTTGGAGAAAAAGAGAAACAGGGATGATATGATACAGATGTTCAAATATTTGAAAGGTATTAATCTGCAAATGAACCTTTTCCGGAGACGGGAAGGCGGTAGAACTAGAGGACATGAATTGAGGTTGAAGGGGGGCAGACTCAGGACTAATGTCAGGAAGTATTTTTTCACAGAGAGGGTGGTGGATATGTGGAATGCCCTCCCGCGGGAGGTAGTAGAAATGAAAACGGTAATGGAATTCAACATGCATAGGCGGTCGGTGGCCCAACTGTTTGGGGAGGCTAAAGGGGGCGGAGCTTACCTCCATAATTGTCCGACAACACACAGAAAAAATTAACCCTTTTACTCTCCATGGCAGCGATGTCAATGAAGAAAAAGGCACTACAGGCTCGTCTCCAGCTTCTCCCTTCTGTCTTCACACAGTGTCCCACCCTCACGGAAACAGGAAATGCATCATCGCAGAAGGCAGGACACTGTGTGAAGAGAGAAGGGAGAAGCTGGAGGCGAGCCTGTAGTGCCTTTTTCATCATTGACGTCGCTGCCACGTAAAGTAAAAGGTTAAAATGCACGCGTGGGGGGGGGGGGCGGAGGGAGGGTTGCCGGTCGGAGAGCCGAGAGTGGGAAGGAAGGAGGGAGAGCTGCCTGGCAAAAGCGCTGCGTTTGTGAAGGCAGCAGCCAAGGGAAGTTCACGATTGGGCTGGGGAAGCTTAGCCTCCCCAAGCCTCTTATACGGGGCGCATATGCAAACATGCGTAGGATAAACACAAAGGAATCCTGTTTAGAAGGAATGGTTCCGTGGAATCCTAGCGGAGATTGGGTGACGACGCCGGTAATTGGGAAACAAAACGAGAGCTGGGCAGACTTCTACAGTCTACGCCCTGGTCGTGACTGGATAGGGATGGGCTGGATTGTAAATTTTAAGGGGCTTTGACGTTCAGAACTTAGTACAAGAAGAGTGCTGGATAGACTTCTATGGTCTGTGCCCTGAGAAAGGTAAGGACAAATCAAACTCAGGTATACATATAAAGTATCACATACCACGTAAAATGAGTTTATCTTGTTGGGCAGACTATGTTAATAGTTTTGGGGGATGGGGCAGCTTACAGAGTGGTGGGGTAGTTATACAAGTGCTGACAATATTCCGTGCTGGTGCACAGATAGCTAAATGGACATGTAGCACTACATAAAAGCCAGTCCTAACTTTGACCGGTTAACTGTGCATGTGCCAGCACTGAATATTGGCTAGCACCTACATAACTACTGGGTTGTGGTCTGAAGCTGCTCTGCCCTTCCCCCCCCCCCCCCCCCACCCAACCCAAGCAAAGTACTGATCCTCTCTCCATCCCCTTCCAGCCCCCCTGAAAAAAGTAGTGATCACACCCTATCAAAGACCACTCCCCTCCTGGACCTCACCCATCTCTAGCAAAGACTGACTCCCCTCCCGGTCATCCCCCCAATTCATAGCAGGCCCCCCTCGGACCTACCTGAAGAACCTGGTGGTGGTTGGGGCAGGAGCAAACCCCACTTGCTCCTGCCCCTCGCTGCTTCTGTTTAAAATGGCTGACATGACTATACTTGGGAAGGGGGGAGGAACTGTGGATTTCACTTATGCAGGTCTCAGCTGAATATCGACAGGGACTCTTTTTTGGAAACCAGGAGAAGTTCTTCAAGACCCAGATATACAATGCCAGTGCCTGGACATGACCCAGCATTGAAATATCTAGTGCTAATTTAGCCCATGACAGCATTTACATAAATTTATTTATTTGAGACGTTCTATACCGCTGCATATTTACTGGTTTATCTTTAAGATTTTGGTCTACTACATCAAATGTAATGGAATTCTAACATTTCTGTATAATATGTTACTGACCAAACAGATTCATTCTAAATCTACATTGAATAATTGCAAACACTTTACGTTAATATACTCATAGCAACATAAATTCAGCAGTTCAGTATTACTTTAAAAATTGGTATTAAACCCCAAGATGTAACTTTGTGCTGCAATGTATTTACTATGTAAGCCACATTGAGCCTGCAATGTGTGGGAAAGTGTGGGGTACAAATGTAATAAATAAATACATGTCCCTGCATACTAGAGGTGGCTGTATGCCCAAAATTTTTCAAAAATGGTTAATTTCCATTTAACATCAACATTTCGCAGAAGTCTTTTAGACATGGCATAATTGCATCATAAGAAAATATATATTTTGTCCCTTCTTAAACTTATCTGCAAAGCAAAGTAAGCAAGCAGTACATAAGCTTAACTTTTTTCTCCAGCTGCTGGTTTGGTTGTTTACTTTGTTTTTTCCATGAGAGAGATATTCTACTGGCAGAGACCTCTCAAAGAAAAAACGCCTTGTCCCATTACACCGGGAAGAGAGTCTTTAATGTGTTATCATGAAAGCACACATTTAAACTTACAAAGCAATCTCTAACCAAAAGATATATAGAAGAGAGGGAGGAGAAAGAAGTATGTTAGAGATAAGAGTTCTACGGAGCAAGACATTTTTCAGGTACCTTATTAATTGTTGTAGACTAAACTCCCTTCTGAGTTACCTTATTTCACTCTGATTAGAAATTATATATCTACTTCCTCAATGTAACCACTCTCAGTTTTATCTACAAAATGTTTTTTATTCAAATATTTTCAATTAAATTACAAAACAATCTGTCTAAAAATTCTCCATCCTTACTCACATTCACACATTCATACACTCCTATCTACCAAGCTGCGTTAGTTTATAGCACCCTTGTGCTATCTACTTATTGTCGTTAGACCTTAATATCCTATAGTAATATACAAAATCAATCTTTCTTGAATTAGGCTAGTCAATGTTTTTTTTCTATGACTCTTGCACTTGTAATTTATAGTAACGTGTTAACGTCTACTTGCTGTCCCTAAACCTTAATATGCCAAAAACAATATACAAAAGTCCACTTTTTCGTTCTTCATTTAGGCTGAACAAAAAGTATTTTGCTTCAGTTCTTGTCTTTGATTATTGATCTTATTTTTGTGCCACAACGTTCACAGCTTGTAATAGAACTCAGTTCCATCACATTTCAACTGTATATGTCTTATCTGTTCTTCTGTTTATTCTTCCGATTACTCTCTTCGAGTCTCCTCTCCTTGGTTTCAAGATTTTCCTCTCACTGGAGGTATGAGTCCAAACAGCTGTCACACCCAAACGGCCATTTTCTCCCTTACCCAGCGAGGGTTCCTCCAGGGCCTGGCAGAAGAGATCATTAAGAAAATGTGTAAAAGAGTTTAAGTCATAACCCCTAAAGACGCAATACAGCGAAACACAATTTGTGTAGGGTGTGACAGCGGTTTGGGTGTGACATGTACGATGGAGGCTGTGTAGCCTAGTAATCTCAACATCTGCTGAGCTGTTACCTCCTGGCTGAAAACTTGGTCAGCAATCATCATGAAAGCAGTCGCTCAATCTTGAGGGAGAAAGGTTCGAGCGTGCACTGTGTATAGCAGGACTCCTATGTACTCCAATTGCTGAACGGTCTGAAGATGGGACTTGGGGTGGTTTATTACAAACCCTAAATGGCTGTAAAGCAGATATTCAGTTGCACATGAGGGAAAAGTCTCAACTGCTATGGCTATGTTTGCACATGAATGTTCATTGTATAGCACATAGAAAAAGTCATCATAGACTTGAAAAACCCTCTAGTATATACTCAAAAAATATTTTTTTAATTTTTTAAATCAATCTGTGTGTAGGTCTAATTAGACTTGAAACTCTGTGATCATATCAAAATAATATCAGAAAAATGACGATAACAAAAATAACAAAAATAAAAAAAATAACATCACTTAGCTTATCACGAATCATGGAATGATGTCGTTCTAATAAGGCGGTGGATCCAAAAAAAATATATATTATGAATGCATTGGTTCCTACGGTCCCGTTTCGTAAATCTTCATCAGGGAACCCGCTAATTCATGGAACCCCGCACCTAAATCGCTGTCAATCAATCAGAACGAAAGAAGGTATAACTAAACACGGACAAATCCATTGAAACAAATAGTGAGATCACAATTATCATAATCCCTTAAAAGCAACATCATGTCGTTTTACCTATATTTGCAATGCAATTCCCACGAAACTCGTGTCTTCTGGAAAGAATTATTGGCGTCCTCACCTGACTTCAGTATGAAATTAAAGAAAACTTTAACCAATCAATGACTGGAGCGTCATATGACGCAAAGATCGCTTTGACCAATCATCGACTGCCACATCAGTAATCAATTTAAATTTAAAGGGCCATAGACTGACCTCTGTTGTCACAATCCAACACTGAAACAACATTCTCTTTCAAAGAAAAAACATTCTCTTTCCAAGAAAAAGTATAATCCCAATCTGATGTATTTATAGGAATGCTCCCCATTGTATGGTTGAATTCAAACCACTAGGTTCCAAAGTCTGTAATCTGTGGATCCATCTTTGTTCTGCCTGAAGTAACAGTTTGCTTCGATCTCCACCTCTGATGTGTGCCACCACATGATCTATCACTGTGCATTGAAAATGTTCGAAATTGTGCTTGAACTCTTTGCAGTGAGAGACTAAAGGGGCTCCACATTTTAAAGAATTAATACAGGATTTATGTTCACTCAATCTCGTTTTTAAACTTCTGTCTGTCTTGCCGATATATAGTTTTTCACACGGACATTTGAGAAAATAAATCACGTGATCGGTCTTGCATGTAGTCAAATGTCTGAATTTATATGTTTTACCGTCTATTGGATTGCAGAAACTGTCATTTTCAATCATAATATTACAGAAAGAACAGGATCCACATTTGGTGTGAGAACCAAATGTGGATCCTGTTCTTTCTGTAATATTATGATTGAAAATGACAGTTTCTGCAATCCAATAGACGGTAAAACATATAAATTCAGACATTTGACTACATGCAAGACCGATCACGTGATTTATTTTCTCAAATGTCCGTGTGAAAAACTATATATCGGCAAGACAGACAGAAGTTTAAAAACGAGATTGAGTGAACATAAGTCCTGTATTAATTCTTTAAAATGTGGAGCCCCTTTAGTCTCTCACTGCAAAGAGTTCAAGCACAATTTCGAACATTTTCAATGCACAGTGATAGATCATGTGGTGGCACACATCAGAGGTGGAGATCGAAGCAAACTGTTACTTCAGGCAGAACAAAGATGGATCCACAGATTACAGACTTTGGAACCTAGTGGTTTGAATTCAACCATACAATGGGGAGCATTCCTATAAATACATCAGATTGGGATTATACTTTTTCTTGGAAAGAGAATGTTTTTTCTTTGAAAGAGAATGTTGTTTCAGTGTTGGATTGTGACAACAGAGGTCAGTCTATGGCCCTTTAAATTTAAATTGATTACTGATGTGGCAGTCGATGATTGGTCAAAGCGATCTTTGCGTCATATGACGCTCCAGTCATTGATTGGGTAAAGTTTTCTTTAATTTCATACTGAAGTCAGGTGAGGACGCCAATAATTCTTTCCAGAAGACACGAGTTTCGTGGGAATTGCATTGCAAATATAGGTAAAACGACATGATGTTGCTTTTAAGGGATTATGATAATTGTGATCTCACTATTTGTTTCAATGGATTTGTCCGTGTTTAGTTATACCTTCTTTCGTTCTGATTGATTGACAGCGATTTAGGTGCGGGGTTCCATGAATTAGCGGGTTCCCTGATGAAGATTTACGAAACGGGACCGTAGGAACCAATCATTCATAATATATATTTTTTTTTGGATCCACCGCCTTATTAGAACGACATCATTCCATGATTCGTGATAAGCTAAGTGATGTTATTTTTTTTATTTTTGTTATTTTTGTTATCGTCATTTTTCTGATATTATTTTGATATGATCACAGAGTTTCAAGTCTAATTAGACCTACACACAGATTGATTTAAAAAATTAAAAAAATATTTTTTGAGTATATACTAGAGGGTTTTTCAAGTCTATGATGACTTTTTCTATGTGCTATACAATGAACATTCATGTGCAAACATAGCCATAGCAGTTGAGACTTTTCCCTCATGTGCAACTGAATATCTGCTTTACAGCCATTTAGATTATCTAGTATAGTTAGCAGAGAATCTGTTAGGTATTTTTATTACAAACCCTAACATCTCCAACACCTGGATAGTTGTCTGCACTGATGCTTGAGCACCTTCCCGTGATGTGCGCTTGACCAGCCAATCATCAAGATAGGGAAACACATGCACTCCCAGCCTGCATAGTGATGCTGTGACTACTGCAAGACATTTTGTAAATACCCTGGGTGCAGACTTGAGGCCAAATGATAGGACATGGTACTGGTATTGGTGTTTCTCTACTAGGAATCTGAGGTACTTCCAGTGACCGGGAAGTATCTGGATGTGCGTATATGCATCCTTTGAGTCCAGGTAGCATAGACAATAATTCTCCTGAATCATCATGGGGAGAAGGGTGCCCAAGGAAACCATGCTGAACTTTTCTTTGACCAGATATTTGTTCAGGGCCGTTAGATGTAGGATAGGATGAAATGCCTGTCTTCTTGGTTATGAGAAAGTACTTGGAATAGAACCCCTGCCCTTCCTGCCCTGCTGGACCAGACTCAACCACATGGGCCTGGAGAAGGGCAAAGAGTTCCTCTGCAAGTATCTGATTGTGCCGTGCACTGAGAAATAATGCCTGTGGAGGACAATTTGGAGGTCTTAGTTGCCAATTGAGAGCATATCCTGCATGGACTATTTGGAGAACCCACCGGTTGAAGGTTACAAAGGGCCACATTTCTTGGAAAAAATTCAGTCTCCCCTTACCGGCAGGTCATCTGGAATGGTTACTTTGATAGCTACTATACTCTCCTGGAGACAGTCAAAATCTCACCCCTACTTTTGACTTGGGTGTAGGCTGTGACTTGTGGACGTTGCTGGTGGGCTTGAGGGCATTGGGTTTGGGGCTGCTGCTAAGGAAGGGTATAAGAAGTAAACCTACATCTTTGAAAGTAGTAAGAACTCTTTTAGGACCCACCAGGGAACCTCCAACTGGAGGATGCAGGAGGAGGCCACCAGGAGAGGGACTGGATGGTGTCAATATGTTTCTTGATGAGGTCAGCGACCGCTTCCACCTTGTTCCCAAAAAGGTTATTTCCCCAGTAAGTTACATCCGTTAACCTCTTCTGAATGGCAGGTTCAAGGTCAGAGACACACAGTCATGAGAGTCTGTGCATCCCCACATCCAAAGCAGAGAGCCTGAATGTAATATACTACTATCATGTTTTTTCATTATCATGTTGCCCAAGATCCTTCTGTAACACTAAATGTCTATTTTCTAATGTATTTCCACCACTCATGATATATTGTAAGCCACATTGAGCCTGCAAAGAGGTGGGAAAATGTGGGATACAAATGCAATAAATAAATAAATAAAAATAAATAATATCAAAAGTATCATATATGCCACTAGCCAGATATTTCCGACACTCCTAACTGGCAATGCTCCACAGCCTGCTCCTGTGGGAGAGTGTCTGCAAAGTCTAGTACACTACAAACCAAGGACTGCAAGTAAATGTTCATGAACAGCTGGTAGTCCTGGATGTGTGAGACTAGCATTGAGGCCTGATAAACCTTCCTCCCAAATGAATACAAGGCTCAGGCTTCGCTGCCTGGGGGGCACCAAGGCATGAAATCTGGAGCTCCTAGCCTTTTGAGAGTGGATTCAACCACCAGGGAGTGATGTGGCAACTGGTCCTTCTCGAATCCAGGAGCCTTTTTGGATCAAAAGAAACAAAAAGTTGGGTGGACTATCTATGGGCTTTACTCCGCTCCATATAGAAGACCAAGGCTCGCTTGCAGTCCAAGGTGTGCAGTGTGCTTTTCAACCAAATGGAAGAGGAGGATGGACAATGTACACTCTAACACAGGAACTAGTGCTTAAAAGATGCTTTATTCAATGCTTGTACAGTAGGACCTGACACGGTCCGTGTTTCAGCGTACTCAAGCTGTGCTGATGCCTTCGGGTTATGCTGGATGTTTGAATGTTTTTTGAATGGTGTTTCTTTGGACGATTTTATCTATACACATCCATTCGAATATCATTGTGACCTACTTTTTCACAGAGAGGTATTGAATAATGAGGAAAGGGCTTCTCTCATGCAGAAGTTCTGTAGAGAGTCATTTTAAATATGCCAGCATTGTCCAGTTTAGCACACTATTAGCTGCCAAGTTCATACAAAGTTAATTATGTTCAATGGAAAATAAATCTGTTGGCTCAGGCTGCTTGCTAAGTGAATATTTTATCACTGTTTCATTATTGCTACCAGTAATTACATATTATGGGTATTTGCTTTAAACTTTGTTTTAATTCATTTATCCAGTCCTTACATGCACATTCGTTTGCTTTTTAAACCCAAAGGTGAATCCTAAGGGTGGTTGAATAATTAGGTATAAACTGTGTTTCTGACTTTACTTGTTTTGGAATGCTTTGGGTCCTGCTGATCTGTACATCTGCAGTCTGGAATTTTGGAAGATGGAAATGAGAAAATAATATTTAAGTTTTGGATGTATATGTTAGCTTTTGAAATGTGTGTCTGCCAGAACTGGTTTTAGACATGGCTGGAACCCACAAGAAAAACTTCACTCATTCGCCTTCAATCTCCAGAATAGCGGTGGTAAATCTCCATATTTGAGATGGGCTATCTTTGTTGTCTCTGAACTCCTTTACCTTTGCTGAACTCCTTTACCTATGAAGCCTCACCAGTCAAATAAATGGACTGCTGCTGCTCCCCGCTGCATGGCTCTGAGCAGCATGCCAGGACTTCTTGCACAAGTATGCATGAGAATTCTTGGCATGCTGCTCAGAGCCAGAAACAAGCAGCGGGGAGTGGTGGTAGTCCATGTATTTGGCTGGTGGAGCTCAGCATGCACAGAGAGAGAACCCGTTGTTAACAATTTCCCTGCCCTCCCCCCAATCTAGGAGGAAGGCATCTGACGCTATTCTGTTGTATGTCTCTGTACTGAGGGACCTTGTTGTTTAGATGAGTGGCAAAGAGATCCACCAAGGGGGTGCCCCACTCTCAGGATATCTTGCGGGCACCTCACGTGCTGAGAGACCACTCATGTGGTTGCATCACCCTGCTCAGCTTGTCTGCCAGACTGTTGTCTTTCCCCACTAGGTATGTGGCTTAGAGAACCATGCCATGACAGGTGGCCCCCTACTACATTCTGACTGCTTCCTAACACTCTCAGGATATCTTGCGGGCACCTCACGTGCTGAGAGACCACTCATGTAGTTGCATCACCCTGCTCAGCTTGTCTGCCAGAGTGTTGTCTTTCCCCACCAGGTATGTGGCTCAAGAACCATGCCATGACAGGTGGGCCCCTACTACATTCTGACTGCTTCCTAACACAAAGAGTAGGATCCCGTACCACCTGCATGTTAATATAGTACATGACAACCTGGTTGTCTGACTGATTTAGAACAATTTGGTTCAGCAGCCAATCTCTGAAAGACCTTAGAGCATTCCAGATTGCCTGTAACTCTAGGAGACTGATCTGAATCTCAGTCTCCTGAGCGGACCAGGTCTCTAGGTGTAAAGCCATCTACATGGGCCCCCCACCCCACAGTGGATGCATTTGTACTCAAAACCTTCTGGGGTGGAGGAATTTGGAATGGGAGTCCCAGAGTCAAATTGGATCGAACCATTCACCAGAGAAGTGACTGGCCCAGCCATGATGACATTTGCATGGTTTCCCATGGCCTGACACCACTGGGAAGCAAGGGTCCATTGGGCGCTCCTTAAATAGAGTGTTGTTGCTATGGGTGTGGCATGCACAGTGGAGGCCATATGACCCATCAACCTCTGCTGAGCTGTGACCTGCTGGCTGCTCTGAACCTGAGTAGCAATTGCAATGAAGGCATCACGAGCGTGCACCGTGTCTAGCAGGCCTTCTATATACTCCAATTGTTGAACTGGAAACAGGTGGGACTTGAGGTAGATTATGACAAACCCTAGCAGCTCCAACACCCGAACAGTTGTCTGCATTGACTCCTGAGCACCTTCCTTTGATGTGCTCTTGACAAGCCAATCATCCAAGTAGAGAAACACATGAACTCCCAGTCTGCATAGCAACTTTGTGACTATGGCAAGTCATTTTGTGAATACTCTGGAAGTGGGTATGAGGCCAAGCAGCAGGACACAAGACTGGTAGTGGTGTTTCACCCAAAATATGAGATACTTCCTGTGACCAGGGAATATATGAAAGTGAGTGTAAGCATCTTTTAAGTCCAGAGAGCATAGCCTATCATTTTTCTGAATTGTGGGAAGAAAGATGCCCAGGGAAATCGTCCTGAACTTTTCTTTGACTAGATATTTGTTCAGGTCCTTTAAGTCTAGGATGGTACAGAATCCCCCTGTCTTTTGGGGTAAAAGAAAGTACTTGAAATAAATAGAAGAGTAGCCTAGTGGTTAGTGCAGTGGCCTGAGAACCAGGGAAACTGGGTTTGATTCCCACTGCAGCTCCTTGTGACTCTGGGCAAGTCACTTAACACTCCATTACCCCAGGTACAAAAAAAGTATTATACCACGTTGTAACCACAGAAAGGTAGTATATCAAATCCCTTCTCCTTCTCCCTTCTTCCCCTGGTGGTGCAGGTTCAACCATATGGGCTTTTAGAAAGGAGAGGTGTTCCTCTGTAAGTACTTCCCAGAGCTGAAATGTGATGTTCTCAGTGGGCAATTCATTGTATTTATATATTTGGAGAACATTCTATACCACTTTTAACTGACAAATTGCAGGTCAAAGCAGTGTACATACTAATAAATAGAGAGAGGTGTGACCAGCAGAAGAAAAGAGGTTTTAATGCCCCTGTATAAGTCATTGGTGAGGCCCCACCTGGAGTATTGTGTTCAGTTTTGGAGGCTGTATCTTGCTAAGGATGTAAAAAGAATTGAAGCGGTGCAAAGAAAAGCTACGAGAATTGTATGGGATTTGTGTTACAAGACGTATGAGGAGAGACTTGCTGACCTG
Organism: Microcaecilia unicolor; assembly: GCF_901765095.1. Classification (NCBI taxonomy): domain Eukaryota; kingdom Metazoa; phylum Chordata; class Amphibia; order Gymnophiona; family Siphonopidae; genus Microcaecilia; species Microcaecilia unicolor. The sequence continues at coordinate 242,466,039 of NC_044032.1, read as the reverse complement.
AACATGTATACCCTGGAGGAAAGGAGAAACAGGGGTGATATGATACAGACATTCAAATATTTGAAAGGTATTAATCTGCAAATGAACCTTTTCTGTAGATGGGAAGGCGGTAGAACTAGAGGATATGAAATGAGATTGAAGGGGGGCAGACTCAAGAACAATGTCAGGAAGTATTTTTTCACAGAGAGAGCGGTGGATACTTGGAATGCCCTTCCGCGGGAGGTGGTGGAGATGAAAACGATAACGGAATTCAAACATGCATGGGATAAACATAAAGGAATCCTGTTCAGAAAGAATGGATCCTCAGAAGCTTAGCCGAGATTGGGTGGCAGAGCCGGTGGTGGGAGGTGGGGCTAGTACTGGGCAGACTTCTACGGTCTGTGCCCTGAAAATGGCAGATATAAATCAAAGTAAGGTATACACAAAAAGTAGCACATATGAGTTTATCTTGTTGGGCAGACTGGATGGACCGTGCAGGTCTTTTTCTGCCGTTATCTACTATGTTACTATGAAACATGTAGAAAAGGAACTCCATTTAGAAATAGGATAGATTGTGACAACTCAGTCGAAACAAAAGAGATAGTACAAAACATATAGCAAGTAGTGCAACTCAATTTTAATCACACCAATCAATTTGTAAATTCCTGTTCGAAAAGCCATGCCTTCACTGCACCTTTAAAATGTTTAAGAAATAATTCTCCTCTAATAGCCAGAGGGAGGGAATTCCATACTACTGGGGCCTTAAAATAAAATGCACTATGGCATGTACTTTCTAATTGGGCTGCGCGAGGACTGGGCAAAACCAGGCGATGATCATTAAGAGATCTAAGAACCTGCCTTGGTGAATATGGGATTGTAAGAGATGGCAAATAAACAGGGAAACCTAACTGATAAGCTTTAAAAGTCAGTAATGAATGCTTGAAAGTAATGCAGAATTTGACTGGTAACCAACGATGTTGTTTTAATACATAACTAATGTGATCCATTTTTTGTAAATTTACACAGAAGGTGCATAGCAGTATTTTGTAACATTTGTAATCTCTTACGTGCATGGCTGGATACTCCAAGGTAAATGATATTTCAATAATCTAGCCTGGTGGTGAAAAGAGAGACCAAGAATGAATGAAAAGCGTCATGAGTAAAGAAAGCTCTAATAGACCGTAATTGTCTTAATATGAGAAAACCAGACTTGCAAACAGCAGAAATGTGTGAAGCAAAAGTCAGATGAGAGTCTAGAATGACACCAAGATAGCAAAAGGTAGATACTGGAAATATAGAAGTACCAAAGAAGGATAAGGTATAGTCCATGTAAGGAAGATGTCCAGAAAGCCAGCAGGCTACAGTCTTATCACGATTCAAAAACAGGCAATGTTCAGTTAACCAGTGATCTAGTTGAGAGAGACCATTTTCTAAGGGTGAAATATCTGGAGTAACAAAATCAGTGTGGAAAAGGTCATCAGCACAGATATGGAAAGAAATTCCAGCCTCTTGTATAAGTGTGGCCAAAGGGCTCAAAAAGAGGTATAATAATAAAGGTGATAAAATATATCCCTGAGAGACAATACCACAACACAGTTGTATAATTGTTGATCTTTCAGATGCAGTAATGTACTAAATGAATGATCCGTTAAAAAAGAATGAAATCAGGTCAAAACAGTGCCAGATATACCTAAAGAGCACAGATAGGATAAAAGAAGAGAATGATTAATTAAATCAAATAGCACAGATAGAGGCAGCAAGAGTAATTTGACCCGTATCCAAAAAAAAAGAGTAAACTTCACTCATAACTGCAGTGATGATAGTCTCTGTACTACAATTGGGTCTGAAGCCAGATTGTTGTGGATGAAGTGCTAGAATCTGTGTAGAAAATTGGTGAAGTTGAGTGTAGACATAGGGTAATAATGCATTGGAATAGAAGGGTCCAAGTTCAGTTTATTCAAAATGGTTTCAACATGGCAGTGTTCCACTGGCCAGTCACAAAGCCCAGTGCGAGATTGTCATTTACCAAACACAGTAGGGCTGGCAATAAATCAAGACTGGATAGTGTGATACCCCTAACGAGGGTTGCAGGTGGGCCAGTGAAATAACACAGCCAAAGGGGATATAAACAAATACGTGTTTATTTAACAGAATCCTGAGGCCTGTTATGTCACAGGCCCAGGAACATAAGGTGGAAAAACCTCTGTGGTTCAGTAACACAGTCTTCAGCGGGCTCTGTTTAACAGGCCCAAAACACAGTCTGTAGTTGCTGGGGATGCCACATCCCAAACACAACCTGTAAGTTCTCAGTTCTTTTTCTGAGTCCCAGGTCTGGCACCTGCCAGACCTCAAAGCAAGGCTTGTAAGTCTCAATCAAGAAGCAAAAGTGGCTTCTTGATTGTGACCTCAGCCAGGTCACAATCATTATACATCTGTTGCAGTGGCATAAGCTGAGGCTTCGATTCTTCCTCCCTCTCTAACCTCAATCTGGCCCTGTCCTTTATATTTCCTGGTTCCGACTCCACCCTTCCCGTTCCTCCGGGGATGGGACTAGTGTTCTTAAGGTGGCTCAAGCTATCTGAGGGACTCTTCCAAGGAGGTTAGATTGAGAATAGGAGATGGTACGAAGCTATCTAGCCTATTATAAAAGAGAGTGAAGAAACAGAAAATGGAAAGTGAAGCTTTTCACCTACAGCAGATGTTCTCTAAGACAGCAGGATGAATATCCAGATTAATGATATCTCCACACTGATGAGTGATGTCACCTGATGGAGCCCTACGCAGGAACCACTGTCCAGCAACTTCCAGAAGCCTTCCCGTGCATATATGTGTCTTCTCATCCACCACTGCTGCTGCGCAGGACCAAACCAGTCTAATACTATAGCTGAAGAATACAACTCCATGGGGATATCGGTGGAGCAGTGTGAATATTCATCCTGCTGTCCTCAGAGAACACTTACTACAGGTGAGTAACTTCAGTTTCTCAGAAAAAAAGCAGGATGATTATCTCCATACTAATGGGAATCCCTAGCTACCAGATTGTCTGACATTAAAAAAGGGGAAAAAAGAAGGCCCACATCAGGCAAGGCCAATTACAGAACCGAGAACAAAAGAATTCTGTTTTTTTTTTTAATTTGTAAATTTTTTATTAATAAATCGGAATAACAACATCTGGGCATGGGGTGGGGAGTTGGATTCTAAACCTTGAATACATTCTGAAACACTGTCTGACTATACCAGCTGTCATGCCAGGAGTCTTGTTTCAGACAGTAGTGAGATATGACAACTGATGACCACATTGCCGCCCTGCAAATCTCCTCTATGGAGGCCTATCTCAGGTGGCTACTGACGCAACCATGGTTCTAACATTGTAAGCTGTGAAATGGCCCTCTAGAGTCAGTTCAGTCTCTGCATATGTGAAGGAGATGCAGCCAATTAGATAATGTGCATTTACCAATGACAGCTCCCATTCTGTTGGGATCAAAAGAAACAAAACATTGGGTAGACTGTCTATGGGCTTTAGTCCACTCCAGATTGAAGGCCAAGGCTCTTTTGCAGTCCAGAGTGTACAGTGTGCTTTCACCTTGATGAGCATGTGGTCTTGGGAAAAACGTTTGCAGAATGATTGACTGGTTAAGATGGAACTCCGACACTACCTTAGGAAGGACCTTTAAATGCGTACGCAGAACTACTCTGTAATGATGAAATTTTGTGTAAGGTAGATCAACTACTAGTGCCTGTAGCTCACTGGCTCGCAGTGTTGTATAGTAACTAAGTAAATGTATAGTTACTGTACTTAAAGGGAAAGGGAAATGGGACTTGATATACCGCCTTTCTGAGGTTTTTGCAACTACATTCAAAGCGGTTTACATATATTCAGGTACTTATTTTGTACTTAAGTAAAAGCTTTGTTATTTTTATTTGTAAAGAACTACAGTATAACATTTGTTACTTTTACTGAAGTAATAATTTCACCAATTTTTACTATTTTTACTCAGAACCAGCTGCAACTCTATGTAAGCCAGTGTCTTTCAAGTGAGTCAGTAACAGTTTGTGATTGACTATATCAAATGCAGCACTGAAATCTAATTGACTCAACAGTACAGCTTTCTCTATGTCCAAGTGGCAGACAACATCGAGAAGACAGACCAAGCCAGTCTCAGTACTATGCCGTTCCCTAAAACCACATTGCTGTGGATGAAAAGCATTCGTAACAGCTAGTTGATTAAGAGCTGCCTTTTCCGTCAATTTTGCCAAGAATGGCATATTAGCCATAGAATGGAAATTTGTTGAAGAGACATCCGCACCAGGTTTCCTAAGGTGTGGGCACCTTAGGAACAGTCTTTGTAGATAAGCTGGAGTTATTAAAACCTATTCTATAAGGAGAAGGAAGTTGAACAGTCTCTCAGTAACCAAGTGGCACTATCTCATGAATTGATGAAAAAGGCCATAGAGAGCTAAGAAACATCTAAAAGGAGAGAAATGACAGTGGAGTGAAAATAGAAAAGGTATTGAAATTAGCACAAGGAATAGGAGACAGGGAAAGGCTGGGTGGGGGGGAAGCTATGTACCACAAGTGGATCGGAAACCCCTCAAGGTAGCTAGCTTGTCAATCTGAAAGGGGTTGAATGCCAGAAAGGGTTGAATGACAGAGAAGTAACTGGAGCTGGTAAGGAAATGAGAGTGTATGGTTTGGTGGAATAGTTGTTGAGGTGTGTATGTTCAAGACTCAGCATTTGGGCTTAGTTGTGTCTAACGTGAAGCATCCTTTGAATTTTGTGTGCAGTGTGAATGAGTGTAAGAGACAGAGGATTACCATAGCCTACAAATGCCCATGCTCTGACCCCAACAAATAATAGCAGTCAGGGCAGCAGTGCAGGCTTCAATGCCTGCTGGCCACATTGAGTGCTTGGGAGAGGGGGTCAGCATACAAGAGGTTGCACTCGGCCCTCCTCCAGCAGAGCCAGGACACTTGTCATCAAAAAAATATTTCTGTTTCTAATATAATCCCAGTAACAGCAACATAAACCCTCTCAGTGCCAGGCATACAGTGAATACAAAACTCTAAAAAAATTCACTCAAGACTGATGGGACAGACCTGGGAGCCCCTCAACCTGGAAAGAGGGATATCACCCAGAGGGGGCTTGAGGATCCTTCAAACTGGAAAGAAGGGTCTCCTCGAAACCAACCCTGAGAATGAAACACTGAGATAAGTGAGTGGTTTTGCTCCCTGAAACTGAAGATCAACCTGACAAAACCAATGTGCTATGGGTGGGAAACAAGACAACAGGAACCCCAGACATACTTCCTGAACTGGCAGGAACAACAATTCCACTGAAAAATGAAATCAAACTCCTGGGAGTATGGATAGACTCGCACCTCAATATGTCCTCGCAGATAAACAACCTGATATGTAAAAGCTTTTTTAAATTAAAACTTCTCCAACACATGAAATATTTACTTGACCAAACCCACTTCCGCATTATAGTACAGGCTGTGGTCCTTACAAGACTGGATTATGGCAACATAGTATATTTAGGCCTACTAGAAAAATCACTCAAACGACTGCAAATAGTCAAAAATGCAGCAGCTAAATTGATAGGAGGAGGTCACTGGTCTGATCATGCTACATCATTTCTCATCAAACTACACTGGCTACCTATTAAAGCAAGAATAGAATTCAGGCTAGTAACAATGATCTTTAAGAGTCTCTATGGCCTCACACCACCTTACATTCAAAAACTCATCCAACTATACCAACCCAAAGGAACCCTAAGATCCTTCAAGGAAATCAAACTGGTTATACCAACTTCACAAGAATGAAGACAGAAGAAAACTCACAACACAACAATTACAGGCAAAGGAGCAGACCTGTGGAACTCGCTGCCGAGATAAATAAGATCAATAACGGAATATTTGAGTTTTAGATACTGAAAAAAATCTTGGCTATTCCAGAAACACTATGGCCCAATCACAGGAAATCCTGTCCCACCTAGACGTAAGACACGGAAGGTAAAGCATTAAACCACATGATGAACCCTACCAGAACACTCAAAATGGAACTCTAACCCATTCCGGTACAAAAAGGTTAAGGCACTACCTTACCGATTAAGGGTTCCAAAGAATATCATGTTTATATATCAAGTTGTGATTCTTATTATGTTAGCCTATATAAACAGTTAGTCCATATAATGTTAGTCTTACATTCTCCGTTAATCCTAACAGATGGTTTAACCATGTTAGCTAATTCTACTGTAAAATGTTAATGAAATTATGTTTGTGTATACTGAACAGTTCCTTTGTAAGACATTCATTTTATTGACAACACACTGTTGAATGTAAACCGCTGAGAACTTGTTGATGTAGCGGGTTATAAATGCCAAATTAAATTAAATAAATAATAACAGAAAAATTCCCAGCTGTGAAATGGAAGTAACAAGAGTGCAAGTGGAAATATTTGGCCAAATTATTCAGTTAAATAAACCACCTTCAAAGTTTCTATATTGGCTTTGTACTAGCAGGAGGGAAAAAAAACTGAGAGATGAAGAGGCATTGAAGGGGCCACAGAGAAAACCCAGCCATATACAGCAACGTAGTGAGAAGAAATGTTCTTACCCGACACCAAGCAGTAACCGGTATCTCTGGGCAATCCGAAACAGTCCAATTCAGTCTCCAAAGTCACATCCACAAACACTGATAGAGAATTAAGTAACCAGTTCCCATAGCATTATAAGAAAGTGTTTATTCTATCAGCGCTGAGAGACAGGGACTCGGCAATCAGATTCCCTGTATGATTTACAAGCATTATGCTGCACCTTATATAGCATTACAATATTGTGATTTCCATTAGTACAACCCAGGATAATATATATGTGGCTTGTTAGTGCAAACACATAATACTGATTAGTAACATAACACTTGCAAATCTTGTTAACTGCCCTTCAGTGAGTGATGCCCTTTAGCACTACCTATTTTGGCAGCAGGTGTATAAATGATACAGCCCACATATTCGTAGTTAGCAGAAGCTGGTCAAGAGATAGTTTAAAGAGGTCAATGTCTGACCTCTCATACCTTCGCACACCTTTTGAAGAAAACAAATTCTGCTGAAAACCAGTTTGTACTTGTATGATAGTATGTGCCAGGTATTTTACATTAGACACAGCCCTGTTATTTACATAACTTCTACATGACCACCACCTCTGTGCAGACCCCCTCCTGTATGCCTGACATGGTCTTCAGTGTGTATCACTGAATACTTTCTACCGTACTCTCCCACATTCCTTCACTGAATGACTGTACATTTATTTAGTTCATAATGGCATAAAACATAAGCCTATGATTTCCTTCAGGACCAAGAGCAAATCTACCATTCCAGCATTAAATTTCCAAAACTCATGTAAGAAGTGTGCTACCTAAGAAAAGGCAGCATGTTAAATATGCAGTGGGCCCTAGAACATCAATAATACAGATCATTACAAAGGAACTCCATTCTAATAGAATATTTGTCTTTAGTCATTCACGCAAAACACAGATAGATCCTCACCTAATACAAAATGACCATAATAAACTAAACAGAAATACCTAAACAAAACTTCAACCCCAAAAAACCTGATCACCACCAGAAAGCCAGAAATATGTTTCCCCCTGTACTGTGAGAATATAAAGATAACAGATGTCAGGGTCAGCATTAGGGGTAGGGGGCAATCAGGACAATTGCTTGGGGGCCCTAGGCCAGACAGGGCCCCAAGCCTGCATGAAAATGAAAGCAGTATAGGTCCCCTTTCAAAGTTCCACCCTGGACTCTGCCCATGTCTAAAATCGGCTTCCTACATTCTAAAATTTTTTAAAAACTTTTTAAAAATTATTTCTATTGTTGCCTGGTCATTTTGTTTTTCTGATTGTATTGGTTCCAGTCTCTGGTTTCTGTTTTCTTGTCTTCTCTAGACTCTCTTTCCAGGGTCTGCTATTTGATATTTCTTCTCTCTAAGTCCACCATCCATCTCCCCTCTGTGTCCTTATCCCTTCCTGTGTCTAGCAGCTCCCCTCTGTGTGCCTTTCGCTCTCTGTGTCCTTATTCCCCCACCCTCCCTCCGATGATCCAGTATCTTCCCATCTGGTCCTTATTTCACTCTCCCTCCCCTCACCAGCTCCACCTTACCATCTCTCCTCGAAATTTTCCTATTCCCCTGACCCACTCCCTTCCTCACAGCTGCCAACAGATCACCCTCTCTTACCAGCTTCTAACAGTGTAGAGGGACCTCAAGAGAGGAAAGGCACCATCAGAACTCTCACACATCAAGGCACTGTGGCGCTTCCCACCTCAACTACAACCCATGTACCCTTTCCAGCCTTTTCCCGCTGTCTCATGTGCTTAAGTGAATGTCATATCCTGCTTCCCTGGGGCCAGTCTTACAGCTTAACACAAAACTGACTCTGGAGCAACAGGAAATGACAAGCTTAAGTGCAGCTTCTGCTTCCAGCTCATGGGAAGTGCAGGAAGGGATATATAGCAACTTTCCATGTGAGAGATCTGATGGTACCCTTCCTCTCTTGTCCAGGGGAAAAAGGGGAGTAGATGTGTGAGGGTGGGATGTCCCAGGCACTGCAGAAAGGGAAAAGAGGTATGCAAGTAGGGAGAACTTGGTGGTCAGTAAAAAAACAGCACTTACAATGGCTGTTTTTCTGTCCTGCCACCTACTGGCCTATTCGGGAAAACTTGCCAGAAAGGGCAAATACCAGCCAGTTGGCAACATATAGTGTCACTCAGGTGCTGGACTTTTGGAAGAGGTAATGTGTACTAGATTATCCCTATTGGAAAGGCTCTATGTGGAAGTGGATCCCAGAGAGGAGAAATTAGGTGTCTGATTCAAGAAGGAATAGGTTTGCCCTAGCACAAAGCAAACCCTTTGCTCCTAAAAGGGCTGCTTATTATTGAACGAGATCGCAAACACAGATAAAGGATGAAAAGGCTGATTGAACCCAGGTTAAATCTGTGGCTGAAATCTGCCACTCGGTTTTGACTTAAATCGAAGCAGATCCTGCCCTGCCCTGCCCTGAACAGCATCCACTCCCTCCTGACCAGAAAGAGAACTTCCCTTCACCCTTCCCCCAACCAGACAGAGCACCCCCTCTCCTGGACCCACCCATGAAACCCTTCCCCCCCCCCCCCCCCCCCAGGGCCTACCTTAAACTCTAGTGGTCTATTTCCCTAACCAGAGCAGGAGTGATCCCCAGTCTCCACTATCAAAATGGCTGCCAAGACCTTCAGTGGCCGTTTCACAAGATGGCCACTGAAGATCATGACAGCCATTTTGAAACTGGAGCCAGGCAGGAGCGATTCACAGTCAGAGGGATGGACACACCTCCTCTGGAGAAAGAGGGTGGGACACAGCCCAAAGTTTTGTTTTCAGCCAAAAATAGTAACATAGTAAATGACGGCAAATAGAGACCTGAATAATCCATACAGGCTGCCCAACAATCACAGTCATTATCAATTCATGATTAAACCAACAATGAATATGATATAAAATACTTGATCATAGTCTTTCTTTGGCATTTCTGGGACATAAACTGTAGAAGTCTGCCCAGCACTATCCTTTTGTTCCAACTACTGGAGTTGCCATCAAAGCCCACTCCAGCCTATCTGAATCTGTCTTGTCATTTGCAGGACACAGACCATAAAAGTATGCCCAGCAAGCTACTGAAGTTGCTGTTGAAGCCCTGTCCAACCCATCCTAAACCGGATTGCCATATATGGGACACAGGCCGTACAAGTCTGCCAGGTGCTGGTCTTAGTTCTTCACAGCCAGCATTGGCATCTAAGCACCACTTGACATCTACACACATGCAGCCATTTAAGTTTTGGGGTTTTTTTATGCCACCCATTTATAATTAAGGATCCTTTGAGGCATATTTTCAAAGCACTTTGGGAGGCTAAGTTCCATAGGTTTCTATGGAACTTTGGGAGGCTAAGTGCTTTGAAAATAAGCCTCTTTGTGTTCATTACTACTACTACTACTTAACATTTCTAAAGCGCTACTAGGGTTACGCAGCGCTGTACAATTTACATAGAAAGACAGTCCCTGCTCAAAGAGCTTACAATATAAAGGACAAATGTACAGTTAGCCAAGTAGGGGTCATCAAATTGGGGCATTCTAGATTTCCTGAAAGGTATAAATGTTAGGTGCCGAAAGCAACATTGAAAAGGTGGGCTTTGAGTAAGGATTTGAAGATGGGTAGGGAGGGGGCTTGGCGTAAGGGCTCAGGAAGTTTATTCCAAGCATAGGGTGAGGTGAGGCAGAATCCTTTGTGTTCATCCCATGCCTTTTTGAATTTTGTCACCATTTTTTGTCTCTACCACCTCCCTCATGAGGACATTCCATGCATCGACCGCCCTCTCTGTGGAAAAGAATTTCCTGACATTACTCCTAAGTCTACCATCCCACAACCTCAATTCATGCCCTTTAGTTTTATCATTTCCCCTTCTCTGGAAAAGATTTGTTTCTATATTAGTAACTTTCAAGTATTTAAATATCTGTACCATATCTCCCCTGCCCCTTCTTTTATCTAGGGTATACATATTCAGGTCTTCCAGTCTCTTCTCATATCATTTTTGTCACCTTCCTCTGGCCCGCTTCAATTATTTTTACATCACTATTTTCAGTCAAAACTGAAATGAGGTCGAATACAGATTTCGGGTCAGTTTTGGTGCTGAAACTGAAATTCGGTCAGCCTCTAGAAGGAAGAATTTGGAGCATTGTGGTGTTTATACATATTGTACAACCTGGGACAGGACTACTTCAAAGCAGTACATGTCTTCAGTACACAGAGTTGGAGTGATTGCTTGAAGGGACCTTTAGGCAAGGGCCTTGAAGAGAAATCCCTTTCCCTTCCCCTCCGGAGAGAGAACCTGCTCCTTTGGATAAAGACAGGTGCACTGAACTAAGAGGGGATGGGATCAGGAAAAATAAAATTATGTTCTGTGGGGGTCCTGGGATTTGTATCCATCAATAAACCACCCCACAAGCTCTTTTTACTACTACTACTAATCATTTCTATAGCACTACTAGACGTACGCAGCACTGTAAACAGAGAACTCCATGGAGAATGTGGGCATTGATCCCACTGCCTCTCACATGCAAAGTGAGCGCTCTAAGCTAAATCCATTAACCAATGTCTTAAATCTTACTAGACAGGGTAATGTTAATGTTCCTTTAGCTTAGGAACTGGTTGTAGACATTGATCTTGTTAAGAGTTTTTTGAAAAAGTATTCATCTCAGTGTCATCTCAATATTTGTCCAGTGTATCTATTTAAGACTCCATCTGTTTTTTAGATTGGTTAATGGCTAAATTTTGGTCTCCAGCAAGGAATATTTCCTGATTACTTAGGCCACATTGTTTTAACTCCAATCCCCAAATATTCATTTGCTAAGAACATGGAGGCCATAGTGAGAGTTCAGTTGGTTACTTAGAAAATCATTTAGGGGTCTTTTTACTAAGCCGCGGGAAAAAATTGCACGTTTATTGGGCGCGCGCTAGGCCAGTTTTTACCACATCTACAAAAAAATGAGGGTTTTTTTAATGGGACGGGAAAAGGGCCTGTGGTAAAAATGAAACCAGTGCGCACCCAAAACCGGCCTGAGCCCTTAATGTCACCCATTGATCTAGTGGTAAAGGCTCATGCGCTACACACGCGGTGACCGGTTGGTGCGTGCCAAGTCTTGATTACCACTGGAATCAGCACGCGTAGGAGGAAATAAATAATCCAGGCATTATGGGCACATGCCAAATCTGAAATTACTACCAAGAGGGTGTGCTGGCTTGGCAGTAGTCTCATTTTGGCACGCGCTGAATGAGCATAGAGAGTATCGCAGCTTATTAAAAGGGCCCCTTTATCATTCATCCTTCTCAATCTGGATTTAGAGGAAACCACAGCACAGAGACTGTTCTGTGTTCTTTAGTAGCTATGGCTAAGATGTGGTTGAGTAAAGGGTGCCAAGTCCTACTGGTCCAATTTGATTTAACTGCAGCATTTGATGTTGTGAACCATCAGATTTTCTTATACCTACATGAGGAAATTGGTATTACAGATACAGTGTTGATTGGTTTAAAGGTTTTCTGATTTCACATAGTTACACTGTAAAAATGAATAATGCTTTTTCTGTGCCATAGTCAAATGGATATTGGGTACCCCACTGATCCCCTATGTCACCCGTTCTACTTAATGTGATGTTACTTTCTCTTGGCAGGTATTAGAAAGAAATAGGATATAACATTTTATTTATGCTGATGACATGTCTCTGTTGCTCCACATCTCTGGTCCCACATTTGACATTAGAGCACATGAGGAGTGTTGCGTTCATATTGTAGAGAAAAGGGTGTCTAGCCAAAGATTAAAATTGAATATTGAGAATAAGTTTTTCATTGCCACTCCTCAATTTCAATCTCCGTGACATCAGAGTCTGAGCATTAACATGACTGACTTGGTTTTGGAAATGTAGTTCCTGAGAATGATACTGGATAGCACTTTTTAAATTTGAAATCACTCATCTTGTCAAATAATTTTTTTTCTTTTTAAGATGCTTGTGTAGGATCCATAATTGCTTTGAATCTTCAATTTAAACTTCTGACCCAAGCATTAATCTTAAACCAACTAGATTATTGCAACTCATTTTATGCGGGTTGCAGTACTTTTCTATTGAGAAGTTGCAAACATTGCAGAACATGGCCAAGAAGTTGGTTTATTCTGTGGGCATATATGAGAGTGCAACACCTCTCTTAACTAAAGCTCTCATTGGTTACCTATTTATGCCAGGGTTAAATTCAAGATTTGTACACTGTTATTTAAGATACTCCATGGTTTAGCTCTCTATTACATATGTTATCATCTGTCCTACTTCAGAAATGCTATCAAAATTACGAGATCCTCTTGCGTTGTGTTTCCCCTCTTCCAAATGGGTTCGTTATCGGAGCATTTTGAAATCATCTTTCATGTACTTGTCTGCTAGTGTTTGGAATTGACTCCCAAAAGAATTTATTTGTGTTATAGAAAACACCTGAAAACTTGGCTCTTTCTGACATAGCTGAGTTAAGCTTTGCTGTTTTATATTACAAGCAGTGTTTGCATGTATTATTCTCTGGGTTGTTCCTAGCTCTCTTGTTTGTAATCTGTGTCGAGTTGACCAGGTTTTGCAGAATATAAGCATTTATGTCATGTCACCTCCTTCCTCATCAGTTCCAACATTTCAAAATTATTGGTGTTAAATGCATTACAAATTAATAGGGCAGCTTTAGTAATCGGGGCCCCTAGGTTTCCTATCACATTATAAAAACCACAAAATTATACTGTTTTTCATCTTCTGATTACCCATTTACTTCTCCCCCTTTCTCATTCTTCACCCACAACCTTTCTTGGCATGCCTTTATAGTTCATTTATTTATTCTGATCTTTCGCTCATACCTGACCTGATGAAGAAGGTTGTGCCTTCCAAGGCAGGTCGAAAAATATAGTTAGTCCAATGAAAAAATGTATCTCCGTATTTCTTGTTTTCTTGTTTTGTTTTATTTGTATGCATTACCCTTATAAAAAAAAATAAATATTTTTCCTGTTTTTTTTAAAAACAAAGAGCCTCTATTATCAAGCCGCGCGGCAATGCCGGCGGAGCCCATTCAACGGGAATGCACTTTGTTGGCATTCCTGCAGTGCACAAGGAACCGACAGCGCGACTTGATAAAAGAGGCCCAAAGATGCCATTCACACCTTCCCACCCTGTCAGACTGTCAAAGTAATGCTTGGATGTGTCACTCATATATACTATCTGCTACCACATTTGCTTATTTCCGATCTGACGAAGAAGGGCAACCTTCGAAAGCTAATCAAAAAATGTATTATGTCCAATAAAAAAAGGTATCATCTTATTTTCTTTTCCATGTTTTATTTTGTTTGATTTCTATTGATAACCTTAAGAGTGGACTAACAAGGCTACCACACTCCTCTAAACCGGAGAAGAAATCTTAAAAAAAAAAAACCCACAAAAACATAAAGCAAAAGCTTCAGTCCACAACTCATCTTAGAGAGGTCAGGAACAGTATCTAGCACGAAAGGGGGAGGTGCCGAGCGCTCCACCTCTCTCCAGACAGTAAACATAGCTGACCTCGGCCTGCCCCGGAAGTCGTCACCGGTTCGCTCGTTGCCGCCGCCTTCCCTGCTGGCTCGGGAAGCGCAACGATGGCCGAGCGGAAGGAGGAGGTGGATGTGTTGGTGCAACGCGTGGTACGAGACATCAACAGTGCTTTCCAGAAGAACCCCAATATGTGAGCGCGGGGGCGGAATGGATTCTGGAACGGGAGGAGGTCGGGAGGGGGGGGGGGGGTTGTTACGTCATAACCTCAGCGAGAGCGGCTTGCCGGGAGTTCCCTGGAAGCCCCTCCCCGTCGTCATCTGTACGGCTCAGCTTTTTGCGTTTTCCGTGCGCCTAATAACGGGGGTTACTTAGGTGCGTTTGCTTCATAACAGAGCGAAAAGCGCTGTAGGAGAACAGGGAAAGAACGGTTCAGTGATGGAAAACTTTATCTAAACTTTTGGTGTGTGAGTGTAAAAGCAAGGTGACTGGATGTGAGCGGTTAGTTTGTTCAGTAGCCTGATCTGCCGCCTTTCGATCACATAATAACGTGAGCGCTCTCGAGAGCGGGACTAGTGGCAGCCCCTCCCGTTAAGCTAGTTCTGTGCTGCTGTTTGTAAAAACTTGGAAACTCAGATTTAGTGCAAGATTGACATACACGCTTAGGATATAGGAACCCAGGGTTTGATGGTTTAGTGGTGTGGAGAACACTGACGAATACTAAACTGGGAACCCTCGTGGCGATCATATCTAATGATTCGAGTTTATTAAACTGTGACCTTGTTCCGATAAGTACTGAGGTACAGTTAAAAGTATAACCAGGGTCTGTGATTAGTGGTGATGTTTTATCTGTTGTCCAGGTCACATTTTGCGTAGAATTAGGGTAAATGGACATTGGGACCACTGACTGCTAATACTTTTTAAATTTCCTGGCCCAGTGGCTGCTGTTGGCCCTCCCCAGCAGACTCCTGCCTCTAGGTTTCCCTTCTGTCTCCTGGGGTCCCTGTTCTGATTCTTCCAGAAGTGCACCCCCCCCCCCTTAATACTCCATTGCTCCAGGTACATTTTCCATCTCACAGATAGTCTGCAGAGAATACCTTCTCCTGCTTTAGACGTAGTCCCCCCCTCTAGAGTGACATGTCTTATATAACCTCCCTATCAACCCACTCATTACTTTTACCTCACCCATTTCTATTCTTCTATCACCTTCTCCCACTACTCCAACCAGAGTTACACCTAATCACACTGACCACCCTTCAACATCTTCAGTCCTTCTGTGACTGTTCTCTTGTGCTTGACTGCTTAAATATTAAATGCTTTCCTTTTTGTCTATTTATATTGTAAGCTCTTTGAGCAGGGACTGTCTTCTGTGTTTGTACAGCGCTGTGTACACTTTGTAGCGCTCTAGAAATGTTAAATAGTAGTAGTAGTACAAAATACTATATAATATATAAACTGCTTTGATTGTAACTACAGGTGATTATCGCCTCTCTCACCAACCCTCTTTAACCTAATGATGATACCACTAGCCAAGCTACTAGACAATCAAAATCTTAACCCATACATATATGCAGATGATGTCACGATCTACATACTGTTCAAGCATGACCTAATGGAAATCGCCAACGAAATCAACCAAAGCTTCCAAATCATGCACTCCTGGGGCGGATGCATTTCAGCTAAAACTCAACACAGAAAAAACACAATGTCTTATACTCACCTCACAACACAACGCAAATAAATTCACCACCATATCCACCCCAGACTGCACCCTCCCCATCTCAAATAATCTGAAAATTCTGGGCGTTACCGTTGACCGATATCTCACACTTGAAAATCATGTGAAGAATAATACAATGAAGAAAATGTTTCACTCCATGTGGAAACTCAAAAGAGTAAAACCTTTCTTCTCAAGGGCCATCTTTCGCAACCTGGTACAGTCAATGGTATTAAGCCACCTGGACTACTGCAATGCACTTTTCGCTGGTTGTAAAGAACAGACCATTAAGAAACTTCAGACAGCCCAGAACACCGCAGCCAGACTCATATTTGAAAAAACAAAATATGAAACTGCAAAACCCCTAAGAAAAAAATTACACTGGCTCCCACTTAAAGAACGTACCACATTCAAGATTTGCACAATTGTTCATAAAATCATTCATGGAGATGCCCTGACCTACATGCTAGACTTCGTGGACCTGCACCTACACTTCCCCAGCTGCAAAGGATTAAAATACAAACTAACACAAGCAACCAGCTTTTCTTACATGAGTATGCAGATGTGGAATGCACTACCAACTCACTTAAAAACAACAAACGAACTAAATAGCTTCCGCAAAGCTCTGAAAACGTATCTCTTTAACAAGGCCTACTATGAGAATTCATAACTAACTACAACACGACACCTAAACACTTTCCACTCAATGTCTTATTCTACAAATCCTTGACCGGATCCTCTTGCTTTCTCTAATTTCTTTGTAACACCAATTGTATTATTGACCCTGTTATGGTGATGCCATGACAGATCTTTGTAAGCCACATTGAGCCTGCAAATAGGTGGGAAAATGTGGGATACACGTACAATAAATAATAATAAATCATTTCCCCACACCCCTAGATCCAACATCTCTTCCTTTCCTCCATCTCCTCAAACACCAAGTCCATTATCTCTCTTTTTTTCCATCTCGCCCTCTCTCTCTCCTATACCTCTATAGCAGTGATACAAACTTGGCCATAGCTTTCATTGGTGGCCCCTCCAGTTCTGCTCATGAGTCTGTCTCACTTCCTTTCCCCCACCTGGGGTTTAGTATCTGCCTCCCTTTGCTGGCCTGCCTTAAAGGTGGTCTTCTGTTGGTCCCCAGCAGCATAAGCGTTGCATATATGCTGCTGCCTGCCCTGATGCTTTTCTTCTGACCTGTCCCTGTCCTCTGATATCGGTTCCTGTTTCTGCATGGGTGGGACGGGTCAGAGGGAAAGCTTCGAACCAGGCCACAGACAGCTTATGTGCAGTGTTACTGGGGCAACCAACAGAAGACCACATTTGAGGTAGACTGGCAAGGGGGGTGGGGAGTAATGTTGAATTGCAGGTGGGCTGAGGACAGGGGTTGGAAGTTGAAGAGAGCAAAAGATGTTTGGAGTCAGGAGACACTGTAACATGATACATATTTTTTAATTGCAATTATGCATTAATTGCAGAGTTAGCTGTGATTAACTTGCAGCACTAATTGAGGTGTATTTAAATGGATGTTAATGAGGCCAGTAAGTATTCCTTCCCAATGCACAGAAGGTGATGTCTCATAACGCCAATAGGTCAGTGTGAAAAATTGTCAAGAAATCTTCTGAACTGCGGGTTTTGTCTTATTTTTACTAGTGGAAGGAGACTCCTGACAGTTTCTGTACTTAAATATGAGCCTTTCAAAAATTTAAAGTAAAAACAATTTTTGAAATGCTAATATTTAAAAGCGCAGAACAGCGCCAATGTGTGCACACAATTCTGGGTTTGTCTGGCATGGTCCTACCCTTTCGGTTTGTTAGTGTAAATTAACTATGCACATTATTTGTATATGATTTATTTGGAGCATTGCTTCGCTATTTTTTTGCATCCCTTTTGTGCCCAGATTTGAGCATTGACCTCAGAGTTAGTTGGAGCAGTAAAGGACAAAGGATTTTATTTTAAAAGTCAAAATTTGAACTTTTTTTGTTTTTAATTCTTTCCGAGGCTTTTGATATACTTAATTAGTTTTGTTTGCTGTTTTTTGTTCTTCTTTTTCTGTTTCTTTCTCATCCCTCTTTTCCTTCCCCACCAGATGCTCTCACTACAGTTCTTCTCTACCTCACCTCAACAGGAGTTCTTTCCTTATACCTGCCTCTCCTGAGTCTGATCTTCCTTCTAGTGTCCCTCTCTCTCATTTTTCCTCTTGCACCTGACCAGGCCAAACTGTGATGCAAATTATAGAACAGGGAGACTAAAGGTTTGAGGGAGGAAACTAAGGAGTCCTTTTTTTTTTTTTTTTTTTTTTTTTTTTTGTTACATTTGTACCCCGTGCTTTCCCACTCATGGCAGGCTCAATGCGGCTTACATGGGGCAATGGAGGGTTAAGTGACTTGCCCAAAGTCACAAGGAGCTGCCTGAGGTGGGAATCGAACTCAGTTCCCCAGGACCAAAGTCCACCACCCTAACCACTAGGCCACTCCTCCACTCCTTTTACTAAGCTGAATTAAAAAGTGGCCGGTGCTGAAGTCAGTGCATGGGTTTCTTGTGCGCTGCGGCCAGTTGTATTACGGCAGTAAAATGGCCACGGTTTTGGGGGGGGGGGGTTTCATGGCCACATGCTAATTTGCCCATTAGCGAGTGACAATTACCACCCTTACTGCCACAAGTTTAGGCAGTGGTAAGGGCTCCCGCTCATATCGGGTAGCGTGCAGTATTGTGCCCTTACTACCTGATTAGCATAGGCACGCCTACTCTCCTTCCCCAGGCATGTCTCCTATGCTGGAAAATAAAAATATATTTTCCAGCACGGGATTAACGCATGCTAAGCAGAACACTATCATGGGACGCCTCAGTGTATCCCGCAGTAGTGCTCTTTTAGTGTTCGGTAGGTTTACCGCGCCTTAGTAAAAGGGCTTCTAAATGAGGACTGAGAGGAGAGACTTCTTGGAAAAGATATAAAAAAGTGGAAAGGGAAGGAAATGTCAAGGAATGATGGAGGAATGAGGAAAGGAGAAGAGGCCACTATGCAGAAGAGAAGATGGAATGGGAGAAGTAACCTGAGAAAGATAGATCAAAGGGGAAAAGGAGTGAGTAGGGAGAGCAGAGGCAGGTTTGTAAGGAAAAATACCTGGGATACAGAGAGGATGTGGAAGAGAAGAGAGAACATGAACAAAATAAAATAGGGTGTTAGGGAGAGAAAAGTATTTAAATTTACAAAAAAAAAAACAGCATAATTTGACTTTTCAATAAAAGTTGGATTTTTATGCATGCTTAATTTGTATATCATTGTACAATACCCACGCTCAAATTGTTACAGAATCTCAAAAACTGAACCATATAATTTTCTAACCTGTTTGTGGTTTTTACATAGGAAATGATAGACTGAGGCATATTTTCAAAGCACTTTGGGAGGCTAAGTTCCATAGGTTTCTATGGAACTTTGGGAGGCTAAGTGCTTTGAAAATGAGCCCCTATATGATCTTTATCTGCCATCTAGTCTCCCATTCATACCATCTACTATCCCTTCTTCCTTAGAGATCCTATATGCTTGCCCCATACTTTCTTGAATTCAGCTACAGTATTCATCTCCACTAGGAGCCTGTTCCATGCATCCACTGCCCTTTCCATAAATAATTTTTGATTACTCCTATCCCCTTTCACCTTCATCCTATGCTCTACCATTTCAGAGCTTCCTTTCAACTGAAAGAGACTTACCTCCTATGCATTTATGACGAGACATTTTTAATCTCCATGGCATATCTCACCTCTCTCTCATTTCTTCCATAGTATACATATTGAAATCTTAAGTCTGTCCCCAAATGCTTTATGACAAAGATCATTGACCATTTTAGTAGTCACTGTCTGGACTGACTCCATCCTCTTTATATCTTTTTGAAGGTGCAGTCTCCAGGAATGTTCACAGTGCTCTAAATGAGGACTTACCAGAGACTTATACAGAAGCATTTTCACCACCTTATCCCTGTTCTCCATTTCTCTCCCTGTATACCTAAGCATCCACCTAACTTTCGCTGTCGCCTTTTCTACTTGTTTGGCTACCTTAAGATCATCAGATATGATCATCCCCAAGTCTCGCTTCTCTTTTGTGCACAGAAGTAATTCACTCTCTATACTGTACCATTCCCTCAGACTTTTGCAACCCAAATGCATGACCCTGCATTTTTTAGCATTAAATCTTCTCTTCCAAATTCTGGACAAGCTTTACTAGGGCCCTCCTCACGTTATCCACAGCATCAGGGGCATCTACCCTATTGCAGGTCTTGGTATCATTTACAAAGACTTCCCTTCTGCAATATTGCTTATAAAAATGTTAAAAAGAACTGATCCTTATGGTACACCATTGGTGACATACTTTTCCTCAGAGTGACTTCTGTCAACATCCCCTCAACCAGTTTATAATCCAGTTGGTCACTTTAGAGCCCATATGGAGGGCACTTGGTTTATTTATAAAACACCTATGTGGAACCATTTCAAAAGCTTTACTAAAATTTATGTATACCATATCTAGCATTCTCACCCAATCCAGTTGTCTGGTCACTTAGTTCTACCTCTAGTAAAACCATGCTGCATTGGGTCCTGCAATCCATTGGATTCCAGAAACCTCACTGTCTCCTGCCTTAGAAGCATTTCCATTAATTTTCTCAGCACAGAGGTCAGACTAACCAGCCTGTAGTTCCCAACCTCTGTGTTATTTTTGCTTTTGTGGAGCAGGACCATATGTGCCTTTCTCCAGGACTACTAGAGAACCATTGAAAAGGTCAGATAGCAGAGCTGCCAGAACTTCCTTAAGTTCCTTCAGTACCCTTGGATGTATCCCCTTTGTCAATGATCAATACTAATAACATGCAAATTTAGGCGCAATGATCAACATTATCATTGGGGGTATAATTTAAATGAGCTCGGTGGTATTTCTTGACACGCTCATGCCAGATTCCTCCAATCATCCTGTGTTGGTAAATACAAGCACTAGTATCCTCTAGCGCCCGCATTTACCTTTTGTTCATCGGGGTATCAGGGTCTACCACACTTCCATTCCTATTTTTGTTTGTCTTCTGTGGTCCTGCTTCTGATCCTTCATCTCTGAACACAAAACAGAAATATTCCGCCTTATCTTTATCACCTTCTATGTATTCCTCCTCATCACCTTTGAGTCTCACAATGCCACTTTTGCACTTCTCCTAACACTAACATATCTAAAAATTGTATTGTTCCCCCATTTTACCATATTTGGCTATTTTATTTTCTTCTGTTTGCATCTTTGCTTTCATGACTACTTTGCTAGCTTTTCTTAGCTTTTTCCAGATATTGTCACCTATTTTCCTCTTTCTGTGATCTCTTATGGTTTATAAAGACTAATCTCTTTTTCCTTAACCTTTTCAGTCACTACTTTTGAGAACCAAAGCAAACTTCTTTTCCTCACTTTTTATTTGCTTTCCTAACAAAGATTCGTTACCCTTATAATAGCTCCTTTCAGTTTTGCCCATTGCCCTTCCACTTCCCCCAGATGTTCCCATCCATCTAACAACTCCTTGAGGTACTCTCCCATCTCAACAGTTTTAATTTATTTTTTTTTTTTAATAAACCCTCTCCACATGTCTATATTGAACCATACCATCCAGTGATCACTGGATGGCAGATGATCACCCACTATAACATCAGAAGCACTCTCCCCATTCGTAAGCACTAAATCCAATATGGCTCTTCCTGCCTGGGTTCTATTATCAACTACTGGAACAGTTTTTCCTGTAGAATACGCAAGATCTCCCTACTTCTAGATGACTTTGCAACAGGGATGCCCCAATCAACATTCAGCATATTGAAATCACCTATTAGTAATACTTCCCTTTTATAGGTATATTGTGAACATCTTCAGTTTAAATCTCTGTTCATTTCTTCTGCCTGTGAAAGTGGCCTGTATCCCACACCAGTGTAAATACATTTTCCATTCTCTCTTTCCAGATTAATCCAGAGTGATTCTTTGATTACTCTGTAAGTCCTGCATTTCTGTTGCTTTAATATTTATCTTTAGCATATAACACCACTCCTCCCTTTCTTCCTACCCTGTAATGCTTCTCCATGAACCACGTCTCTGTGACTGCCACTAAATCCAAGTCAGCCTTGTCCATCACAGCCTTTAAATTCAGAATCATGTTTTCCATACTACAGGCGTTAATATACACTACTTTCCAGATGTTGCCCTTTTTCCCCATTTCTATAGAGAGATTTAATGTTTTATTGGGGGTTTTGTTGACCAGTACCCAATGATTTTAGTTTAAAACCCTCTTCAGTAGGTTGGTCAGTCTGCTTTGGAAGACCTTTCATCCTATCCTTAATATGTGGACATCATCTCTGCTCAGTAGCCCTTGGAAAATCATCCTTTTATCCAGGAAGTGATAATGCTCTCGATGCATGCACACTCTTTCCCCTCAACCTTGAGTATAGCCAAAAAAAATCAAATAATCCCTCTCTACAAATCATCAGTGAGACCTTGTGAAGTATATATTCTCAGTTTTGGTGTTCTAGGACCACAAACAGGTCTAGCTTTCAGGGTGACTAAAATGTTCAGATTGACCTTTTCCTTGGAACCTGTATATACAAATAGATCTGCTGAATGTTTATTGTGGATTCCTGAAAAACAGACCTGTTGCGGTCACTTGCTTAGCATCCCTGACCTGAAGTACAGGGTTTAAAGTCTGGAGTCCATATATGCAAAGGGAGATAGAGCCATGGTTCTCAGTTGTCTCATGACACACCCAGCCAGTCAGATTTTCAAGGTATCCACAATAATTGCCGTCAGATCTGAGGATGGAGGCTTTGGTCCCAAAATTTAAAAAAAGCTCTGAAAACATGGCTGTTTAGACAGTCTTTTGATTGATAGCGAGAGTAGCACCCCAGCATCATGAGAAGATTTGTATACAGTGGCCCAGCCAGTCAGATTTTCAAAATATCCACAATGATTGCTGTCAAATCTGAGGATGGAGGCCTTGGTCCGAAGATTAAAATAAAAGCTCTGAAAACATGGCTGTTTAGACAGCTTTTTGATAGTAAGAGTAGCACTCCAGGATCATGAGAAGATTTGTATACAGTGGAGGCAGTCCATATAAATTTGTCATGAATATTCATTGTGGATTTCTTGAAAACCTGACTGACTAGATGCGTCCTGAGGACTGTGCTGAGAACTATGATGGACTCTCATTTACAACAATATAGAAAATGTCAGAGACATATTCCATGTCATTAACAAGCAGAAAACAACAAAAAAAAAATTTTGTTTGCCTACAACAGTGTGCACTATTTCAGAAAGAATATGCCCTCTTTCCAGGTAGTGTGTATATGCACAAGTTAGTGTGCACATGCACCCGCTATCAGGAAGGAGTGCACATCTTTTCTAAAATAACGCACGGTCTTTGAAAATAGTGTGCACTTTTAACGACATTGCCCCTGAAATGAAAAGGAAGACAAAACAAACAGCCCTGCAAACGACACAGGGAAGAAAACAAAATGAGCATTTTTGGCTGCTCGTTCCTATTGAGGACCTCTGATACTGTCAGGAGAACAGCAGCCGGATCTCCAGCCCCCCACAAACTTGGGTGGGGAGGGGACGAGGTCCGCTGGACCTCTAGCCCCCGTGTCATAGCTTGGGGTGGGGGGGTCGGGGTTCCTGCTCATACAGGGAGGGGGGCTGTATTGAGGGAAATGGGGGGCCTGCTAGCATGCAAATGCATGCTGGACAGGGCTCACCCTTCCTCCCCAATGGTTTGTAAATCCTAACACCAGCTCCTAGCTGGCATAGATTTGCTGCAGACTTGGCTCACTGCCCGCTGATCATTGGGGAGGAATATGTTTAGTGTGCATTTGCATGCTACTTGTGCTAAGAGCCCACGAGTGCGTTGATTCACACGCTGGGAGGCTCTGATCATGGGACGATAGCAGACGCTAGTATGGTGCTAATAGCCTCTAGTGCCTGCGTTTGCTTCTGTTCATCAGTCTATCGGACACTTCGAAGATATAAATAATACAGAAGGGGCACACGCAGAGATCCTGGGAAGTATGTCAAAATCAGTTGCCATGCTCCCTGGAGCTTGCTCTTACACGTCTCAGTTAACTAGTTCCGAATAATGCCCATAATCTTTGGTTATAATAAAACAAGCCGTTGAGCCCATTAAAACGGGCAAGAAAGCGGTCGGAGCTCCGCCGAGGCACCGCCCAGGAAAGCCGCCCCGGGGGATGGTGGCAGAGGAAAGCGCCCGGGTCACAGCAGCAGCAGTAACTCATCGGACGTGTCATAGTGCGCCTCGGAGCTGCTGT
Organism: Microcaecilia unicolor; assembly: GCF_901765095.1. Taxonomy (NCBI): domain Eukaryota; kingdom Metazoa; phylum Chordata; class Amphibia; order Gymnophiona; family Siphonopidae; genus Microcaecilia; species Microcaecilia unicolor. The sequence goes on along the minus strand of NC_044032.1, from coordinate 242,441,901 downwards.
CGGACAATCCCCGCCCGGTGCTCGCCGGTCACTCACAGCTCTGTTCCTGCCTCCTCAAACAACGTCGGCTCGGAAGAGATCTGTGACGTACCGCGCATGCGCGGCACGTCGGTCACTCTTTATATAGTAGGATAAGTGAGAGTGAGTGCTATTTTGTTTGACTTAGTGGGAAAGGAAGTGCCAGTGCCATTACTGACCAGGAATGGAAGGTGACAGAGAGCCACAGCAAGCTGCAGGAGAGGGAAAGTAGAGAAGCCTCTGCACTAGTGAGTCCCTGAGGAGTTACAGATGGATCTACAGACAGAGCATCTCTGAGTGCACACCATTAGGAAAATCCAAATTGCAAAAGGATTGCAACCAGACAGGAGGTTCCAAATGATTAAGTGCTGGTGATTTGTATATTTATATGTTCTTGTTCCTTGCATCTGGGTTTCAGAGGAAAGTGTGAGAGAGGCAGGGCTGTACACCCACAAGGGTGTGCCTCAGTCCAGCCAGCTTGTCAGCAAGCCAGGCTTAAGTGCTCTACTTTCCTCGGGGACTTGTATACTCACCGCACCTGCATCTCTAGCCCAGGAGCAGAGAGAGACTCGCATGTATCAGCGGTCTTCATCGAATCAAGCCTTTAAATAATCCATTTACTGGGTAGCCACAGGGTTGGGGTTCCGCTATCTCTTTTTATCTCCATTCAGGGAGCTAAAATATTTCTGCCCTATTGCTGATTTTTCCCACTGCTGCCTTGTCCATTTCATTGGCTTTTAAAAAAAAAACATTTTCATCCATCTGAACATAGAAATACAATTAGTGTGTTCAAGAAATGTCATAATTTTTCCTTTTTTATTGGGAGGGGGGGCAGCTTTCTTCTGTGTTTTTTTTTTTTTAGGCTTCCAGCTCAATTTAGAACAGTTTCTGTTGCAAGAATTATAACGGACTCTAATCTAAACCATCTGCTTCCACTAATCCATGAATGCAGCGAATGCATTATGTCTAGAAGTGAAAAATGGTAAATCTGGTTATACACAGTTCAGTGTGTTGTTTTTCCTCACTTTAGTTACCCATCTAGCCCAGCCATTGTGGGTCAGCCTTCTGGTTTGAAGGTACAGCCACAGATCCCTTCAGAAATAGGCACTTGTGCACCCTCTCCTTTCCCCGTCCCAGGCCTCCGCAGCCTCTCCAACTCTGGCCACCTAATTCCTTATATTGTTGTAACTGGCTTAGTGAAAGGAGGGAGAGGCTTCAAGTGTGGAGGCCACTGTAGCAGGGAAACATTGAAAATGTTTTTAAGCGGAAGGAAATTATTTTCTTTAATTGAAATGTAGAACTTAAAACAAACGCTGCGCAATCCTTAAGGAGAAAAGAGTTTGTGTGGTTTGTAAGAGAGTAACTGTTATTTAACCTTGTTTTCTTTGTTCTTCTTTTCAGAGATGAGATTGGACTGATACCATGCCCTGAGGCAAGGTATAATCGGAGCCCAATAGTGTTAGTTGAAAACAAGCTGGGTGTGGAGAGCTGGTGCATCAAGTTCCTTTTACCCTATGTTCACCACAGACTCCTTCTCTACAGGCAGAGAAAGCAGTGGCTGAACAGGGACGGTAGGTCTTTCTTCTCCTGGCTAGGCATATGTAGGCTTATTTATGTTTCATATATATAATATATGTGTCTGTATCATGCATGTGTTTTAATTCTTAGGTAATTGTTGGGATCAAAGTTATTTCTGGGGCCAGATGAGATCTCTGGGAAACCTTTGTGTTTTTCAAGGTGATTTATCTCAGGTTTCAAATTTCAGACCTATTGCAAACATCCCATTTCTTAGGTTCCGCCCTTTACACAGCATAGAAGCTTTGATCTCTTTGACTTCTGAAGTTAAGCAGGTTTTGTGTCGGGGTGTCAAAATGGTGCTTTTGCAGTTCGATATTTCTGCTGCCTATGACACAGTTGATCACAATATCTTATTAAATCTGCTATCTGGTTGTGGAATCGTGGATTTTTTTTATTTTTTTGGCTTAAATCTTTTCTGTCAAATAGACAAATTCTTTGTTTTAAAGGATGGTAGTTTTTCAACTCCCTGGACTTCTCCATGTGGGGTGCCTTAGGGTTCCCCTATTTTTCCACTTTTTATATACTCTTTATATGAGCACGCTTGGCCAGATTGAATTAGGACCAGGAGTGATGATATTTGTCATATGCTAATAGCATCTTACTTTTAATCCCAGTCAGGCAGGATCAGTTTCATCTATTATTCAAAAAAATATTAGCAAAATTGTAGATTGGTCCACTTTCAAGCAACTCAAACTGAATGCAGATAGAACTGAAATGCTATGGTTCAGTGTACATCAGTCTGATATTCATCAGTCCATTGTTACTGGGAATGGGGAAATTTTAAAGTGGAAAGGGTGTCTAGAGTTTTGGACATACTCATTGATACTTCCTTATCTATGGAACCACAGGTTAATAGTATGATTTGGAAGGCTTACTTTAAAACAACTTTGGCTGTTGTACAAGAACTCTGAAATGGTCCCTCAAAAAATAAGAGCACAACTGTCTATTCTAGCCCTATTGGGTTTGATAATACTTTGCTGCCAACCTAAGTAGAAAGAGTTATCTCATAAGCTTTAGCTGGTCCAAAATTATGCAGCCAGATTAATTTTTTTTTTTTAAATCAAGGTTAGATCATGTCTCTCTGTCACGTCGGTGGCCGTGACCACCCTCAGACTTACCCTCATTTCTGGGGGCCAGCGGCTGTGCTGGCTTCTCTCTGTGTTTGTGTTAGTCTTGTCTCTGTCCTGGTGTGCTGACTGCTTCCAGCATGAACCTGATTGCTTCACTAGACCTCACCTGTGTGGGCTATGCCTCTCTAGGGAGCCAGCATCTAAGATGGCTGCCACCGGCTCTATGCCAGCTTCCAAGATGGCTCCTGCTTGTCTTTCCTGTGGGCTCACTTCCTATGTGTGTCAAGCCTCTCTTTGGGGTCAAGGTACTTCCTGCTGCTGGTGACCTCATCAGTGAGAGCCTTCATAAGGAAGTGCTGTGCTGGCATTCTGGGCCTTTACATAAGTGTTATGCTCTTAGGCCAGGTCAGGTTAGTAAGTATCTGCTGCACTACTGCTTAGCCTTTCTCTGGGTTCCAGCCCAGCTTCGCTCTGTGTCTGTTGTCTTCCTATGGGGGGTTCTTCCCTGCCTCTGCGTGTCTGAGGACTGTGGGTCCTTCCTGGCTTACTCTGTGTTTGGGGTGAAGCCTCTGCTCCTGGCTTAGTCTGTGTTTGGGGTGAAGCCTCTGTTCCTGGCTTACTCTGTGTTTGGGGTGAAGCCTCTGTCCGTGTTTGTTCTCTGTCTGCATGTGAAGCCTCAGCCTTTGTGAGTTCCCACTTGGTGTGGGGAGCGGCTGTGGCTTCAGACCCTTGGCCTGTTCTTCCTGGTTTACTCTGTTCGCTCTGTTGCCTATCCTGAACCCTGCTAGTATATCCTAAGTGTATATCCTGAATCCTGTATCTGTCTAGCTAGTGTGTATTTCCTGTGTGATTATTCCTGTATCCTGTCTCCACCTAGCTAGAGGGTTTACCGTGTGGGTATTCCCGGATCCCCGTTCTGCCTAGTGTGTTTGCTGCCCTAGTCCTTGCTCCTGCTAGCTTCTGTACGCCTTGTGTTCCTTGGCCTGTCTTCTGGGTCTTGCTAGTGGCTGTGCAGCAGCACACTGTCTGAGTCTAGTTCTGTGCCCTGTCGCCCTCGTGTATCCCAGACCCAGGGTGGGTCCTCTGGATCTTCAATTCCTACCTTATCCTGCAAGTCCTGCCGGCCGCCTGCACTTCGGAGCTCAACTCCGGAGGAACGGTGGCTAGGTGCAGGTGAAGCTGTTCCTGTCTCATCTGTTCTAGTTGCCTGCCTTGTACTACTCCAGTCTAGAGTTCCAGTACTGCTCTTCTGTGTTTCCAGTCCCGAGGTGGTCTTGCCTGCCGCTGCCACTCCTCGGCAGTGGCCCAAGGGCTCACGAACTCCAGTCCTGCCTCGAGGACCTGACAGAATGTCAAGGCCCTCGAGAACGCGACACTCTCCTTTGAGAGAGTTGAATTAACTGCCAGTTCAGGCCCAGGATTTAAAGTGTTCTGCTTGGTATTTACAATATTAAAAATGGTGTTTGTTCTCAGAATTTAGCTCAAGTACTTAAGATTTTAAATGTTATCCTACTTCTTGGACTTGTAACCATCTTGTTTTGGATTTTCCTTCTGTAAAGACTGTCAGATTCAAGGCTTTTTTTTTCTTTTTGCATTCTTTCTGTTTTTTAGCTGTTTGCCTTTGGCACAGCCATCCTGTTGAGATCCGTCATAAGTACATAAGTATTACCATACTGGGAAAGACCAAAGGTCCATCAAGCCCAGCATCCTGTTTCCAACAGTGGCCAATTCAGGTCACAAATACCTGGCAAGATCCCAAAAAAGTACAAAACATTTTATACTGCTTATCCCAGAAATAGTGGATTTTCCCCAAGTCCATTTAATAATGGTCTATGGACTTTTCCTTTAGGAAGCTGTCCAAACCTTTTTTAAACTGCGCTAAGCTAACCGCCTTTACCACATTCTCTGGCAACGAATTCCAGAGTTTAATTACAAGTTGAGTGAAGAAACATTTTCTTTGATTTGTTTTAAATTTGCTACATTGTAGCTTCATCACATGCCCCCTAGTCCTAGTATTTTTGGAAAGCGTAAACAGACGCTCCACATCTACCCGTTCAACTCCACTCATTATTTTATAGACCTTTATCATATCTCCCCTCAGCCCCGTCGTTTGAGAAATTATTTTATTTTTTGCAAGACTCATTTGTTCTTATGTGTTTTTCCTACTGTTTATTAAGTTTTTCTTCATTGTGAACATTTTTTTGTTGTTATTACTGATGAATGTATCTCTTTTTATTTGCCGTATTTCTTGTTTTGAATCTCATATGAGGGAGTTGGTGGGTAATAAATTCCCCCATAACATAACTGAACATCTACTCAAAAGTGTGGCACTCCTGATAATTCATCCCCACTCCCAGTCCAGCTTTCTCTTTGTAAAAACAAAAATGCTGATGTCTGGCACATGAGGCCCCAGAATTATTCACAGTCTGGAGTGAAGCTGCCCCATTGCATCATACAAGGGTTCCCTGCACAGCTGCAGTCAATGAGAAATCATTCCCATGCTCCAAATACCAGAATCACTAAAATAGAGGGTGAACAAACCTGCCATGTGAGTGCTTAAAGCATGGTATTTCTTTTGAAGGAAGGAAATACAAGCTTGATGGGTGCTTCTCAGAATTCCTCCTCCCTTTATTTTCAAGATATGGGAAGAGAAACATCAGCATCCAGTAAAACTGGTGCCGAAACTTAACTATCTTGTTGGGCAGACTGGATGGACCGTACAGGTGTTTATCTGCCGTCATTTACTATGTTTCTTGTAACTGCATTGGTGCTTTTTATACTATTTGTTAGAGGCAGTGGGATCTGTACAGAGGCGACTGTACCATGAGCACAAAGACCCAGCTGTTCAATGTGATGCACAGAATAACTGGGAACCTCTGAACAGGAAGATGAGATGGGTGTGGGAATTGTGTGAAGGCAGGGTAGGCTTCTTGGATCTGATTATACTAAACTTACGTTTTCACAGAGGCTCATGTGGCAGGCAGCTGTGAGAAGACCATGTACTTAAAGAAAAAAATAATTATGTGTCTTGTGTTATGTTACAAATCTACTTGCGCATTTGTTTGTCACATTTTCCAGTTAAGTGAACAAGTTTTTCCCGTCCTGATTTCTCCTGTTATTGCATATGTATCTCACTAAATAGTTTCCTATCTTTAAACAAGATATAGTACTGTGAGTTTACTCAGGTTCCCTTTGTCTAATACAACAGTTTTTAAATTATTGCTTCATTTATTAAAGGAATACAGTTACCCAACATCCATGTCGCCTGTGTGAAAACGTAACTGCCCCCTAAACTTAATAACTGGTTATACCACCTTTAGCAGCAACGTTTGCAACCAAACATTTCCTATAATTTGTTCCTTAGCATCTCCAAAGGGTTAGTCCAAACTTGTGGGTTATGCCCATCTACCAGCAGGTGGAGATAGAGAACAAATTAGAACTTTGCCACATAAGGCTGCTGTGCGCTAGGTTCTATTCAGTATCTATCTCCAGCAGGCGGTGGGTTTCTGTTTCCTTTCTGAGGTTTCAGTTGAGCTTCTTGGATAAAGGCTTTATAAATTTGCTTTCTGGATGTAAACCTGGTGGTACAAGGTCCCTCCCTCCTCCCCTCTACTACCTCTCCTCTTGCCTGTGGTAGGCTCCTGGCATTTTCTTGGATCTTGAGCTTCTGGGGCAAAGGCTTTTTGTCTTAGCCTTTTGGGTGTAAACCTGGTGGTGCCAGGTTCCCCCCCCCCCACCGCCCTATCTCTCCCCTCCGTGGCTTCTCCTTCCTCTTAAAAAAAAAAAGTCTGAGCATGCGGTTTCTCCTTTTAGAGACTTTATTTGGAGAGTATTCTCTGCATAGGCGCCCCGTATAAGAGGCTTGGGGAGGCTAAGCCTCCCCAGCCCGAAATAGAATGAGATTCTTGGAAGACTGAATATAGTTCTGTTACCGATGAAAGATCGTACTGGAAAACTGCATGTTTGCTCTAGAGGAAGGAATTGTGATTAGATCGTCGCCGGTAGCGGCACCGTCTTCCTACTACCTAAAACAGTTGCTTCCAGGCTTCAGCCTACATCGCATGTGTAAGGCTGCATTCTTCTTCCGCCGCCTCTGACACAACTTACGGTTTCTGCGAGGGTGTCCGGGACGAGGTAACGATGCGTTAAGGAAGGCCGTGGTGGGGTTGAAGCCCCAAAGGAAGCGGTTTAGTTAGTGCTGGGACGGGGATGGCGATGTAATCAAATTAGAGGGACCGCAGGGAGGGAGAGGGACACACGCTGCATTGGGGGGGGGGGGGGGAGACTGGCTAGACTGGAGGAGAGAAGGAGAAGTAAGAGGGAGAGACTGAGAGTGACTGGACTGGAGGAAAGGAAGAGAGAGGGATGTGGGGGTCGGGGGAGAGAGAGAGAGAGAGAGACAATCTGAGATTGGAGGAGAAGAAGAGGGGGAAAACACTGGAGGGGGAGCTGGAGGGGAGGGAGAGAAAGTGGAAAGTGCAGGGGAGAGCTAGGGACATGGAAGAGAGCAGGGAAGAGCTAGAGAGAGATGGGGAGAGAAAGAGGGGCCATGGAAACCAGCAGAGGAGAGCCAGAGAGAAGATGCTGGATGGAAGAGGGGTACAGAGAGAGAGATTAGTGGAAAGATGGGGAGAGAAAGAGGGGACATGGGCAGGAGAGAGAGAGAAGCTGCTGGGGAGAAACTGGGGGAGACCCTAGCTGTCAGACGGAGAAATGCTGAATGAAAGGAGGGAGAAAGAGGGAAAATGCTGGAAGGAGGGGGCAGAAAGAGGGAAGACACTGGACGGAAGGGTATGGAGGGAAAAAAAGAAAGAAAATGAAAAGACACTGGAAGGATGGGGAGAGAGAGGACATGCTGAATGGAAAAGGGTCGAGAGAGAGAACTGTTTAGAAGGAAGGGGAGTTAGAGGGAGACAATGGATGGAAGGAGAGGTAGACAATGGAAGGAAGGATTGGGAGAGGGTAATGGGTAGAAGGATGGAGAGAGAAAGATGGATGACAGTGGATGGAAGGGTAGAAGAGGAAGAGGGAAGGTGCTGCACATGGATGGAGTGAAGGGCAGGGAAGAGAGGAGAAATGTTGGACACGGATGGTGGGAAGGAAAGACAAAGGAAGGAGATGCACACGGATGGAGTGGAAGGGAGAGAGGAGAAATGCTTGACATGAATGGAGGGGAGGGAAGTCAGAGGAAGTACATGCACATGGATGGAGGGGAGGGGAGAAATGCTGGATATGGATGGAGGGTAAATTGCTGAATTTAAGTGCTGGATCGGAACACTTTGAGGGCAGATGCTGAAACTGGAGAAAGGATAGGGACAGGGCTAAAGGTGGTAGACAGGACACATAAGGACACAGGAGGATGGTGGACATGGTGACAGAAAAAATATCAAATGGAAAGAAGACACTGCATAAAACAGAAGACACTGGGACCAAAGCGAATAGAAAAACTAAATGATCAGACAACAAAGGTAGAAAAAAGTATTTTATTCAGAATTTATTAACTGGAATATGTCAGCTTTTGGAAATGTGCATCTGTGATATTTTGCATGTGTTTCAATTTTTCTAGTATTGCTGCATGCTGAATCTGACTTCTTGAGGTAACTTTCCAGTTCAGTATTTTGCCTTCATATATGTTGTGTCGTGTTTTTCATGGGTGATCAAGGTGCAGTATCTGCTAGCATGTAATATTTGCAGCCCTTTTTGTTTTGTTTTGTTTCACAAGGTAGTGTATTGGTGTTTTAGAGCCTGGTGTAATTACAGTTCTGCCTTTCCACGCATAAGGTTGTAGCTCGTCCTGTCCTTGGAATTAGTGCTGTTATGGCTTGGTGAGGTTATGAGTGTGTTTTTGCACAAGTTTGTGTATAGTGTTTTACAGTTGAGCGATTGTGGTTAGTATGTGCTTTGAGCAACCACTTTATTCTTTGACATATGATACATATCTAATACCTAAATTTAATAAAAGGTATTAATTGTGACTATTTTATTTTTACTTATTTTTTTTCTGTGTGTTGTCAATTGTGGATATAAGCTCCACCCCTGGTTCCACCCCTAACCCCGCCCCTTTAGCCTCCCCAAACAGTTGGGCCACCAACCGCCTATGATTCTCTGCCAAAGAAGACTGTTGGATATGGCCAAAAAAACAAGCCAGAGCTGCTACCTGAACTTTGAAGGAATTGAGGGAAAGACCTTTTTTAAACCCTTCTTGAAGAAAGACTAGAATTTGTGGCAGTGACACTTTAGATAAGATAAGGTTTCTTTATGAACACTGTGATTCAAAGGTTCTCCATAACCGAGAATATGTAGTAGAATAGATCTTTTTTGCGTTTGCAGAACAGTAGAAAGGACTTCTTCCAAGTAACCTTTCCTCCTTAAGCATGACCTTTCAAAAGCCATACCATAAGACCAAACAGCAGATTGGGTGAGCCAAATGGTTCATATCTGCCATCTACAATATTACCATGTTAATAATCAAAACAGGGCAGAGTCTTTTGTCTCTTTGGTAGATGGGATGGCATGGAGTAGAGGTGATCAAAATGTTGCCACTTGGTTTTCACCAAAACCATTACCCCTGGCAGAGAACAGGTGTCTTCCCTCCCCCCCCCCCCCCCCCCTCCCGAGCCATCCACCCTACCACTACCTGTAGACCCTCTCCACACACTGGGCAGAAGATTTCAGCATATCGTCTACAATGACACCTTGATCTTTTTCTTGAGTACTGACTCCTAAGGTGGCCCCTAGCATCAGGTAACTATGATTTGGATTTTTCTTCCCAATGTGCATCACTTTGCATTTGTCCACATTAAATTTCATCTGCCATATGGTTTCCCAGTCTTCCAGTTTCGTAAAGTTTTCCTGCAATTTTTCACAATCCGCATGCGTTTTGACAGCTTTGAATAGTTTTGTGTCATCTGTTAATTCTGATTTCCAGATCATTTATAAATATGTTAAATAGTACCGGTCCCAGTACAGATCCCTGTGGCACTCCACTATTCACCCTCCTCCATTGAGGGAAATGGCCATTTAACCCTACCCTCTGCTTTCTGTCATTAACCAATTCCTAATCCATAACAGAACATTGCCTCCTATCCCATGACTTTTTAATTTTCTCAGGAGTTTCTCATGAGGAACTTTGTCAAAAGCTTTCTGAAAAGCTAGATATATTACATCAATCAGCCCACCTAAATCTTTCCCATATTTGTGAGGAATGGTATAATAAGTGCACAGATTTATCTTTAATCTTATCGACTGTCCTGTCCCTCTGAGCTTTACGCAATTTAAATTTCAATTCATCCCAAATAATATAAAATGGAGGCCCAGAGTGCAATTTATGTCCAGGTATTCCTGCATTAATTCTCTGTATCCCTTTAGGACCTCATCCTCTTTTAGAAGGCTAGTATTCAGAGTCCAGCATTTATCTTTTCCTTCTTGTCCAACAGGGTGACTGATCAGAGAAGGTAATGTTACCAATTGAAGCTGAGCCTAGATAACTTATCAAAGAAGTATCCAGCAAAAGGAAATTAATTTGTGAATATGTTTGATGCAGTGCAGAATAAAAGGTATAAATCTTTCTGGGCTGCATGGCACTCTCTCCAACTATCAACTAAGCCCAGATTGATCATCAAAGGACTTAGTGCTCTGGAGTGTTTGGTATCTCCTAGAGATTCTCACCCAGTTGAGTGTCACCCAGCTGAGTCTATCATACTATTAATGCATCCCCCCCCCCCCCCCCCCCCCCCCACAATGTTATGGGTCCCTATGCAAAAGCTGACAGAGATAATTTCACAGCATTGAACAATTGTGCTTGGTTGACATTTGGGGCATAGAGATTGGCCAGGGTCAAAATGTTTTGGTCTACCAACACTTATTTCCATAGCGTCCCACAGGTCAATCCAGAGACTTGTGGGTTGTGTCCCTCTACCAGCAGGTGGAGATAGAGAGAACCGCCGAGGTTTGCTATATGTGGACCTGTGCAATAAAGTAAACCTCAGTATTCTCGCTATCTAGCAGGTGGAGGGACATCTCTGTGCAGCTCTGGTTTGATCTAGGTACTGGTGTCCTTTGGGCCTAGTTTAGCACAGTCAGGGGTTGAGTGGCTGTTTGTAGCTTCTGGTGTACACCTGGTGGTGCCAGGTCCCTCCCAGTCTCCCCCTGTCTTTCCTCCGGGGGCCGAAGAGCAGCGTCGAGGGAGTGTGAGTCATGCCGCTATCAGCCCACAGCGGATGTTCAGCGCGACGGGGGTTCCCCTCAGGTGTCTAGTGAGTCGGAAGCACAGGGGATAGTTTCAGCGGTTTCCTCGGGGCAGTTAGTGCAGCGAGCGTCGGGCGCCATTTTTTCCTCTCAGGCGTGACCAGCTCCGCACATGGCGGTTGACAGAGGCACAGCGCACTTCTGTGGCACAGGCTCCGATGGAGGAAAGCAATTTAGAGGGAGCGGGGGAGTCCCTTTCAGTTCTTTCCCCCGGATTTTGTTTTATTATTGCATAATGCCTTTCTTCTGAAGAAGTCAGGAGCTTCTCTTCAGGTAGCCCCGTCTCTTCCTCAGCAAACTTCGGTTGCTGCAGCCTCTGCCATTCCTGCCAAAACGTCCCCGGGTGGAGATTTTGGATCCCGAGGAGCTATCTGACACAGATGGCCCGGTTTTGTCTCCAGGCTCTCCCTCAGAATCATTGGATTTGGCAGATGAGGTCACCCTGCCTTCTGAGGAGGGGGATGACCCGACGGCTGCACGCCTTTTTGGCAGGGAAGAGCTTCCCTCCCTGATTATTAGGGTTTTTGAGGTTTTGGCCATTTCACCCCCTGAATCGTCAGGGGGAACAGGTCCGGTGCCCTCTATTATGTCTGGCACCAAATGCCCACCTCGTTACTTTCATGTGCACGAGGCCATGAAAATCCTTATTTCGGCGCAGTGGGATACGCCAGAAAGTGGGCTTAAGGTTGCTAGAGCTATGTTGTGTCTTTACGTGCTGCCTGCTGCTGACTTAGACTTGCTGAAGGTTCCTACAGTGGATTCATTAATCACAGCGGTCACTAAGAAAACCACTCTCCCTGTGGAGGGTGGCAAGGCGCTCAAGGACCCTCAGGATCGTAAGTTGGAGACTTGCTTGAAGCTGTCCTTTGAAGTAACGGCCCTTTCCCTGCAAGCTTCAGTTTGTGGCTCCTATGCGGCGTGGGCATGCTTATCGTGGGTACAGAAAGCCTCCTCTCCAGAGGACCTCATGGCTGTTTTGCCGGCCTTAGAGTCCGGTTTAGCCTTCCTTGCGGATCTTCTTTATGATTTTTTGAGGGCTTCGATGAAGGAGGTTTCTCTAGCGGTCACCGCACGTCGCTGGCTGTGGTTGTGACATTGGGCTGCAGATGTGGCCTCTAAGTCACGACTGACAAGGCTTCCTTTTAGGGGAAAGCTTTTGTTTGGGACAGACCTAGAACAGATTGTGAAGGACCTCGGTGACTCTAAGGGCCAGCACCTCCCAGAGGACAGGTCCAAATTTGTGCGACCAGTGGGACCTAGACCTAAGTTTAGGGATACACGTCATGACCATCCAGGTCGCGGGGCCTCTTTTCAGAGAGCAAGGTCTTCTCAGAGACCTCAGCCCTTTCGGGTGACAGGCGGGCCTTCCTGTCCAGTAACAGAAAACAGCCCGCAGCCAGGTCCGCCCAATGATGGGGCCCTGGTCCATCTCCAGCCAGTTATTGGGGACAGGCTGTCCCTATTCCTGGTGCAGTGGATCAGGGTAACGTCCAACGGATGGGTCTTGGAGGTTATCAGAGACGGCTGCAAGTTGGAATTGGCTCATCCGATGATAGACTCATTTCTGGAATCTCCTTGCAAATCTCCCGCCAAGGTGCGGGCAGTTCATCACACCCTCCTCAACTTACAACGACTGGGAGCCGTCCAGCCTGTACCCCCAGCAGAAAGAGGGTGCGGTCGATACTCCATTTATTTTGTGGTGCCAAAAAAGGACAGTTCTTGGCAACCCGTCCTAGATCTCAAGTGCGTCAACAGGTCCTTACGGGTTTGGCATTTCCGCATGGAAACCCTCCGCTTGGTGATCGCAGCAGTACAGCCAGGGGAGATTTTGACGTATCTCGATCTCAAAGGCCTATTTACACATTCCAATTTGGCCTCCCCACAGGTGTTTTCTTCGCTTTGCAGTGCTCGGTCGTCATTTTCAATTCAAAGCAATGCCCTTCGGCCTAGCCACAGCACCTTGGACTTTTTCCAAGGTCCTTGTCATAGTGGCGGCCTGTCTCAGAAAGGAAAGGATTCAAGTCCATCCTTATCTAGACTGGCTTGTGCGAGCATCTTCTTCGAGGAGAGTCGACGGGCAACCGACAGAGTGGTCGGGTTGCTTCAATCGCTTGGTTGGGTGATCAACTTCCCATAGTGTAACCTTACGCCCTCCCAGACACTGGAATACTTGGGAATGTGCTTCGATACCCAAACAGGGATAGTTTCTCTTCCTTCAGCTCAAGCAACGGTTGAAGGGTCAGTTGCGAGCTCTATTCCAAACTCCGAACCCGTGGATTTGGAACTATGTACAAGTTCTGGGTTCCATGGCCTCCACCTTGGACGTTGTAAAGTGGGCCAGAGCTCACGTGCGCCCCCAGCAGTGGCACCTTCTGAGCTATTGGTCTCCTCTCTCGGAGGATTACGAGGTTCAGGTGCCATGTTCGACCCGTCTGCACACAATCATGCACTGGTGGTTCATTCAAAAGAATCTGGTGTCGGGCATTCCTCTGCAACCCCCGGAATGGAAGATCGTGACCACAGATGCGTCGCTGTCTGGTTGGCTCATTGCCTCCAACAGACAGCCCAGAGCATTTGGACCTCGATGGAGGCGTCTTAGTCCATCAACCGCTTGAAGTTGCAGGCGATTTTTCTGGCCATTTGGGAGTTTCTATCTCTTCTCCGTGGTTGCCCAGTTTGAGTTCCCTCAGGTAATGTGATGGCGGTCGCCTACGTGAACTGTCAGGGGGGCACCAGGAGTGCACCACTAGCAAGTGAAGCAGCCCTGATCTGCCATTGGGCAGAGACTCATCTCTCTCTCTTGATGGCGGCTCATATAGCGGGGTCACAGAATGTGCAAGCGGACTTTCTCAGTCGCCACCAGTTGGAACTGGGGGAGTGGACACTTTCCCCTCTGGCCTTCGATCAGATAGCTGCCCGTTGGCGGATGCCGGTGATGGACTTAATGGCCACCGCATTCAATGCGAAGGTTCCTCGTTTCTTCAGCAAGGCATCGATGCTCTTCTACAACCTCGGCCCAGAGGCCTACTCTATGCCTTTCCCCTGTGGCCTATGGTGGGCAGATTATTGACTCGCATTGCCAGTCATCCCGGTTGAGTGATCCTGGTGGCCCCGGATTAGTCCAGATGTCCCTAGTACGCGGATATGGTCAGGCTCCTGTTTGATCGTCCTCTCCGGCTCCAGGCGCAGGATGGTCTCTTGCTGCAGGGACCAGTCATGATGGAGGATCCCTTCCCCTTTGGTCTTACGGCCTGGCCCTTGAAAGGGTGAAGTTGAGAAGGAAAGTGTATCCGGACGCGGTTATCGCTATGATGCATCAGGCTCTGAAAAGATCCACCTCGATAGCTTATGCTAGGGTGTGGCGTACCTTCGATTCGTGGTGTGCGACTTCGGGATTGTCCAGCGGCTTCGGTATCGGTTATCCTCGTGTTTCTTCAGGAGGGTGTACAGAAATCGCTCTCGTTGAGTTCTCTTAAGGTGCAGGTGGCAGCTCTGACATGCTTTAGAGGCCGGCTTCATGGGGCGTCGATCGCCTCCCATCCGGATGTGGTTCGTTTTTTGAAGGGCGTAAATCGGTTGCGTCCTCCGCACATGCCAGTTCTGCCATCCTGGAACTTTAATCTAGTTCTCAGAGCGCTTCATCGTCCTCCTTTCGAACCCTTATCGGGGATTACGGTTAAGGATCTTACCTTGAAGGCGATCTTCCTAGTAGCCATTACTTCGGCTCAGAGAATTTCAGAGTTGCAGGCTCTTTCTTGCAGAGACCCCATACTGCTATGGATTTACAGCCTGCTTCATTGACACAGACTACTCAATAATTACTGTGGATTCTTTTGGATTTGTATTAGGTAAATGAGACCTTTATTAGAGGTTCTTAAATCTGCAATGATTAAGATACATACAATGATTAAATCATCTACCTAAAAGAAAGCTCTGACAGATGTATACATATCTACTATAATAAAACTCACCCTCAACGTTCTGAGGACACTGACGTCAGTGAAGCCAAGCTCTGACTTCCTTCAAAAAGATTCGAAAGTTCGTGGTGGTGAAGCCACCAAAATCGCTCCGGGCCCCGCTCTCGAGGGCGGAGCAATGGCAGAACGACGAAGGGGTAGGCAGGGAGGGAGGCGGGGGGGGGGGGGGGAAATCGCTCCGGGCCCCGCCCTCGCGTCAAACGTTATGATGTTGGGGGCTGAGCAATGCCAGAACAACGAAGGGGTTGGCCAGGGAGGGGGGGGTGTTGGCGAAGAAAACCTTGCTAGCGCCCGTTTCATTTGCTCTGAAACGGGCTTCTTTTACTAGTTATACAGTGGGGGAAATAAGTATTTGATCCCTTGCTGATTTTGTAAGTTTGCCCACTGACAAAGACATGAGCAGCCCATAATTGAAGGGTAGGTTATTGGTAACAGTGAGAGATAGCACATCACAAATTAAATCCGGAAAATCACATTGTGGAAAGTATATGAATTTATTTGCATTCTGCAGAGGGAAATAAGTATTTGATCCCCCACCAACCAGTAAGAGATCTGGCCCCTACAGACCAGGTAGATGCTCCAAATCAACTCGTTACCTGCATGACAGACAGCTGTCGGCAATGGTCACCTGTATGAAAGACACCTGTCCACAGACTCAGTGAATCAGTCAGACTCTAACCTCTACAAAATGGCCAAGAGCAAGGAGCTGTCTAAGGATGTCAGGGACAAGATCATACACCTGCACAAGGCTGGAATGGGCTACAAAACCATCAGTAAGACGCTGGGCGAGAAGGAGACAACTGTTGGTGCCATAGTAAGAAAATGGAAGAAGTACAAAATGACTGTCAATCGACAAAGATCTGGGGCTCCACGCAAAATCTCACCTCGTGGGGTATCCTTGATCATGAGGAAGGTTAGAAATCAGCCTACAACTACAAGGGGGGAACTTGTCAATGATCTCAAGGCAGCTGGGACCACTGTCACCACGAAAACCATTGGTAACACATTACGACATAACGGATTGCAATCCTGCAGTGCCCGCAAGGTCCCCCTGCTCCGGAAGGCACATGTGACGGCCCGTCTGAAGTTTGCCAGTGAACACCTGGATGATGCCGAGAGTGATTGGGAGAAGGTGCTGTGGTCAGATGAGACAAAAATTGAGCTCTTTGGCATGAACTCAACTCGCCGTGTTTGGAGGAAGAGAAATGCTGCCTATGACCCAAAGAACACCGTCCCCACTGTCAAGCATGGAGGTGGAAATGTTATGTTTTGGGGGTGTTTCTCTGCTAAGGGCACAGGACTACTTCACCGCATCAATGGGAGAATGGATGGGGCCATGTACCGTACAATTCTGAGTGACAACCTCCTTCCCTCCGCCAGGGCCTTAAAAATGGGTCGTGGCTGGGTCTTCCAGCACGACAATGACCCAAAACATACAGCCAAGGCAACAAAGGAGTGGCTCAGGAAGAAGCACATTAGGGTCATGGAGTGGCCTAGCCAGTCACCAGACCTTAATCCCATTGAAAACTTATGGAGGGAGCTGAAGCTGCGAGTTGCCAAGCGACAGCCCAGAACTCTTAATGATTTAGAGATGATCTGCAAAGAGGAGTGGACCAAAATTCCTCCTGACATGTGTGCAAACCTCATCATCAACTACAGAAGACGTCTGACCGCTGTGCTTGCCAACAAGGGTTTTGCCACCAAGTATTAGGTCTTGTTTGCCAGAGGGATTAAATACTTATTTCCCTCTGCAGAATGCAAATAAATTCATATACTTTCCACAATGTGATTTTCCGGATTTAATTTGTGATGTGCTATCTCTCACTGTTACCAATAACCTACCCTTCAATTATGGGCTGCTCATGTCTTTGTCAGTGGGCAAACTTACAAAATCAGCAAGGGATCAAATACTTATTTCCCCCACTGTACATAAAACATCACTGGTCAGGAATTTCAGGCCCTTATCTCATCAGCCAGGAGGCCCGTTGCAGCGAAAGCCCGAAGTCTCTTTATGACCAGGAACAGTCTTTTCTGCACGATGCGTCCATCCGCAGATGAGCCTCAGATCTTTGCTGCAATAAGCCCCCCTTTTTATTAAGCTAAAGCTTATTTTCAAGCCAAGGAAAATTACAGAATGCTTGAGAATAGGTAAATAAGCTATACTGTGGGAATGTGGTCACATGTTTCCCAGTCCAGGTGGCCAATCTGAACTTGAAAACAAGTTCCATCTTTCCCTTCACATAACAAATTAATTAGAGCTGTGTCTTCTACATTCCAACTTGTTTTCACACAAAGTTAAACAATCATTTTTAAACATAATTACTTCTAATCACAAATACAGACCCCGAGTGCACTTGTTGGTCAAGGCAGATAGAGTTGAAAATCAGTCTCTTAAAATCCCTTTTATTACAACCCCTTCCTGCGTTTTACAGAGGCGGGGGTATCGATTAGGACAGTTCCTTTGTTTTTGCCCAAAGTGGTTTCTCGTTTCCATTTGTGGCAGTCTCTGCATTTGCCGACTTTTCGCCGGGAAGAGTACCCCGAGCAATTCCGGGCTCTTCACTGCCTCGACGTGAGAAGGGCTCTTCTCAGGTATTTGGAGGTGACGAATGAATTTTCGTCTTTCTGACCATCTCTTTGTCCTTTTTGGAGGCAGTAAGACGGGTCATATGGCTTCCAAGCCCACCATAGCCCGTTGGGTGCGGGAGGCTATCACTTCGGCCTACGTGGCATTGGGCAAGCAAGCCCCTGGGAAACTGTGCGTCTAAATGCAGATGACGTTTAATGTGAGCAAGTGCAAAGTGATGCATGTGGGGAAAGAGGAACCCGAATTATAGCTACGTCATGCAAGGTTCCACGTTAGGAGTCACACAAGGATCTAGGTGTCATCGTTGATGATAACGTTGAAACCTTCTGCTCAGTGTGCTGCTGCGACTAAGAAAGCAAATAGAATGTTAGGTATTATTAGGAAAGGAATGGAAAACAAATATGAGGATGTTATAATGCCTTTGTATTGCTCCATGGTGCGACCGCACCTCGAATATTGTGTTCAGTTCTGGTCGCCGCATCTCAAAAAAGATATAGTGGAATTAGAAAAGGTGCAGAGAAGGACGATGAAAATGATAAAGGGGATGGGATGATTTCCCTATGAGGAAAGGCTAAAGTGGCTAGGGCTCTTCAGCTTGGAGAAAAGGCGGCTGAGGGGAGATATGATAGAGGTCTATAAAATAATGAGTGGAGTTGAACGGGTAGATGTGAAGCATCTGTTTACTCTTTCCAAAAATACTAGGACTAGGGGGCATGCGATGAAGCTACAAAGTAGTAAATTTAAAACGAATCAGAGAAAATATTTCTTCACTCATGTTTAATTAAACTCTAGAATTCGTTGCCAGAGAATGTGGTAAAGGCGGTTAGCTTAGCGGAGTTTAAAAAAGGTTTAGACGGCTTCCTAAAGGAAAAGTCCATAGACCATTATTAAATGGACTTGGGGAAAATCCACTATTTCTGGGATAAGCAGTATAAAATGTTTTGTACTTTTTTGGGATCTTGCCAGGTATTTGTGACATGGATTGGCCACTGTTGGAAACAGGTTGCTGGGCTTGATGGACCTTTGGTCTGTCCCAGTGTGGCAATACTTATGTACTTATATAATACCCCAAAAGACTCGGACTTTGATGTAATAGTACCTATACCCCTGTTCACTTTTCCCCTCTTAACTTCCCCTTCCACCAACCCCACAAAACTAGACTCCAACACAATTTCTCCCTTCTCACCAGAGCACTAATTTGCTCCAGCAGGGATCCCAAGAGGAAGTTAACCCAGCCTCCACTTCCTCCCCTCCGAGCTCTTGAAACCATTCATGCCCTCATGCTTTCTCATACAGACACACGCGTTCAGACTTCTCCATGCACACAGTCTCATTACTAAAAGATGCATTTGCAGTCCTCCACTTTTCCGTTGCAGTGAAAAGACCCACTACCCAAGCAAATGTAGACTACTGTGCAGGCAACAAAATCCACTCAGCTACTCATTTATTCAGGCTGTGCCTAGGCTGTTAGGTCATGTTCAACAAAACAGAGAGAAGACTATCCTATCCAGCATCTTCATGATTCCTGCAACAGAGTTGAGCCCAATGTCAGTCTCTTGCCACTGTTTTGCACCTGCTGCCACCACTCTGCTTTTTTTTTTCTTTGTTGCTGCCTCCTCTGCTGCAGGCAGTTGGGCTCTGAACACCAGGCCCCACTGCCTCAGATGCTTCCACATCTTGCCTGGAGTTTTGCCCTGCATAGTTTCCCCACTACTGGGAAGCACAGCACCAGTGGGAAGCCCAATGATATTTAATGTGCTCTTGCAACAGTACTCCTGAAACCAGTTTGAACCCCCTCCGCTTAATGTAAAAGTAGACAGTTCTTGAAAAATTTGTATTTGCTTATCTTTAAATTTCACAATCCCTTCACCTTTTGAAGTAGTTTCTCCTTTTCCGCAAGCTTCATGAAGCAGACCGTAATATCTCTGGGTTTATTGTTGGGCAGTGCTTTTAGCACTCTGTAGGCTCTCTCCAGTTCAAGCTCGGTCTGATGTTCCTCATCTCCTAATGATTGTGTACACATCAGCTGTACCATATGGAGGACGTTCTCCTGATTCGTGCTCTCCAGTACACCCCTAAATCTGAGGTTCTTGCACCTGCCCAAATTCTCAACATCATCTAGCTTGTAGAACAGGTCCTCATGTTGAGCTGCCAGAGTTCTACTTATCCCAGACCTCCAGGAATGATTCATCCTGCTTCACATGGTTCTCAAGACCCTGGAAGCCCAGGTCACACAAATCTTTATTTTCCTTGTAATGTCTTTCTGCATTTCTTTGAATTCCTCACTCTTGCAGGAATCACTTAACCTCCGCATTCAAGCCACGGACCTCAATGCGACCCTCTTCCGATTTGCTAGCAGAACTGTCTGCCGCATTGGGTTCCATATCTTGTGCAGGAGAGGTAGGCCACGAGATCACCTCACTGCCCAGCCAATGGAACTGACAAAGTGCCTCCTTCACCTTGTTACTTTTACCTTTCTGTGCCATAGATTCACTTGTGGTTTTATATTCCCAGCGTTTTTACACTTGGGTAAGTTGGATGCTGAGGAATTACTGCTGTTTATTTGGGCAAGGAACAAGAGCTCAGCATTAAACAGCCATCCAGGAGGCTGAAGTCACTTCCTCCAGCATCTAACTATATATTTAAATAAAATCAAGGAATGATGAGGCCAGAATCGTGTTTAGCAGCAGCAATGCCCTGTGCAAGCCCTGGGAACGGTGTCCTCCATGGCTGAGTGGGGGAGTCCTCCTTATCCCTGGAGGTCACACATACCTGAATCAAGCCTATATGCACAATTTATACCATCCCTTTCATATTTGAAACACAAGAATAGCCACACTGGGTCAGAGCTGTAGTTCATCTAGCCTAGTATCCTGTTTCTAACAGTGGCCAATCCAGGTCACAAGTACCTGACAGAAACCCAAATAGTAGCATCATTCCATGCTACCAACCCCAAGGATAGCTGTGACTTTTACCCCATGTTTATCTGAATAGCGGACCATGGAATTTTCTTCCAGGAACTTGTCCAAACCTTTTTTTAAACCCAGATAACCACTGTTACCACATCCTCTGGCAATGAGTTCTAGAGCTTAACTATTCTTTGAGGGAGAAAATATATATTTTTAAATATTTCCATGCAATTTCATTAAGTGTCCCCTAGTCTTTGTACTTTTTGAAAGAGTAAAAAATCGATTCGCTTTTACACATTCTACACCTCCAGGATTTTATAGACCTCTTTCATATCTCCCCTTAGCCGTCTCTTTTCCAAGCTGAAGAGCCCTAACCTCTTTAGCTTTTCCTTGAGAGGAGTTCCATAAAACTTTGCATTTCATATCATCATGCTGATCAATCCATAGACTGGTGGGTTGTGTCCATCTACCAGCAGGTGGAGATAGAGAGCAATCCTTTTGCCTCCCTATATGTGGTCATGTGCTGCCGGAAACTCCTCAGTATGTTCTCTATCTCAGCAGGTGGTGGTCACACACAGCAGCAGCTCTGGCTAGGCCTCCAAGCCTAATTTTTAGGTTTTGTTGAGTGCCTGGGGTTGAGGGCTCTTCTTGAGCAAGTGCAAACCTGGTGGTGCCAGGTCCCTCCTTTTCTCCCCCCTCCCGCTGGCTCCGTTTAAAAAAAAAAAAAATAAATTTTTGGACGTCCTTAAGGGCGTTTATTTCGACGTTTATTTAAACGTTTATTGCAGCTACTCACTGGGACACCAGGTCGTTACAGCTCGGAGCGGAAAGCAGGTAATTTTACCTTTTTGTAGCGGGCGGGGGTTCCCCGATTGATCTCCACGTGGCTGATGGCGTCGGAGGGCGAGGGCGCAAAGAATCGCTCCCTGGACCGCGTGTGCGCGTCTAGCGGGGATGCGGAGGTTTTAAAGTCTGATTCGCCCTTGTTGGGTGTCAGTTTGGAGGCCGGTTAGGGTCCCGGTTCTTCCTCCGGTGCGGCGGTTTTTCCCGCCATAAACGCCCATCCCCCGCTGCTCACCTCCGCCATCTTGGCCGGCCACGCTGCTCGGACGGCTTCTTCTTGGGCCGCCCTTGAGGTGGGAGACGTTAATGCCATGGCCGCCCTTCATTTGGGCGACGGCAGAAAAGCGGCTAAAGTTAAGCGCCGTTCTTCCCGCGCGGCTCCTTCGCGGAGTGTCGCGCCGGACGCCATCTTGGATGCGCAGCATGTTTCTCCCCCCCGCTCTTGCGAGCGCCGGTTGAGGGTGCGTCTAGGGCTGTGGCCCAGGCTGCTGAAGTGCACAGTCTGGGGGGTTTCTCCCCCGAGTTTATTTTGCTGCTGCATCAGGCCTTCCTTATGCAAGACGCTGCCCCTGCTCCCTTGTCCGATAAAGGGATTGAGGCCCCCGGAAGTAAACGCCCTCGGGTGGATTTCCAGGCCTTAGAGGACTCTGTCTCCTCTGATGTAGATGAGGGCAGCGTATCTGAGTTCTCCCAACGGTCCTTTGGGGATTCCTTGGAGGAGACTGATTCCCGCTCGGATGGAGCGGATGACCCCTCTGCAGCGCGGATCTTTCGCTCAGAGGACTTGCCCAACCTGTTAATGCAGGCCATGAGCATTTTGAAGATTTCCTCTCCAGAGGACGTCTCTCCCTCAGCCCCTGTTGGCTCCGCCATTATGCTGGGGACGAAGCGCCCGCCTAGAACCTTCCACGTGCATGATGCCATGATTTCAGCTCAATGGGATGTCCCGGAAGCGAGCCTCAAAGTGGCTAGGGCTATGTCCCGCCTCTATCCTTTGCCTGAAAGTGAACGGGAGACTTTTCTTTGGCCTACCTTGGATTCTTTAATCACTGCGGTGACTAAGAAAACGGCGTTGCCGGTGGAAGGTGGCACGGCCCTAAAGGACGCCCAAGACAGAAGATTGGAGGCGGCCTTAAGGTCGTCCGAGGCGGCTGTAAGTTTGCAGGCCTCAGTTTGTGGCTCCTATGTGGCCAGGGCGTGCCTGACGATTGTGCAGCGGGCTTCCCCCCTCGGATCCTTCCTTGAGGGCTGACTGGCCGGCCCTGGAATCGGGCCTGGCTTATTTGGCAGACTTACTGTATGATGTCTTGAGAGCCTCGGCTAAAGGTATGGCTCAGACAGTCTCTGCGCGGCGGTGGCTTTGGCTGAAGCATTGGTCTGCTGACCACGCATCTAAGTCCCGCCTGGCTAAGTTGCCTTTTAAAGGCAAGCTGCTCTTTGGGGTCGAGCTGGACAAAATTGTGACCGATCTCGGCACGTCTAAGGGCAAGAGGTTACCAGAGGTCAGGGCTCGGGCCAGTGGTGCTCGCCCTGGTAACTCCAGAGGACGGTTTCAGGAAGCCCGTCGGTACCGCCCGGGCAAGTCGGGCTCCTCTGCCCCCTCTTCCTTCAAAGGAACTTCTCCCCCAAGCAGCATTCCTTTCGCAGAGACCGCCGTCCCGGAGGTGCACCCTCCGGTCCTCCCCCAGGGTCTCGTACCCAATGACGGGGCCCTGGTCCATGGCCCAGTGCAGATTGGAGGACGCCTGTCCTCGTTTCTGGGCGAGTGGACCAGGGTAACTTCAGACGCTTGGGTTCTGGAAGTCATCAGAGATGGCTACAAGCTAGAGTTCTGCCGACCCTTAAGAGACGGGTTTGTACTCTCTCCCTGCAAGTCTCCGGTCAAAGCTGTGGCAGTGCAGCAGACCTTGGACAACCTGATACGCCTGGGTGCGGTCGTTCCGGTGCCAGAAAATCAGATTGGCAAGGGATGTTACTCCATTTACTTTGTGGTACCAAAGAAAGGAGGTTCTGTCCGGCCTATCCTCGACCTCAAAGGGGTCAATCGGGCCTTGAAAGTGCGGCACTTTCACATGGAGACTCTCCGCTCAGTTATAGCGGCAGTGAAGGCAGGGGAGTTCTTGGCTTCCTTGGACATCAAGGAAGCGTACCTGCATATTCCCATCTGGCCTCCTCATCAACGCTTTCTGCGTTTTGCAGTCCTGGGCCGACACTTCCAGTTCAGAGCCCTCCCTTTCGGGTTGGCTACTGCTCCATGGACCTTCTCCAAAGTAATGGTGGTCATCGCGGCCTTCCTGCGAAAGGAAGGAGTACAAGTCCATCCTTATCTGGACGACTGGTTGATCCGAGCCCCCTCTTATGCAGAGTGCGGCAAAGCTGTGGACCGGGTGATTGCTCTTTTGAGCTCCCTGGGGTGGATCATCAACTGGGAGAAGAGCCAGCTGCGCCCGACTCAGTCCCTGGAGTATCTGGGAGTTCGATTCGACACCCAAGTGGGCAGAGTATTCCTGCCAGACAATCGGATTGTCAAACTTCAGGCTCAGGTGGACCAGTTCCTAGTAGCCTCTCCTCTTCGGGCTTGGGACTATGTGCAGCTGTTGGGCTCTATGACGGCCACGATGGAAGTAGTGTCCTGGGCCAGGGCTCATATGAGACCACTACAACACTCTCTGCTGCAGCGCTGGACTCCGGTGTCGGAGGATTATGCTGTGCGCCTTCCCTTGGACCCAGCAGTGCGCAAGGCGCTGAGCTGGTGGCTGCAGACAGACAAGTTGTCTGCAGGAATGCCTCTGGTGACCCCGGAGTGGATTGTCGTCACGACGGACGCCTCTTTGTCGGGCTGGGGAGCCCACTGCTTGGGAAGGACAGCGCAGGGGCTCTGGTCTCCTGCAGA
Source organism: Microcaecilia unicolor (assembly GCF_901765095.1). Classification (NCBI taxonomy): domain Eukaryota; kingdom Metazoa; phylum Chordata; class Amphibia; order Gymnophiona; family Siphonopidae; genus Microcaecilia; species Microcaecilia unicolor. The sequence continues at coordinate 242,417,779 of NC_044032.1, read as the reverse complement.
GGCAAAGTGGTCTATCAACCTCCTGGAACTCAGAGCCATTCGGTTGGCGCTTTTGGAGTTCATCCCGGTACTGGCGTTGAAGCCAGTACGGGTCCTGTCGGACAATGCCACGGCTGTGGCCTATGTCAACCGCCAGGGAGGTACCAAGAGCGCCCCTCTAGCCAAGGAGGCCATGAATCTATGCCAGTGGGCGGAAGCGAACCTGGAACAGCTGTCAGCGGCCCACATTGCCGGAGTCATGAATGTCAAGGCGGACTTTCTCAGTCGCCATACCTTGGATCCCGGAGAGTGGCAGCTATCTGCTCAGGCGTTCTTGGACATCACGAAGCGCTGGGGCCAGCTGAGCCTAGATCTGATGGCGTCATCGGCCAATTGCCAAGTGCCGCGCTTTTTCAGCAGAGGACGGGACCCTCGATCCCTGGGAGTAGATGCTCTTCTCCAACAGTGGCCGACACAGGAGCTTCTCTATGTGTTCCCGCCCTGGCCCATGTTGGGCAGGGTGCTAGACCGGGTGGCAAAGCATCCGGGCCGGATAATCCTGGTGGGTCCGGACTGGCCCAGACGTCCCTGGTATGCGGACTTGATCAGGCTCTCAGTGGACGATCCTCTGCGGCTGCCAGTGGAGCAGGGCCTGTTGCATCAGGGTCCCGTGGTGATGGAGGATCCCTCCCCCTTTGGTCTTACGGCCTGGCTATTGAGCGGCAGCGTCTGAGAAAGAAGGGCTTCTCAGACAAAGTCATCGCCACTATGCTAAGAGCGAGGAAGCGCTCTACTTCTACTGCTTATGCCAGGGTTTGGCGTACCTTTGCAGCATGGTGTGAAGCAGGCTCACTTTCTCCCTTCACTGCTCCAATTTCTTCAGTGTTGGCGTTCCTGCAAGAAGGTCTGGAGAAAGGCCTGTCGCTCAGTTCCCTTAAAGTCCAGGTAGCGGCTCTGGCTTGCTTCAGGGGCCGCCTGAAGGGTGCTTCCCTGACTTCGCAGCCAGATGTGGTGCGCTTTCTCAAGGGAGTTAATCACCTGCGCCCTCCTCTGCACTCAGTGGTGCCTGCGTGGAATCTCAATCTGGTGCTAAGAGCCTTGCAGAAGCCGCCTTTTGAACCCTTGTCAAGGGCATCTCTGAAAGACCTGACGTTGAAAGCAGTCTTTTTGGTGGCTATCACTTCAGCCAGAAGAGTTTCCGAGCTCCAGGCACTCTCATGTCGAGAGCCCTTTCTGCAGTTCACTGAGGCAGGAGTGTCTATTCGCATAGTGCCTTCCTTCCTGCCCAAGATTGTTTCTCGCTTCCATGTGAATCAGCAGCTCTGTCTCCCTTCCTTTCGTAGGGAGGACTACCCAGAGGAATACTTTGCTCTCAAATATCTGGATGTGAGACGAGTCATCATCAGATACTTGGAAGTGACCAATGATTTCCGGAAGTCGGATCATCTGTTTGTCCTGTTTGCAGGTCCTCGTAAGGGTCTGCAGGCTGCTAAGCCTACAGTGGCAAGATGGGTCAAGGAAGCCATTGCAGCGGCTTATGTGGCCGCGGGGAAGGTGCCGCCTATCCAGCTGAAGGCTCACTCCACTAGAGCTCAGGCAGCCTCGATGGCAGAGGCCGGGTCCGTCTCCTTGGAAGAGATTTGCAAGGCGGCAACTTGGGCATCGGCCCATACCTTCTCCAGGCATTACCGCTTGACTGTGGCTGCTCGGGCGGAGGCCCGGTTTGGAGCTTTGCGTTTGGAGTGTTGCGGTCAGGGATTTCTATGTCCCGCCCTGGGTGAGTACTGCTTCGGTACATCCCACCAGTCTATGGATTGATCAGCATGATGATATGGAACGTAAAATTATGTATCATACCTGATAATTTTCTTTCCATTAATCATAGCTGATCAATCCATAGCCCCTCCGAGATATCTGTATTGTTTATATTCTGGTTGCATTTCAGGTTCAAGTTTAGTCTTCAGTTCCTGTTCAGGAGGACTTCGTGTTCAAGTTTTTCAATGGATTCTTCAAGAGTTGAGACGAATTTGTGTTACAGTGAGCTGCTGCATTCCTCTCCCCTCCGTTTTACGGGGCTGGATTGAGACTTAAATTCTGCCAGCGCTCCCTCCCGCTTCGTGCGGCAGTAGGGCAGCTTTGTACCCCTCCCGCTTCGGCGGTGTTAGGGTCAGTCAGCTCCTCCCGCGGTTGCGGTTGCAGGATAAGCCAGATCCCCCCGCATCGGCGGGTGTGGTGTCCCTCCCCCACTCCGCGGGGATGAGCTGGACGGATTCCCCTCCCCCACTTGTGTGGGGATGAGCTGGGTTAATTCCCCTCCCCCGTTTCGGCGGTGGTGAGCTGGGCAGAGTGTCCCTTTGTGGGTGTAATTCTCTAAGTGCTGAGTCCTGCGGATGGAGCTTGGATATCGACATACTGAGGAGTTTCCGGCAGCACATGACCACATATAGGGAGGCAAAAGGATTGCTCTCTATCTCCACCTGCTGGTAGATGGACACAACCCACCAGTCTATGGATTGATCAGCTATGATTAATGGAAAGAAAATTATCAGGTATGATACATAATTTTACCTTGTGTTTTGTAACCAGTAGGAAGCCTTTGGTTGGTAGCAAATACGAAATACCAGTGAAATAGTTACAGTATTTTCTTTATATAGGGATGCAGCAAGTGCTAAAAAATACAAATTTTGTTCTTTCTTATGCTTTCCAGTGTATAGGATGTATATTTAAAACCAAGACAGTTCTATAAAAATTAATAATTTATTAATATTAATTTGCTTCTTGAAGTTATTGTAATTTGTCTTATATTCTGTACATTATTATGTTTTATTCACTTTATTGTTTGTTTGTAAGCCACATTGAACTTGTCTGTTTCGGGCTAACATGGGGTATAATTTATAAATGTCATGAAGAGATAAATAAAATTGTTTTTTCTTACATTCCCCTGCCATCTTTACCAAATGGAAGAGAAAATTGGCCATTAAAAAATGAAACAAGATCACATACAATACACTGCCTATTATGGTGATATATCTGTTTTTCATGCGAACCACCCAGCCAGTCAGGTTTACCCAATATCCACAGTGAGGATGCAGGGGATAGATTTGCATGCAATGCCCCGATAATATGAAAAACCATTTTACATGGATATTCTGAAAACCAGACTGGCTTGAGAGATACATACATATAGAAAATCAGTCAACAGCTGCTTTTAAAAAGATTTTCACTAATTTAAGGACCCATAAAAAGACTTTTTCTATTTTATGTCCTAATAAGACAGGCAAGAATTGGTAGGGGTTGGGTAAATTATTATAACAAGTATGCTAGCGCTGTTGGCGCAGCTGCGTAATTTTATATGATACAATTTAAAGGATATTTGGGCTTCTGCAGTTTGAAATATGTGTGTATGTGGATACATATGCATGCATACACGCACATACGGCTTTTTTTTACTGCTAATACTTGCCAACACCATTTTCCCCTCTGCGTCAGATCCTACGAAATGACAGGAGAGGAAGGGCATTTCATTGGCCTGGGAACAGAAGGGAGATGGACAGGAGTCATCACAACAGCAGGTCCGTAGCCCTCTGGGCTTCTGGTACTCGGCTGCCAGCAGAAGAAGGGGAAAAGAGGAGGTGGTGCTCTGATCAACAAAAATGGTGATCTGGTACTTGAGGTTTCCCTCCCTCACTTGCCCCCTTTCTGATATGAGGGACATGTAAAGCATGAAGCGTGGTTGTGGGGAAAGATTTTCATTTTAAAACTTGGATTATGGCATAATAAAAAAGTGCATATCCTTAGAAGACAAGAAAACTAAGAATATGTCTTAAATAAAACGCAGTGGAGTCCAGCACCAGGCAGATGGATGTTTTTGGAGTGGATTCTTTCAGATAATTATTCTCCTAAACTTTTATTTTAAGTCATAATTCTGAGAGACAGAAAAAAAAAAGTGGGCATGAGAGTTGTACACAGTCTGTGTGTGGGCTGGCTGATGCTAGAAGAGACGTGCATTCCAGTTCCAGGCAAAAAGCAGCACCGGGGATGACTCTGCAGTCTGATCTGCTGGTTAACTCAGGCAGCCCCTTGTTTACAGATGTGCAAGTGCCCTTGGTTCTGCTCCTAACCATTTTAAATAGAATGGCAGGAGAAATGTGAAGGAGAAAGGGTGGCAAGGAAAGAAGTTAAAAAACAGATTCCCTTGTGGCAACCTCTTAACATAATACTTATCTCTTTCCAGAGCTGATAGATATCACATGTACGCTGCTGCTGCTGAATCCTGACTTCACCACAGCATGGAATGCAAGGTAAGTCTTGTCTGGTTAACCAGTATTGTGCACAGTTCAGGCTGTGGTCCTTAACCCTAAAGCAGCACAACACACATGACAGGAAATATTTTTTTCCTAACTGCTTCTTTTTGTTGTATTCCAATAGTTGACTGTGCTACAAATACAGTGCACTCCATTTAAATGCACGTCGGATAAGCGCATGCTCTGTTTAACTGCATGCCCTACTTCGGTCCCGTTTTTGGTGCCATCAGTTTCTATGGGGACAAACTTCGGTTTACCGCACCACTGATAAGTGCAAGGTTCGCTTACATGCATGGTTTAAGACCGCTCCTCTGCAGGGAAGACTCCGATAAGCGCGTGCAGGGAATATGGAAGCCGATTGGCGCGTGACACCCAACGAGATTTCAAATTTTCCGCCCCTTTAGCTGCCACAGGCAGAATAAGCGAAAGAATGTTGTTAGAGTGTACACTGGAGTCGTCGTCATCGTCGCGCAACTTTAAGACTTTAACACTGGCTGAACGAATAGAAGTTCTTTAAAAAATTAGAAAACAAACAAAGTCAAGCATCTATCGCTAAAGAATATGGTGTCAATCCCAGTCAAATTTCACGTACAGTGGGGGAAATAAGTATTTGATCCCTTGCTGATTTTGTAAGTTTGCCCACTGACAAAGACATGAGCAGCCCATAATTGAAGGGTAGGTTATTGGTAACAGTGAGAGATAGCACATCACAAATTAAATCCGGAAAATCACATTGTGGAAAGTATATGAATTTATTTGCATTCTGCAGAGGGAAATAAGTATTTAATCCCTCTGGCAAACAAGACCTAATACTTGGTGGCAAAACCCTTGTTGGCAAGCACAGCGGTCAGACGTCTTCTGTAGTTGATGATGAGGTTTGCACACATGTCAGGAGGAATTTTGGTCCACTCCTCTTTGCAGATCATCTCTAAATCATTAAGAGTTCTGGGCTGTCGCTTGGCAACTCGCAGCTTCAGCTCCCTCCATAAGTTTTCAATGGGATTAAGGTCTGGTGACTGGCTAGGCCACTCCATGACCCTAATGTGCTTCTTCCTGAGCCACTCCTTTGTTGCCTTGGCTGTATGTTTTGGGTCATTGTCGTGCTGGAAGACCCAGCCACGACCCATTTTTAAGGCCCTGGCGGAGGGAAGGAGGTTGTCACTCAGAATTGTACGGTACATGGCCCCATCCATTCTCCCATTGATGCGGTGAAGTAGTCCTGTGCCCTTAGCAGAGAAACACCCCCAAAACATAACATTTCCACCTCCATGCTTGACAGTGGGGACGGTGTTCTTTGGGTCATAGGCAGCATTTCTCTTCCTCCAAACACGGCGAGTTGAGTTCATGCCAAAGAGCTCAATTTTTGTCTCATCTGACCACAGCACCTTCTCCCAATCACTCTCGGCATCATCCAGGTGTTCACTGGCAAACTTCAGACGGGCCGTCACATGTGCCTTCCGGAGCAGGGGGACCTTGCGGGCACTGCAGGATTGCAATCCGTTATGTCGTAATGTGTTACCAATGGTTTTCGTGGTGACAGTGGTCCCAGCTGCCTTGAGATCATTGACAAGTTCCCCCCTTGTAGTTGTAGGCTGATTTCTAACCTTCCTCATGATCAAGGATACCCCACGAGGTGAGATTTTGCGTGGAGCCCCAGATCTTTGTCGATTGACAGTCATTTTGTACTTCTTCCATTTTCTTACTATGGCACCAACAGTTGTCTCCTTCTCGCCCAGCGTCTTACTGATGGTTTTGTAGCCCATTCCAGCCTTGTGCAGGTGTATGATCTTGTCCCTGACATCCTTAGACAGCTCCTTGCTCTTGGCCATTTTGTAGAGGTTAGAGTCTGACTGATTCACTGAGTCTGTGGACAGGTGTCTTTCATACAGGTGACCATTGCCGACAGCTGTCTGTCATGCAGGTAACGAGTTGATTTGGAGCATCTACCTGGTCTGTAGGGGCCAGATCTCTTACTGGTTGGTGGGGTTGGGGGGGTAAATTCATATACTTTCCACAATGTGATTTTCCGGATTTAATTTGTGATGTGCTATCTCTCACTGTTACCAATAACCTACCCTTCAATTATGGGCTGCTCATGTCTTTGTCAGTGGGCAAACTTACAAAATCAGCAAGGGATCAAATACTTATTTCCCCCACTGTATCTTGAAGCAGAAAGACCAGCTTCTGGAAGACTGGCAAAACAATACAAATCCACAGCGGAAACGAAAACGGGCGGGAAAAGCTGAGGCTGTAGAAGATGTTCTTCTTCGGTGGTTTTCTCAAGTCAGGAGCAGACAGTTTCCTGTCAGTGGTGCACTGCTTATGGAAAAAGCTAACCAGCTAGCTGAAAGTCTTGGACTAACTGAATTCAAAGCCACTGTTGGATGGTTGGAAAGATGGAAGGAGAGGAACAACATAAAATTCAAGAAACAGCATGGTGAGAAACAAGACGCTGATGACTTTGGTGCTGAAAATTGGGTTGTTTCAGTTCTTCCTACCATCTTGAACCTCGTGACATTTTCAATGCTGACGAAAATGGTCTCTACTGGTGAGCGATTCCTGATGGAACACTTGCATTCAAACAAGCTGAAACTACTGGAGGTAAAATGTCGAAGGACCGACTGATGATCCTCCTTTGCTGCAATATGGATGGAAGTGAGAAGTTGGAATCTCTCGTCATTGGAAAGAGCAAACAGCCCCATTGCTTCAAGAAAGTTAAGTGACTTCCTGTATCATATGAGGCTAACGCAAATTCATGGATGACTGGGGAAATTTGGAAGCAGTGGCTAAAGAAGTTAGACACTAGAATGTGGGCACAAAGGCATCAGATTTTGTTGCTTTGTGATAATTGTGCTGCACACAGGGATGATGTCAGGCTGTCTAACGTCAAGGTGGTCTTCCTGCCACCAAACACTACCTCTCTGATCCAACCTATGGATCAGGGCATAATAGCCAATTTCAAACAACATTATTGGGCTCTTGTGCTACGTCGTCTGATGAGCGTTATGGATGACCAGACTGGCAAGGATAAACGTGCTGTTGAACTGGCTCGTAATCTGTCACTGTTAGATTCCCTACATATGCAGAAAGAAGCCTGGAATCATGTTACACAAGCAACCATTGTGAACTGCTACAAGTGGGCAAGCTTTGTTAAGGATGTGGAGGGGGGTGCAGCTGTTGCAAACGTGTCAGATGAAGAGGTTATTGACATCCCAGCCGGTGTTACTGAAGAGGAGTTTCATCGCTACATAGCTGTTGATTATGATCTACAAACAGCTGACAACAGCACTGATGTGGAGATATGCGCCTACACGCAGGCAACATGAGCTGATGATGAAACAGAGGATGAAATGAGCAGTGAGGCACATGCTGACGAAATTCAACAACCTCTACCTGTCACTTTTGCAAGAGTGCTGGAGAGTCTCAACACCGTGCGGGCCTATCTGGAGGCCACTGGATGTCAGTGCTATGACAGTTTTTACCATCTGGCAGACGTAGTCTATAGCACTCACAGACCCATTAGTGTACAGAGGACTATAACTGATTACTTCAAGTAAGCCTAATGTCAGTTAATGGAGACTGTATACTGTACGTATAATAATAAACAGTACTGTATACATATGTTTATCAGATGTCAAGCTTCTTTGGGTTACAATGGTTAAGTGCACGCTCTGGTTAACTGCATACATTTCTTTGGTCCCAGACCCTTGCACTTAAGCGGATTGCACTGTACTTAAAGTGACATACAAAAATTAAAATACTTAAAATATTCTACTTCAAAAACATGTAAAACATATAAAAACCAACAAATCAAATAAGCACAAACTATGAAACAGAAGTAATATGCAAGTATTATCTTGTCACCCTGTGAGTAACTTCCTTTCACTGTGTATTTCATCCAAGTACTATGACTGGGAGGCACATGGCATGGATATGTAAATTGAAGATGGTGCAACACTGTATTGCATACTAATGTGTTAATTAGACTAATGGCACAAATTGCTAGGAAGTTGCATAGCCGTTCTGCACAGTTCAGTTGTTGCAGAGGCTGCGCATTATCTTCAGAAGCCTGGGACATCTGAGATAAGAACATAAGAATAGCCACACTGTGTCAGATCAATGGTCTGTCTAGCCCAGTTTCCAACAGTGGCCAAGCCAGGTCACAAGTACCTGGTAGAAACCCAAATTGTGGCAACATTCTATGCTACAAATCCAAGGGCAAGCAGTTGCTTACCTACGTCTGTCTCAGTAGCAGACTATGGACTTTTCTCCAGGAACTTGTACAAACCTTTTTTTTTTTTTAACCCAGATATTCTAACTGCTGTTACTACATCCTCTGGCAAAGAGTTCCACAGCTTAACTGTTCATTGAGTGAAAAAATATTTCTTCCTATTTGTTTTAAAAGTGTTCCTTAATCTTTGTACTTTTGGAACAAGTAAAAAGTCGATTCACTTCTACTCATTCTACACCCCTCAGGATTTTGTAGACCTCAATCATATCTCCCCTCAACCTTCTCCTTTTCCAGGCTGAAGAGCCCTAAAGTCTTTAACCTTTTCCATCCTTTTTATAATTCTCATTTCTCTTCTTTGAACCTTTTCTAATTCCACTATCCAGCTTATAATCGAAAGAGAAAAACGCCTATATTTCGACCCAAATCGGGAGATGGGCGTTTTTCTCGCAAAGGCGCCCAAATTGGTATAATTGAAAGCCGATTTTGGGCGTTACCAACTGCACTCCGTCGCGGAAACGAATAAAGTTGACGGGGGCGTGTCGGAGGCGGGACTGGGGCGTGGTTATCAGCCGAGGAGAGATGGGCGTCTGTAGCTGATAATCGAAAAAAAAAAAGCGTTTTTACCGTGATTTTGGGTCACTTTTTTTGGACCCTTTATTTCACGAACAAGTCCCAAAAAAGTGCCCCAACTGCCCAGATGACAACTGGAGGGAATCGGGGATGACGTCCCCGGACTCCCCCAGTGGTCACTAACCCCCTCCCACCAAAAAAACCCTCACTTTAAAAACTTTTTTCCCAGCCTGTATGCCAGCCTCAAATGCCATACCCACCTCTATGACAGCAGAATGTCTTTCTTCTGTGTTTGTACAGCGCTGCGTACACTTTGTAGCGCTCTAGAAATGTTAAATAGTAGTAGTAGTAGTAATGTGTTTGATCCTCTCACAGCCTTTCCCTGGGTCAGATGTGGCTCTCGGGTGCACTACAGGGTCACATCAGCATTGCATTGTGGTGGGTGTAGGATATTGGGCTCCATGATTTCATTAGCTTGTGTTACAGTCTCACGATGTTGGTAGTTGGTAGGCTGTTCTCCCATGGTGCTTTTCCCCCTGCCTACTAGGTCAGAGTGTGCCCTGTTGTGTTTCCTGTTGTAGTCCATGCGGTAGTGGCCATTTTTGTAAGCCAGTTTTAGTTCCCTTTCCTGTGTTAGCCACGTTAGACAACTTAGTTCTTCCTTTGAACGTGGCTGAAAGAGACCATTGTACAGCATTCTGCCAGCTCTGACCTACTGCTAATCTCAGTACCAGGGAGACTCGTTGCCAGTGGGGCACAACCTCTGCAGTTAACTGTGCTTATTCCAATAAAGGACATTTTCGGAGAGATTAGTCTTCAGGTGTCAACTGGTGTGCCAATGTTATATAGCAGCAACCAGTCCTAGAGGCCTGCGTGTGTACAGGTCCCTGGAGCACTTTTAGTGGGTACCGCAGTGCACTTCAGGCAGGCGGACCCAGGCCCATCCCTCCTACCTATAACACTTGTGCTGGTAAATGGGAGGCCTCCAAAACCCACTGTACCCACATGTAGGTGCCCCCTTCACCCCTAAGAGCTATGGTAGTGTTGTACATTTGTGGGTTGTGGGTTTTGGAGGAGGGGGGTTGGGTGCTCAGCACCCATGGTAAGGGAGCTATGCATGTGGGAGTGTTGTCTGAAGTCCACCACACTGACCTCTAGGGTGCCCAGTTGGTGTCCTGGCATGTCAGTGGGGGGCGAGTGTACTACGAATTGTGGCCCCTCCCACGACCAAATGGCTCGGATTAGGACGTTTTTGAGCTGGGCGTTTTTAGTTTCCATTATTACAAAAAAAAAAAAACAAATGCCCAGCTCAAAAACGTCCATTTTTTCGAAAATATGGTTCGGCCCGCCCCTTCACGGACCCGTTCTCGGAGATAAACGCCCATGGAGATAGGCGTTTGCGTTCGATTATGCCCCTCCACATCTTTTTTGAGATACAGCAACCAAAACTGAACACAATACTCAAGGTGAGATCACACCATGGAACGATACAGAGGTATTATAGTATTTTCGGTCTTATTTACCATCCCTTTCCTAACAATTTTGAGTATCCTGTTTGCTTCTTTGACCGCCGTCGCAACACACACATCAGAAGATTTTGGCGATTATCTATGACAACACTTAGATCTTTTTCTTGAACACTGACCCCCAAGGTGGACCCTAGCATCAGGTAACTATGATTTGGATTATTCTTCCCAATGTGCATCACTTTGCATTTTTCTAAATTAAATTTTATGTGCCATTTGGATGCTTAGTCTTCCAGTTTCCTAAGGTCTTCCTGCAATTTTTCAGTCTGCATGTGTTTTAACAACCTTGAATAGTTTTGTCTCATCTGAAAATGTAATCACCTCACTTCTCGTTCCAATTTCCTGATCATTTATAAATATGTTAAATAGGATCCCAGTACAGCTCCTTTCGGCACTCTGCTATTCACCCTCCTCCATTGAGAGAAGTGGTCATTTACCCTCTGGCAACTTGCTTGGTCACACACACAAGATTGAAAATGACTGTCTCCATTAAGCAAGTCTACTAGGTGAGACTATTGGAGGGGATAAAGTAGGATGAGAACATGTTGAGAGGAAAAGTACTTGCCTTTTTCATTTTTGTGAAATTATAAAAAGGGAGGAACATAGCTTTTACTGTCTGTGTTTTTCTTTTGGATTGTTCTGAAGCTCATGGGTGTACATGCTTTCTTTTTAAAGTTGTGGCCATTTCCTCTCAGAACACCAGTGGGATTGACCCTTCCCTTCACTGCTGAGTGCCATCCATGCTAAAGGCAAGAAAATGTTTGTGGGTTTGGCATTAGTTTTCATACTACCTTATTTAATAGTGTGTGCCTAGGCAAATGGGGACACACAAAATCCAAACGAAGAAAAAAAAAAACCCACTTCACAGGCCATCACAAGTCAAAGAAAGGGAGTGGAAAGCACCAGGACAATGTCCAAGATAAACCAGATTATTCAATTTATTACTTAAAACCAGTGAAGGTGTTCACAATACAGTCTTCTCATGCAAGCCTTTCGTTAAGTGGAAGGGTATGAGTATCTGGTCACATTCACCCATGCTCCCTCTTAAACTGTGAGCACACCATGTAATTCATGGAGTAAGGGCTTTTGTACCCATAGAGAATATTATGTTCTGCAAGTGGAGATTCTATATTTTTGTCCTTTTGTCATGAATTGTGGCACAGCACACTATTTTTCAATGTCAAAAAAGCTTTTACCTTCAGTATCACAGGCAGACAGCTATAAAGTGTAATGCAGTTTTCTCTCTCTTTTGAAAATAAGTTTGTCTGTTAATGACATAATGCTCCCCTCCCCTCTCTACTTCACCTCACATACCATATACCTAGAAGATTAATATTTTGTTGTAACATAGTAGATGATGTACAGTCCACCCAGTCTGCCCAACAAGATAAAACTCATAGCATAAGATACGATTGATACTACATATGTGTACTTGATCTTGATTTGTCCTTACCATTTTCAGAGCACGGACCATAGAAGTCTGCCCAGCACTGGCTTTGCTTCCCAATTGCTGATGTTTCCATCTAATCACCACCAAATGTCTTTGGTTCCATGCCTTCCATACAGGATTCTTTTCTGTTTATCCCACTCATTTTTGAATTCAGTTAGTTTTCATCACCACTACCTCCTGCAGGAGGGCATTCTAGTCATCTACCACCTTGTTCGTGAAAAAGTACTTCCTGACGTTATTCCTGAGCCCACCCCTCTCCCGCCGCAACCTCAGTTCATGTCCTCTAGTTCTACCACCTTTCCGTCTCTGTAAAAAGTTTGTTTGTAGATTAACACCTTTCAAAATTTTGAATGTTATCACCTCGTCTCTCCTTTCCTCCAGGGTGTACGTGTTCATTTATCTATGAACCGCAGGTGTTCATGTCCTCAAGTTGCTTATCATAACATCTTGAAACACAAACTCCATACCATTCTGGACCTCAAAGGGGTCAACATGGCTCTTTGAGTTTCTTCCTTCCGGATGGAAACCCTTTGTTTGGTCATCGTGGCCATACATTGGGGAGAGTTTCTGATGGCTCTGGATCTGTCCGAGGCCTACTTACACATTCCCATCTATCCAGGTCATTGATGCCCACGTAAACATGTCTCTATAATAAAGATACCAATCAGCACAAAAGCATAGCCATATTAAAAATACATATGATTATATATTTTCTTTAATGTTTATTATATACTAGTAAAAATGGCCCGTTTCTGGCGGCGATGAAACGGGTGCTAGCGGGCAGGGGACTCCCTTCCCCTCCCCTTACGCGTGTCTCCCTGGTGGTCTAGAGGTACCTGTTCGGTGGGGGCAGGAAAGAAAGAGCCCCCTCTTTCCTGCCCGTAGCGGTGGTGGTAGCATCCTTGCTACATCGTGTGGGAGTCCGGCTCTCGGCGTTTCAAAATGACCGCCGAGAGTTGAAGTCTCGCGATGCAGCTTGAACTCTCGGCGGCCATTTTGAAACGCCGAGAGCCAGACTCCCACACGATGTAGCAAGGATGCTACCACCACCGCTACGGGCAAGGAAGAGGGGGCTCTTTCTTTCCTGCCCCCACCGAACAGGTACCTCTAGACCACCAGGGAGACAGGCGGAAGGGGAGGGGAGGTGACGGGGGGGAGGGACGTTGCTGAGGGTGAGTGTGGTACCCTGGGCGGGGCTATGTGGGGAAAGGGGCCGGGTTGATGTGGACGTCCTGGGCGGCTGGGATTTTTTGGAAGGGGAGGAGTAGGGAAACACGCTCCGCGTGTTTCCCTACTGCTCACCGTGCGTTAATTAGCCTTGTTTTCGTGTTGCGCCCTCGACGTCATCACGTGTGACGCGAGGGCGGGGCATGAAGATGTTGTGTGGCTTCACCACCATGAAACCACGAACCGGTGTGTGAGTGACTTCAGTGACGTCAGTGTCCTCAGAACGTTGAGGCTGCGTTTTATTATAGTAGATCACAGAACATAAATTATTCTATATATATAATAAATCCTTTTTGCTAATCTATCTACTTTTGAGATTAGATGATTCATTGATTGAACGCATTTGGTATACCGCTTGAGCTCACACGTAGGCATAGAATGGTTCACACACAAATATCTGTACAGGTACTTTCTGTCCCAAATGGGATCATAATCTCAATGCATTAATTATTGACTGTGATTAAAAAATGTACCTGTGATTAGTGATTTGGCACCCTCCCTCGATGCAGCTGCCGCTGCAGGGCAAAGACTTACTGAAAATGAAAAGGTAAACCTGGAGAGGGAGACAGCCACCGGCAGTCCAGGAGGGGAGGGAGAGATGCCGGACCAACCGTGCGTGCAGGCAGGCGGGGGGAGGGAATTGAGAGAACTGCAGGCAGGGCCAAAAGGGGAGGGAAAGATGCTGAACTGTGCACTAGGGGGAAGGGGGAAAAAGAGATGCCAATTGAGGGGGAGAAGGATGGAGGGAGAAGAGAGAGGGAGAGATGCTGGGCTCAGGGAGGGAGAGAGATATAATGGACTTGGAGTGGAGAGGGTGGAGGGAAGGAAGAAAAAGAGAGAGGTGTTGGACTTAGGGGAGGAGAGAGGGAAGAGAGAGAGATAATGGACCTGGACCTGGGGGTAGAGGGGAGGGAGAGAAGTGGAGGGAGAGATGCAGTACTTGCTCAGTGGCTGGTGGGGTAGCTGAAGCCCTGTCAGCTGAAGAAATCTGCTGCTTGAGTCGCCCCCTTCCCCATGAATTCAGCATGCTCGGGGAGTGCTGGTATTGGCAAGTGGAGGCACCCCGCTGACTTCCTCGCTCCTGAGACAGCACAAGTAGGAAGGGGGCCGCTTTGGCAGTGGATTTCTAATGCGGTGGGGAGGGAGAGAAAAAAAATCATTCCCCCCCTCCAAATGGACGACTACTGACTATGCCCCACCTTATTTGCACAATTGTGATTAAAAATTTTAATCAAAATGCAACCCTAATGATTAGCAATAGCACTTATTCATAATATTCACTAGATCAATTATCCAAAACCTTTATACCTTACTTTTTATGAACTTTTGCGGTAGAAACCAACAAATGCATACTACTACTACTTATCATTTCTATAGCGCTACAAGGCATGCGCAGCACTGTACTATTTAGTTTTAGTATACAAGACTTGGTGCATAATTGGATCACAGTATATTTAAGACAAGCATTTAGAAGTCTTACTGCTAACATTTGCCTATATTTAATAGTAACCAGCAAAAGTGAGTGGTTAATCAAGTAAATATTACAAAAGTTTTTGTCCGTGCATTTTCTGTACAGCAGCAATCTTATTGCACAAAATAAACTCTAAAAATGTTCACCTGGAAACTCTCTTCAAGGCCTGTGTGCCCAAATATGCATATCACCTACTTGATATACAATAAAAAAAATACATGACATAACTTTGTTTTTACATATACCCAGAGTCGCAAGGAGCTGCAGTGGGAATCGATCCCAGTTCCCCTGGTTCTCAGGCCACTGCACTAACCATTGTAGAGGAAATCGGAAAGCAGGGACTTTCACATCACTTTAAATTAACAGGAGCAACAACCTAATGCACCATGTTTCTCCACAAGGGCTGCATTTCTTTTAAAAAACAGCACAAATCCTGAAGAAATAGAGCCTAGATTGAGAGTGCTGATATGCTTGGGAACAGGTGTAAGTATTAACAGTAAAGTACATTCGTATTTTAGAAAATACACACATGGGATTTCTGGACGCTATGAAAAGGAGCGGCTGCTAGTGGAAAGGGCTCCTGTCTCCAAGCCGCATATCCCCTCATCTACAGTCTGATTTTTACCTGCTGATAGTCTTGTTGGGGATCGGAGAGTGCGGGGTTCCTTATAGTGTGGACGTTGGATAATTTATGTCTGTTAAATCTCAATGCAGAGAGGAGGAGCATATTAAAGTACCAGATCTCGGAGGTCACGTGACGCGATGAGCGGGAGTGGACGCTAGGAAGATCGCTCCTGCTTACTCCTCAAAAATCGGGGCAAAACAATTTCCGCAGAAGAGCCTTATACATTAAGACTTGAGAGAAAGTACTTGCAGAATCGATAGAGCACATAACGAGCGGAGAAAGAACCGGTAATGGCGACAAAAAATACAAGAAAAGAGAAAGAAAAGATTCGCTCCGCTGAAGACAAAATGGCGGCGCCGGTGAGCCCGGGAACTTCGGCGGTGGGATCCGCCTGGGCCGCCGAAATTGTGGGAGAAGTCACACAAGCCCTAGAGGTAATACTGGATAAAAAATTGAATTCACTGGACATTAAACTGGAAACTCTCAACAACAGTATAAATCAAATACAAGCGGATATGGCGCAATACCAGCAGAGGGCCAGTGATACCGAAGATCGAGTCAGTGTCCTAGAAACGGAGATCACCCAACTAAGAAAAATAATTACCTCCTATGATGATAAACTTGAAGACCTAGAAAATAGGTCGAGGAGGAACAATCTACGGATAGTGGGATTGATTGAAGGACAAGGAGACCGTGAACTTAGCAAATACCTTGAAACATGGTTCACAGCGGAACTAGAGCTGCCGGAAACGTTGGGGCCGCTAAGAATTGAGCGAGCACACCGACTAGGGCCGAAGAACGGAACGGAGGGAAGACCACGTGTAGTCATTTGCAAAATTCTTAATTTCAATCACAAGAATGCAATTTTGCAGGCGCTACGCAATGGAAAAGAACTATACAGTGGAAATCGCAAAGTTCTTTGTTTCCAAGACTATTCAGCGGCGGTAGCGGCGCAAAGAAAAAAGTTTTCGCCGGTTTGCTCAATGTTGGTGAATAAGAAGATTAAGTTCGCGGTATTATACCCAGCGAAGTTGAGAGTCATTCATTCATCGGGCACGAAATTATTTGCTACGGTGGAAGAAGCAAAACTGTTTGTGCAGCAGATGGAAGAGAGGCTGGAGTCTTGAAATTGTAAAGAGTGCGTCGCAGAAACAAGACAATTCATAATTGCCTTTGCTAAATGATTGAGTCTACTAGAGAAGCGGTGGGCCAATTAATATATAAGTAAGATGAGGGACAACATGAATATGAAAGTTTAACAAGAATGCTGGATATCATGAGGGAATGATGTAATAGATAATACAAATTGTTGTAAGTTAATGCATCTGTTATTAGAATTTAAAGAAGTTGGGCAGTTTACATGGTGTGATCGGAAATTAGTTAAATATTAGAGCACTAATTTGAAAGATCTTGATAGTAGTGGAACGTTATAAGACAAATAATTGATAATGTCTCACTACAGTGGAGAATGATAAAATTCACAAACAATGTGATGAGAGATTGAATGTTGGGAGTGTGATATGACCGCTCAAACATGTAATATCTCATTAAAAGAAACATGTGGAAAGAAGGGACGGATACAGATAATGGGAGGAGAAGCGTCGTCAATGACCTGCTTCCTATGGGAAGAAGAGGGTTAATGGGGGGGGGGATGGGGGGAGGGGGGAGTTAAAGGAGCAATTAACTAAGAGACTGCAATTTAAAGAAGGGAGGAGGAGAGGAACAAGTCAATGTAAACCTCAGAATCATATACTAGTGACACCGAGAGTATGGTATCAGAACAGGAGTGGCTGGAGGCTGGGCTGGCTACTCTTAGAGATACAAGTTGATCAGATGATGGGAAATCAATATATAAGAGATGATCAATTAAGGTAATATCCTGGAATGTGGGGGGAATACACTCCCCCATTATGAGATCAAAAATCTTGCGGCATCTTAACCGTATAAAAGCAGATATTGTAATGCTCCAAGAAACACATTTATCAACAGTAGAACATG
This sequence comes from Microcaecilia unicolor, assembly GCF_901765095.1. Classification (NCBI taxonomy): domain Eukaryota; kingdom Metazoa; phylum Chordata; class Amphibia; order Gymnophiona; family Siphonopidae; genus Microcaecilia; species Microcaecilia unicolor. The sequence goes on along the minus strand of NC_044032.1, from coordinate 242,400,398 downwards.
CTAAATTGACTAAATGGTGGGTAGTGGAGTGTGTAGCGGCTGCGGCAGTGGGTCGGAAAGGGGGAGTAGCCATACTTTTTCGGAAAGGGCTAACATATAAAGTAGGTAAAACGATTTCAGATCCGGAGGGTAGATTCATATTAAGTATAGTAAACATTAATAATGAAAATATAATTTTGGGAAGTATATATGCCCCTAATGTATTGGATTTAAAATTCTATAAGAAATTGTTAGCACAAATTACTCAGTTAGGGAATCTGCCCCTAATACTGGGAGGAGACTTTAATATGACTTGGGATCCGATTATGGATAGAACACACCCACCAAAAGAAGCGAGGAAAATAGATACTAGGGGTTTACCGGATTTATGTAAAATGCTAGATATAATAGATGTCTGGCGTACGTTGCATCCATTGAATAAAGAATATACACATCAGTCTAGAGCACATGGGACATCATCCAGAATTGATTATTTGCTTGTATCTCGCAATGTATTAACAGATATTACTGAGGCACACATAGATCCCTGTGTCATATCGGATCACTCGGTGGTTGGAATGACATGGAAGGGAGGGGAAGGTGAAGACATGTTGAAAAGCTGGACGTTTCCCACATATTTAATGAAAGATACACGATTTGGGGAGCATATACAAGACAAATGGGCAGAATTTAAACATTTCAGTGAGGGCTCTGTTACTGAGACCAGTACTTATTGGGAAGCGGCGAAGGCTGTGCTGAGAGGTGAAATAATAAGCTATGTAGTGCAATATAAACGAATGAGAGATAGAGAAATAATGAGGCTTGAACAATTATTAGGTAAGCTAAACCGACAGTATGGTCTGAAACCCAATAATAGCATTAGACAAGAGATCTTGGCTATACAAACCACTTTAAATACTAAAATACATGAGAGAGAGGTGAAATCTCAGGCCTATTATCGTTTCCAGCTCTATAAGCATGGGAACAAGGGGGGCAAATATCTAGCGCGGCTTATAGCACCTAAGTTTGCTTCCCGAAATATAACAACTTTGAGAAATAAGAATGGGACTCTCATTCATTCCAATAAAGAAATTAGACAAGCTTTTCAAAATTTTTACCAGGAGCTTTATAAGGGATCAGATCAAGATGAATTACAAGGGGAATCTTATATGGAGGGTAGTCAAATTCCGAAACTGCAAAATGAAGACAGACAGAGGCTCAATGCTATAATCAGCACGGAAGAGGTTGGGTGGGCAATTAAACAGAGTAAATTAGGGAAAGCATCAGGTCTAGACGGATATAAAGCGGAATTTTATAAGTTGATGGGGGACTCGATTATACCTACTCTGACTGAGGTATTTAATGAATGGATAGAGAAGGGCACATTATCAGATAATATGAATCTAGCTAGGATAGTAGTATTTCCTAAACCCCAACGGGATGAGCAGCTGGTTGCATCTTATAGACCCATCTCCCTAATAAATCAAGAAGCAAAATTATTTGCAAAAATATTGGCCAAAAGATTAGGGGGGATATTACCTCAAATTATACATCCAGCACAAGTCGGATTTGTTCAAGGGAGATCAACTACAAAAAATTTGCGGAATATCTTGGCCACCCTAGAAAGCCTAGGTCATTCCAAAGAGCAAGCTTTGATGATAAGTTTTGATGCAGAAAAGGCATTTGACAGAGTGGAATGGCCCTTTCTGTACTCGGTGCTAGAAAAATATGGGTTTAATGGCACTTTTGTGCAGGCGATTAGAGCACTATATCATAAACCAAGGGCACAGGTGTTGGTGAATGGAAATGTTACGGAGGAAATTCAGATTAGTAGAGGCACCAGACAAGGCTGTCCTTTGTCACCCTTACTTTTTGCGCTTCAACTAGATCCATTAATAAGAGATATCCATGAATGTGCAGCAATCAAAGGGGTAAAAATCAAAAGACAAGAATTTAAGATAGCCGCGTTTGCGGATGACTTGTTAATGATAATTACGAAACCGAAAGATACTTTAGCGAATCTTTTGCAAATTTTTAAAGAATATGGAGACTATTCGGGATTCAAACTGAATATTGATAAGTCAGAAGCGTTACAGATTAATGTGGACATACATAAATTGTGGGGGAGAGATTTCCCATTGAAACGAGCACATAAATCCTTTCGATACTTAGGTATACAACTACCAGCTACACCAAAAGAGCTATATCAACTAAACATTGAGAAATTACTGGAACAAACTAAGCAACAACTAGACTCATGGGGCATGTTAACACTTTCGATGATAGGGAGAATCAATTTACTTAAAATGGTGATATTGCCGAGATGGTTATATATTTTGCAGATTTTACCTATAGCTTTATTGCAGAAAGATATCAGAAGTTTGTACCGAATAATGTTTAGATTTTGTTGGGCCAAAAAAAAAGCTAAAATACAACAAAAATACATGCTGGGAGGATGGAAGCATGGGGGGTTGGGAATTCCTAATATTAAATATTATAATATGGCATGTCTACTGCGACTAGTGAGGGATAGATTATTCCAAACAGATGATCACACACCAATAGAGATAGAAGATGCATTGTTTAGTCCATATCATTTTGTTACTTTACTACATATGCGACATATTGAAACTCCCCATGAATTTAGACACAACACTTTACTTAAACCTGTGAGGGAGGTGTGGAAATTTATAAGCACATTATTAGGGGGAGACCCAAGGATAATGGAGCTATTAAGTATTAGAGGGAATCCAAATTTTAAACCAGGAATAGAGAATAAAACTTTTAATGAATGGGGAAAAGTGGGTGTGACAACTCTGACAGATGTGTTAGAAAACAATGGGGATATCAAACCATTGCCGCGGCTGCTAAACCATGAGGAAGTGAGTTGGCATGATACTTACGCATATTATCAACTCCAACACTATATACAAAAGCTAAATAAAGAAACACTTAAACTTAGGACAGGTAACAAAATTCTCAATTTCTTTGAGGAAATTACAGAAAATGCCCCTACTATATCGCAACTGTATCAGAAAGTGTGGAGCATAACCCCTGAAAAGGACATGACTCTGTTAAGACAGAAATGGGAAAAGGATATAGGAAAAGAACTGCAAGCATGGGATATAGTAGCACAAATTAAAAGCATTCCAAATTTAATTGGAGGAATGGATTATAGAGAATGTGCATTTAGAATGATACATAGGGCATATTTTACTCAGATTCAACTGTATAAATCAGGGAGAATTGAAACAGCTCTATGCTTAAAATGTAATAGTGTTGAGAACTCCATATATCATGCGATGTGGACCTGTGTATTTATACAAAGATATTGGAGACAAATAACTACTTATCTTGCAGGAGTGTTGTGTAGCAGAGTGGCAATGAATCCGTTACAACTAATATTAGACATGAAAGAGACAAGACCGAATTTAAATGTGGATAAAATGTTGTTACGACGTAAATTGTGTCTGATAGCTAGGGAAATGTATTATGCAACACTGGACGGCGCATAACCCGCCAAATTTCTGGCATTGGCGGAACCAAGTACACCAATTATTGGTATGGGAAGCAAAAGAGGCTAAAGGAAATGAAAAAAGAAAAAAGCAATTTCTTAGAATATGGGGGTGTTATTTGGAACAGATGTCGCAACAGGGAAGGAGTTTGATCATCAATACTTTATGAATGAATCCTATAAGATATCAGAATGAATAGAGATTGCAGAGGGTTGCAGAGGAGATTAAGAAGAAGAAGGGGAAAAAGGGGGGAGGGGGGGTAAAGGGGGGGAGGGAATAAGAAAAGAGAACTAATGGTTAAAGGTTATAAAAATGAAGAAAGGCAACATACCACCATTGTGTAAGATAAATATTGTTTTATTATGTTATTACAAGATAATTGAGGAACAGAAAATGCTTGTATTAGTTATATAATGCCAACAAGCTGTGGATGTGTTGATTTCTTTCATAATAAAAACAGTTGAAACATAAAGTACCAGATCTCAAGATGGCAGTTTCACAGATGGCTCTTCTGCTAGTGCCGTATGGACGATTGAGATGACAGCAGAGGTGACCACTGCAATTGAGGGTATTCCGGATCGGCAGCTTTGCAAAATAGAAAATAAGCTGGATCATGTAGAGGGCAAACTGCATTGCCTGTCTTAGGATTTTGCTACCTACCAGCAACGCACCTGTGTCTTGGAGGATCGTATGCATGTGGTGGAGGAAACCTAGCAACAACAACATAGCAGACTACAAGCTCTGGAAGACTAATTGAATGACCCAAAAAATTGGTTTCTCAGGAATAATCTAAGATTAGCTGGCCTCCATGAAACGGTCTTGGATAAAGAGCTTGGGGGCTTCCTGGAACTATTTCTGAAGCAGTACTTTAAATGGCAGATTATTGGTTTCCCCTGTGATATGAGAGAGTGTACCTTTTGGGAGTGGTGAAACCAGGCAGAGAGAGGCCTAGAGTGGTCATTTGTTGGCTCCTGAATTATGCCCATAAGCAAGCCATACCGCAGGTTCTCAGGTCAAGGGCCACTTTGATATACACACTTTGATATAAGTCCAGCAGCCAGACTGATATATGGCAAAACACAATTTGAAAGTGCTAAACCCCTTCGAGAAAAGCTGCACTGGCTCCCAATCAAAGAACAGATCATCTTCAAAATTTGTACTTTGGTCCACAAACTCATCTACGACGTAGTCCCAGGATACATGACAGACCTCATAGATCTACCAACTAGAAGCAGATTCGGATCAGCACGATCATGCCTAAACCTACATTACCCAAACTGCAAAGGACTAAAGTACAAAACAACTTATGCATCTAGCTTCGCCTACATAAGCGCACAACTATGGAATGGACTCCCATATGCTGTGAAAACAATACATGACCACCTAAACCTCAGGAACTCATTAAAAACCCACCTCTTCAAAAAAGCCTATCCCACCAATCCAACATAAGTTCCCACACCCAGCAACACAACATAATCAATGTTCGTACTGGACAACTTACTACCCTCATTCCCCTTGACCCCATGATGTCTGATTCACATCTACCTCACTTGACCAAAACATAATCTTGTATTTGTTATCAACCGAAATGGCAAACGCCTTTACGGTACATTGTAAGCCACATTGAGCCTGCAAATAGGTGGGAAAATGTGGGGTATAAATGCAACAAATAAATAAATATACAAGATTACTTTGTTTCCAGGGTAACTGAGCAGCACAGGACTTTTGCCCCTGTGTGCTCAAAACTTATAGAGCAAAAACTTTTAATTGCCCTACTGTATCCTGCCAAGCTGCGGTTCCACCATGCTGGCAAGACCAAATACCTGTCTTCAGCCGAGGAAGCACAGACTTATCTTTGCCAACTTAGATTGGCTGCAACCAGGCCCAGCTCACAGACAGATGTGACTGCTTCATGACGTGGGAATTGCCGGATACAGAATTGTTTCTAATTTTTAGCATTGCTGACACAACGGTGTGCCCTGTAGCCTTGACGAGCTTATTGGAGAATTGTTGGATTATTGATAGTAGTCTAGGCATTTAGTTTCTGTTGTCGCATGTCCTCTCCATTCCAGATTAATATGTTCAACTTGGATCCCGCTGTAATTAGATTATAATACCCTAAAGGATACCCCCTGCACATCTGCTTAAATGACTGATTAGCCAGAAGACTAGGGGAGTATCCATTATCTTGGCATTTTTTTTTTATACAGTACCAGGATTTGACTGCTATGCATTTGAGTTGGATATGTGTTAGTGGGAGGTTCTTTTTCTAAGAAAGCAGTTTTCTTACTGCTTTAAGGGCCCTGTTTACAAATGCGCACCAGCATTTTTAGCACGCACAAACCGTGTAGATGCCCATAATATTCCTATGGGTGTTGACATGGCACACGCTAATTTTTAGCACGCACTAAAAATGCTAGTGCACCTTTGTAAACAGGGCCCTAAATTTTTATACTGAAAGGTTTATGTTGTAACAATTTTTGTGGGTTTTTGTTCGGTTTTTTTTAATTAGTATCTGGCGCAGGTTGAACTGAATGTTAATAATTAGTTTGTCCTAATTAGATTGTAAGCTCTGTCGAGCAGGGACTGTGTTCATGTTCAAGTGTACAGCGCTGCGTACGTCTAGTAGCGCTTTAGAAATGATTAGTAGTAGTTAAGTTCTGCCCACTTCCTTGGATCATGGGGGAGAGACAATTACTGAGGCACACTCCTGGGTAGTGGGAGATTTTTATCTACTATTTATCTGAACAGACAACATGCCTTTTGTGGGGGGAATAATATTTCTGTATATCTGTTAATGGCTGATTTTTTTTCATGCTTCTAATTGGTTATGCTATTTCTATACCCACTAATTGCAATTGTGCTCCATTTCATGTTTTCTATGTGGGTGTTTATCCAGTATATACAGGATTGGGGAATCTGTGTTCGGTTGGCTTTGTTTCTCTTGTTTCAGGCATCATGTTTGTGTGGGTGGGGAGGGAAATGTGTGGAGTGGAATGGAAATGTGAAGTCTTGGTCCCCTTGTTTGAGGCTTTTATTATAAGAATAGCATAGGTGGGTTTAAAGGAATTGGGTTTATGGGGTTTTTTCTTTTTTTGTTATTTCTTCTGTTGAGGGAGGGGTGGGATGGAAATGGAAGGGCTGGTAGGTATATGTGGAGAGCTTTTAGTATAGGTATGTCTTTCAGATAGTGGGAGATTATGGGGTTTTTTGGAGAAAGATGTCAGGGATGTTTCACATTGAGATCGATGGAGTGATTTTTGGTGGAGTGATTTGTGGTCCAGATTTCATTGGGTCTGCATGCAGGACCTGGATCTCTTTTTCTTTTTGGGGGGATATGCTAGAGGCTGGGACTGGATCCCTTTACTTTTTGTCCACAGAGCTGCTTGCTATCCTTTGTTGATTTTTGATATAACCTGATGCCCATGAAAATGTTTATTTGGATCGTTGGAGGGATCTTTTCTCCTATTAAATGAAAGAAAATTTTACCTAATATGTATTAAAAAAAAAAAAAAAAAAAAAGCTACAAATCCATGCTTCAAAAAACCCACCTTAACTCAGCTGAGCACAAAAACTTAAAACTTGGTGGTTGGTGATTATTTTGAGGCAGTGAGTGAAAAGGCGCAGGGGTCATTCTTTTTTTTATAAAACCCTTACTGTATAAAAGAAAACTTGTAGTGGATCCTGAAGGTTGTTACATACTGGCACAAGTGGTTGTTGACAGGCTGCCTCTTTTACTCTATAATGTCTTTTCACCTAATGTCTATCAAAAATCATTTTATCACAAGTTCATAGCCCTTATTCCACATCAAGCTAGTTTTACAAAAATTATAGGGGGGTGACTTAATGTGGCTGATCTAGAGTCAGATGAGACGCGTAACCCTAATAAGGACAAACTGGATTCCTTTGCTGTGTGAAGCTCTGGATGTCATAGATATATGGAGGACACGTCATTCTATGGATCAGATTTTCACACGTGTCTCAAGCCCATATGACTTATTCTATAATAGGTTATATTTTAATGGATAGACTCTTCTTTTATGATGTCTCTGAAGTAGCAATTGGGCTGATGTCTCTGAAACATCAGTTGGGCATATAGAGATTTCAGATCATGGCCCTGTTTGGGTGAAAATGCAACCAGATGGGAATACTGGGGGTTCCAGATGTGGGAGATTCCCTTGAGATCTATATACCCACACTAAATTTGTGGAACATACTAGAAGTAAATGGGCTGAGTATAAAATCTTTAATTCGTCACATATTCAGGATGCAATTTCATTTTGGGGCGCAGCCAAAGCTGTTCTCCGAGGTGAAATAGTAGCTTACTGTACTACAAAGGAAAAACTTGTGGATCATGCCATTCTCAGATTGTAACAGCAATTAGTTTGCATATGGCAACATTATAGAACTATTCCCACTCCTCAAAACAAGGCTGAATTTTTGGTAACTCGGGCTGCTGTCAGTGAACTGCTTTATCAGAGAGAAAAGAAATCAGCATTTATTCTCAATATTAGTTTTACAAATATGGAAACAAAAGTGGAAGGCTGTTGGCCAAATTATCTAAATCAGGGAAGAATTCCCCAAAATTTTTTAACATTAAGAAATGATCAAGGTGTCTCGGCACACATGGATGTGGAGATTAATGCAATTTTCAAAAACTTTTATCAGAATCTTTATCAATCGGACAATACAACAGGGTTAGACCGGGACACCTATTTGTCAGTGTTGACTTACTTAGAATTACTACATCTCAAGCTGCTAAATTGAATTGCCCAATCAGGGAGGATGAAATTACATCGGCTATTAACAACAGCTCGCTTTATAAGGTGTCCGGCACTGATGGCTATAGGGCTGAGTTATATAAGCTTTTGGTATGTGATATTGCTAAGCCTGTTAAAGCAGTGCTCAGTGAAATTATAGATGCTAAACTCTTCTCTGACTCTTTAAGTTTGCCACAAATCACAGTTTTCCACAAACTGGAAAAGGATCCTGCCCTACCTGAATCATATAGACCCATTTCCCATTTTGTTGTATGCTATGAGACTAAATTATTGGCCAGAATGCTGGCTAATAGGCTGTTACAGGTGCTTCCCACACTTATTGCTGCCCCACAGGTGAGATTTGTACATAGCCAACACGCAGTTAAAAATATTCGGCAGATTCTCACCACACTGGAGGCAGTCCTCTCTTGAGGTTCTAGAATAGTGGGAAGCTATGTAATAGAAAAGCTTATTAGTTTTTAATGATGAAAAGGCTTTTACTTGGGGGTTCATATATAGGCCTCTTCCACTCCTCAGGCTGCATACTGCTGCTTCTTCTGCACCTCACCTGCGCTTCCTGGGTATTCCTACAGTTCCCAATTATGGATTGCCTTGCCGAGGGCTGTTCAAGCCACTCTGATCCATCTCAGCATCTGGTCTTCCACAGTCCATTTTAGACCCTCTTGCCCTTCTTCCCCTTTTACTTCCTACCCTGTTCCTTTTACCCTATCTAATGTAATTGTAATTGATTCCTGTACATTGTAAGCCACTTTATCTGCTTAATGTGGAAAAAAGTGGGGTATAAATGTTCATAAATAAATATAGCATTGTAGGTAAATTTGGTGATGCCATTCATGCACTTTGTCAAGCGCCCATGTCTTCACTGTAGGTCAATGGGATTGTTTCTGAACCTTTTAACATATATAAAAAAAACAGACAAGGCTGCCCATTGTCTCCATTCTCGTTTGTGCTGATCTTAAATCCATTAATCAGAGAGATCTTGGCCAATCCAGAAATAACACGTATTGCTGTGGAATGAGCTGAATTTAAAATTTCACGCTTGCAGATGACCTATTAGTTCATCTGGCAAGTCCTACTACATCCCTCCCAGTTTTATTAGTTTCAAAGAATATGGAGAGTTTTCGGGGCTTAAGCTTAATATGAGTAAATCTGAGGCTTTACCAACATTCCCTAACCTCGCAGGGATTGGGAGGGGGATTTTCTGTTATGATGGGCCACAGATATGTTTAGGTACCTGGGGACACAGCTTCTTGCTAATCCTCAACCTTTGTATTCTTACAATATTGCTTCTCTTATGCACTATATCAAACAATAATTGACAATTTGGAACTCCCTTCCATTATCCTTATATGGAAGAATTAACATATATCGTATGACATAGTTCCCACATTAGTTATATGTCCTCCAACATGTTCCAATCTAGGTCACATGGCATGATTTGTGTTTTTTGAATAGAAAACTCACAAAATTCTTGTGGAAGGAGAGGAAACCTAAGATTCAGTTAGAGCTGTTGTATGGGAATTGGGCAAATGGTGGTTTGGGTCTCACTAATATGCATCTTTATATTTCATGCCTTCTTCGGAGTCTGAGGATTTTACACTCTGGTTTATGGAACAAGATTTTCAGCCTGTACACCCACATTTTTTTTACTATGTGTACCTAGGAGTAAACTACCACAGCGTTTCAAACAAAATGTTTTACTCAAGCCCTTGCGTGATTGCTTGGAAGTCTCTTTTGACCTTTTGGCATAAAAACTCACTTTGTACTGACTTTCTGCCTATTATGGGTAATCAAGACTTTACACCTGGCATAGATACTTCCGTTTATCTCAGGTGGGGGCAGAGTGGTTATCTGCATGTTGCAGGCTTTCTCTCAGAGGCGGGCACTTTGAAATCTTTTACCTTATATCACAAACCCCTGATGTTCTACCTGGTGAAACTTTTACGTTTATGGAGGTGGCTTATGTTTCTCAGTTACTAAAAAATAATTGTGCTACTGGAATTCCTAATCTGCATTCCTTTTTCACACCCGTGGGCCAGTATCAAGTCTCTGTTTCCTGCTTTTCCATTACGTAGTTTCCCACTATTCTACTAAAACCCGTGGGATAGTTGTGTCCATCATCCAGCAGGTGGAGATAGAGAACTTAAAACTGAGCTGAGACATATCCCTCTTGGCATCCAGTCCAGCTCCTCAGTATTTTCTATCTCCAGCAGATGGATGGACACTCTTTTCAGCCTCTGGTTCTGAGTAATTTACTTCTGGTCCATTTGGTCAAGTGGTCCCCTGTTTGACTTTGCAGTTGGCTTGAATACACAGAGTCATATCTGGAGGTCTTCAGATCCCTGTCTTTGGTGCGCCATGAATTTACTTCTTCCCTCCCTTCACTTCTCCCCTGTTTCGTTTGGAGCTCTCCTTTTCCAGCACAACTACCTTTAAAAAAAAAACAACAACAACAGGAGAAGGAAAGAGGTTTGCTGGAGGCTGTGGGGGCAGGGGGAGCAGCCAGCAGTGGTAAGTCTGGATAAAGTTTGATTCAGAACCGCTTGGAGGGCTGCAAGTTCAGCTTGTTGCAGGGAGGGATTCTGACTCACCACTTGGACACATTGTGCTGTGCTTGTGACAGGGTAAATGGTGACTCTCAGTCAAACGGTGTTCCCACTGTGGGACCTGCTGGCCAGCATCAGGGCGTTGCAGTGTGTGCAAATCAGGAATCATGCAGGACGCAGAGGAAATGGCAGCACATCTTCGGATTCAGCGCAGCATCCAAATATGCTGGAGTCTTCAGGCTGTCTAGCAGGGCCGGTGCACAGTTTGAAGGTGAGCACAAAAATGGGTTCTATTTTGTCAGGGCTGACTGGAAGCGAGGCACAGCCTCTTTCTGATCACGTGCCCAACAGAGCATTCAACTGCATCGGGATCTTTGTTTTTTCCAGAGTTTATATTGCGTTTACACCAGGCCTATTTACTGAAGTAAGGATAGTCAGAATTGCTGCAAGGTGCTTCAATTTCTTGTCTCACTGTCCCTCCGGCTCCTGAGAGATCTCATTTTGACCTCCAGGAGTGGACAGATGAGGCTAGCTCTGCTTCTCCCTCCTTATATGATTTGGCCTTGGTCTATTCAGAGGAGCCATTGTTGGAACCTAGAGGAGGAGGATGATCTGAAAGTACTGAGGTTGTTTGATAAAGAGGAGCTCGGTACTCTTTTATTTCTGAGGCATTGGCAGTGCTTTTCTGTTGAGGAGCCCTCTGCTTCGGCATCAGGTGTTCCATCTTCATCGATCATGATGGGGCTTGGAGGTCCTTCTAAGGCCTTCGCGATGCATCCAGATATTCTGGACCTGATTACAGCAGAATGGGAAGAGCCATGGCTTGCCTCTACCCATTAGTTCTGGAGGAGAAAGATAACTTAAGGTAGACTCCCTGGTTATGGCAGTGACTAAGACTACCTTGTCGGTGGAAGGGGGCATTGCCCTGAAAGACCTACAGGATAGGAAGTTGGAAGGCTCACTGAAGCAATCCTTTGAAGTGGCCTCTTTGGGCCTTCAAGCAACAATGTGCAACTCATTCGTGGCATGAGCATTCCTGAAGTGGCATCAGCAGTCAGCAATACAAGACTGGCACCATAACGCCCAGCTGGAAGCAGGGTTTGGCCTATTTGGCAAATGCTATTTATGACATGTCATGTGGTCTGCAGTTTCTTTTGCTGTCACAGCACTCTGGTTGCGGCATTGGGCAGCAGATGCAACATCAGAGTCATGTCTAGTTAAACTGCCCTTTTGAGGCAAGTGGCTATTTGGAGAAGATATCAGTAACTTGATGAAAGAACTGGGGGAAAGTAAGCCACAGCAGTTGCAAGAAGATAAGCAGAAAGCCTGTGGTCGTTTGTCTTCAGGGGGCTCTCGATCTCATTTTCAAGACAGCATGGTACTAGCTTGGTCATCAGCAATATGGTGAGAAGTTCCACTTTCAGGCCTTTTGTGCGGACAGGAAGTCCTCCTGTTAGAGTGCCCACTGCCACCAGAGCTTCACAATGATGCGAGGCTGATCCACTCTTTTCTTTCTCCGGTGGGGAGGTTTGAGACAAAATCATGTCAGACCGGTAGGTTCTGGATATTCTTACAGAAGGTTACAAGTTGGAGTTTTCCCGCCCAGTCGCTCCTCTCTTCTTGCAGTCTCCTTGTCAAAAGGGAGCCACGGTGGTTCAGGCCACCATCGATTCCTTGCTGGCACTCCAAGCCATTGTTCCAGTTCTCCAGGCCAAACAGAGACAAGGCAGATACTGTATCTACTTCATTGTCCCAAAGAAGGAATGCACCTTTTGTCTGATCTTAGATCTCAAAGGTCTAAACTGCTGCTTCCGAGTGTCCCGCTTTCACATGGAGATACTAAGAGCAGTGATAGCCTTGGTTCAAGTGGGAGAATTTCTCATCTCCCTCGTTCTCAAGGAGGCGTGCTTGTATATACCCATATGGTCATCACATCAGAGGTTTCTACGTTTTACGGTGCCTGGTCTTCGCTACCAGTTCAGGACTTTGCCGTTCGGTCTCGCCATGGCTCCAGAGCGTTTACCAAGGTTATGGTGGTGGTGGCGGCCTTCTTTCGGCACTAGGGAATCAGAGTTCACCCGTTTCTCGATGACCTGCTCATTGTGCATCATCCTATTTGGACAGCATGGCGGCAACAGACAAAGTTGTTTGTCCTGCAGTCATTGGGTTGGGTGATCAGTATTGAAAAGAGCAGACTAACCTCATCACAGATGCTGAAGTATCTGGGCATTCTATTCGACACAGCACAGGAGAGGTTCTTCCTCACAGGAGGTTGAATCTAGTTAAACAGGTTCATCTTCTCAGTCCATAAGAGTTTCTGTATGTGTGCATGGGCTGTGTGTAAGTTTTTATATAATATGTATTTGGCTCTGTTAAATTGGGTTTGGGGATGAGTGGATGGGCTGTTAGAAGAAATGGGGAGGAAGTGTGCTTTAGATATAACCGAGTATGCGATGGGAGGGGGGAACGATTGTGTGCATGGATTGTTGACCCAGAGTGTGGCTGTGTTGTGATGTGATTGGAGTTGTATGACATGATAACACGTTTAACTTAGAAAGGGGTGCAAATAGCTGTTTATGTATATGGATGTGTGCAGGGTTTGGGGGTGTATGTGGACGGGTTTGTCTGGAGTGCGGTGGTTCAGTTTTTTGATATCCCATTCAGGGGTTTATACCTTCTGTCTGGTGTAGATTATGTGGGTAGAGGGGGGGGGGGGGTTCCGTATGGAGGGGGTAATAAGGTACACATGGCTTTTAGTAGCCTAAGGGGTTCCTTATGTTAAGTGATCAGATGTCTAGAACTGTTTATCATTAGATATATATTTGTTATTCATACCTACTTATGAGTGCTGATCTAAAGGTTTTGTCTTACAGTGTTAAAGGCCTTAATATGCCTCAGAAACGTCAAAAGCTCTTTAAAGAACTGTCACAACATAGACCACATATAGTCTTTTTGAAGGAGACACACCTTCTCCGAGCGCACGAAAGGCTCCTCTCTCATCCTTGTTACCCTACAGCTTACTTTGCTTCATCTGTTGATTTCATCAGTATAGCCGGGGAGTGGCTATACTGATTCATTCATCGGTACCAGTCCAGGTTGTTAAACTTAAACGGGACCCGGGTGGGCAGTTCTTATTTTTACATATCACCATTGATGAACTGGATGTCACCCTGGCATCTATATACGCGCCTAGTGACCACCAGGAGATTTTTTATATTCGGGTGAGGGACTCCATTTATACAGGGCTCCTTGGTCTTAGGTGGGGACTTTAATGCTGTATTGGATCCAGATCTTGATAGATTGGGGGACTTCACAGCCGCTGACACTAAACTAACCATAACCTTGGGCTGTCTTATATACTCTTTGGGATCCCTGATATATGGCGCCTTTCTCATCCACGAGACCGAGATTATATCTACTATTCTCATACGCATGATTCCTATTCACGCATTGATTATATCTTCCCAGAGGCTGGCATTGGCAATTTATAACTATATCAGATCATGCGCCAATATGGGTATCTCTGCCTTCCCTTAGTGAAGAGGTCAAAGATAAATGATGTACTTTAAATATCAGCTTGCCGAGGGAAGCTGAGGTGGTGGGAGGCTGTAGGAGAGTATTAAAAGAATACTTGGAAAACAACATAGATTCAGGTCCTTCTTTAAACATAGTTTGGGATTCGATGGAGGCTGTGTCTTGGGGATACTTCCTGCAAATGGCTAGTAAGCGTGCTCGTTTCCAAAAGGTATGGTAAGCCAGCTGTTTAGACAGAATTCAGCGTTTGGAGGCCAGCCACAAGGATAGCGGTTCACCCGAGACCCTCCAGGAATTTCGCAGTCCTTAGGCTTCACTTAGATTCCATTTATTCTGAACAACTTAGCCTGTTGCAAGTGCGTCATAGGATACATTCTTATGAATTCACTAACAAGGCGGGGGTACCCTTGCTCTTCGATTGTGTAAACAAAAGGTTGACCGCACAGTAGTACGTATTCGACACAGTAAAGGTAACTTGTTGACTACTTCCTCTCAGATTCGTTTGCATTTTCAGCAATTCTGTCAATCTTTATACTCGCAAGAATCTCACTCCACCTCAGAGGCTATCGCAGAGTACTTAGCATCCTGTAATTTACCTTCAATTACCCCTGCGCAAGCAGCTGATCTGGATAAGCCGGTAACTTCACTGCAGATCCAAAAAGTTATTAAGAGCCTCCCCTCACAGAAATCACCTGGTTTAGATGGCTTTCCTAATGAGCTTTATAAGACGTTTGCCCCATACCTGACTCCACTTCTTTCAGATCCACTTAATCAGCAGCGAAATGGGACGACCTTTCTGCCCTCCATGATGAAGGTTTGGATTGCATTAATACCAAAACCAGATAAAGATCATACTGAATGTGCCTCATATCGCCCTATCTCCATTCTAAATGTGGATGTCAAGATTCTAGCAAACGTTTTAGCAAATCATCTTGCACATGTCCTACCATCTATTATACATCCTGATCAAGTGGGGTTTGTGGCTAATCGACAAGTCATGGATAATATTAGAAGAGTTGTAGACCTGATGTACTTGTCTAAAAGAGATAAGATCCCTATATGTCTTCTCAGCTTAGATGCGGAAAAGGCTTTCGATAGGATTCATTGGCCTTTATGTATCAGGCTATGCAGTGCTTTGGGATACGCCCATCATTCTGTGGATGGATCAGGCCTTTTATCATTCTCCTAAGGCATGTGTCCAGGTTAATAGAGGTAATTCTGAATAGAGGAACCCGTCAGGCTTGCCACTTGTCTCCTATGCTCTTTGCAATGGTTGTGGAGCCTTTTGCGGTGAAAGTGTGTTCGAACCCGGATATTTCTAGTATATACCTCGCTGATAGAGAACATAAAATGACACTATTTGCTGATGATATATTTGCCTTTAACTCGTCCATTAACTTCATTTCCTAATCTTTTGCAAACTATTGGCAATTACTCAGCTGTTTCTGGGTTTAAAGTTAATATGACAAATCGGAAGCCTTAAATATTGCCCTGCCCTCGAGGTTGGTGGAATCCTTGCAGACTTCATTCTCTTTTCGCTGGGCTACAAAGGGAATATGTTATCTGGGTGTGTTCCTGACTCCGCATTTTTCTGATCTATTTTCCGCTAACTACTTGGGTTTGCTTAGAGCCATTTCTGTTGACTTGGACAGACGGGAGGATCTGACTTTTTCTTGGTTTGGTAAGATAGCTACCATCAAAATGAACATCCTACCACGCCTACTTTACCTATTTCAGGTGCTCCCCTTGAGGATGCCAAGGGGATTTCTTTCTAAATTACAAGACCGTTTCACACGTTTTATTTGGGCTGGTAGACATCCTCGATTACCGCGATCATTTCTTTATCAAGATAAGAAGAAGGGAGGGTTGGGAGTCCCTAATATTTACTGGTATTACTGGGCAGCTCAAGCGTGCGCGGCAATACAATGTTATCAGGCACACCCCCATAAGCTATGGATTCACTTGGAACAATTTTCTTTTGGCTCCCGGCCGTGGGAGCCCTCATGTGGCTTCCACGTAAACATAGATCTCGGAGGACATGGTTGCGTCCCTCAATCTATACTACTTTCCTTACTGGGATGGTCTTTTCCCACATCAGGACCATATTTTGTCACATCTTACACCTATAGCATTTAACCCTCTTTTTTTCCTCCTGGGAATACACAGGGAGTGTTCACCCGTTGGTACACTGAGGGTCTTAGGACCTGGGGGCAATTGTTTGATGAAGAATCCTTGTTAACTTTCTCTTCACTTGTGGAAGAATTTTCTTTTACATCATCAGATATGCATATCTCCAGATCTCTCACTTGCTCAACGTGCCCTCTATTCATTCTGTAATCACACAAGAGAACTCCTTTTTGGAGGATTTATATGAAGACTCCAAGACCACGAGAGGTCTGATTACCTCTCTATACAAATATCTCTGATCGCAGCCCCCAGTATATAGTCTCCATAGAAGAATTTGGCAGCGTGAGCTGGGCTTGGAGTTGAGGGATGACGAGTGGGTGGTCATGGAAAGGGCATCGGCAAAGGTGTCTGTTTATGTGCCTTTTAAAGAAAACGCTATAAAAGTTCTATTTCGATTGTATTTAACGCCTGCTCGTCTTCGATGTATATGCCCAGTTTTATCGGGCATGTGTTGGAGGGGATGTGGCGAACTTGGTACAGTGGGTCACATATGGTGGTCCTGTGTTAAAATTCGCGCTTTTTGGAAAGCAGTTTATTATAGGCTACAGAAATGGTTGGGGAGCTCTATTGCATGAGCACCAGAATTTTTTCATTTTCCTAAGAAAGCCCCGGGATTAATGCCCCCTCAAGCTACTTTGGTGCTGCATGCTATGAGCACAGCTCAGATGATTGTAGCCGCTCACTAGAAGCAACAATCTGTTCCCTCAATGATGAAGTGGCTTAATAAATTATGGTATATTTATGAAATGAAGCGTTTATTAGCTGAGCGCAGAGGCATAAATGGGAAACTGTTTGGGAGCCTTTTATTTCACAGTGCTCCGCATGAGCATTGTCTGACTGGACTGTGAGGCACCTCCTGTGGATGTGAACTTTGATGTATCTTCCTGATTCGTTGAGAGAGGGGTGGGTGTGGGAGGGGGGAAGGGGAGGGTTACTTTTCTGTATCACAAAATGATTTCTAAAAAGTTTGAAGTTTCATTCAATTACTTTCCTAATGTTTGGGCTGGAAGGAATATTGTTCCGATAGATACTTCCTTTTCTTTGTTATACATTTACATATATAAAGACAGAGCAATGATGTTTGTGACAGTGTATTTTACTTTCCCTTCATGCTTAAACTGTTAATAAAGACTTCTTATAAATTAAAAAAAAAAAAAAAAAAAAGTAGGGAAGTCAAGTAACCTTAAGTGACTTCCTGTAGCTGAAGGGAATATAACACACTCTGTCAGTCCTTATTCATTGGAACCAGTTAACAGGTTTCCCTGTTAGGTGGAGCTCTCTGCCATCCTGCTTTATCCCCTTCCTCACATTCTGTTTTACTTCGAGCACCATCGCTTCACAGTTTCTGCTGTTTTATTTTAATAACATAGTAAATGATGGCAGAAAGTAGGCTCTCTCCATATCAGTCCCAGGCAAGACCAGAACTTGTAAAATTATTCAAGACTGACATTGAGTCCAACACTCAAGTCTCCTTCCAAGTCTTATTACCAAATGCATCTAGTAAGCCACACAGCCACCAATAGCAGCAAACTTACTGTCCAAAACCTACAACTTCTCTGTGCTCATGGAAGTTTTGATTTTGACCATGATCACTGCATGCAGCTTATCCTTATCCTAGTCCTACTGATTATAGGGTCTTAGCCAAGGGTTAGCCTGCACAGATCAGTGGTTATCTCCATTGTCTGTGTGTCATAAGGTCATGTATTTGATATCCCTTCACTTTTGCAAGTAAGGGTCTTCTCTGTTTACTCTTTCAAGTTTATGACCATTTTACCCTCCACACCAATGCCCCAGTCCCTGAAATTCCAGGAGGCCATACCATGCATATACCTTGTTAGAAACATCTAACAGCTCATGACTGTGTATTAATTTTACAGAGCATGTGAGAACATTATGTGAAAGGTTGAGATGGGGTTGGGTGCACGTATGGAAGAAAGCTGTTATTTAACGTGCATCTCTCTTCTCGAACAGGAAAGAACTGATACAGGCTGGAACATTAAATCCAGTGAAAGATTTGCACCTGGGAAAACTGACATTAACTAAGTTTCCTAAGAGCCCGGAGACATGGATCCACAGGTTTGCCCATTTTATTGTCTTGCATGTTATCTGCTGTACTGTTCCATGCAGCTCAACTTGAGCCTCTTTCCGATGGCCCCAGGTATGGCACAATGGGTGCATGGCTTGAGCAGCCTCTCAACCTAAGGGAGGGTAGTCGGCATACCCAGAGCACATTACAGAAGCAGGAGCACAGCTAAAAAACATAATTTGCTTCACTTTGTGGAGCACACATCTCCCCCCCCCACACACACACACACACTTCCTCCTATCCAGAGCACCAGACTTGTTGGGTTGAAGCCGGATCTTCAAGCAGTTGTAGAGCTGATGTTTACTGAATAGTTCCAGACAGATTGACTCAAGAGAACTTACATTATGGCCTTTTTTGACTGCCCTCACTCACCCTGTCAGCAAGATTTTCATTTCCAGAACTTTTGGGCACAAACATTTCACCAGATGAACCTCGAAAAGACATGTCTTAATTGCAGTTAATTATCCTGACTGAATCAAGAGTTCATGCATGTTTGGAGTCCTTCTGTGGGCTCCATACTACCCTTATAACCCCGCACTCCCTCAATCAAGCAGTTTCCCTGTAGAATGGGTCGGCCTTATTAATGAGCAACTATTTTTCTCATATGGCCCTGCTTTGTAGTTCCTACTAACTTGCAAAGGAGGCCTTCCAGTGAGTCTGTGTACATGGCCCCGCATCCTCCATGAGCCGCCCCTGCCTACAGGTATTCTCCAAATAGCGAAAGGTGAAGTTAAGTACCTTCCATATTGTAATGGTCTTTTACATAGCTTCTGAGTCTTCACATATAACTTAGATGAAGAGAAGCAGAAGTGTAGCCAAGCAGTTTCACAAGCTTTGGCCTAGTTACCAATGACAGTGTTTTATGGCAGGTATGGCACTCTGCAGCAGCAGTAAGTCTTCCTAGCTGAGTAATAAAGCATGCAGAAACAGGAATGACATGGAAAGTGCAACCCCGGCATCCGTCAAAGGTGCCAAAATCTTTTTTTTTTTCACTTGTCTTCGTTTAATGTGCGGCTCATGTTCCTAGCAGGTGAAATTTAAGCTACCTCTACTGGGGCTGCTTGAAATATTGATGTGGCCACAAGTCTGCGTGTTCTCTGAGAATTACACTGCACTGAGCCTGTATGAGGGAGACTGTCCTTACAGGCTTATGAAGCCATTCATCCTATGGACCGTCATTTTAATTACCTTACCATGATGCAGTTGTGCTTTCAAGTGTAAATAATCTCTTCCCCGCTCCCCCCCCCCCCCCCCCCCACCTCTGTGCTTGTGAACTGCACAGTTAGCTGAGCTTATGGCACAGCCCCAGATGCTGTTCACCATCGGGGGGTGGGGGGGATATACAGAGGAGCCTCGATTCAAGCCTTTTCAGTGTTGGGTCTCTTAGCTGAGAATGTGAATTAATGCACTGGGTATTATGGCATGTATTAAACGATATGCTATGCTTTTTTAGCTGCTGGTAGAGAGTGGAATGCAGAGGAAGAGACCAGCATTTTGCACATTTGACTTTGACAGGGGATGCCCCAGGGAATGAGTTCAAATCTCTGCTCCCGACACAAACTCTCCTTGGCCCTGTGAAAGTCATTTTTGGATTGTTTATTCAAAGAATCTAGCTATTTGACTATAAACATTTTGAAGATCTATCCCTGCTGAGTAGCTACTACAAAAATGGCATTCTGGGAAGTGCGGTTAGATGGAGGGATTAGGGGACTGTTAAGTGATTAGTACTGTCTGATCGAAGGGTCTATTTATTGAATCATAACATGCATTAATATGTGTTGCTTACTACGATTCCCATTATTTGTGATGGGGCCAGTTATCTAATAGCATACGTTAACTGCTAGGCTGCAGCTGAAAATATGCTTAGTATAGCCGACTAAATCCAGTGCTGCATCCCTTCCATCAGTACCTCTTACAGAATATTTTTAATAATATTTTAGAATTAATTTGCTAATGGCAGTGAATATTTTTGTAGTAGCACAGTATCCAGAATACACTCACTCACTTTATTGTGATTTAATTTTATTGCACTCCACTTTAGAACTTTTTAGGAAAGGTGGAAAATTGAATGTGAATAAATAAATAGTCATTTCTGGGGAGAAATATATAAACGTTCTAATATCTACCACCACACCCCATTCTTCCCTCCACTTAGCTAGTTCCAACACTATGGACATGGGGAGATTGGGATGGACTGACCCTCCTTGGAGCCGCACCCAGGATTCTAGCACTCTGTGTAAGACATGTTTGCAGTACAAGAGCAGACTCAGGCAGTTTTAAAAGCAGAAATTAGTGGCCAGTCTGGTGGCTCTGCAGTACTTTGATATTTGGCGTTCAGATTAGCTGGGGATGCTGCAGAGCAGGGGTTCTTAACCTTTATTGGTTCTTGCACCCCCTTTAACTGATCAATTAAACCCTCGGACTCCATAAACCACATGTCCACTAGTGACTGCTGACAGCTACATATGTTGTTGTATGCTACTAACACTGCTAACATGTGGCTAAAGTTGTACAAAGTTATGCTACCAGTAACTGTCCTAATAACTCTCGTCACTCTGTCTAGCAAATTTCAATAAGTAGCCTCAGGTTTCAAGACACTTTTCCGCATCTCTTTGAGGTGCAGGCACCACTGGTTAAAAACCCCTACAGCAGAGGAAATGGTCAGTCCTAACTGGAATGGGCAGATCACGATCTTTGCTTAAGGGTGCCACCTAGTGGCCAGATTCAGGGCCCATCATTGCTGCTTCCAGAAGGAGTCCTACTGCATGACCCTCAACTGGAATCTCTAAATGCAATGACCAGACTAGGTATACTGGGGGGGGGGGGGGGGGGGGGGGGGGGGGTAGTTGCAAATATAAAGACTCGTGTCACCAAATCTCCCCCATCCCTTTCCTCTTCTTGGTTACAAAGGAGCAGAAAGGAAGCAGTGGGACAAAAAAACAAAAACTAGGGCTCTAGAGCTGTGAGAAAAGGAGTCAAAATATATTAAAGATTATTTTGGAATAGAAACAGTGCATTCCAGGCATGAGATGTGAAAGGAAGCAGAGATAATAAAGAAATAGATATCTGGAGGGTCATTAGCAATCCTGCTTATGTAAGAGAGTGATAAGTCCTTCCTTCCGTTAACTGAAACAGCATCTAGTCATATGTATCCACAGTTTGTATTGTGACATTCATAAAGAGCTCTACACTAGGACTCACAGCAGTTGTAAAAAATTATAGTGAGTTCCTGCCCTAGAGAGCTTAGAGAGACGTCCTGAAGCAGTGGGATATAAAGTGGTACATACAAGATGACAGAGTGGCAGAAGCAGGCGTATCAATGTCCGAATCATGGTTAGAATTATTATTTTATTAAGAGCATGCTGAACATACACAAATGTGTGATTTTAAATGAGTTCTACTGCATACACCATTAATATTACCCATCTCGCTCAATCCATGACTGCAATTTTTATTTCAGCCTTAATACTCATGCATTCTAATATAAATTACATCCCAAGATTCCAACATTATCTAACCCAGATCTCTTTTGTAATAATTCATAAGAGAGCAAAGCAAATTTATTTATTTTATTTAGGACCAAATCAAAGGGGTTTGCAAAGCTGTTGGCTATAACTATAAACATTCCATAAATTTTTCAGTTCCAGTCTTACTAGTGCTCTGTCCTCATGTCAACAGGTAGTATGTGGGGAGAAGCAGAAGTGGGGAGGGTCTGGAGAAGAGTTACGCTATTGTTTTCTATTCAGCTGTATCTTAGCACAAATCAGAGAACTCTGAGTGATTTATGGGGGAAAAGAGGAGTGAGTGCTGGGGGGGGGTGTCGGTGAAGCACAAGGAGGTAGAGGCAGGAGGGAATTCGGTCACCTTCCCCCATCTCCTTGATGGCAACAATGCAAACATGGGCTTTCTGGCACCGTTATCTTCCCCAAAGCAGTGGCGTAGCTACGTGGGGCCTGGGCCCCCGTAGATTTCCGTGGGGACCCCCTCCCGGTGAACCCGCCACCGCCTACCTTCCGTTTTGCTGGCGGGGGACCCCACTCCCCGCCAGCCGACGTCTTCTCCCGTAAAACGCAGCAGCCGGCACTGGCAGAGAAAAGTCTTCATCCTCGCATGCTGACGTCAGGATGTCAGACTCAGAGAACAGGACGTCAGCATGCGAGGATGAAGACTTTTCTCTGCCAGTGCCGGCTGCTGCGTTTTACGGGAGAAGACGTCGGCTGGCGGGGAGTGGGGTCCCCCGCCAGCAAAACGGAAGGTAGGCGGCGGCGGGGGTGGGTTCGCAGCGGGAGGGGGGTCGGCAGAGACGGGGGGGCGACGATGGCGGCGGGAGGGGGGCGGGGGGGCTAAAATGTGCCCCCTCCTCTCGAGCTGTGGACCCCCCTCCCATGCAAGTCTGGCTATGCCCCTGCCCCAAAGTACCATGTTTTATCCAGCAGCTAAGGGAGGACTGGGGTAAGAGCAGTAGGGTGTGGTGGGCTGAATGAAAACTATGTGTGATGGATTATTGGGGAAAAGTGCAGAAGAGCTGGTAAAGATGGGATGGGCATGTGAAAGAGAGCCAGAGAGGTAGTAGGGTGTGTATGAAAGAAAGCTAGAGGTGGTGATAAGATAGGAGTGGGGCAGAAGTGCTGATGGAGGATGCATACAAGGGAGAGTTTTAAGGAGTTGAAATGCTAAGAGGGAGAAGCTAGAAAACGAAAGAGAATGAAGGGAAGAACAATGAGAGAAATAGTGGTCGGATCCGGGTATGAGTGGAAAGAGCATGACATGGTGATGGTGGAAAAGAAGGAAGGAGAACCTGGGAAAAGTTAGGATGTTTGGGGCAGGGACAATATTGTACCTGAAAAATTTTGTAATCTACCTTGAGCTAAAAAATTGAAAATATGGTCTAGGATTATATATTTCATTTTTGAGAGGAAAGAAAGAAAGGAGACTGGGACCAATCCAAATAGAGCATCAACGCCACCCAGACAATACAGGTAGATTGTTTCTTTATTTTCCGTTTAGTGATTGGAATAAGTAATCCAGTGATCTAGCAGCTGTACTGCACTTGAAGTTAACTAGATTCTCTGCTGGTATTCTACAAAATTATTGTGTGCGAGTTATTGATAGCACATAGGTCCTTCTTTGAATATGAATAATGCCTCTGTGACGTAGGCTAGATTTAGGACTGGGCTTCTGATTGTCAGATTTTTAGGTCCTGGGGTGTTGTGTGCCATCAGCCAAACCAGCTGCTGTGTGCCGTACTCAGGTGACCTCCATAGCAGCTACTGAAGAGTACAGTCAGCAAGGGAACTGGCATAGCCTCTGGGGTAGAGGGCACTTGAAAGAAGTGTGAGGGCACATCTTAATCCAGGTAGGGAAGGTGAGGGGTGGGGTGGGTTGTCCTGGAAGGGAAGGTGGAGATGAGTTGATGGGGGAAAGGGGCTGTCATTTGATATGGGATGTACGTAGGGGAGTTAGAATCAATGGATCTGGAGGAAGGGCATGGAATGCCTATGTTCTTAACAACAACAACAACAAAAAAGTCCTCCTTAAAAATTGCTCCTCCAGGACAGCTCTAGACTGGTTGTGCAGTAGCACATTTTATATGGCTAACGATCACGTCAGGGTCAAGGCTGGCGTTGCAGTTGTACTGGATGTGCCCCCCCCTCCCCCACCATACACGCACATACAGAAACACAAACACACACACACATTGGGCGTGTGGGGTGATCGTGTGAGTTGCTGCATGGCATTCTGTGCATGTCCTGGATGTGGGGGACAGTTTGAGTTAGCAGGGGATCTTTCACCACTCCCAGTCACACCCCCTTGTGGTACAGCACCTTTATCCTACACTAAAGCTGAACCTGATCATGGTGCAGGTTCTGCTGAAAGTCTGATTGATGATCCCTGGATCTTGGTTCTTCTGCTGTTCAAGCTGCTTCAGACAGGTGGCATCTTGGTGCAGCATGGGAGCAACTGCTCTACGTACGGTTTGCCTGCAGCTTAAAATAGGCATATGATCCCATTTTATTTAAACAGTCACCTGAATGGCTGTTGATCAGCTCTGTAGAGATCAGGGTTTTGAGTATGTGAGAGGAGTGGTAAGGAGTTGGTGATGGTGAGGGAGTCTGTGTGAGTAGCTCAGGTACTCAGATCTTAGTGTTTTTCCACATATCAGCTGTCTAGCAGAAGGCGAGGGTCTGTGTCACATGATACGTGAACTGTGCTATGTATAATCCAGTGTCATCCTTAATGGGAACTGATAGTAAAAACATATTGTTTCAGAGGGAAATTAATTATAAGGAAAATTATTTGCGCTTCACTTTTAAATGAAGTACACACATTTACAACAAATGGTAATATGTTTGTTGAGTGGTTTCTGTGATCCCAGTTCATGTTGCAGCAGTAGACTGTTGCAGAAATGATTAGTACAGAGTGTTTCTTAACTCTCTTAAACCACACTGAGAGCCACTGTCTTGTTCAGAAGTCCAGCAAGAAAGTGAGATTGGAGCTGCTTGGTTTGAATAACTCCTCTCAGCATTGATTGGCTCACTGCTTTTATACACTGATACTTCTCTGTGCTCTGCTGGGCAATGAACATGTTTTCGGCACTGCTGCAAGTAACAAAAGGCTTGTTTCTGTGTTTCTCATGTCATCATCTACCACCCTGCCCCGTGAGACAGGCGATGGGTGCTGCAGCGGCTAGCACAAGAACACTCCGTGCCCACTGTCCCAAATAAAAGCTGCTCAGGACCCATACCCAGCCAGGGACTGCTGAACATTGTCCAGGAGGAACTGCAGGTGTGCAGCGATGCCGCAGACAGGTACCCAAGCAACTACAACGCCTGGTCCCACCGCATCTGGGTCCTTCAGCACTTGGGAAAGCTAGATGTTAAGGTATGGTACTTCGAACAATGGAACCAAGCACAGATCAGTAAAACAAAAAAACTTGGCATGTGAGTGTTATGTGCCCATGTGTGTCTTGTGTTTACACAGAGAGAGACTCACATACTAGCAGCTGTTAGACATTTGCAGTTTCATAGACCCATTCCAATTGCAGGAAAATAACTGCAGTACCTTCTTGTAACAATGCCTTGAACTCGCATTAGGAATAGGCAATAATTAAATCTAAAATCCAAAATTGTATTGATTGGTAATTAAGTATATATTGTACTAGTTTTAGTTTTTGTATTGTAAAGTGCTTTAATAGTATGGTGCTAAGGAGCATAGTAAGGTATTAAAATCAGATCTGTAGCACAATCTCTCTCTCTCCTACCTCCCTACCAAGCCTCTCCCCGCTTTACTGTTTCCCTCCACGAAGTATGTCCTCATCATTCGCTCTTCTCTCCCAAACTACCCATTGCCCCCTTTCTCTGTTCTAGTCTAATTGCTGTATGAGGTCTCTAACTGTGCTTTATTATTAGAAAATCTTTTATTGAATTATAAAAAGAAAACAAAATTATACATAACTGAATGGAAGCGAACACATTCCTTCCCCTCCCCTTGAACAATACCTCAGTATTGTATTATAAAGTCAGAACATTGCTCTGGAGTCTCTTCTCTTATGACCCTCAACCATTACAAAATAGTGTCATTAAACTGGAACAATTAACCCCGCACCCCCCACCTGAAGCTCAATAAGTATCAACAGAGACCTTATTTACCTCCTGTAACTGATCCAAATCCAATACTTGACTGCAGACCTTGGGGGGATATGTTTTGTAAATATGTTCCCTTACAAATAAAAATACGTTTTGCCTTTTTGGAGAGAATCTGGCCCCTTAAGCCTCCCATAACATTAGAGCATGAAGTTTGTTCCTCCATTGCCAAAGTGTCAGAGGGGGACAGTTATAACCAGTGATTCAGAATGCATTTTTCCCCATTATATATGATTTGCCCCAAAAGAGCTGCTCATTTACACCTCAGGTACAGAGTG
This sequence comes from Microcaecilia unicolor, assembly GCF_901765095.1. Taxonomy (NCBI): domain Eukaryota; kingdom Metazoa; phylum Chordata; class Amphibia; order Gymnophiona; family Siphonopidae; genus Microcaecilia; species Microcaecilia unicolor. Next base: position 242,373,849 of record NC_044032.1, on the reverse strand, counting down.
AAGCAGGTTTATTAAAAATGATCCCCTCAAGGGGAAAAAATGAGTTGAGTGTCCAGTACTAATTGCAGATAATTAAACAATGCTTTCCAAAATGCCCTTACCTGTCTACATTGCCAGAGACCATGAGAAAAGGAATTCTCTCCAGCTTGCCATTTGAGACATTGAGGGGTGTCAGCACAGCCAACAAGAAAAGCCTGCTTTTAAAAATAGGCCCTATGTACAGTGCGAAAATGACATTCCTGTAGTTCTGCACTGTGTGCCACCCCTGGTAGTGCTTTAAAAATATCTTGAAAAGTTGTGAGATGTATAAGGCCACCCAGATCTCTTCCAGGCCTCTAAAACTGGTAAATACATGTTGGGGTTGATGCCTGTTTAATTCTTTATTAAACCATGAGATTGAAACCTGCCCCAAAGCATCTCCTTCTAAAAACTCATTTGACCTCCAAATCTCAAAGAACAGCACTGTGAAGATAGAGAGGTCAGATAATGTGATAATTGTACATAGGCATATTGGTCTGCTGGGCCAAAGGACCATCTTTGTTGTAATTCTGGGAAAGTAAAAAAGGAACCACCTGTATCAGATGTTCAACCAAAAGAATACTCCTGGCTTTTCACCAACTAAACACCACATTTTCCATTCCCTGCTTAAACTCTGCATTTTCCACTAATCCACAATGAGGATCTTGATTCCAAAACGGAGTAACTCCCTCCACAGAAACCAAAGAGGACTTAACAGAAAACTCCTACAAAAGGGCTTGGGCAGCTTAGGTAGGTAGGTGTGCTTGTATAGGATAATTAAGATTCCAGGGATGAAAGTATTCTCATTCAAATGGTACATCTGTAAACACTCATGCTCATAATCCAGTCTCTTAGGTGACATAAGACAAGCCTGGTTATATAACTTCATGTCTGGCACGCCCAATCAACCCCGATTCCAATTACCCATCAGAAAGCTCCATCTCATCTCATTTTAGGTTTCTTATCCCTCACCCCAACAAAACTTGGTCAATAACTTTTGCAAGGCTCTAACATCTCGTTTAAGAAGGCGGATGGGGAGAGACTGAAGGACATAAACCAGTGTGGGAAAGCCACCATACGATACAAATGTATTCTACCCATCAAACAAGACAAGGTAGACCAGTGGTCAAACTGACATTTCATGTCATAACTTTATCAACATTTAGTCTATAAATTGAAGGAGTGTCCATGGATAACTATACCCCCAAAGAACGGAATGAGTTATTCACCCAGTGTAAGGAAATGATGTCCCCCCAGTCTCTCTGTAAAGAGTCAGATCCCACCAAAGCTTCTGACTTTGAGATTTAGCTGGAATCCTGAGAAATCTCCATATTCACGGAGACAGTCCAGGAGAACAGGGAAGAACGAATGCGTTTCAGTTATATAGACCAATAGATCATCTGCAAAGGCAGCTATTTTAAATATACTTTTACCAGCTGTTAATCCCTGTATCTCGGGGTTACCCTGGATTTCCCTAATCAAGGAGCCTAAAGTCAAAACAAAAGGTAATGGAGACAAAGGACAACCCTGGCGGGTTCCCCTCTGAATTGAAAATGAATCTGATACCACCATTAGCCCATACCTTCGCCTTTGGGTCAGAATATAAAGCTTCTGTTGCTCTAATAAAGAAGTATACCACCCCATAGGCTCTCAAAACACCATAGAGGAACCCCCACACCACACTGTCAAAAGCCTTGTCAGCATCAAAGCTGATGAGAAGTGAAGGGGTCTCTCCAAAGTGTGCCATTTCAAAAGCAGCCAGAATCTGTGTCATATTTTTTTGAGATGGCACGGCCACAAACAATTCCCAATTGTGATTCCACTATTAAGGAATGCAATACGCTAGACAGCCTATTGGTTAAAATTGTTGCTAGCAATGTAGCCTCGTCCTATATAATAATTTGCACCTCCAACGTTCCATCGCTGTCTGGCTGCCTGGGTTCGTAACATCTCATGACGTCGGCCAGCCTCCAGCGTTCCATTCCCCCTCACTGTCCCGCCCTTGCAACAAAACATAATGACGTCAGAGGGTGGAACAGTGAGAGGGAAGAGAACGCTGGAGGCGAGCTGACATCAGGATGTTACCAACGGTAGGGAATCTAGCCATGCCAGCCAGAAAACAATGAGGTACAAAAGAAGAGAGAATCATGGCACATTGAGGGGAGAGCAGAGCAGAATCGATGGACATGGATGGGATGGAAGGAGAGGACAGGAGAGAAGATAATCGTGGGACACGGATGGGAGGGCAGGGAAGAGGAGAATCGCTGGACATGGAGAGGAGGGCAGGGGAGAGACAAAAAATCGCTTACAAGAGAGCCTTCCTAGAGCCCCTTTCATTGTTGAGGAAATGGGCTGGGTTCCACTAGTAATTTAATAAAGAGATGGGATGGTAAGACTCCGGGCATTCTGGGTACTTCCCTGGCTTCAAGAGAACCATAATCTGTGTGGTATTAAGATAAGAGGGTAATGTACCCCAGTCTATAGTTGCATTAAATACTAAAGTCAATGTGAGAACTATATACGCTTTCAGCAATGTATAAAATTTGCTCCTTAACCCATCTGGCCCTGGGATCTTACCCAGAGGACTTTATTGTATTGCCTACTTCACCTCCTCCGGTGAATACACATATCAAGCATATATGAATCCCCCCCCCCCCCCCCCCCCAAAAAAAAAAGATTTGGGGCAGTTCCATGCTTGAAAGATAAAGGTCACTGTCCATAATAGACTCTGTGGGAGTAGAGTATAATATGGCAACAATATTGAATTAATTTAATCATCTTTATATGCAACCCCCCCCCCCCCCCCCCCCGTGAGTCTTTCAATGTATTTGTAATTGCTCATTGATTTTTGTGTGTTTTGATGGATAAGTTTGTTTAGAGCTTGTTGAGCTTCCAGCAAGCATGCTTTTAATATACAAAGTATGTCGTCTCCCGTATTGCTATCACAAGTAAGTGACCTCCCACTCCAGCCACAGAATTTCCCTATGTCACACTTTCTTGTTGAAACTAGTGTATGCAATAATTTCACCCTGCAAAAATACTTTAGCAGTTTCCCAGAAAAGAATAGAGTCATTCTGGTGTTCCCGATTACTCTCCTTGTACAATTTTCATTTAGAGATCAAAAGAGGAGGAAATTTGCTAGCTCTGTATAATCGAATAGGGAATTTCCATTTAGATCCAGGGGAAGAGTGAGACTTAAAACGTGTATTTTCACCCATGCATGATCCAATATCTGTATAGGGCCAGTTGTGGCTGAACCCACTTCTGAAAGGACCTCCCTAGATGCTGATAAATAAATCTGTCCTGGACAGGGTGGAGTGTGCTCTTGATAGATGTGTATAATCACAGTCTGTTGGATGTAAGGTTCTCCATACATCCAGCAAAGAGCATAGCATGGTAGCCCCCCTTGTTTCTAGTAGGCTTCTCTCCCTGTGGGTTAGGATCTGTTCAACAACGGGTCATACACCGCATTAAAATCTCCCCTGTCCATATGGGTGTATCCCCAAAACTATATAACTATTTCAAAATTTGTTTGTAAACAATTTTATTGAACACAGGGGCATAAATATTGCATAACAGCAAGGGTTTGCCATCTAAAGCTATTGAGGCCTTGATAAATCTGCCTTTGGGATCTTGTATCACCTTGTGGGTCACCAACTGAATACTTCTCCGAATCAAAATAATCACACCCACCTTTTACCCAAAGTAGGTGATTCAAAGTAATTACCTACCCACTAATGACACAGCTTGGCATGTTCAAGAGCATTTAAATGTGTCTCTTGTATAAAGCGAAAATAGAGATCTTAACCAAGGAAATACTGACAGATCCAAAGAGCTGGAGGGGTGTCCCAGCCTCCACCCCCCCCCCCCCCCAGCTCTAGCAAAATATCACAGAATTGCAACCTCTGAGCTCCTAGATGTGGGCCTCTTCCCCATAAACCCCAGTAAGTACTCCCCAAACCCATCTCCAACCCTATATCCCTACACTTACTAGTAGCACCTATAGAGTCTCAAGACTTCCCTGTGTCAAAAGCGGATGATCAACCCTGATAGAAACATATACCGTATTATTTTATAAACAGGCAATGAACTGTGCAATTCCTCTCATATCTTGTAATATCAATACAAAAATGAAACTCCAAGAAGTAAGGAATATTGCACTCCAAGTGTAGTGAGAACAACGTTTACCCAAGTATATATGAACAATGGAGCAATTTTGGGTGTGGATTAACTAGTCAAGAACAGAATATGTGCTGAGAGCAGCCTATTTCGCCTAACAGGGGAATCAAACTCAGTATTTAAGATCCCAGAACTCAAATCTTCTCCGTGATGCCTGCACACATTTTTTGTCTTTTCTTTTATTGGTCCAGTACAGACACGCTGCTGAAAGTTCTAAACAGTAATAAGTCTTGACAAGGGTTAAGTTGCCTGCCCTTCCTTTTATTAATGCATGAACAGGAGTTCTAGAACTGGCTACTAATTTCTTGCCATGCTATCATATAAATACGAGGACAGGTCCAGCTTCAAAGCGTGAGGAATATATCAAGTAAATCTCGTGCCTCAGACCTGCCAAATAGTCCATGCTCGAGAACTCAAATCTGCTGAATGAGAATGGCAAACATAATCTGCAGGTCCACTTACACTGTCAGCCTCTGACCACTCTCCTATGCAGAATAAGATGACCCAAAACGATAGTCCAACACTGGAACTGCCTCAGCAGCATCAATTAAACCTGCAGGACTGAGCAAGAACAAGACCCACAACAACTTGGGCTGCTAAAGGCCCCATTGCCAAACAGAACATGTCCTGTGCCAAACATGATCTGGAGTTAACGCTCCCATTCAGTGATTCCAAACTGTCCACATATTTAGTGGCATCTGGCACAGCATCAAAGAATTGTATATTTCCTTCATATATGATCTTCAGCTGATCCAGATATAACAGGCTAAAAGGAACATGCATTTTCAACAAACATGAGTATAGTTGTGAGAAGGCCCTCTGGGCTAAGGACACTTTAGTGAAATAGTCTTGAAACCAGAGAATACGCTTACTGTATTCTAAGGCTTTTCCAGATCTTAGGGCTTGTAAAATCGCCAACTTGTGGCTATAATTCAGTACTTTGAGAATTACCATCCTCAGACGTTCAGTGGAATCCCACTGTTGCCCCATGCGGTGATTTCTCTCAATATGAAGCGGCCCTGCAGCATCTGTGAGCTGAATTGAGATGGTGAGCTAGGTCTCTAAAGATCTACACATTTCTCGATCTAGAATCTACTCGGGTAAAACTACAAGCCTTAGGTTATTCCATCTTGAGTGGTTCTTTAGCTCTTCTATTTTTGATTCAAGTTCACTAATTTTCTCCCGCAACTGTGGCCGATCACTTAGTAGCACTTGCAGGCTATCCTCCACGGTCCTGACTCGTGCAGCCTGAGAGATGTGAGGCGTTGTTCCATGGTATGAAGCTTGTCCAGTATAAGTTGCAATTGTTTGCCCTCTGTGTGCTCTGTTGCCGCTCTCGCCTCCACTGTTATTTCTGCTGTCTATGCCAAGTTAAGGAATGGGCAAGGGAGGTGTGCTTTTGTCCACCATCTTGGAAATCACCGGCTTGGCTCCTCTGTCATTTTTAGTAATTTTAGTCATCTGGAGCTGAATGTAGTAAAATGAGTCGTATGCTAAAGCCCTAAAGCCAGCCCAAGTATTTTAAAGGAAAAAGGGCGGACAGATTAGGTGCCGATTTACATAGGGAGAATCAGGAGCAGTAATTTCTGCTACCTCACTGCTCCATGACCCGACCTGAAGCCTCTAACTCAGCTTTAAATCCATAACTGAAATGAGTCTTGCTTTCTTTATAATATGGTCATTTTAGCCTGGTGCTGCAGGAGTTTAACACAGGCAGCCTCTAGCATACCACAGAAGAGGATTCACACACTGAGATGTATGCATGCAGTGGGCTGTATATCCGTAGTGATCATTAAGTAATTAATTGATAAGTTATTTGCATATACCCCACCCACACCACCAGCTGCAGTCAGAGCTGCCAAGTTACCCAGTTCCAGGAGGGGAGACTTTTTTGGCCAATCCTGATTTTAAACTTGCATCTTAATATGAGACATAACTCAGTAAATGTCGACAGATAAAGACCTGTACGATCCATCCAGTCTGCCAAACAAGGCAGCAGAGCCGCACCTGCCACTCTGTGCAGGTTACAGTCATTTATGAATAAACACAAGTTGGCAATTTGAGCGAAGCCTTTTCCTCTGCAGCTGCGTCGTCCTCCAGAACTGTCGGCACCCGTTGGTTCTTTGCCTCCATGTGCTGTGCAGCACTGCTGTCTCTTCTTCTGTCTGTGCTCAAAAGACAGATGGATGGGAGAGGGGAAAGTGGGAGGGTGATGCAAGCGGCTGCTGTGTTAGATTGCTGCCAAAACAGCACACCCCCGTATCAGCTCATAAGATGTAACTCATTAGTTGAGCACCATTGGAGGTGAGTGCAGAGCCTGTGTGTGTATGTGGTGTGCATTCACATATGTGCACCAGAGCAGAACACACAACAGATTGTGTTGCAGAGCACAAGCTGGGAGCTGGACACTGCTAACACTTGGACCCATTGTTAATTCAAGGGGAAAATTCCTCTTTGTTCCTTTTTCTTTATAAATAGAATTGGAGACTCAGAGGACATGCAGCATTTTTGTTTTCATGCACTTCTAAGTAGTAGTTTTAGCAACAATGAATAATATATTTTAGTAGTTACAGCAAAGGCTTCTACGGTAGAAAAAGTGAAGAGTCAAAGTACATTTCTATGAGACAGAGCCAAATATACCTACTACTACTACTTAACATTTCTAGAGCGCTACTAGGGTTACGCAGCGCTGTACAATTTAACAAAGAGAGACAGTCCCTGCTCAAAGAGCTTACAATCTAATAGACAAGTGAACGGTCGGTCCGATAGGGGCAGTCTGGATTCACTGAACGGTAAGGGTTAGGTGCCGAACGCAGCATTGAAGAGGTGGGCTTTAAGCAAAGACTTGAAGACGGGCAGGGAGGGGGCTTGGCGTAAGGGTTCAGGAAGGTTGTTCCAAGCATAGGGTGAGGCGAGGCAGAATGAGCGGAGCCTGGAGTTGGCGGTGGTGGAGAAGGGTACTGAGAGGAGGGATTTATCCTGTGAACGGAGGTTACGGGCGGGAACGTAAGGGGAGATGAGGGTAGAGAGGTAGTGAGGGGCAGCAGACTGAGTGCATTTGTAGGTAAGAAGGAGAAGCTTGAATTGAATGCGGTATCTGATCGGAAGCCAGTGAAGTGACCTGAGGAGAGGGGTGATATGAGTATATCGGTTCTGGCGGAATATGAGACGTGCAGCAGAGTTCTGAACAGACTGAAGGGGGGATAGATGGCTAAGTGGGAGGCCGGTGAGGAGTAAGTTGCAGTAGTCCAGGCGAGAGGTAATGAGAGCGTGGACGAGAGTTCGGGTGGTGTGTTCAGAGAGGAAAGGGCGAATTTTGCTGATGTTAAAGAGGAAGAAGCGACAGGTCTTGGCTATCTGCTGGATATGCGCAGAGAAGGAGAGAGAGGAGTCAAAGATGACTCCGAGGTTGCGGGCAGATGAGACGGGGAGGATGAGGGTGTTATCAACTGAGATAGAAAGTGGAGGAAGAGGAGAAGTGGGGTTTGGTGGAAAGACGATAAGCTCGGTCTTGGACATGTTCAGTTTCAGGTGGCGGTTGGACATCCAGGCAGCAATGTCGGATAAGCAGGCCGATACCTTTGCCTGGGTCTCCGCGGTGATGTCTGGTGTGGAGAGATACAGTTGGGTGTCATCAGCATAGAGATGATACTGGAAACCATGAGATGAGATCAGGGAGCCCAGGGAAGAGGTGTAGATTGAGAAGAGAAGGGGTCCAAGGACCGATCCCTGGGGAACACCAACAGATAAGGGGATGGGGGTGGAGGAAGATCCATGAGAGTGAACTTTGAAGGTGCGGTGGGAGAGATAGGAGGAGAACCAGGAGAGGACAGAGCCCTGGAACCCAAATGAGGACAGTGTGGCAAGAAGTAAGTCATGATTGACAGTGTCAAAAGCGGCGGATAGATCCAGGAGGATGAGGATGGAGTAGTGGCCTCTGGATTTGGCAAGGAACAGGTCATTACAGACTTTAGAAAGTGCTGTTTCTGTCGAGTGAAGAGGGCGAAAACCGGATTGAAGCGGATCAAGGATGGCATGAGAGGAGAGAAAATCAAGGCAGCGGCTGTGGACTGCGCGCTCAAGTGTCTTGGAGAGGAAGGGTAGGAGGGAGATGGGGCGGTAGTTGGAGGGACAGGTAGGGTCTAGTGATGGTTTTTTGAGGAGTGGCGTGACTACAGCATGCTTGAAGGTGTCGGGGACAGTTGCAGTGGAGAGAGAGAGGTTGAGGATATGACAGATGGAGGGGGTGATAGTAGGAGAGATGGTGTTAAGTAAGTTGGTGGGGATGGGATCAGAGGAACAAGTGGTGCATTTTGAGGAGGAAAGAAGGCGGGCGGTTTCCTCCTCGGAGATATCAGGAAAGGAGGAGAAGGAGGTCTGGGTTGGTTGGTTGAGGGAGAGGGTTGAAGGGTGAAGAGGAGGAGGTGGCTTGGTAGTGAACTCAAGGTTGATCTTTTGCACCTTGTCGCGGAAGTAGTCAGCCAGTGATTGAGGAGAGATGCTAGCCCAAAAAGCTTAGTTGCAGCAGGTGGAATATCTCCAGAGATTTGACTATTTCCTTGAATAAAGTGTTTTGCAGGCTGGACAGTAGAATTATTCAGCTGCCCCAGGTCTCATTCTTGTAATTTTCCTTTCCTGGGATATATGTATATTAACAGTACTTTTATAAAAGTTTGGAACATTATCCCTTTAACTTCACCTCTCTCTCCTTCCTGAATTGTTGTAACCTCAGGAGCCACAGTGCTATTGCTCCTCAGATGTACACAGATGCCAAAAGTTGGGCTCAGATGGGGGAGGGCGCATTCCTGCAGCAACATTCTCCCACCCCCAGATTTTTTATAAAAAGCCTGATGTTTCTAAGCAAAAAACATATCATAACAAAAAAAAAAAGATGTGAGATCTGGGAATATGACCAAAACTGAAAGCATTTCTGCCAAGGTATGAGTAAATTGATATTTTAAAGATTCTTGGTTAAATGCTCCACTTTTAGATGCATCCCTATCCTGCAGTTTAGCTGCCTCCAGTTATCTGTGGAGTCTGGTCTCGTATAGATTTTCTCCTATCTGATGCCAGCAGCAAATACAGCTCTTGAAAATAGTGCTCATAAGAATAGCCATACTGCGTCAGACCAATGGTCCATCTAGCCCATTATCCTGTTTTCCAAAAAGGGGCCAAGCCAGATCACAAATACCTGGCAGAAACCCAAATCGTGACAACACTCCATACTACAAATCCCATGGCAAGCAGTTGCTGCCCATGTCTGTCTCAATAACAGACTATGGACTTTTCCTCCAGGAATTTGTCCAAACCTTTTTTAAACCCAGATATGCTAAGCACTGTTATCCCATCCTCCGGCAAACAGTTCCACAGGTTAACCATTGAGTGAAAAAATATTTCCTCCTATTTGTTTTAAAAGTATTTCCATGTAACTTCCTCAAGTGTCCCCTAGTCTTTGTACTTTTGGAATGAGTAAAAAATCGATTTACTTCTACTTGTTCTACACCACTCAGGATTTTGTAGACCTCAATCATATCTCCACTCATCCGTCTCTTTTCAAAGCTGAAGAGCCCTAACCTCTTTAGCTTTTCCTCATACAAGAGGAGTTCCATCCCCTTTATCATTTTAGTCACTCTTCTTTGAACTTTTCTAATCCCGCTATATCTATGGTGACCAGAACTGAACACACAATACTCAAGGTGCGGACGCACCATGGAGTGATACAAAGGCATTATAGTATTTTCAGTCTTATTCACCATTCCTTTCCTAATAATTCCTAGCATCCTGTTTGCTTTTTTGGCCACCGCCACACACTGAGCAGAAGATTTCAGCATATTATCTACAATGACACCCAGATCTTTTTCTTGAGCGCTGACCCCCAAGGTGGAACCTAGCATCAGGTAACTGTGATTCAGATTATTCTTTCAAATGTGCATCACCTTGTATTTGTCCACATTAAATTTCATCTGCCATTTGGATGCTCAGTCTTCCAATTTCCTAAGGTCTCCCTGCAATATTTCACAGTCCGCACGTGTTTTAACAACCTTGAATAGTTTTGTATACCTCACTCGTCATTCCGATTTCCATATCATTTATAAATATGTTAAGTAGTACTGGTCCCAGTACAGATCCCTGCGGCACTCCACTGTTCACTCTCCTCCATTGAGAGAAATGACCATTTAACCCTACCCTCTGTTTTCTAACCAATAACCAATTCCTAATCCATTCCAGAACCTTGCCTCCCATCCCATGACACTCTAATTTTCTCAGGAGTCTGTCATGAGGAAATTTATCAAAAGCTTTCTGAAAATCTAGATACACTACATCAACTGGCTCACCTTTAATCCACATGTTTATTCACGCCTTTAAAGAAATGAAGCAACTTGGTGAGGCAAGACTTCCTTTGGCTGAACCCATGCTGACTCTGTCCCGTTAAACCATGTTTGTGTACGTGTTCTATAATTTTATTCTATAGTTTTCACTATTTTGCCCTGCACCAATGTCAGACTTACTGGTTTATAATTTTCTGCATCACCCCTAGAACCCTTTTTAAAAATTGGCATACATTGGCCACCCTCCACTCGTCAGGTACTACGGACAATTTTAATGACCGGTTTCGTATTACTAACAACAGATCAGCAATTTCATGCTTGAGTTCTTTGAGTACCCTTGGATGTATACCATTCAGTCCAGGTAATTTACTACTCTTTAATTTGTCAATTTGGCTCAGTACATCTTCCAGGTTCACCGATATTTCTTTCAATTCCTCCACATCAAAAACCATTTCCAGTAAAGGCAGATCTCTTACATCTTTTGTAAGGACAGAAGCAAAGAATTCATTCAGTTTCTCCACTATAGTCCTCCCTGAGCGCCCTTTTTGCTCCTTCATGACCTAACGGTCCCACAGATTCTCTCGCAGGCTTTCTGCTTCTGATGTACCTGAAAAAGTTGTTATTGTGCGTTTTAGCCTCTAAGGCATGTTTCTCTTCATATTCTCTTTTAGCCTTCTTTATTAATGCTTTGCATCTGACTTGCCAGTGCTTATGTTTTGAAGGGTAATCTTTTGGCTGTAATGGCCTCGTTTACTTCACCTTTTAACCATGCTGACATCTCTTTCCACCTTTGCAAATAACGTAGAATGCATCTGGACTTCGCTTCCAAGATGGTATTTTTGAATAACGTCCACGCTGATAAGTGTCCTAATCTTTGCAGCCGATCCTTTTAGTTACTTTTTAACTATTTTCCTCATTTTATTATAGTCACCCTTTCGAAAATTAAATGCAGCTACAGTAGATTTCTTTTGCGGGATCATCTCAGATAGTAGCTCAAACTTAATCATGTTATGATCACTGTTTCCCAGGGGACCCAACACTGCCACCTCTCGCACTATTCCTTCACGCCACCAAAGACCAAATCCAAAATGGCTCCCCCTCTCCTCAGTTCCTGGACCAGCTGCTCCAAGAAGCAGTTGTTTACTACATCTAGAAATTTTATCTCCTTTGCACTCCCTGATGTAACATTTATCCAGTCAATATCGGGGTAATTAAAATCACCCATTATTATAGCATTGCCCATTTTGCCAGCTTTCCTAATCTCTGTAAACATTTCTTCATCCGTCTGTTCGTTCTGTCCTGGTGGACGGTAGTACAGCCCTACAAGAATACTCCTTCCGTTCACACATGGAATTTCTATCCATAATGATTCCACTCTGCTATCTGTTTCATGTGGATTGTTTATTTTATTTGACTCAATTCCCTCTTTAACATATAGTTCAACCCCCCACCTCCATTTTGATCCTCTCTATCATTGCGATACAATTTGTACCCTGTTAACACAGTGTCCCATTGATTGTCCTCTTTCCACCAAGTCTCTGAGATGCCTATTATATCTACCTCATCATTTAGTGTTATATATTCTAACTCTCCCATCTTAGTGTTTTAGGCTTCTAGCATTTGTATACAGACACTTCAAATTGTGTTTTTTCCTTTGATCTACAAGCTGCTTAGAAGTTGAAGGGGATAATGTGCATCCTTTATCCTGTTCTCTCATTAAGCATACCTGGCTTACTTTAAGTATCGTTGAAACCTCTCTACTAGGATTCCCTAAATGTCCTGTTTCAATAGTATCCTTCAAGGATACTCCACACCGAACCATGCGCTCCTCCTTTTTAAAAGTGTCAGCAGCCTGGTTCCCTCCCGGTTAAGGTGGAGCCCATCCTTTGGGAATAGTCTCTCCCTTTCCCAGAATGTCGCCCAGTTTTCTTTTTCTTTCTCTCTCTTCCCCCCCCCCCCCCCCCCCCCCCCCCAAAAAAAAAGATTAAGCTAGACCCTGCAGTGCCCGCTGGAGGCTTTCTGTTAATGTTGTGGTACAAAGTTCAAATTTTAAAACTAGGGGGGGGGAAGAGTATCACTAATCTACAATTTCTTCTTTAAACCACAATCTTTACGTTCCCAAAGCACAAAGCAAATAATATTCACTTACCAGAGGAATGTCCTCTTTTGTCAGAACTTCTCAGAAAGAAGTTGTGGGTCCTGTCCTGTTTATAGTTGTGAATTAAGGGGACTTCTTCAAACAGACCCTTTCAAGCTAACTCAGTAATCAGGTTGTTGGAATTAGAATGTCTACATGTTGGTTAAAGATGTAAGTTTACTGCTCACTGCTGGACCTGTTTAGGGGTGGGGGTGGGGCGTTTGGCCAGGATTCAAAAGGGAAAGAAATATCCATATCATCTGTACACCACTGTGGTGGATCACTATCAGTGTTCAAAAATAAACTCTTCTGTGACAAATGGAGTTAAAAAAAAATGTTTTACATTTTTAGCCCACTTTTCAAAACAACTTAGATTGTGAGCCGTCCTGGGACAGAGAAATATCCAGTGTACCTGAATGTAACTCACCTTGAGCTACTACTGAAAAAGGTGGGAGCAAAATCCAAATAAATAAATAAATAACTTCTGCAGTATTTGGATTCAGGTAAGCAAGACCCTGCCCAAAAGAGCTCACTATCTGAGTAGCTGAGGTAATAGGAGATGGAGTGACTTCCCAAGATCACAAGGCATGTTGGTGGGGGATGTGGGATTTGAACCTTGGTTTTCCTGGTTCTCAGCCCACTGCTGTAATTGCTAGACCCCCCCCTTTCTGTGTTGTTGAAATGTCTCCATTTTCGTGATGCTGTCAATTTCTGCAGGCTCCTCCTATTTAACCCCCTCCCACTATCCTGAAGCAAAGGTCATCAGTGGCTGCAGTGTTGCTCCCTGTGAATCCAGCCTGCTCAGCTGAAGTGCGTAAAGAGAAGGATTTAGGTTTTAAATGTCTGAAGGGAGAAGAAACTGCTGAGCAAAACTAGTGGGCTTATATCTCAGGCAGCACTAGGCTGGGGATCTGGCACCGCATTTCCCTTCACAATTACCTGGGGATTTTTTTTTCTCCCCCCCCCCCCCCCCCCCCCCCCCCCCCAATTCGCTGGTCACTACAACAAAAATACTCAGCTGGAGGCCCGCATTCCACGGTATCTTCCCCAACTCGAAGGCAGTGAGTGCTGCCTCCACAGTAGAGAGGCGCACAGGAGCAGGGATAGCAGGATTCCCTCCAAGTCCGTGAGGATCCAGCAGTTATGGGCCCGGGTCCACGGGGATCCAGCGGGGATGGACCCGTGTCTGCGGGAATCCCGTAGGGAAGTGCCTTCCCTCCCCCCGAGTACAGGGTGGCGTGCCATCCCAGCACATACTTCAAGGTACCCTGGTGGTCTAGTGGCTTTTTCGTGGCAGGAAAGAGCCCCACTCTTTCCTGCATGCTGTCACAGTTCTGATCCTCTCCTCTCTGCTTTTTCAAAATGGCTGCCGGGACTTCCAGCGGCGGCCTCATATGACTTCTGCTGGAAGTCTCGGCAGCCATTTAAAAAAAGCAGAGATAGCGAGAGGATCAGCAGCAGTGGGCAGGAAAGAGTGGGGATCTTTCCTGCCCCGAAGAAGCCACTAATCCACCAGGGTGCCTTGAGGTATGTGCCAGGAGGGCACCCAGGGCTGGACGGGGGAGGTGGATGGATGGAGACGGGATGATAAAAAGTTGAAGCCATTTAGGTGAGTCTCTGTTTCCCCTTCCTCACACAGCAGTCTCATCGCTGTTTACTCAATACAAAGGAAGCAAACCTATGAGGTGCTGCATCCACGTTGTCGTTCTTTATTGTCGGTGGCATTTTTATTTGATCTCACTTATATTTTCAAACATGCCAGCTTGTGCATATGGATGTACACAGAGGAAGTATAACAACAGAATAACTTTTCATAGGTAGAGTACTAATTTGTTATAAATTGTAATCTGTGTGTCATTTGTAGGGGCTGGTTATAGGGACATCCTAGCACTATTATATTCATGCAGAGATGATTTTTCTCCTGGTAAAGGGCCACTAAAACAGACATCATGATATGAGAATCATGTGCTCAACATTCAGAGTCTCTATCCATCTGTTTACTTAATTAATTATGACATTTATATCCCATATTAAACATGAATTAGATTGAAACCTGGGAGCATTTAAAAATCTTTTTTTTTTCTTTCCTGTGCCTACATTAAAAGAAAAAGATGGCATGTGAGAACTTGCTCCTTTTGTTTTGTGGATTGCAGTAATATATTATAAAAATGCACTTGCCTTTTTTATTACTACTTTTTCACAGAAAGGTATTGAATAATTAGGGAAAGGCTTCCTTCATGCAGAAGTTTTGTCCAGCGCAAGTCTAAATGTGCCAGCATTGTCCAGTTCAGCTCACTGTTAGCCACCAAGTTCATACAAAGTTAATTATGTTCACTAGAAAATAAATCTGTTTCCTCAGGCTGCTTGCTATGTGAATATTCCATCACCGTTTCATTATTGCTACCAAGTATTACATATTAATGGTATTTTCTTTAAACTTTGTTTTAATTCATTTATCCTTACATGCACGTGGTTTTGCTTTTAACCCCAAAGGTGAACCCTATGAGTGGTTGACCAATTAGGTATAAACTGTGTTGTTTCTGACTTGTTTTGGAATTTGGACTGCTTCAGCGTACGGAAGGAAATGATTTTTGTTACTTTTATTAGTATTTTTACTGTTTATAGAATCTGGCTTTCTTGGGGAGGGGTCAAGGTGACTGTGGCACAGCAAGGGCTTGGTGGGTCAGGAGCTGGAATGGAGATTACTTGCGGCGGGGATGGGTTGGATTCCCCATGGAAGACGGATGGAACATGTTAGATTCCAGCAGGGACGGGTTAGATTTCTGTCACTGTGCAACTCTGTACTCCACAGCAGCCTTAGCCAACTCAGAGAGCTGAAGATCTGACGTGGAAATCAAACACAAGTATAATAACTGGCCATGCCCTCCTGCCCTCAAAGAGCCATCATGCCATGCCATTTCAAAACTGGAGGCCAGCAGTGCTGAACCTTGTGTGTCGTGACGTCAGCACACAGCCAGCCTGTGGGTTTGGAAACTGCTTGCATTATGCAACATTCAGGAAGTGTACCAACCAAGAAGACGTCACATATTAGTACCCCATGGGAGGAGCAGAACCAGGGCAATTTGCATGTTGCGGTGTCCTGGAAAGTTGTCCTTTTTTCAAGCTTTTAGGGACCCAAAGCTGCCTACCACTAGGGTAGGCAAGGAATGAGACCTACTGCAAGGGGATGTAAAAGATTACGTGACGAGATGACATCAGCTCCTGGATACAAGACAGTCTGATGGGGTTTAAATCTTAGAGCTGGAAAGGAGGCATAGATTAAACATTATTATAAAGACCCTTATTTTTGCAATTCACACAAGTTGTCCTTTGGCTAAGACTGATATTTTTTTCTTGTGCCTTCAGATTAAGCTTGAGATCCTTTGTAATATTGGAGGGAGGTGACATATATTTTAATACACTGCCCTAGCAAACACAAGGGACTATGCAACTATTTTATAAACCAGCTTTCTAGGAGTATTCAGTCTCCTATCCCCCAGTCAGGAGTAGTCTAGAAGTAAAAGGGGCAGACTTAAAACCAGGGAAGCCAGGTTCAAAACCTGCTTCTCTCACTGATGCCCCTTGTGATCTTGGGCAAGTCTCTTCACTCTCAACTTAGACTGTAAGCCCCCTTAGGCAGAGAAATAACTATGATACCTAATTGTAATTAGCTTTGATTTGGAAAAGGTGAATATTGTGGAACAAATTGCCAGTACAAATTAGGACAATGAATGATACTGCCCAATTTAAAAAATTGTTAAAAACGTATTTGGTGAAACATTCTAGAGGTATGTAGTATAGCAGGTTTTTGAGACGGACAATCAATTCTGCGGTTCCAAGGAATGATAGGAAGTCTTGGTCAGGTTTTATGCTTTAACAATGTTTTATTGTTCATTGTACGTGCTTATTGCTGTGCCTTATGAATTATGGATGTATTTGTCTTTTGTTATCTGCTGAATATAAATTAATAAACTAAACTAATTGTCTTTAATTCCAAATATATGAAAGCCAAATATTTGTCATAAGAAGATGGTGTTAATAGTCTTTGTAGAGTAGTATGTCTTAAGAGTGTATAACGAGTTGAGAAGCAGGGTAAAGCATTCCTTGAAAGCCACATTTTGCCTCTCCGTTTTTTCCCCACCTGCAGCAGTATTGCTGTTATTGAGTGTACTTGTCAATCTCATGGCTTGCATTCCCTCTGCAGATCCTTCTCGATGAATTGTCTTCCACAAAACATTGGGTGGCCATGCACATTTCAGACCACAGTGGCTTCCACTACCGCCAGTTCCTGTTAAAGTCTCTAATTGACAGAGCGGCAGCAGGTAACAGCGTACCACAAGAGGCACTGCCTGCCATTGAGAAAACGTGCAGTCTTCCAAAAACCGAAGGGACCTGTGATGAGTTGTCAAGGGTGGACATTCCGCTTCTGCTAGAAGAGGAAATGGAGCTTGGTGCAGATCTCATTGAATCGTACCCCGGCCATGAAACGCTGTGGTGTCACAGGTGAGCAGATTCTTGTCATGCGTGCCTCATTCAGGCTGCAGACACAGTCCAGCACACTGCTTTCATGCTCCAGATGTTAATGTGATGCTTCACAAGTTCAGGTAACCAAACAGTCGCGTGCTCCCCTCCTTTTTTCCTTTTTTGCACAAAATAGTACTCCCCAAGTCAAGTTTTAAGTTTATTAGACATTGAGGAGTATCTGAGCTGTTCACAAAAAGAAAAGAAATATAATTCAGGAGAACTTGTAAAGGGGGAGGGGGAGAGCTGTACCCTGCAGGCTAGCACCAGGAAGTACCTTTTGTGATGAGCTTGTTACAGAGCTAAGGGTCATCCCATTAGTCATAGGTTGTGGGTTTTACAGCATCTTCTCCTTGATACAAGAATATGGTCTATAGTACATCTGACATGAGAAGTGATCCAGTTGGATTTTTCCCCCCAATTACTATAATTATATGTGTTGTCTGCAGCAGAACTGGTTTTAATGGGATAGAAGTAGGGCCCCAGTGGCACAAGAGACCCCCTTGGTGAAGCTGAGTAATATCACCAGGGCAGAACTTCGGAGTTCTTCATGCCTGCTGGGCCCACACCTTAGTCTCTGCCCTGGGCTGTAATATATTTGCCACAGGACCTAGTCTGCAATAAAGCTCAAGTATAACATGGGAAGGGGCTACACAGTTACAATTGAATTTTGTTAACGAGTTGGTTGTAACCCCATTTTAGTCTTCTTTTACCATCCAGCACAGTGAAGATACAATCATAATGACTTTTAATTTGATGTGCGTTGTACTCTGTAACGGAGAACATGAGGCGTCTTCAGCCAATACAATCTTAAAGATTAGGAAACAGTTCACTGTCATCAGTGCAGGGTTATAGGCCACATTAGTGGATGTGCTAAAAGAAAACATTGCAAGATTCAGATTAAATATGACAATGGTAGCATAACTGTTTTGCATTTTCTTTCTTTGTATTTTGAGAAATACAATTTTATTATTTGCAGTGCTCTCTGTCACACTTTCTCTGTCTCTCTGTGATCAAAGAGACATTTGGATGGTCAGTTCCTAAGAAGCATGGCTTGTGATACATGAAATCACCAAAATATTTGTTACCACAAGTACTTCTGCTGCACACATGAGATTAGGCTCCAGTCCAGGGGTTCTCAATTCAGTCCTCGGGACACACCTAGCCAGTTAGGTTTTCAGGATACTCACAGTGAATATGCAGGAGAGAGATTTGCATAGAATGGAGGCAGTGCACGCAAACTTCTCATGCATATTCATTGTGGGTATCCTGAAAACCTAACTGGCTAGGTGTGTCCCGAAGACTGGGTTGAGAACCATTGCTCTAGATTAACACACATCCGCTTCCTGTTCTGTTTTGCAGTCTGTTCCCATTAAGAGGAGGTGAGGGAGAGAAATGAGTCCCAGCACAAATTTAGTCACTGCATCTCAGTGTGCCGCCAGCAACCATCATCCATTAGCATGTAGCAAAGTTCTTTATATCCAGCTAAAGCTGCTGTGAGTGCTGTGGCCTTATGGCTTTGTTCTGAGTGATGGATTGACACCAGTAGTTTACCCCTGCTTAACTTGCTTTTGTTTTTATAGAGCTCTGCCTCGACCCCTGACCCCTCCTTCAGAATATTTTGTCTCAAACTCCCCCTCCCCTCCTGTTATTGAAGTTCATAGGTGCTTGGCATTTTATCAGATGTCTCATATGTGTTTGTATGTGATTTTTGTTTTTGTTCCCCTGGACTCTAAAGGCGACGTGTGTTTTGTCTGCTGCACCAGTTTAGCACCGAGTGTCTTCAAGCTGCCTCACAGCCCACACCTGGGGATCACGACCGTGCTAGAACTCTAAATGGCTCCTATGCTGGTGGCCCTACCGCTCAAGCCATGGATGTGGACAGTGTGACGGACAGCAGCAGGCAACTTTACACCCAAGAGATCAAGCGCCTGAAACGTGGCCCTGAACAAGACTCCCCAGGCTTGGGAGCAGAGCACAGGTTCACAGATGGCATCCTGTCTGCCTGTAGGAACCCTGAGCAGGCCAGGTTTGCGTCTGCATACAGGAAGTGGCTGGTTACCTTCCTGGGCCAGTGATGTGAATGAATGAAACGTGTCAGGGTGGGAAGTGGGGAGTGCAGTTGGCATTCAGTAGTACAGCATTCCTTTGTCACACCATAGAAGAGCTACTAGCCATCAGCCCCTTTCATCTTATTTTTGATGGTGAAATTTAAGGAAGAGAGAGGGCTGGCTGTTATTATTTATGGTTATTTATTTTTATGAAATAGAAAAAAACTGGCATTCTTTTTTGTGTGTGGGGAAAATGACTACAGATGCTAAGTGGAGGTGTTGGGGGGGGGGGGCGTGGAAGGGAAGAGGCATTTGGGGATATGTCTCTAACCCTCTACATATGTAACGTGATAACCATCTGCTTCTTGTCCTAATGCATTTCTGGTTGGGAAAACTGAACAGCAGCTTAGAAGCATTCACAAAAACTGCCTGCAAAGGATGTCAGTTGAAGAGGGCTTTGATTAGTTTATTTTCAGCAAAGGTATCAGTTGAGTACCTGATTCACTGCCAGTGTCATGAAGGCCTTTCTCCATGCTCATTTCATTTCTGCTTCCTCACAAGGGGGGGGGGGGGGGTGTTGTCACTAGGTTATGAAGAAAATCCCTACATGTATTCCACCAGTACTTCTAATTGATTCTCGCTGCTCTCTTCTTTCTGGCTGAAACAATTAGCAGATATGGATGATTTAAACAAAAAAAAAATGCGGAATGTTCTGGGCTTCACCTTCACTCAGCTTCCTTTTTAGCCTGGTTTTGTAGAGGGAAACTGGCCTTATGAAATCATGTCTGTGTGTTTTGGCTCTTCCCCCCCCCCCCCCCCCCCCCCCCCAAAAAAAAAAAAAAAAGAGGTGGGGGGGGGGGGGGCACATGAAAAGCAAGAGCCAATGGTCACTGGGTGTTCTATCATCCGTTGTATGAATGAAAGATTGGGTGAATGGATTACTCTTAAATCATTCACCCAATCTCATTCATAAGACGAATGATAGAACACCCAGTGACCATTGGCTCTTGCTTTTCATGTGCCCCCCCCCCCCCCCCCCACCTCTTTTTTTTTGTTTTTCCTTCTCCATCCTAGAGGCTGGGTCAATCCAGCTGAAATCTCAGGCAGGCTGACGTACACTGTGATGTCATTGAGCATTTTGAAAGCTGCCCTGCAAGAGGTGTTTTTTCCAGCTCTCCCTTTTTTCCCCGACAGAACTCTTCCAATTGCCTCCTGTTAGTTTTACAGATAGCGACAGATAAATATACTTCCATTGAACATTTTCATAATGTCCTTCATCGCAGTGCTGAGAGTGCTTCAATCTGTTTTTGTAATTCACAACGATGTATTTATTTGTTTTGGTGCATCTCTCTTGCCGTTGTCGGTTTGAAAAGTGCTTGCATTGTCCACCTGTGGGCTGAAAATAAGTCTTAAAACTCAAATTACAGCTGAAAGAGCATGAGCAAATCCAGTCCAAATGTGAATCTTCCTGGAAGGTTTGGTCAGACTGAAAAGTGGCTCCTTCCTCCCCCTCCCCACAACCTCCTTCTCATGTACTTTGCCAAAATGAACACTAACTGGAGTCATCAGGCTCTAGAATCTAGATTTATTTTCAGAGAGAAACCAACACCTTGCACGGATTCTTCTTTTCAGTCTTGCCTTTTACTCGAAGGGATTGTTTCACAACACAGGAATTTTTCTTTTCTTTTATTAAATTACATGTTTACTTTTTTCAGAGTACTCTTAATCTTCCGCTTCAGCTGAAGGGATTTCAAGGGTATCAAAACATGTTTAAAATTCCTGCTGCTTACACCTCAGATGTATTGGACCATGCCAATCGGAGCTACGCCATGCCCCAGACCCTCCAGATTCTCTTCTTACATAGACTCTTAAGCTCATACCATGACAGGTCAGAGCAAACGGCATGGCCTGCTGCTGTTACAGAATGTATTTTTGTGCCCTCTTTAGAGTAGCTCCGAAGACTAAATACACGTAGCAGAGACTGAACCCAGTGGAAAACTAAGGGCCTGAGTATTTGTGTCCAAAGAAAAGACAATAATAAAATATTACCCATGTTTCTTAGATGACATGAAATTGTGCTTTTGTTCTCATCTTCAGCAGTTCATTTGTTTCCAGTGGCTTTACAAAGCATAAAACCATTTTGTTACTCTCTTTCAAATACTGCATGTGAAATAACAGACATATTTTAGAACCTATGCACAGGATGTTTTTTCTCACCAATTAGCAACAGTCATTCAAAGCAGTTCCTAATTTTGAAAGCTTAGAGCCTGAGGAGCTGTATTTCCTAAATGGGAGGGAAGAAGTTGCTGATGTGTGATGTCTCTTCTCCAGTTATGGAAGAGAGCACCTCATGCTGCAGTGTTGCTGCAGATAACTGAACATACAATTAGGACTCCTCCGTTGACACCCAAGTGCTTATGTAACCAAAACTATGTGCTGGCTCACTAACGTGTCACGTATGACCTACGTGCAGATATGTTGTGATGGATTTTCAAAGCCAGTGGAAAACCTAGTCGAAAATCCAAGGGGCCTTCATTTTTGCATGCAAATTCTAAAGTAAAGACCAATGAATAAGAATGTTGTGCTAGACGAATGCTTCCCTACGTAGAAAAACATTTAATCTGCTATTGCATTAAAAAAAGATTGTATTATTATTTTTAACATTTGTTTTTGACTTGGGGTTTGCGTGTGTTACAGGATCTACTGGAGTCTTACCAAGGATTTTGGGCACCAGAACTGTCACTTTTTTTTAAAATTTAGGATAGGAGTGGGGTGAGAGCGGTTGTTTCATTCAAGAGCCGCATGCTCTGTGCAACAAATGCCACTCACTGTGATGCCTAATTTCATTTCCCTTTAAGATCTCATTTGGAGAAATATTACCATATAGATAGCACCATTACTAAACCATATATCAGGCTAAGGGCTGATAATGTGAATACAATGCTAATGAGCGCAGCTCTACAGCGTTAAGTTGCACTCTGTGGGCTGTTTCCCATAGCAAAGGTCAGGCGTTCCAGTTTAATAAGTAAACAGTACTCAGGGAGGTGATGCAGATGACTGAGCGGGCAGCACTCCTGCCTGCTTTGCTTTTAAGTACACAATCTGAAACAGCTTGATTTACTAAGACACCCTCTATATACCTGTCAGGTCTCCAGTGCTCCAAGGTTGGTAAAGAAATCACACCCACATACCCCAGTTCAGACTGGAGAGCCAGCCAAGGACAGGAATCCATTAAAAAAAAACTGTTTTGTTCTCGTTCAAAAAATCTGCAGCAGGCAAAAATAAAGCACTAGCTATCTTCGGTTAGAAGAAATAGCTATTTTGCACAGGTGGTAAAAGTATACATGTAGAAATTTTCTATGTGACTTTACCTGCAGTAGGAAAGGCATTCATGGAAGTGTTTTGTTTGTTTATTTTTTTGTTAATAAAGTGGGAGCATTATTCAACTCAGGAAAATTACCTACACAAATCTCTATGGGTACTTTACTCTCGGGCAGTGTTCAGAGTAAAAGAAGGCATATATTTTTGCTTTGAAAATTGCTGCAGAGCTTGTATTTAAAAAGTGCCTATGCCCTGTAGATAGGTGAGCTGTTCACAAATTGCCTTGTAAAAGGTTTTCATGATCTTGTCTAAAGCTAGGGTTTTACAACATTTTATTTTTGACCTAAATCCTGCCTTCTGATTTCTAGAGTTTTATTCTGTTAACATTATAGCCTAGTTCTCCTGCGACTACTAGTAATCATTTCTATAGCACTAGAGGGCTCACAAGTTTTTGTACCTGGGGGCAATGGAGGGTTAAAGGACTTGGCCAAGGTCACAAGAAGCTGCAGTGGGAATTGAACCCAGGTCTCCAGGCTCAAAGCCCGCTGTGGTAAGCATTAGGCAACTCCTCCACTCATTACGCTCAAAGCAGATTCCAATATATAATAACACAGTAACTGAAACACAACATAAATATTTAATAAAAGTGTAATAAGCTTTTGTCTAATTAACAATTGTACAAAATGCAAACAAGAAATAGAACCTGTGGCAGATAACACAACATTTTTAAAAAGTGCGGCAACCGGCTTCTGGTAAAATTTCACATAATCCTCAAATCCAGTGCACAAGCACGATGCCGCAGAGTATCTGTAGTAAGACATGAATGGCTCGAAGCTATTTTAAAAGGTAAGTTTTAGCATTTTCCTGAATGGTCTACGTGATTTTCTTGCACCCAAAATTCTTTTGAGTAACAAAGGGTTTAGACCTACGAAAATGGGTGCTCTTCCCTTTAAACCAGGGGTTCTCAGCCCAGTCCTCTGGACCCATCCAACCACTGAGGCTTTCAGGTTAATCACAATGAGTATGCAAGAGAGAAATATAATTTAGTAATCATGATTAATCGTGTGATTAGTCGCACAATTCAAGTGTGTTGTTGATTTATTTTTCTCCGAGGACAAGCAGGCTGCTTGTTGTCACTGATGGGTGACGTCCACGGCAGCCCTTCCAATCGGAAACTTCACTAGCAAAGGCCTTTGCTAGTCCTCGCGCGCCCATGAGCGGCCGTCTTCCCGCCCGAACCGGCTCGTGTTTGTCAGTCTTCTTTTGTCCGCGCTCGGTACGGTCGTGTTTGCGCCGTTCGCGCCCCTTAAGTTGACCCTCGCGCGTCTTTTGACTTTTCGCTTTTGGAAAAAAAAAAAAGGGATTTCGGAGACGGACCTTTCGGTCTTTTTCCCCTTCCCGTATTTCCAGTTTTTGGCCCCGTTAAGTTTTCTTTCGTTTTCAGGGTAGGCCCTTTTGAGGCCTTGGGTCGAGTTTTTTCTCCCTCTCTTTTTGGTGCCTTACCGCAATTACGAGTTTTGATTTCGCCGGCGTGATTTTTCCGCCCATGTCATCGAAGTCTCCCAGCGGCTTCAAGAAGTGCACCCAGTGCGCCGGGTAATCTCGCTCACTGATAGGCACGTGTCGTGTCTGGGGGCTGGGCACCGCCCGCAGGCCTGTAGTCTTTGCGCCCTTTTACAGAAAAGGACTCGTAGCGAGATTGGCCCAGTGGAACGTTTTGTTCTCGGGCTCTTCGTCGGCATCGGCACCGGGAGTATCGAGTGCGTCGACGTCGACAGCGTCAAGACCTCCGCCCTCGGCCGAGACTGTATCGATTGCATCGAGGCATCGACCCTCTGCATCGTCGGGGCTGAGACATCGGAAGGCTGCGTCGGTGGTACCGCGGGACCTCCACTAGTGCTGATGTCGTCGGACGGTGGTGCTTCGACTGGAGTGCAGGTGAGGGCTGTCCATTCCCCTGCTGGTGGCGGTGAGCCTTCGGGTGGGTCTCCCCCTACCCTGAGGGCTCCTGCGGTACAGCCCCCCCGAGACCGACCTTCTTCGGCCTCGGCCCCGAGGAAGCGACGGCTGGATTCTACGTCCTTCTCGTCGGTACCGGGAAGCTCCGGTGACATGCTTCGTTTGTAAAAGTCAAAGAAGCATCGACACCGGTCTCCTTCCCGCGTCAGTACCGAGAGCTCTGGGTCGCCGAGGGAGTCGGCACCGAGTAGGCATCGGCACCGGAAGGACCGCTCACCCTCTCTGTTCAGGAGGTGTCGATGCGCTCCACCTTGGACAGCTCGGAACAGCCTCCACGCCCGGAACAGACTCTGACTTCGACACCTGCATCAGCTTCCATGTCTTTCTCCACAGCCGCCCTGCACAAGAGTCTCCGGGCCGTTCTTCCAGAGATCCTGGGAGAGCTGTTGCGCCCTTCCCCTCCGGTACCGGGGGTGCTTGCGCCACCGGTACCGTCGAGTGAGGCGCCGGCTGGCCCCTTGCCCGGGGTGAGGTCTCAGACATCGGTGCCGCTTGCGGTACCGACTGCGGTTGCCTCCCAGGAAGGCTCCCCGTCGGCGGAGGGAGCTTCGCCGGTGCGGGCAAGGGAGTCTACCTCTCGACGCTCACACCGTGGCCGTGTTTCCACGGAGTCAAGCTGGGCACGGCTTCAGACACAGGTTCATGAACTTGTGTCTGATACCGATGGTGAGGCCTCGTGGGAGGAGGAGGAGGACATCAGATATTTCTCTGACGAGGAGTCTGATGGCCTTCCTTCTGATCCCACTCCCTCCCCTGAAAGGCAGCTTTCTCCTCCCGAGAGTCTGTCTTTTGCGGCCTTTGTCCGGGAGATGTCTACGGCCATCCCCTTCCCGGTGGTTGTGGAGGATGAGCCCAGGGCTGAAATGTTTGAGCTCCTGGACTATCCTTCTCCACCTAAGGAAGTGTCCACAGTACCCATGCATCATGTCCTCAAAAAGACATTGCTGGCGAACTGGACCAAGCCTCTAAGTAATCCCCACATTCCCAAGAAGATTGAGCCCCAGTACCGGATCCATGGGGACCCAGAGCTGATGCGCACTCAGTTGCCTCATGACTCTGGAGTTGTGGATTTGGCCCTAAAGAAGGCTAAGAGTTCTAGGGAGCATGCTTCGGCGCCCCCGGGCAAGGACTCTTGAACCTTAGACTCCTTTGGGAGGAAGGCCTACCATTCTTCTATTCTCGTGGCCAAAATCCAGTCTTACCAGCTCTACACGAGCATACACATGCGGAATAATGTGTGGCAGTTGGCAGGCTTGGTGGACAAGCTCCCTCCTGAGCAAGCCAAGCCATTTCAGGAGGTGGTCAGGCAGCTGAAGGTGTGCAGAAAATTCCTGGCCAGAGGGGTGTATGACACCTTTGATGTTGCGTCCAGGGCCGCTGCTCAAGGTGTGGTGATGCGCAGACTCTCATGGCTGCGTGCCTCCGACCTGGAGAATAGGATCCAGCAGCGGGTTGCCTTGCCGTGCGGACAATATTTTTGGAGAGAAGGTCGAACAGGTGGTAGAGCAGCTCCACCAGCGGGATACCGCTTTGGACAAGTTCTCCCGCCGGCAGCCTTCAGCTTCTACCTCCACAGGTAGACGTTTTTATGGGGGAATGAAGACTGTTCCCTACTCTTCTGGTAAGCGTAGGTACAATCCTCGACAGCCTGCGGCCCAGGCTAAGCCCCAGCGCGCTCGCTCTCAGCAGCGTGCGCCTCAGCAAGGCCCCTCGGCTCCCCAGCAAAAGCAAGGGACGAGCTTTTGACTGGCTCCAGCAGAGCATAGCCGACATCAATGTGTCAGTGCCGGGCGATCTGCCGGTCGGCGGGGAGGTTGAAAGTTTTTCACCAAACGTGGCCTCTCATAACCTCCGACCAGTGCGTTCTCCAAATAGTCCGGCAAGGATACACCCTCAATTTGGTTTCCAAACCTCCAAATTGCCCACCGGGAGCTCAATCCTACAGCTTCCAGCACAAGCAGGTACTTGCAGAGGAACTCTCCGCCCTTCTCAGCGCCAATGTGGTCGAGCCCGTGCCATCCGGGCAAGAAGGGCTGGGATTCTATTCCAGGTACTTCCTTGTGGAAAAGAAAACACGGGGTATGCGTCCCATCCTAGACCTAAGGGCCCTGAACAAATATCTGGTCAAGGAAAAGTTCAGGATGCTTTCATGGCACCCTTCTTCCCATGATTCAGGAAAACGACTGGCTATGCTCTCTGGACTTGAAGGACGCCTACACGCACATCCCGATACTGCCAGCTCACAGACAGTATCTGCAATTTCAGCTGGGCACACGTCACTTCCAGTACTGTGTGCTACCCTTTGGGCTCGCCTCTGCGCCCAGAGTGTTCACGAAGTGCTTGGCTGTAGTAGCAGCGGCGCTTTGCAGGCTGGGAGTGCACGTGTTCCCCTATCTTGACGATTGGCTGGTGAAGAACACATCTGAGGCAGGAGCTCTACAGTCCAAGCAGATGACTATTCGCCTCCTGGAGCTACTGGCGTTTGTGATAAATTATCCAAAGTCCCATCTTCTCCCAGTGCAGAGACTCGAATTCATAGGAGCTCTGCTGGATTCTCGGACGGCTCGTGCCTATCTCCCAGAGGCGAGAGCCAACAACTTGTTGTCCCTCGTCTCGCGGGTGCGGGCGTCCCAGCAGATCACAGCTCGGCAGATGTTGAGATTGCTGGGCCACATGGCCTCCACAGTTCATGTGACTGCCATGGCCTGCCTTCACATGAGATCTGCTCAATGGACCCTAGCTTCCCAGTGGTTTCAGGCTGCTGGGGATCTAGAAGACGTGATCCACCTGTCCACGAGTTTTCTCAAATCCCTGTATTGGTGGACGATTTGGTCCAATTTGACCCTGGGACGTCCTTTCCAAATTCCTCAGCCACAAAAAGTACTGACTACGGATGCGTCTCCTGGGGTGGGGAGCTCATGTCGATGGACTTCACACCCAAGGAAGCTGGTCCCTCCAGGAACGCGATCTGCAGATCAATCTGGAGTTACGAGCGGTCTGGAACGCTCTGAAGGCTTTCAGAGATCGGTTGTCCCACCAAATTATCCAAATTCAGATAGACAACCAGGTTGCCATGTATTACATCAACAAGCAGGGGGGCACCAGATCTCGCCCCCTGTGTCAGGAAGCCGTCAGCATGTGGCTTTGGGCTCGCCGTCAGGGCATGGTGCTCCAAGCCACATACCTGGCAGGCGTAAACAACAGTCTGGCCGACAGACTGAGCAGGATTATGCAACCTCACGAGTGGTCGCTCAACTCCCGAGTAGTGCGCCAGATCTTCCAGGTGTGGGGCACCCCCTTGGTAGATCTCTTTGCATCTCAAGCCAATCACAAGGTCCTTCAGTTCTGTTCCAGGCTTCAGGCCAACGGCAGACTGGCACCAGATGCCTTCCTCCTGGACTGGGGGGAGGGTCTCCTGTATGCTTATCCTCCCATACCTCTGGTCGGGAAGACTTTGTTGAAACTCAAGCAAGACCGAGGCACCATGATTCTGATTGCTCCCTGTTGGCCGCGTCAGATCTGGTTCTCTCTTCTTCTGGAGTTGTCCTCCGAAGAACCATGGAGATTGGAGTGTTTTCCGACCCTCATCACACAGGACGAAGGGGCGCTTCTGCATCCCAACCTCCGGTCTCTGGCTCTCACGGCCTGGATGTTGAGAGCATAGACTTTGCCTCTTTGGGTCTGTCAGAGGGTGTCTCCCGCATCTTGCTTGCTTCCAGGAAAGATTCCACTAAGAGGAGTTACTTCTTTCTGTGGAGGAGGTTTGCCGTCTGGTGTGACAGCAAGGCCCTAGATCCTCGCTCTTGTCCTACACAGACCCTGCTTGAATACCTTCTGCACTTGTCTGAGTCTGGTCTCAAGACCAACTCTGTAAGGGTTCACCTTAGTGCAATCAGTGCATACCATTACCGTGTGGAAGGTAAACCGATCTCAGGACAGCCTTTAGTTGTTCGCTTCATGAGAGGTTTGCTTTTGTCAAAGCCCCCCGTCAAACCTCCTACAGTGTCATGGGATCTCAATGTCGTTCTCACCCAGCTGATGAAACCTCCTTTTGAGCCACTGAACTCCTGCCATCTGAAGTACTTGACCTGGAAGGTCATTTTCTTGGTGGCAGTTACTTCAGCTCGTAGAGTCAGTGAGCTTCAGGCCCTGGTAGCCCAGGCCCCTTACACCAAATGTCATCATAACAGAGTAGTCCTCCGCACTCATCCTAAGTTCTTGCCAAAGGTTGTGTCGGAGTTCCATCTGAACCAGTCAATTGTCTTGCCAACATTCTTTTCCCGTCCTCATTCCTGCCCTGCTGAACGTCAGCTGCACACATTGGACTGCAAGAGAGCATTGGCCTTCTATCTGGAGCGGACACAGCCCAACAGACAGTCCGCCCAATTGTTTGTTTCTTTTGATCCCAACAGGAGGGGAGTGGCTGTGGGTAAACGCACCATATCCAATTGGCTAGCAGATTGCATTTCCTTCACTTACGCCCAGGCTGGGCTGGCTCTTGAGGGTCATGTCACGGCTCATAATGTTAGAGCCATGGCAGCGTCGGTAGCCCACTTGAAGTCAGC
The DNA here is from genome assembly GCF_901765095.1 of Microcaecilia unicolor. Classification (NCBI taxonomy): domain Eukaryota; kingdom Metazoa; phylum Chordata; class Amphibia; order Gymnophiona; family Siphonopidae; genus Microcaecilia; species Microcaecilia unicolor. The sequence goes on along the minus strand of NC_044032.1, from coordinate 242,344,709 downwards.
CACTATTGAAGAGATTTGCAAAGCTGCGACGTGGTCATCTGTCCACACATTCACATCTCATTACTGCCTGCAGCAGGATACTCGACGCGACAGTCGGTTCGGGCAGTCAGTGCTTCAGAATCTGTTCAGGGTTTAGAATCCAACTCCACCCCCCCGAGGGCCCATGTTTATTCTGTTCCAGGCTACACTCTCAGTTAGTTGGATAAATTGTTAGGTCAATCTCAGTTATGTCCTCGCCGTTGCGAGGCCCAATTGACCATGTTTGTTTTGAGTGAGCCTGGGGGCTAGGGATACCCCATCAGTGAGAACAAGCAGTCTGCTTGTCCTCAGAGAAAGCGAATGCTACATACCTGTAGAAGGTATTCTCTGAGGACAGCAGGCTGATTGTTCTCACAAACCCGCCCGCCTCCCCTTTGGAGTTGTGTCTTCCCTTGTTTGTCTTGCTACATATGGGACTGACGAACACGAGCCGGTTTGGGCGGGAAGACGGCCGCACATGTGCATGGACGCGCGAGGACTAGCAAAGGCCTTTGCTAGTGAAGTTTCCGATTGGAGGGGCTGCCGTGGATGTCACCCATCAGTGAGAACAATCAGCCTGCTGTCCTCGGAGAATACCTTCTACAGGTATGTAGCATTCGCTTTGTTCCCACTGCAGCTCTTTGTGACTCTGGGCAATGGTGGGTTCACTGACTTGCCCAGAGTCACAAGGAGCTGCAGTGTAGGGGAGGAAATAAGAGTAGAGGATGCCACAAAACACAACCAGCCAATGGGATGAAGTAAAAGAGTCCTTTATTTTAAGCACCAGTAATTGGACCCGACACAATGAGGAGAGGAGTAGACAACCCCACTGAATTCCCCCCATGCCTGGATCTTTAGAGAGGACCTTTCCTGACTGCCAGGTTAGAGGGGGATGACCTATGAGGAGATCCTCTGCAAAGTTTTATTTATGGACCAGACTTTGAACTACAACCGCTGTCTATTCCATATGAGATCAAGCTCTCACCACTCTGCAGAGGATTGTGACACTGCAGAGAAGAGATGGGTGAAGGGGCCTAAAACTGTTGTTGGGCCAGGGCATATATAGCCTACCCAATTCTGATGTGTTCACCCTAAGTATTAGGTGCCCCCCCCCCCCCCCCAATCCTGCTTAGCACATTGCAAGGGTGGTTATTTATTTTTAGTTCCTTGTATACTGCATAAAAGTCATTGAAGCAGTGTATATTTGGGTACAGTAGATTTTCTACCCCTGGAGGACTCAGTCTAAGTTTAATGAAGGATTAAGTGAATAGCAGAAGATCTCAAGGAGCCACAGTGGGATTTGAACCAGGCTTCCCCAGTTCTCAGCCTGTTGCTGTAACCATTAGGCTAGAAATATACCTTTCTCCACAATTCAAAAGCATAATACTTACTGGGCTTGTATGTATGTATGCATGTATTTATTTATTTATTCACACTATACCATCTTTACTAACTGGCAGATCAAGTCAGTTCACAATCTAAAAATTACAAGGAAAAAGCTCAAGAAAACTACAACAATTTGATAAGCAAGAAGAGTGTCATACATACGAGAGTACCATATAGGCAAGAAGACAGAGGAGAAAAAGGGGTGGGAAAAATGCTAAAGGGGAGGGACAAGGGAACTGAGGGGAAAAGGAGAAGGCTATGATCCAACAATTCAGCACCACATTCCACTTAAGCAGGATTGAACACAAGTGTGAAGAGCCAGGTCTTCAGGGCAATATTAAATTATTTAAAAGATTGTTCAGCATGAATAGCTAAAGGTAGTGAATTCCACAGGAACAGGGCAGCAAAAAAGAAAGCTCGGTGCCTGGTTGTCTCCAAAGTTGCCTGCTTTGGACCCAGAAAGACCAGGCAATAGTCATTCAGGGAGCGAAGGAAACAGGCAATAGTCATTCAGGGAGCGAAGGAAACGGGCAATAGTCATTCAGGGAGCGAAGGAAACGGGCGGGAGGGGGAGTATGGAATTGAGAGGGAAGATAGATACGAATCTGCAGAGCTTTAAAAAGCATCAACATTTTGTAAATGATACACTGCTCAACAGGGAGCCAGTGATGACCCTGGAGATGGGGAGAGAGAGATGATCATAGCAACGGGTGTGACTTAAAAGTCTTATGGCAGTATTTTGGAGGGTTTGAAGTTCCTTTAAGCTTGAGTGCAGGCAAACGAGATAAATGATATGCAATAGTCTAACCTTGAAACAAAAAGAATGGAGGGTATTGATCAAAGTACCGTCTAACTGAACATAATTGTCTAAGAATATAGAAACCAGATTTACACAGCAGAAATCTGAAGCAAAAAAGTGAGAATTGAGTGTAACACCTAAATAATAAAAGGAATCAACTGGCTGAATGACTCCCAAAAAGGTTCAGAGTAAGATTTGGGCTTGGGAGTGCCCCTGTGAACCAACATACTACCATTTTTTGTTTAAGAAGTTTATGGGAAGATAGCCAATATTGAAGAGGACCAATATTAGGGGGAAATGGATTGATAGGGAAGCTCAGCAAAATGTCATCTGCATAGAACTGACAGGAAATACCAGAGGATTGAATGATAGCAGCAAGAGGGCTCAGGAGTAGATTGAACAGAAGAGGGGAGGAATAGATCCTTGGGGAAACTCACAGTCTAGAAGACACCGACGAGGGGGTTTGGACTTTATAAAAACATCCGGTAAGAAATGAAGAAAACCAGACTAATATTATTCCAAGATATGAGAGCTGAGAAAGTAAAATTGAATGGTTAACCTGGTCAAAGGTGGCAGAAAGTTCCAGTGAGATAACTAGTACAATATTATGTTTGTCTAAGTGGGAGAAAATTTCACTTAACAGAACTGTTAAAACTCTGTACTTTAATGGGTTCTTGAAACCAGATTGTGGAAAAATCCTTGGCTTTCCATTCAAAACAAAGCCAGACAATTGGCAGAAGACAATCTTCTCAAGGGTCTTTGATAGGAAACACAGGTTTGATACCAGATGGAAGTTGGCTGGGACTAACAAGCCTAGGGAAGGTTTCTTAAGGATTGGACAAACGATAGTATTTTTCCAAAGAGTGGGAACTTGACCAGAAGAGAGACTTGTATTGATAAGAGACAGAATTATTGACTGAAGGCCAAGTTCAGGAATCTTTAACAAGGGGTGGGAAAAGTATCCAAAGGACAGGAAGTAACCCTCATAGATGATAATGTTTTTGAAAGTGAAGTCAAAGTCTGGGTTTGAAAAGTCAATCAGGACGATGAACCCAAAGAATTAGGAGGAGCAGCTATGGGATAGCAATACTGAGGGCAAGAGAGAGATCTAGAGGAACCAAAAAAAACCTTCAAGCCAGATCCAATATTCATAAATTTCAAATCAATAATCTTTTCTTATATTTTTCCTATATGCAATAACTGTTATAAATGCAAAGATTCCTCAATTTATATCATAGCATATATTTATATGTTCACATGTGGGAAGAGAAAGAGCACTTACTACGTTAGGGGGAAAAACTGGCAACTATGGGATTAAACTCTTTTATTTATGTGGATGATGTCTTTCAAACTGAAACTCAATAGAAAGAAAATTAAATTTTTGATAGTAAGCGGCCCTTTTAGGTCTATTACCACCGGCAATTTTGCGATTGATGATGTTATCTATAAGCTTGAATCTAGTTTAAAAGTATTAGGGGTGCTAATAGATAATTAACTCGCATTAGAAAAGCAAATCCAGGCGGTAGTTATGACATTCTTTGAAGTGTTATGGAAACTTAGGCAGATTAGGGCCTATTTTCAAGCAGCTACATTTCACCTTATAGTTCAATCGCTGGTGATAGCCTTTATCGACTACTGTAATATACTCTTTATAGGGTACAGTATTAAGGAAACTTCAGATGGCTCAAAATACCACAGCTCGATTAATTTTTAAAGTGTCTAGATATGAGAGGGTAACCCCATTGTTTATGAAGCTGCACTGGTTGCCAGTGAAATTATGCTCCATATTTAAACTCTGTTCTTTAACTTTTCTTATTTTACATGATACCTGAAGTAATTATTCAATTTACCCCCCAGAAACTCAGTGTTACTTTCAAGAGAATTCATGATTTGGCATTATAAAAATTGCAAGAAACTAATATGCAAGTCAGTTTACTCTGCTTGGTTTTCTTATCAATCTACCAAATGGTGACATTTGTTACCTATGGAAATTAGGATCCAAGAAAACTATGTTGTTTCGTAAGCAACTAAAAACTGCTTTGTTTAAAAAGTTTGTGTTAAATGAATAGTTGATTAAGGTGCTTATTTTCAAAGCACATAGGGCCCTGTTTCCTAAGGCATGTTAGCGTTTTTAACACGCCTACAATTAGCGCGCGTACTAACAATGTAGGCACCTATAGGGATATTGTAGGCAGGTACACGGTTAACACACGTACATGGTTAATGCATGTTAAGAACGTTAACACGCCTATAACGTGGCTTAGTGAACAGGGCCTATAGCAGTGGCTTAGCCAGCCAGCCAATTTAGGGTGGGCCTGAGACCAAAGTTGGTGGGCCAAAAATGTTGTCTCTGGCCCTCCTCCCCCTCTTGGTGTCCCCCTCCAAGGTAAACAAAATACCTGTACTGGAGGGGATCCCCAAGACCCACCAGCTGAAGACCTCCTCCCCACCAAAGAAACTTACATCTTGGGCAACTGGTGGCAGTAGCCCCAAGCCACTATTGCTAGCCACTAGCCTCCATATATGCTCAGTTTCATGCATGTGCAAAAACTGAGCATGTGCAAGGAGGTGCTGGTGGCTGGCAGCAACAGCTCAGGGACACTGCCACTGGCCACCCACAATGTAAGTTTCTTCAGCGGAGGTCTTTGCCTGGCAGGGCTTGGGGATATCCGCCAGCCACACTAAGGGAGAACAAATTTGGGCCTGAGCCCAAAGTGTGTGGGCCTTGGCCCACCTAGGCCCACCCATGGCTACGCCACTGACCCATAGACTTACAAAGTTACTTATGGCTTCTTTTACAAAGCCACGCTAGTGATTCCTGCACGGCAAGTGAAAGGAAGCCCATTCAGTTCCTATGAGCTTCCTCTCAATTGCCACGTGGGAATTGCTAGTGCGGCTTTGTAAAAGAAGCTCATAGTTACCTATATAAATTTGTAAGTCTATGTGCTTTGAAAATGAGCCTCCATGCAGGTTATCCTTTTCAAGTACAATTTGTTCTTTGTTAAATTATTAGAAGATGAATTTCTTGTAGTTTCTGCACTGTTAGCCACCTTTTTATGTTTTGACATTATCTGTAGGTCTACACTGAAGTTGTATTAGCTATTTTCTTCTGATATTTTTGACAATAATTGTAAGCCACATCAAACTCAGGAGGCCGAATGTGGGATATACATGTCATAGTAAAGTAAAGAGAATATACTGTTATTTTCCCACTTAATCCAGCCCAATATGGGTGTATTGCTTTAAAATTTAAACATATAAAACCTTGGATGTAATTCTAGTTTCAAACGGTAACCAGTGCAAGCAATAAAACAAAGGCATTACTCTGTGCCAGCTCTTGCTATAGGTGAACAGTTTGGCAACCAAATTTTGTAATTTAGCCAAACTTCCTGGAGAGTTCCAAATATACAGCATTACAGGTGACTCAAAACAGTCAGCTGTCCAAAAACCTTGAGGACTTAAGATGGTCTGGCAGTTCATATAATACTCAAGTAAGTTTCTACCAGGTCTTCTTCATTTATGCATTTATTTTTTCTAATTTTATCTATTATAGGCACTATCTACCACATTGTTTATTAGCTCAATCCACTGACTTATTTATTGATTGATTATTTGGATTTATTATCCACCTTTATAAAGTGATTCACCCAAATCATCCCCCAGCTTTATAACAAATCTCCCCAACATTTCCTGATGAAATTTCTCTAACATAATTAGACCTAGATTTAGAAATACTATCAGAAATGAGGGAGGCCAACACAATAATAATGGATGATTTCAATTACCCCGATATTGACTGGGTAAATGTAACATCAGGGCATGCTAGGGAGGTAAATTTCCTTGACAAAATCAAGGACTGCTTTATAGAGCAGCTGGTACAGGAGCCAACAAGAGCAGGAAAAATTCTAGACTTAGTCCTTAATGGAGCGTTTGATCTGGTGCAGGAGGCAATGGTGCTGGGGCCGCTTGATAAGAGTGATCATAACATGATCAGATTTGATATCGGCTTTGGAGTAAGTACACACAGGAAATCCAATACGTTAGTATTTAACTTTCAAAAGGGAGACTATGAGAAAATGAGAAGAACGGTGAAAAAAGAACTTAGAGGAGCAGCTGTGAAGGTCAAAAATTTACATCAGGTGTGGATGCTGTTCAAAAATACCATCATGGAAGCCGAGGCCAAATATATTCCATGTATTAAAAAAGGAGGAAGGAAGACCAAACAACAGCCGACATGGTTAAAAAGTGAGGTGAAGGAAGCTATTAGAACTAAGAGAAAATCCTTCAGAAAATGGAAGATGGAATCGAGTGAAAATAATAAGAAACAGCATAAGGAATGTCAAGTCAAATGCAAAGCACTGATAAGGAAGGCAAAGAGGAACTTTGAAAAAAAAGATTGCATTGGAGGCAAAAACACAAAGTTAAAAAATTTGTAGGTATATTAAAAGGAAGAAGCCAGCAGAAGAATCAGACTGCTAAATGATGGAGGGGTAAAGGGGGCACTCAGGGAAGACAAAGCCTTAGTAGAGAGATTAAAAGCAAAATGTCTCCACACACATGGACCACAACTAATGTAATCTAAAATTGATAGCCACAATGATTTTACAGTGATTTACTTTGAGCCACACTCAGAGTGACAGCTGACATCATAACTCCATAGAGAGGCTAATTCCTAAGGAGCTTATCACCCCAATTCCTGCTAAAATGTTATATCAAAAGCATTTATTTGGAGTACTCTATTTACCATATAAACTATTGTGGAAAATTATAATTGCATTACTTGCAACCACAGGGGTCCTTTTACAAAGGCGTGCTGAAAAATGGCTTGCGGTAGTGTAGGCACGGGTTTTGGGCGCCCGCCGATCTGGCTGTGCACCGATCCATTTTTTAGCACGTCTGTAAAAAAAGGCCTTTAAAAAATGTTTTGCCGAAAATGGACTTGCGGCAAAATCAAAAATGCCACGTGTCCATTTTGGTCCGAGACCTTACCGCCAGCCATTGACCTAGTGGTAAAGACTCACACGGTAACCGGGCGGTAATGACCTATGCGCGTGAAATGCCACTTGGTGCGCATCCGTTACGCACACCCGAAAATAAAAAATATTTTTCAGACGCACATATCGGACGTGCGCCAAAAATAAAATTTCTGCAATAGCCACACGGTAGTCGGGCGGTAACTCCATTTTGGCATGCGTTAGGCACGCGTAGACACGTGGCTTAGAAAAAGGGCTCCACAGTACAAAAAAAAAGAGTAACCCCTTCCCCCCCAAGACTTCCTTACCATCCCTGGTGGTCTAGTGTTGTAGTCAGGGCAGGAGTGATGCCCCAGTCATTGCAGCCATCTTGAGAACAGAGGTGCAATGGACAGCAACTGCGGACTCTCCTGCTTCAACTATACCTCTAGACCACCAGGCCAGCAGAGGAGGTGAAAGTGGTTTGATACGCAACCACTTGCCTCATATGCTACACGATCCAGAAGGAAGATATGGTAAGCTGGGGGGAGGGGGGAGAGAAGGCCTAAGGAAGCTGTGGATTTGTGTTGCAGCTGGAGGAGTTTGTCATGGGGGAACGAAGCTAGCTGGAATGTATGGGTCTCAGAGGGGTGGAAGGGTGGCTGGAGCAAGATGGGACAGTGTGCCACTGGGGGAGGGGGATGGAACTGCGCAGAGGGGCTCTCTATACAATCTGGATAGTATGTGTTGTGTAACCTGTTTCTCACCCTGGGTGAATCTCCGGAACCCCTTATGCACGGATCTGAATTTACAGTTGAGGCCTTGGGTAGACAATGTTCACAGGCTGATTCCCCGAAGCTCCCAGACCAGGAACCAGGCAGCACAACAGGATGTTTAAGGACAACTAGAACTTTAGTGGACTGTATCAAAGTAACAACTCTGTAGCAATGATCTTCTTTAGCACAGTCAGTAGAGAGATAGCTCATGTAACTCCAATCGAATCTCAATCATCAGTGGGCACTTCCTTGCTCCACCCTGTAGGAGTCTTAGTAGCGAGTGGTTTCTCATTCAAGGCTATACATTTAGGCACAACCCTGTGATGCCTACCCTGCACCCAGATGGAACACCAGGGCTAATTCCTTCTCCCAGCAGGGTCCTTACACAAGCTGGGTTGGGACCCCTTATGTGGCTATCTTCAACCGTGGGTATTACCGAATGGTTACACCTGGCTGTGGACAGAGCGCATCATTCCCTGACCCCAGGTTACGGGTCGGACTCCCCAATCCACCCGAGGTTTGGCTCCTGTACCAGCTTCTACAAAATTGATCGCCACTATTCCCCTCTTGGAACAGCTTAACTGGAGTTGGCGGTTCAGGATCCCCCTTAACTTGCAAAGGGTCACTTGACAGGGGGCTTGTAACAGCTTAGAATCCAGGCAACCAATGATAATTTCCCGCATTTACTGTCCCTATTTATTATCTACCAAACCAGGGGCATAGCCAGACCTCAACATTTGGGGGGTCTGGAGCCCAAAGTGGGGGGGGGGGGGGGGCACAGTTTGGCCCGCCTCCCTGCCGCAACCACACATACCTTGGCTGGTGGAGGTTCCAAACCCCCACCAGCTGAAGCCTTTCTCCAGCACTGTTCTCTGCGAATTTCCTGCCCTGCTTCTCCTCATGTCATGTGTATGCTCGGTTTTAGTGCAACTGAGCATGCACGAACAGCATTTTATTTATTTATTTATTACATTTGTTCCCCGCGCTGTCCCACACATTGCAGGTTCAATGCGGCTTACATAGTAATTTGAAATACTGAGTCTAATAAGGAGAGAAAAAAATTTCAAACTGTAATGAAACATGATAAAGTTGAAGCTTGATAATGAATGATTAGGATAAGGGAGAGTAAACAGGATAGGATAGTATAGGTTGGGGAAATGGGGTAAGGAGGGATATAGTAAAGGAGAGATGGAGAAGAAAGGTTGGGATGAGTAGAGGGGGAATGGGGAGGTGGGGTAAGTAAAGCAAATGATGAGCATGCACGTGATGTGGATCCAGGGTCCCCACCAGCCAAGCCAGGGGCCCCGGATCCAATTTGGGGGCCCAGGCCCCCCATAATTACGCCACAGTACCAAAGTCCTCCCTGTTCTGTGGATCTACAGATCAGGGCACTCCTTTATTGAAATGATTTCATAAACCTTCCCTGAGCTGGATTCCCTCCCACCCAGGGCTTCTGCTAATGATTCCAATTCTAACCATGAGTTACAGCTGCAGAAGAGGGAGTTCAGACCCAGCAGGACTGTCTATCGTGGAGACAGGGACCAGGGCAAGTTGGGGCTGTGTACTAAGGAGTGGGATAACAAGCTGGGGGATATGTGCCTACAAGTTGGGGGAAGACACCTTGGACATAGAGAGAAAGCTGAAAGGTTGGTGGAGAACCTCCAAAGGTAAGAAGAGAAGGAAGAGAAAGATAGTGGTGAGGGTTGGAGGTTAAGGGGAAAGAAACAGGGGCAGGCGCATAGCCAGACCTCCAATTTTGGGGGTGCAAGCATACAAGTTGGGGAGGATAAAATTTTGCTTTACTCTGCCACTGTTGTTTGTCTCCCCCACAATCCCCACATACTTAGGCTAATGAGAGTCCACCACAACCCCCCTCTGCAGACGTTCTGTTCCCACCTACGACTGCTGCTATCTCTATGCCAGGCCTCCCCCCCCCCCCCCAGTGCATGTTCCGTTTTGCAAAATCGAGCATGTGCGAGAGCCCCGCCCCCTGCGCATGCTCATTTTAGCAAAAACTGAGCATGCGTAGCTGGGGGAGGCTTAGTGTAGTGGCAGCGGTGGTTGCGCATGGAGGAGCATTACCATTGGTGAGGCATGGGGACCCCTGCCAGCCAGGATGCCCTAACACAAATTGAGGGGGCCCAGACCCCCCAATGCCCCTGGTTAGGAGCAGGGTTTTTTTTCCAGCTGGTACACACTACACACTGGTACCTTTTTTACTTGCCTTCCAAAAGTGTCCTATACATTACTTTACATTTCTTCTCTGAGCTTGTTCCCCCCCCCCCCCCCCCCAGTTGGTACACCAGCCAGCCTGCAACCTGTGACCCTCAGATTCAGATGCAGCCACCTTCCAGGTAGAGCCAATCTGGGCCATATGTCTGCACACACAGTACCGGATGCGGGGGGGGGGGGGGGAAACTCTGGTTACCCCACTGTCTAAGGTTAGCTCTGCATGAGTTCCAGCACCACTTTTCCTGGGGAAAAAAAGCACTGGCTGGGGAGCAGAAAATACTAGAAGTTAGAACTGCCAGGGGAAGGGAAGGGGTTCAAGCTAAGTCAGAGTGAGAGAGAGCTGGAGAGCATGGAACATAGAAAGCAATATTACTGAGAAAGGAAGAAGCAGGTGGAATGGCCACGCCTTACAACTGGGGAAATTCTGCATAAAAAAATACAAATGAAGGTAGAATCTAAAAATATTGTTTGCAGAATTTCCAACATTTTTGAACAGGATGTATTTTTCTTGCACAGAATTCTCCCGGGAGCAAAGCTTTCATACAGTATTAAATACTGTGGCCCACAAACATTGCACTGATCTTAATAAAATCATCCATTTCTTTCTTTCACTGACAAACAGCTCTTACCATCCCAGCAGTTTATTTTCATTTGCAGACATTTCCAGTCTCTTCCATCTCTGCCACAAAGATAATAGCAAATTTGCTGTAGTGTGAACAGGTGGAAAGGTGTGATTTTTTTTACCTGTAAATATTTTTCTCTGAGGATTGTTGCTATGGAGGTTGGAAGGAGGAGGAGGAAAGGAAGAGTGTGAAACTGTGTTTCCTGAGGCTGTTATGATTTATTTAATTTTAAGGTCATTTTAAGGGTTGGTTATAAATATGTAGAAGCATTTCTATTCCACCACTTATAGCCAAAGTACTGTAGATACGTAAGAGTGCATTTTCCATAAGAAACCTGACTGAAAATATACATGCGATGTACAGCTGGCACAATCCAACACACTCTTCAAACACAGAATGCCTGCACCGGTTGTGTTTTGATTGTTAGGCAGATATAAAGTATGCAATTACTTTTTGTCATCTCAAATTATGTACGTACATTTCTTTTTAAAATCAGACATACACACACAGAAGCAGTTATTCAAAAGCAACCGTGCAGTCGAGCACCAGCTGCATAGACTTTTAAAATGAAAAAACCCATGGCCGTTCTGCAGATAAATTTGACCCTTCTACATTTAGAAAAGCCAAATTTATCCATCCATAAAAGAAGCATGATGTGGGACTGAATGTGGCAGGCATAAATTTATGAACCTGATATTCAGCTGGCGACATTTGGTGTTGTGCTAACTGCTGCCGGTGTTAGTCTCAGAAATTCAATGCCAGTCTATGTCGGGGTATATGAAGCTGATGAAAACATAGCCAGTTTAGGGCTCCTTTTACAAAGCTGTGATAGTGATTCCCGCACACCAAATGTGACAAAGTCCATAGGCGTTGAATGGGCTTCGTCACATTTGGTGCACTGCTAATTGCTAGTGCAGCTTTGTAAAAGGAGCCCTAAGGGGTCCTAAGATGTGCTGAAAAATGGTGTAGGCACAGGTTTTGGGTGTGCACCAATCCATTTTTCAGCACACCTATAAAAAAGCCTTTTTAAAAATTTTTTGCCGAAAATGGACGTGCAGCAAACATTATTATAGAATACACCCGCTCTGCACCTAATTTAGGGGTTGGGATTTAGGCCAAGTAAAACATGACGTGACCAAATTTGGTTGTGTGGAGAGGCGCTCAGCGCATTCTATATACCATGCGGAAATTTAAGCCAATTCTATAAAATTTAGGTGTACTTTAGAGAATATGCCTAGGTGCACTTTTTTACTGCGCTGATTTTTTAGGCACCATATATAGAATCTATCCCATTGTGTTCTGTCTCAGAAGCCGATCAACCATGGCTAAATAATTCTAAGGAGAAGAATCTCTTGTTTGAAAGCTTTTGGTGCATTGTAATGGAACAGGTCCTGATATCACTATGAAGAGTTAATCAGTGGCGTTCCTAGGTGGGCTGACACCCGGGGCGGATCACCGATGCGCCCCGCCCCCCGGGTGCAGCGCCCCCCCCCGGAACAGCGCGACGCCCCCCCGGTGAAAGAACCCCCAATCCCCCGGCGAAGGACCCCCCCCGGGTGCACGCCGATGGGGGGGGGGGGTGCCGTACGCCTGCCGGCTCTTCATTTTCATGCTCCCTCTGCCCCGGAACAGGAAGTAACCTGTTCCGGGGCAGAGGGTTCATGAAAATGAAGAGCCGACAGGCGCGCGGCACCCCCTCAGCGGCGTGCACCCGGGGCGGACGGCCCCCACCGCCCCTCCCTTGCTACGCCACTGGAGTTAATCTATGCATATGATTAAGGTAGTGGGAGTGAAAGTGAGTTTACACCTTGGAAACAGTGGAATCACAAGGATTGAATGTTGCTATTGAGTGGAGTGCTTCTTACCGACTCATTGTCCACATTGTGAGATTGAAGATCACTAGCAGTTCCTGAACTTATGATCATGTCATTAGAACATGCATAGAAGATTTAAATCTTGGTGTATTTTTTGCCCACAGACATTTTGGAGCCATTGTGAAAGATGAGAGCTTCTGAAGTTCTCCCTGAGGCAGCTGTTGTGAAACGGTGGTCCCCGCTGAGATAATAATGATCATCCTACCTTGAGAGAAGCAGTTGGAGCACCCCTTCAGTTAAGTAAGAGTGAAATTGGCAGTTGTAAAGATTGTAGGGCCCCTTTTACTAAACCTTAGTGTGCAATAATGGACATTAGAGTGCATTAAGGGGTCCTTTTACCAAGCTGCGGTAAAAAGGGACCAACACTAGTTGTGGGGGCTGTTTTTGCTACGCGCTGTGGCCCTTTTTACTGCAGCAGGTAAAAAAGGCTGAAAATAGCCATGGCCATGTGGTAACATTGCTTTTGCCACGAAGCCATGCAGGGGGAGCTCTTATCGCCGACCTGTTGAGGTGGCGGTAAGGGCTCCTGCACTAATCCGGCGGTAAGTGGGTAGCACACAATGATGCCCAATTACTGCCAGGTTAGCGCCCTGCTAAAATATACAGGCTGATTTTACCTAGAATGGGAAATGGCATGTGCTGGAGCTGGAACTACCGCCGGTGCCCGCTTTGGGCCGGCAGTAGCACCAGATTAGCTTGTGGTAAACCCACTTTGGGCTTAATGCTGCTTTGTTAAAAGGCCCCTAAATGCTGTGTATTCTATTTTATACCTATGGGCCACATAGCACTGAGCACACACTAAAATCCGTTAGTTATATTAAGCTTTAATACAGGCCCCCCCCCCCCCCCCCCCCCGGACCCACAAGCAATGGAGAAACCAAGTACACTTATTAGCTACTTGGGAACTAGAAAGGCGAGGGGATCCCCAAAGAGGAAAAAGAATTTTATGTAAATTTGGAGTAGGTATATCCACAACCTAAGCCCTCAAGGACGCAGTCTACTCCTTAACAAGATCGGGAGGCGGGGCTGGTGGTTAGGAGGCGGGGATAGGGCTGGGCAAACTTATATGGTCTGTACCAGAGCCGGTGGTGGGAAGCGGGACTGGTGGTTGGGAGGTGGGGATAGTGCTGGACAGACTTGTACGGTCTGTGCCAGAGCCGGTGGTTGGGAGGCAGGGCTGGTGGTGGGGAGGTGAGGATAGTGCTGGGCAGACTTATACGGTCTGTGCCTGTGCCAGAGCCGGTGGTTGGGAGGCGGGGATAGTGCGGGGCAGACTTATACGGTCTGTGCCCTGAAGAGCACAGGTACAAATCAAAGTAGGGTAGACACAAAAAGCAGCAAATATGAGTTATCTTGTTGGGCAGACTGGATGGACCGTGCAGGTCTTTTTCTGCCGTCATCTACTATGTTACTATGTTAACCTATAAGAGCACTACTGAGGGACCGGTATCTCTCTTGAGTAATGATTTGACTGAGCTCCCTGTTGGGGGGGGGGGGGGGGGGGGGCGAGGGAACCAACCAGGACTATAAGAATACAAGCCCCCAGGGGGTTGGAAAAGGGGGGGAGGGTTCCTAGGGACAAAGGGGTGAGGGATAAGGAGGAATGGGAGACAAAAGTTTAACTTTGATGATGTAGAGATAGGAATATGTTGATTATAGTGTATAATGAGTAAGCATACACGGTTAAATTTGTTATTAATATACAGGTGGAAGAATATACTTTGAGGGAGAGAAGGGGGGGGGGGGTTATATCTGAAAAAATGGATGACAGAAGGTAATAACATTTCTACCATATGTATTGTTGTCATTTACTATCAATATAGGATCAGATTTAGATGTATGTACCTGGAAATGTCACCAATAAAAATATTGAAATATAATACAGGGGCCCCTGTGTTTGTCATATTACAAGGTGAGAATTAGTATTTTTTTCATATTTTTGTTATTTACCAGCTCCTGTTTTTCACCAATTTTTGAATATATTTGTATCGTTGACAATTTCTTATTAAGATTTTTTATTTTGTCCACAGGAATTTTTTTCTGACTGATGAGTGGAGAGTGCCATTTTGATCAGGTATTTAACATTTGATTGGTATTAAAGTTGTTCTGAATCAGCTGGAGACTGCCTATACCCTTAATTTGCAACTTAAAGTCCCATTGAGATTTTACCACCGTCATCTTCAAGATCAGACCACTTCAGTGGACTATACTAACTTGGTGGCTGTGTGCTCGGCTGATCTTGGTGTGCCAGAGAGGCTGAGTGGCTTACGATTGGACTTAAGAGCCTCTTTTCCCATACCAACAATGTCACTTACTGGGAGATGCAATATAATCTGCTAATGTGAACCTATGTCTCTCCTAAAAAGGCATATAGATTGAGACTTTGACCTAATGCAGACTGTCCCAAATGTAAGACTCCGGAATCCACTGTTATCCATATGCTGTGACCTTCTGAAGAGGTGTTTTACAATTTCTACCTACTGACTGGACTGTTTCAATTCCTTATACTCCTTGTCTGCTTTTTGGGGCTTTTCTCAAGTTGCACCCCTCGAATAAAGATTTCATGTTTTCTGCGCTGGTCTGTCCTTCTCATCTTGAAAACCATATTACAGCAATGGCTTTCTCCTTTTGAACCTACTACTCAGATGTGGCATTCCCAGTTGCTTGGGACCTTAACCATGGAGCAGCATTATATCTACGATCTTGGCTCTTCAGCCGGAATTCAATTTCAGACTACCTGGGAACATTTTTGGTTGCTTCTTACTTCTGTAGCTAGGAGATGTAGCCTTAATAGTTAAGCTGTTTTGTATTTAATCTTGGTTCCTACCCAGTTGTTTGGTCTTGGGGGATGGGTAGGGGTGGTTAGTGGGAGGGGGGAATGTTGTTGGGGTTCTTTTATAAATGAGTGAGGCACGCTTTGTTTTCTCTAATATGTTGCTCTGCTCCATCTTCTGTGGAAGTTATGTGTTGCTCTGTATATCTTGCGCTACTCATTAAAAATTGTTTTAAACATAAAGTTGTTCTGAGGTCTTTTTTTCTCCACTTGGGTTTGACTTTGTTTTAAAAGTCAACCTTTTGAGGGGTGGGGGGAGAGGTTTAACAGGAGACCTTACAATATAGTTTTTGAGAGATGTTGATTACTATTGACTAGATAAATGTTACATCAGGAGATGGAAGATGTACTGAGCCAAATCAACAAATTAAAGAGTGGTAAAGCACCTGGACTGGATGGTATACAACCCAGAGTATTGAAAGAACTCAAATATGAAATTGCTGCTCTGCTGTTAGTGATCTGTAACCTGTCGTTAATATCATCCATAGTACCTGAAGATTGGAAGGTGACCAATGTAACACCGATTTTTAAAAAGGGTTTCAGGAATGATCAGGGACATTACAAACTGTTAAGCCAGACATCAGTGCCGGGCAAAATAGTGGAAACTATTATAAAGAATAACATTACTGAACACTTAGACAAACATGGCTTAATGAGACAGAGTCAACATAGATTCAGCCAAGGGAAGCCTTACCTCACAAATTTGCTTCACTTCTTTGAAGGTGTGAATAAACATGTGGATAAAGGTGAGCCAGTTAATGTACAGTATCTAGATTTTCAGAAAGCTTTTCACAAACTCCCTCATGAGAGACTCCTGAGAAAATTAGAAAGTCATGGGATAGGAGGCAATGTTCCGTTGTGGATTAGGAACTGGTTAATGGATAGAAAACAGAGGGTAGGGTTAAATGGCCATTTATCTCCATGGAGGCGTGTGAATAGTGGAGTGCTGCAGGGATCTGTACTAGGATCACTACTACTACTACTACTACATAACATTTCTAGAGCGCTACTAGGGTTACGCAGCGCTGTACAGTTTAACAATGAAGGACAGTCCCTGCTCAAGGAGCTTACAATCTAAAGGACGAAATGTCAAGTTGGGGCAGTCTAGATTTCCTGAGTAGAGGTATGGTGGATAGGTGCCAAAGGCGACATTGAAGAGGTGGGCTTTGAGTAAGGATTTGACGATGGGCAGGGAGGGGGCCTGGCGTATGGATCAGTGCTATTTAACATATTTATATATGATCTAGAAATGGAAATGAAGAGTGAGGTGATTAAATTTGCAGATCAGTGGCGTAGCCAGACATGGTATTTTGGGTGTGCCTAGAGTTAACTTGGGTGGGCCCTTCCACCCCTACCCCCCATAGATATATAAAATACAGGGTTTTTTAACCTTCCCCTCAGCCCCTCTCCTTGCCTGCCTGCCTGCCCAGGCCCACCTGTAGCTACAGACACAAAAATATTCAAGGTTGTAAAAGTGCATGCAGACTGAAAAACTGCAGGATGACCTTAGGAATGGCTCCTGGCCAGTTAAATAGCACTTAACTGGCTAAGCGCTAATATTCAGCATGAGATAGCCAGCTATTTCCACTGAATATTAGTGTTTAGACCATACCCCCAGATTCTATATAGTGCACATAGGGGCTTTTACTAAGCCGTGTAGGCACCTACGTGCACCCAATGTGTGTCAATTTGGAGTTACCGCCCAGCTATCATGTGGCCCATGAAGTAATTTCATTTTTGACGCACGTCCGCTATGGTGATTACCGCACGGTTAACGCGAGAGACCTTACCACTAAGTCAATGGTTGGTGGTAAGATCTCAGACTCAAAATGGACACGCGCCAATTTTTATTTTGCTGCACGTCCAATTTTGACCAAAAAAAGACCTTTTTTGCAGGTGTGCTGAAAAATGGGCCTGCGCGCATCCAATACACATGTCTACACCAGCACAGGCCATTTTTCAGTGCACCTTAGTAAAAAGACCCCTAGAGATCCACGCCAAAATCCAAGCCGATTCTATAACAAAATGAACGCTGATAACAGCACTTAACAAACAATAATGAGCACTAATTGGCACTGATTAGAATTTACATGCATAACTTGTTAAGCGTATTCTGTAACAAACAGGCTCATTTTCGAAAGAGAAGGACGCCCATCTTTCGACACAAATCGGAAGATGGGCGTCCTCACAGGGTCATCCAAATCGGTATAATCGAAAGCCGATTTTCGACGTCCCCAACTGCTTTCCGTCACAGGGATGACCAAAGTTCACAGAGGCTTGTTGGAGGTGTAACAAAGGTGGGAATTGGGCGTGCCTAACACATGGATGTCCTCGACCCATAATGGAAAAAAAGGGCGTCCCTGACAAGCACTTGGACGACTTTACCTGGTCCTGTTTTCTTATGACCAAGGCACAAAAAGGTGCCCAAACTGACCAGATGACCACCGGAGAGAATCGAGGATGACCTCCCCTTACTTCCCCAGTGGTCACTAACCCCTTCTGACCCTCATAAAAAAACTTTTAAAATATTTTGTGCCAGCCTCTATGCCAGCCTCAAATGTCATACTCAGGTCCATCACAGCAGTATGCAGGTCCCTGGAGCAGTTTTAGTGGGTTCAGTGCACTTCAGGCAGGCAGACCCAGGCCCACCCCCCCCCTCCCCCCCCACCTGTTACACTTGTGGTGGTAAATGTGAGCCCTCCAAACCCACCAGAAACCCACTGTACCCACATCTAGGTGCCCACCCATAAGGGCTATGGTAGTGGTGTACAGTTGTGAGTAGTGGGTTTTGGGGTGGGGTTGGGGAGCTCAGCACACAAGGTAAGGGAGCTATGTACCTGGGAGCAATTTATGAAGTTCACTGCAGTGCCCCCTAGGGTGCCTGGTTGGTGTCCTGGCATGTCAGGGGGACCAGTGCACTACGAATGCTGGCTCCTCCTACGACCAAAGGGATTGCATTTGGTCGTTTCTGAGATGGGCGTCATCGGTTTCCATTATTGCCGAAAATCAGAAACGACCAAGTCTAGGGACGACCATCTCTAAGGACGAGCGTCCCCGACCGTATTATTGAAACAAAAGATGGACGTCCAACATGCTGCGACGTCAGACTCTGTCCGAAACTGGAAGGGAAGGGATGCAGCTTTTAACAGCACAGCACAGCACAAGGAAGAAAACTTAAACAAGACCTCGGCTGGGCTGGCGGGGGTTGGGCCCCCCGCCAGCTGAAGTAAAAGGCACCGGCAGGCAGGAGGAAGTGGACCTCGGCGGAGGTAGGTGACGGCGACAGCAGGGGTTGACGGCGAGGGGGGGTCTGCAGCAGCGGCCGGGCGGTTGCTATAATGTGCCCCCTCACTCTAGCCCCTGCCCCCCCCCCCCCACTGCTGAATCTCAGATACGCCCCTGCTTGCCACGCGGCCATTTCAGGGAGAAGCCCTTACTGCCACCCGTTGAGGTGGTGGTAAGGGCTCCCGCATTAACCCGGTGGTAAAAGGGCAGCGCGCTTATAAGCCCGGGTTGGGCTTACCGCCGCTTAGTAAAAGGAGCTCTTAACTGGATAACAATAGATTATAGCCAAATGCCTCCCCTTCTCTCTATGAGGGCAATGAATCATGCCCAATAGGGCAAATGTCCAGTACAATAGTGAATTTAAATCAGGAATCCAAGTTTCAACTATGAAAGAAAGTCTAACTTGACTATCACCTACTAAATCCCTTATTACTAAGGTTTTACTGCATACCAAACGAGCATTAAAATAACATTGTATTGGTACATAATCATCTGATTTTGTTTCAGTTACTTCAAGTGAGAGTGGAATCAAATTCTCTCTTACTCCAGTGTCCAGTATCCCGTTTTTTGTTTTTTTTCAAATGGTCTATGACTAATAATATACAGAGTGCTTGAAGAGTATGATTGACAGTCTATCAAACTACCTGTCCTCCTCTCAGCATTTTTTTGTTAATTTTACTATGAAGACTAGTTACTGAATCATAACTTAATTATGGCTGTGCATGGTGACACTTAGTTACTGAACTGTATAGTTTGCTACTGGTTGCTATGTGGACTACTAACTAGTGGATGTGAAGCATGACAATGTTTGATATGGAGGACAATGACATCTAATGGTTAAAAATATTATCACACTTTGGGTCCTGTTTATTAAGCTGCACTAGAGGCACTCTAGTGTTTTTAGCACGTACTAAATGCTGGAGACACCCATAGGAATATATGGGTCTCTAGTGTTTAGCTCGCTCTAATTTTAGCACACGCTAAAAAACGGTAGCGCACCTTAGTAAACAGGGACCTTTGTTTCATGTCTTGGACGATAGGGGCAGGGATCAGCCCCTGGCTACCCTATGACAGATGGAGGCTGTTCAGTGGAGGAACAGTTTTGCTTATTGCCAATTAAAACACTACATATAATCCTTAAGTAGACAATCGCTGAGTCTTCATATGGGTCAGAGGTCAAGGGTTTTTTTTAATGGTACTTCAGAGCTTATGGTTTCTATCTCAGGGGGGCTAAAGTGTTATATAATTGGAAAAACCTAGGGATTTTACCTTAGTGGTAAAAAAAATGGGAAATGGATTGGGGAGTAAATTTGAGTTGGTGAGATTTACTTTCTAACTTTAGAGGTATACCAGGGTTGAACACCAAAAGCAGGATATAGGGAGTGTTATTTTTGGGTGCTCCTTAAGGCCTATTCCGGGCTCATAGAGTGCCTTCTCCTCTTTGTACTATTTGTAAGGGGTCGGATAATACTTTTCATCATTGTTTTGGGAATACTCTGAAGTTCAGCATTTCTGGAGACAGGTGGTTGCTTTTATGTCTGCTCTGCTTGCTGAACAAATTGAGGGCACCCCTGCACAACCGTTGTTAGACCAACCTGGATCTTTTCAGGGTATTACTTTTTTTGTAAAATGTGTGTTTTGGTGAGGAAATGCATTTTACAGTCCTGGACCTTGGCACAACCCCCCCCCCCCCCCCCCCCCCTATCGGCATTGGCATAATCTATTACATCAGGTAGTTACCCGGGAGGCTCAGGGATCCTATACATGTAAGACTCGTTTCTGAGCCTTTATCTGCATTCACTGGCTCCACTTGGGTGGAGTCTCATTTTGAATGTCCTATAATGTACTATGTGTTTACCTATAGCGTGTACTCATTATTCTATGCTCTGAGCTTTCGTTCCTGTTGGCTGGGTAGGGGGAGGATTTTCTTATCAGGCCAGAGGGTCATAAGAGTCCAGACCCTTTGGCAGTCTTTGTACTTCATAATTTATGGGTTACTAGGGGGGGGTAGGGGGTTTGGGGGGGGGTTGAGATATTTGCCCTTGTAATTTATATGTTGAATGTTTTTGTATTGTGTGATTAAACCCTGCTCTTACTGCTGGAAAAGTAACTCGAGCTCAGAGCTGGCAAGTGGAAGGTTTGAAGAGAGGATTTCTTTTGATTTCCAGTTTAAAATCTGCCAGTTTTGATTTATTTTGGAAGTGCAAGAAAGCCTGTGTAAGCCTGTAAGCACCGGTGCCGAGAAAGAAATATGCATGAGTGCAAGCAAATCTGAGAGTGAAGCACACATTGGCATAGAAGCCAACTTTTCAAAATGATTGGGGGTGCTGAACATTTTTTTTTAATAGGTGGTGCATTTCCCCCTCCCCCCTCACCCCTCCCCATCCCTCTCCCTTCCATTCATATCCAGCACTTCTCCTCTCTCCCCTACCCTCCCTCCCCTCTCATCCATGTCCAGCAAATTCACCTCTCTCCCCTGCCCTCCCCTCCCTCCATCTATGTCCAACAAGTCTCATCTCTCCCCTGCCCTCCCTTCCATGTCCAACGATTTCTCCTCTCTCCCCTCCCCTCCATGTCCAGTAACTCGCCCCAAACACCACCTGCCCCTTTTCAGCCCCTCCTCCTCTGAGTTCCAGGCCCCCTCCCCTCTCCTCTGAGTTCCAGGCCCCCCTCTCCTTTGAGTTCCAGGCCCTCCTCTCCTCTGAGTTCCAGGCCCTCCCCTCTCCTCTCCTCCGAGTTCCAGGCCCCCCTCTCCTCTCCTCTTCCAGGCCCCCTCTTCTCCAAGTGCCAGTCCCCCCCTCTCCTCCAAGTTCCAGTCCCAGTCCCAGCCCCAGCCCAACCTCTTCTCCCACAACAGTCCTCCGTCCTCACCTTCCTGCCACCCAGAATTTAAAACTCATCTTACTTCGCTCGGTCCCGGCGGCAGCAGTGAAAGGCGAGCAGGCTCTGCTTCAGCCTTCCCTTCTTTCTCAGCTCTGGTCCCACCCTCACGGAAACAGGAAATGAGGGCAGAACCAGAGCTGAGAGAGAAGGGAAGGCTGAAGTAGAGCCTGCTCGCCTTTCACTGCTGCCGCCGGGACCGAGCGAAGTAAGATGAGTTTTAAATTCTGGGTGGCAGGAAGGCGAAGGCGAGGACGGAGGACTATTGAGGGAGAAGAGGGCGGGCAGGTCAGGCTGGAACCGGAACCGGAAGTTCCAACTGCGGGGAAAATATTGGGGGTGCTCAAGCACCCACAGCACCCACGGAGTCGGCACCTATGCACATTGGCATTTGTTTTCTGTGCTTAAATATAAGCCTTCAAAGTTTAAAAGAAAAATTTGAAAGCTTATATTTAAGGGTACAGAAGAGTGGCCCTGATTGTACTGCACTGTCAAGTTTGCCTGGCACATGCGGACAAGAGCTGCTCTCACCGTGAAACTCTTCTCTGCACTTATGCCAAGCACATTCCTCCCCCTTGCTTTCACTTTTATAGCTCACATATAATTTGAATATCATTTCCTTTGAGCACTGGAGAGCTATTTTTCTGCGCTGTTCCGGCGGTATGAGGTGTGCACTGTTGGCTCTACCATGGGAGATCTGAGAATCGGCATGTGACTGCACCATTTATTTCAGAGTGTTTGAACTATATACAGTCATAACCTTCCACATGAACAAAATAATGTTGTATTTAGCTTTTTCCTACTGCTTCAAAAACTGCATTCATCTCAAAACACGTCTTTACTATGGTCCTTGGATTCTCTGATGCAGAACTGTGAAATGCTGGCCACCACTGGAACGACACCATGTTTTGAAATTAATGCAATTTTTGAAGCAGCAGAAAAAAAAAAAAGCTAAATACAGCATTATTTTTTTCAGCCAATGATTATATATAGTTCAAACACTCTGAAATAAATGGTGCAGTCACTGAGTTTGAGGCTTTTTTTACTTCCACTTTTTTTAACCATTGAAGACTGTTACTACTTATGATAGCTTCAGTGAGCTTTTCAACGTTGTTTAAGGTTATCAGGCGTCCTCGATTTCAGATCATTTTTATTTTCTGACGCACAGCAAAAACCGGGCGGTAATTGTCATTCTACACACATAGATGATTACCGCACGGTTAATGCGTGAGACCTTACTGCTAAGTCAATGGCTGGTGATAAGGTCTCAGACCCAAAATGGATGCCCGCCAATTTTTATTTTGCCACAGGTCTATTTTCGGCAAAAACTTTTAAAAGGCCTTTTTTTATAGCTGTGCTGAAAAATGGATCTGCGCTTGCTCAAAACATGAGCCTAAACTAGCGCAGCCCATTTTTCAGAGCGCCTTAGTAAAGGGACCCCATAATGTCTTGGGACATGGCTCAGAGTTTCAGAGGCTGAACATATGTCCCACATAATATTTACATTTATTTATTATTTATTTAGTAGGATTTATTTACCACCTTTTTGAAGGAATTCACCCAAGATGGTATGCAGCATGGTGAACAACTGGATGTTGTCAGCTGATTTGACTTTTCATTGCTTAATTCTTCTTAGCACCCAGCCTAGTACTGGATTCTAAATATTTTGTGTTAAGTAACTTAAAAGGAATAGATTATTCTTAGCAGATTATAATTTTTGTGGTGGAAAATTGCCCTGAGGAGGTCCAGCTCCACCCTGCTCTGTCCAACCTCACCCGATAGCCTTACTGTTGTTCCTAGACAGTCTGCAGCACCTGAGATAGTACATCATGTCTGAATAACACAGTTATACATAAAGTTTAATGCATGGAGAACAGAAAACTGCATGTCAGCATGTTTAATTTACCAGGCATCACTGATGCCACATTGTACCCCTTAGCTCGTCACACTACTAGCTAGGGAACAAACAAGCCAGTAGAGCAATGGAGAAAGGAGAGAGAGGTGAGTCAGCTATGTGTAATGCATGACTAATGGTCAATAGGACTTAAAAAGGGATGGGAGGCCTTAACATTGAACAAAACAGTACTAACTGATGTTCTTGTGGTCATGAGCTGTCATGCTCTGAGACCCCAGAAATGGTCACTTGATCAATGGTATGGGGCACCTGCATCTCCAGAGCACTCAAGGCATGAGGGGGAGGAGCTGGCAGTTGGCTGCCTGCTTTTGTTTGGCGGTCTTCCTCAGCACCTGCCACTTTCATCTGAGATCCTTCATGTCTCTATTATGATAAAGAGTGCTAACCTGCCAGTCACATTTCTTGATATAGATATCACCATACAAAAGACTAGGCCGAAGACTAGGCCAATAGCCTTGCTTGCATCAAACATCTTGGCTGGGTGCTCTTAAGAGAAGCCAGTGTTTGGTCAAATAACCTATTTTTCCCATTTAAATAAAATTGTAAATTATTTCAATTTTACAGCAAAAAAAAAACAAAAAACAACCTTCCTCAAAACCAAAGCAAGATACATATGACCACATATTAAACTTGGAGAAATAAAAATTCCAAAAAAATAAAATGTGTATCATGTTAAAATATGTTTCACAAATTTGGTGGAGACAAACAAACTAAAAAAAAAACAATGTAAAGAAAAACATTTTAAACTTTTATTAAAAAAACAGATCTATATTATCCAGAGCAACCACTGTTTAAACTTTTCAGTAAACTGACCCCTCAAATTTCACTTCAAATTCTGTTCTTATGACAATAGACTCCTCAAGATGGACCAGTTCAATAAAAACATCATCCCGCTCTCTAAACTTGATAAATAAGTAAAACACTTTCTTGGAAATTTTAAGAAGGAAACCATGCTAAGGGAAACAGCCCTGGTATGGAACTGAAGAGAACAACATTAATCTGCTGTGTCCTCAGTGAAACACCAGGAAAAATAAGTATCTTAAGCCCACTAAAACATAAAAACCTAGTAGCTAAGCAAAGCCAAAAATTATTTTATTTCATTCAAAGTCCACCACTAAAGTAACCACCAATGTAGCTCTATTGCTGTCTTCTCAGTTGAGATCTCTAAATAGGTTATCAAATCCGCAGTGTCATAATGGATTCCTCCTTCCAGATAGTCTTTTAAATATCACAGATATCTATTTGCTAATGAGGCAGTGGCCACCAAATTAGTGCTTATTATCCATTTAATTAATAACATGAAGTTATTTACCTGAGGGGATGGTAGGTGGGAAGTGTATCTACATTATCCTGTTGTCCATGGAGAACCTCCACTACAGGTAAGTAACTTAGTTTTCTCTGTGAACAATGAGGATAATACAGCCACACTGACTCCCAAGCTACATCCAAATATGTTGAAGGAAAAAAAGGCAACCTGGAAGATATTGGGTGTGGAGGAATACAAGTCTAAGCGAAAAGATTCAGGATCTTGCTGCATTGTCAATGCAATAATGCTGTGTAAATATACATGCAGAGGACCAAGTTGCAGCTTTGCATATGTCAAAAAGAAGAACCTCTCTTAGGTGAGCTGTAGGTGCAGACATGATATGTAGACGATGTGCTCCTATTCTGCCAGGTGACTAAAGGTTCAGTTAATAACAGAAAGAAATGCAATCTGCTATCAAAGATGGCAGAGCATGTTTAGAGACTGGAAGTCCTAAGGAACACTGAAAAAAAAAGGAAATAACAAGCTGAGATGACTTCCAGAGATCTTTGGTTCTGTCCAAGTAGTATAAGAGTGTGCATCTGAAATTAGGGTTTGCAGAGATGCATCCCCTAGTAAACTATGTGGCTTTGGGGGGGAAAACTGTGAGGACAATGTTCTGATTGACATGAAAAGATGATGCCCACCTTAGGTAGAAACTTGGGGTGAGTTCATAATATCATTTTGGTAGGAAGAAAATGAGTATATGGTGGATAATGTACCAAGGCTTGTATTTCACTAATCCTGTGAGAAGAGGTAATTGCAACAAGAAAAAGTGTTTTCCAAGTAAGAAACTCCAAAGAGGCTCAGAGGGAAAAACAAGCAGTTGAAATAATACCAAATTAAGATCCAAAAATGAAGTCATTACTAAGGGATGAGAAGAAATTGGCTTATCTTGATGGAAATCATGAAAAGCTGAAATTCCTGCTAAATGCACTCATATAGAAGACATCTTGAGACCTGAATCAGAGAAAAATGCATGCAGTATTGAAGAAAAATTATGACAGAACAGGAAAAGGGATTATATTTGTTTTAATCACATCATATTGAAAATCTCTTCTATTAGCATAGGCAGGTGGCACACTCACTCCGCCAGGTCCAGAACACAATACATGCACCACAGTAAAATTTTACTTCTTGATAAAACAGAACACACAGCAGTTGTATGTACTAACTGTGGGAACACAGGCCATAGATTTATTCAAGCACTTGAATAACAAAATGTAATGAAGCACCTAAGTCCATGCAAGCCAGTAGTCCACTTGTAGCCTCTCCCTGCCTTGCAACCAGCTAGGGAGGTATTCCATAGTTCATGCATACATTGGCCTGCCTTGCTTTCTCATCCAGCTAGACCGAGTACTGCTTCGGTTTTTTGGCTGCATGTCTTCACCTTCCCACTCCCGCCATGCCCCAGCTAGATGCGATAAACAGGACCACTGTTCTGTGCCAGCCACAGTCTTATCTTCCGGTGCCTGGATTCTGTTACCAAGCACATGTTTGTTTGGGCTCAGGTGCCTCCACCAAACCTAGGTCAGCGAAGCCGATCTGGGTTCCCGCAACAGAATCAAACTAGGGATCAAACAAACAGAGCAGCATGAGAGCTTCAGCAACTTTTACAATGGCATGCTGCCAGTGCTTCCTGCAAATCATTGATCAACAAGTCCAGAGCCACATCTGAAAGATGCACCTGGTTAGGTAGAATGTTGCCAGCAATTGGCAGAGTGGCCCACTGATGCCAAGTTTTGTTTCCTGCCAAGATGAATGTTCCACCGTCCAACTTGGCAGTTCATTATTTCCAAACTCCTAGTCCAAAGCTTGGAGCTGATCCAGTGCAGTCTCAGGATAATGTCAGACCACTAAGGAAGACTGACAGTACAGAGTCTTTGCATGATAATAGTCCAATGCCATTGCCTCCAAGTGTACAATTAGAGTGTCTGGGGATGCAGAAGTTGACAGCAGCTCATAGACATAGGGCAGAAGTTGGTGCCAGGGCATACCCGAGAGTCAAAGCCATTTGACTTCCAGGCGAGTGGTACTGGGATACGAGGACATGCCCTCTAGAGGCAGATAATATGCCTTCCAAGAAGATGTTTCCAGAGTCTGACTTGCTGATTAACTTTGAGTGTGAGCTATCCAGCCACCTTATTATGCTCAAACAAAGTCTTTTTGCCATGGCAATCCGATACGTGCAAGGTATGCCTGGTTTACTGCCCCAAAAGGAGGACCATGTCACCTGGTGGGTAGCATAGGGTTAGAACCCTGTAATAAATATATCGGGGGGGGGGGGGGGGGGGGAGATGCAACTCCCAGTTCATCAAGAGTTGACTGATGCCACCAGGCTGCAGAGATTACCATGTGAACTGAGCCACAGGAACAGGCTAGATACAACTGGTGATGGGCTTGTGCAGCATGAAACAGGAATATGGGATCCAACATTAAACTGTAGGCTCACCCATAGCACATAAAAATTATCAGGCAGGATAAGAGAAGTACCTAATACAGGCATAAATGTTGTCCTCCACATACCTCAACTGGGAGGGTATAATCAGCATGCCCAGAAGGCCTAGGAATAGGGGGCATTTGCAAACATTGAGTACAAGAGAGCCCAATCCAAAATTTCAAAGGGGGGTGAGGGGAAAATGTGCTAGCAAGAATGTGATAACCAAGATCCAAGGACAGGAAATTATCATAAGCATATAAGACAATAGCTGCCACTGTACCCAAGCCCTAGAGCATATCAAGCCTTTGAAATGGCTGCCAGCCATGCAACTACTTACATAATCTCTTTTTTTTTTCAAAGTGGCACAGGCATGATTAATGCTTATGAAATGAGTCTGTGTAATTAATACCAGCCTCTGACCCCATGCCCTAAAGCAAACGCCAAAATACTCTACCTCTTAGACTGAACACTGAGCCTACCAAAGACCTTCATAGTTGCTGTTTCACGCTAGTACAGAAGCAGCAAGGACATGAGTCTCTCCCTACTCATCAGAGGTAACCAGAATAGCAGAGGGAAGTGAATAGAAGGACAAGGGGCTGTGGCTGCTGTTATCACTACTGCTCGCCCTACATAGCCTACAACAAAAGGGTTAAAGACATGCAGGGCTGCATAAGCAGCAACCAAAAGAAGTGACATTTGCTGACTCCTAGAGTATTAAGAGGGCCAGATAGGTGCGGCAGCCATATTGTTCCTATTGACCCAAAGACTAGTACTAATGATCTACATAGTAACATAGTAGATGACGGCAGAAAAAGACCTGCACAGTCCATCCAGTCTGCCCAACAAGATAAACTCATATGTGCTACTTTTTGTGTATACCCTACCTTGATTTGTACCTGTCCTCTTCAGGGCACAGACTGTATAAGTCTGCCCAGCACTATCCCCGCCTCCTAACCACCAGTCCCGCCTCCCACCACCAGCTCTGGCACAGACCGTATAAGTCTGCCCAGCACTATCCCCGCCTCCAAACCACGAGCCCCGCCTCCCACCACCAGCTCTGGCACAGACCGTATAAGTCTGCCCAGCACTATCCCCGCCTCCCAACCACCAGTCCCGCCTCCCACCACCAGCTCTGGCACAGACCATATAAGTCTGCCCAGCACTATCCCCGCCTCCCAACCACCAGCCCCGCTTCCCACCACCGCTCTGCCACCCAATCTCGGCTAAGTAACTAGTGAGGTAATTAAATTTGCTGATGACACAAAGTTATTCAAAGTTGTTATATCGCAAGAGGACTGTGAGACTGGGCATCCAAATGGCAGATGACATTTAATGTAAGCAAGTGCAAAGTGATGCATGTGAGAACGAAGAACCCAAATTATAGCTACGTGATGCAGGGTTCCATATTAGGAGTCACCAACTAGGAAAAGGATCTAGGTGTTATCGTTGATGATATGTTGAAACCCTCTGCTCAGTGTGCGATGGTGGCGAAGAAAGCAAATAGAATGTTAGATATTTTTAGGAAAGGAATGGAAAACAAAAATGAGGACCTTATAATGCCTTTGTATCGGTTCATGGTGCAACCGCACCTCGAACACTGTGTGCAATTCTAGTTACCACACCTCAAAAAAGATATAGCGGAATTAGAAAAGGTACAGAGAAGGCCAGAGAAAATGATGAAGAGGATGGAATGACTTTCCTATAAGGAAAGGATAAAGTGGCTAGGGCTCTGCAGCTTGGAGAAAAGACAGCTGAGGGGAGATAAAATAATGAGTGGAGTAGAACAGGTAGACATGAATCACTTGTTTACTCTTTCCAAAAATACTAGAACTAGGGGGCACACAAATAAGCTACAAAGTAGTACGTTTAAAACAAATCAGAGAAAATATTTCTTCACTCAACATGTAATTAAACTCTGGAATTCATTGCTAGAGAATGTGGTAAAAGCAGTTAACTTAGCGGGGTTTAAAAAAGGTTTGGATAACTTCCTAAAAGAAAAGTCCATATGGACTTGGGGAAAAAAACACTGCTTATTTCTAGGATAAGCAGCTTAAAATATATTGTACAGTTTTGAGATCTTGCCAGGTACTTGTAAAGTGGATTGGCCACTGTTGGAAACAGGATGCTGGGCTTGATGGACCTTCAGTTTGTCCCACTGTCCCAGTATGGTAATGCTTATGTTCTTATATTCTTATACTGCACAAACGGGTATATTTGAAAATATAAGTGAGATCAAATAAAAATGCTACCACTAATAAAAATGACAACATGAATGTAGCAGCTCATAGGTTTGTTTGCTTTATTTTGGTTGTATGGAGATGACGGCTGCATGGGGGAGAGGGAAGGGACTTACCGCCGTTGCTTTCAGCTTTTTGACATCATGCTGTCTCCTATGTCAATCTAACCTCCTTGGGTGGAGTGTAGAGCACGTCTTTAAATATTCCTTAGCCAGGAAGTGAGATCTGTCAGTGCCCCATCTAGGGCTATAAAAGGAAAGTGCAGCAACCAGGAAGTGAAGGTTCACAAGACTCTAGGCATGGAATGCTGCAGAACTCTAGTGATTTCCTGAACCAGTTGAGGGGTGTGACAGTATGACTAGCCATGTATATGTTACAGATTAACCAGTGTAAGGAGACACTTCCTTAATAAATTAATTTAATGCAACAAACAACTTCTAAAGGAAGGTGATTCCTACTGACAAAACTAATATAGGAGTGGCCTAGTGGTTAGAGTGGTGGACTTTGGTCCTGAGGAACTGAGTTCAATTCCCACTTCAGGCACAGGCAGCTCCTTGTGACTCTGGGCAAGTAACTTAACCCTCCATTGCTCCATGTAAGCCACATCAAGCCTGCCATGAGTGGGAAAGCACAGGGTACAAATGTAACAAATAAATATATTCCTCAAGCAAAATAAAATACTATTAACCCACCATTACATGTTATTAGATGGGGTTAACAAAATAACAATAAAAAAACCCCAAAACATTCAATACAATGAATTTAAATACAATACACCCTGTTTAGAAAATGCTGCTTTAATTGCACAAAATTAAGTAATTGATGAAAACTATATTGCTCCAAACAAGATCAATTGCTCTTAAGCCACTATTGCTAATTACTGGAGGGTCTATAAAAACAAAAGCACTGGTGATACTTGACAAAGCTGCTATCCCACATATGAGAAGATAATTTAAATTTAAAAAATTCATCTTAAAAACATTTATTAATAAGTATGTTTATTCAATACTATCTACACAAAGTAAAACCAACTTAGGGCAGGTGCTTGTAATTAAATAATTAATGCAACAAACCTCTCTAAATTCCTGCTGACAAAACTAAAATGAATGTGTTACTCTGACAAAATGAAATACTCTTAAGCACACTATTACCTATTATTGAAAGGACAATCAAATCAAAAAACAAAAACAAACAAAAACAGAGGGTAACCCACTCTACTCAACTTAAATGCAAATCAACACAAGTATAGCTACTCCCTGATATTTAGAAAATGTTGCCTATCATAGTAAAGCGATTAAATAAATGATTAATAACTGCTAAGGACTCCAAAATAACAGTGTCCAGTTCCACACTGACTGGACTGAAGAAATACTGCTCCAATAAGATCAAATGCTCTTAAACCACTGTTGCTAATTATTAAAAAGGCTACATGAACAAAAGAACAACAAAAGCAATAACTCAATACTCTACTGATAAAGAAATGCTGAAAAAAAATACATTTACAGCAGTGGCATAGCCAGACCCAGTATTTTGGATGGGCCTAGAGTTAACTTGAACGGGCCCTTTCACCTCCCCCCTCCCCCCAATCTTTCCGGAGATATTTTTTTTAAATACAGGGCTTTTTTTCACTTGCATCTCATCCAATATCTCTCCCCTCCTGTCTCTGAACCCTGTCCCTCCCCGGTGTACCTTACAGGCATCCTTGGGGCCTGCAGGGATTCATATTTGCTGCTTGTGCTGGCCCCGCAGACTTTGATCTGCAGCATCCCACCCTCAGTGATATCATTGCCTGTTTCCTGTTTAGCAGAACGCAGCAGATGGAAGCATGCAGGGCGGGCACAAGCAACAAAAATAAATCACTGCAGGCACCGGGGACACCTGTAAGGTACACCGGGGAGGGACGGGGTTCAGAGACAGGAGAGCAGATGCTGGAATGTCGTGGAAGAGGCCGCTGGGTGGGCCTCTGCTACGCCACTGATAGAAAGACTGGTCTCAAACCACAGGTAAATGAAAATCTTTGTCACTGAATGCCAGGAGGTTTTGGCCATCGAAAGATAATCGAAACATATATTAGGCTAGTTCAATAAAAATAAAAATATCATCTTATTTTCCATTTTCAAGCATGCCACTGGCTTCCGCACTACTCAAAAACACAATAGGGGACTCAGACAGTGGATTTCTTTGGCTGGCTGGGCTTGGGAATCTCTGCCAGTGATTCAACCGGTGCTGCAATTTTTGAGGGGACTTAAATCCAAAATGGGGTGGCCGAGGCCCTCTCGTGGTTATGCCTCGCGGGGTAATAAATGCTGGACAGGGGTATATTAGATTGCACTGAAAAACTTCCTCTTAAGCACCCCTGCCATTACTGGTGTAAATAAGGTATTTTCTAGAATGGCCATGGGATTGAGGTGTGTTAGAGGTGGAGCCATGAAGTAGAGTGGGTGGGGCCAAGGCAGAATGGGGCAGGCAGGGGGTGTGTACCAAAAGCTCCCTCTTAAAAATTGGGCCCCCCTGGCAGCTCTGCTATTCCTCACAATGTCTTAGTAAGATAATATGCTTGGCCCCAGTGCAGCCTCTCACTTTACTATCTTTGGCAGTGGTGTAGCCACAGGTGGGCCCAGTTAGACCCAGGATCACTCACTTTGGACTTAGGCCCACCCATTAGTGGCACATTTCTGTGCCTGGTGGGCTCCCCAAGGCCCACCAGCTGAAGTATTCTAGCATTTCTCCCTCCCCTCCCTCGCAGAGTTTTGGCATGTCTCAACCCCTCCCTCCCATACCTTTTAAACCCTTCAGTTCTTTGCGGGCTGTTAATCATACTTGCTGCTCATGCCGGCCCTGAGCCTTCCCTCTGACCTGGTCCTGCCTATATAGAAACAGGAAGTTGTGTCAGAGGGGCTGTTGGGGCTGGTGCAAACAACAGGTATGAGTCACTGCTCGCTGCTGGCGAAGAACTGAAGGGATTAAAAGGTATGGAGGAGGTGGGAAGGGGGGGAGAGTTGAGACACCCAATCACCTGTGGCAGGCAAGAATTCTCATGCCTGCCCACTTTGGGCTAAGACCAGGGGTTTGCTGGTAAATTGTTAACAGGGGGCTCTCTCTCACCAGCAAAGTAAAAGAGAATTCAGGAGGGGCCCAAGCCCACATTTTGGGATCCATTTGTTAAAGTAGCCATGGAGAACCGGCTCCCAAAATTCTTAAAAACTTAACAAACGGCTCTCGAGAGCCTGTGAGAGCCTGCTCCAGCACACCACTGGCTAAGACCCATCCAAAATTGGGTGTCTGTCTACGCCCCTGCTTTGTGAAACACTGTGGCCTTGGTAACCCATACATTTTCACTTACCCCTGATGACTGCTATAAGAACATGGTTCCAGGACATTTGAGGCTTTCTGCAATGCAAGTGTGTACAGTACCTCTGAGAATATATTCTGGTGATTTGTGTTAAGGTGCAAAGTTTATCATAACCAGTGCATTTTTTCTAACAAAAAAGGGGCCGGTACTCAAATTCCAGGCCACTTTTCAGGGGCGGAATGATCACTGAGAGACCCATCCCACAATAACCAGGCCCCCTGCAACCAGTCACAGAATCTATGACCAGGCAGAATTGGTGTGTAAAGCCTGAGCTCTTTCATTAAAACTTGGGTACATGGGTCTATTTTGGCAGACAATGGAAAAGGTGCCGGTACTCAGTAGCCCCCAAGTACCCCCTCAAAAAAAGCCCTGGTCATAACCCTGTTGCTAAAGCCATATGTACTCCCTTATACCCAAGCTGCAAAGGACTCAAATACAAATCAACCCATGCATCCAGTTTCTCCTACATAAGCACACAACTGTGGAACGCATTACCAACAACCTTGAAAACTACATACGATCACCTAAACTTCCGGAAAACACTAAAAACTAACTTGTTTAAAAAGGCATACCCTGCCGATCCAACATAAATGCCTGATCTCTGCAACACAACAAAACTAAGGAACGTAATGGACATAACACAGCTCTTCCATTGTACGATTCCCTAGTGTGGCTGTGCCACATGAACTTTATCTTACCACAACATCACTTTGTATTTGTTCACACCGGAGTCTGCAAACGCCTCTCCGGTACTATGTAAGCCACATTGAGCCTACAAATAGGTGGGAAAATGTGGGATAAATGTAATAAATAAAACCTATGCTCCACTAGTAGTTCCTGGGATGTTGGCCAGAGATAAAGGATTGCAGGAGAGGTGGCTTATCCTCTGCAAAACCAGACTTTCTTCCTTATCTCGTAACTGGCTGATGTAGATAACTGTGATATTAGGATGTAGAGCTCTGGTTCACTTGTTAATTAATTTGTCCACATACATAAGTGACTTTGTCAGGCTTTTTAGTGGCGAAGGTTATTGCTGCACGGAGCCTTTCGTAGGACAGATAAGTACTCTGCTGCTACAGAGGTCCACTGGAGTCTGTGACATGCAGTGTTTTTATTGGTTTATTATACTTGGTTTACTCCTGCCTGTTCTGTCCTGTTTATATTTTAATTTTCCTGACACATTGTACTTTGATGTAATTTACAGATTTTAATGTATGTAAATCGCTTTGAAGGCACTGCCTTGGGCGATTAATCAAATAAATGCAACCTTGAACCTTGAGAGTGCATTTTCATGTTACAGAGCTATAATCAATAAGTCACAGCTAGGGCACGTTTAAAAGTCCTTGTATGAAGGAAGCCTAGAAATTGGAGAGGTCCAACAAAGGTGCCTTCCTGCTTGGTTTCTGCACAGTGGAATAGCTGCTAGTTCTGAGGGGGGGGGGGGGGGGTGCAGTGGGTGCTTCAGCACAATGAGCACATTTTCTCTGTCCCAGTGAGAGGTGCTTTGTAAAGCAATGAGCACCCCCAGTTGTTTGGAAACGTGGTTTCTTATCCAATAAGCTATTATATGTACAGTCCCAACAAAGTCTTACCGGGGCAATGTAGACAGAATAGACATTGAGTGAACTAGAGATTTCAAGACTCCATACCTTTATGAATATTCTCTGGTGCAAGAATTTGGTGTGCCTGATCCTATTAGTTATGTCAGACTGAACCATGGAGGCATTATGGTGCTTGGGACTCCAACATATGACCTTCTATTCCAACTAATTTGAGGGTTACCCTTTATATTTGCTCAGGGATGAACTATTATGTGGGTGTTTGGGTGGTGGGGCTAGTTCTGGGCAAGACTTCTACGGTCTGTGTCCTGAAAATGGGGCTAGTGCTGGGCAGACTTCTACGGTCTGTGCCCTGAAAATGGCAGATACAAATCAAGGTAAGGTATACACAAGAAGCAGCACATATGAGTTTATCTTGTTGGGCAGACTAGATGGACCGTGAAGGGCTTTTTCTGCCGTCATCTACTATGTATGTTACTATATGTGTCCATGCCTGGGTTGGACCCTATTCCTGTCCTGTTTCCTACACAGGTAGGAAGCTTCAGGGCCACCGAGAGACCCAGCCGGGCCCGGGACATGACCGGACCACTGCTCTCCCCCCCCCCCCCCCCCACACTTGGGCTGCTGCCGCTGCTGCCACACCCACTGTACTGCTCCCCCATTTGCACCGTCCCCCCCACACACACAGACCACCGCAACAACTTGCTCTGCCTGCCCCCTTACTGACTGTTGCTGTCCTCTCCTGCTCCTGCTGCGAGTGCAAGCCGCCCAGGACCTGGATGATTGCATTAACATGATATTGCATTAGTGCAATCATCCAGGTCCTGGGCAGCATGCACTCGCAGCAGAAGCAGGAGAAAGACCACAGAGAAGACAGACGCGTCCCGGAAGCAGGCAGGAAGAAGCTTGCTTGCACCGGGCCCGGGCACCCCCTTGGAGGCTGGGCCCAGGGAATTTTGCCCCCCTTCTCCCCCTCCCCCTTGGCGGCCCTGGGAAGCTTTAGTGTAAGATGTCAGACTTTGCCCTTGCTTACAGATGAAGGGAGCAAGTCTATAATATAGATGCTAATAATTACATGCTGATTATACATCTAGATGTTTAGAATCCTGACATTCATACACGTACATGCACACGTATGCAGGTAAATGCCAAAATTCCACCTAAGTGCTAATCTGCAAATAGAACAGACTCCTATCGGGTGTCCTATCAGGTATGTTCCTCTTCATACTAAGTCGCTCTTTTCTTCACATACTTTGCATTGCATGTGCTCTGTCATGCACATGGAGGTCATGGTTTGCTCCCTAGACCCTAAAGCCTTAAACAGAGTATCAGGTACTTTTACAGGAATTCTACTCTATTGCACACACTGCAGAATTTACCTCCTATGCAGGGGCAAGTTGGCAGTGGCAACCTATGTTGCTGCTTTCATGCATCCTTTCCCCTTCCTCTGTAGCATCCCCACCCTCTCTCCTTCACTTCTGGCTTGCCACTTGCTCCCCTACTCACCTCTTCCATTCCCCTCCCATACCCCATGGCACTCCTGACCCTCAGACATGTCCAGCCTGGTGCTGATTGCTTCCTCTGTTCCGCTGATGCTGAATGCAAAATTTGAACTGTGAGGCTTTTATGGTATCCCGCACTGTTCAGTTTGCATTTAGCACCAGCCCAATTTTTATTTATTTATTTTATTTATTTGTAGCATGCACAAATGCTCTCCTCCTCCTCTACATGTGGTGATTAGTGCTGGGTCATCAGTGCCACAGGCAGGTGCCTGCATGGGAGTGCCCATGTGGAGGGGGGAGGGGAGACAGGTGGGTGTCTATGTGCCAGGGGGGAGGGACGCTTTAGGAAGGAAGAGACTTGGGTGTCTGTGGGTCGGAGAGGGGGAGGTGGGAAGAGGTACTGAAAGAAGAGAGAGATACAAATAAATGATGTCATTTTTTATGTCACCTGCTGAGATAAAAAGGAAGCCTAAGCAGCGGTGGCTGTCTTTCTGATAATTCTGAATGGTTTTAACAGAGGTTAACATCAATGTGTTTGCTTTTTAGATGTTTAGTCCTGTATACCCTGATGCAGCAGTTAGCGAAACATTGGCCACCGTCGGTGGGACCAAGTTAGTCTTTACCATCTATCCAGATAAGTTTCTATATAACAAAGGAACATCAAACACATTGCTAAAAGCTGATCTGAAAGATCTAACAGGTTGATGAACATGCAGACTAGAATCAATAACAGGAGAAATCCTATTAGTCAATCCTTTGAAGACTAACAGTAAAATTTTATACTGGATCCTAAAATCCACTCTTGTGAGTGTCTCCTGTCCCATCATCAATCTGCTCTCTGTGTCCCTATTCTCCCCGTGTCCCTATCCTCCCCCCCCCCCCCCCCCCACACACACATGCACACACACAACTTGTCATCATCTCTCTACGTGCCTGCCATGCACTGAGTTCTAGCATCGGGCAGCTAAGTAGAGCTGCCTCCTACGCGGCGCTGTGTTTTAAAAGAGTACTGGTCACTTTCGAGAAGGTTTTCAGCTGGCGGGGCTTGGGGATCTCCACCAACTGCAGTAAAAGTGTGCTGCTGCTGGGTGGGCCTGATCCCAAAGTGAGTAGGTCCTTACCCACCTGTGGCTACACCATTGATTTCATGACTAGAATGTCTGTTGTTTTTTTTTATTGAAGTCCCACAAAAAAAAGAAAGACAAACAATCCCACAAAAGTCAGCCCAAGCAAGCCAAGGAGTGGGAATGACCAGAGCAATGAGCCAAGGAAAACATAAATGGTCTTTATTGTATATGTTCACTTGGAATCAGCACAAAATGATTGATAAAATACAGCATTCACTGAAACGCGGACTCCACACAGTCTGTGTCTCGGGCTATGCTTTTGTCAGGAGTCCTTAACAAACAAAAAGTATATATAGACAACTCTCGGTTCATAATCTGGAACCATGGAATGAATAAAGATGACTAATAAAAATGGACGCCAGTGAACAAACTCAAAGGAAATTAAGATTGAAAGGAGGGTAAAATAAAATAAATTACTATGGTGCTCATTTTCAAAAGAGAAAAACGTCCAAAAAGTGGCATAAATCTGCATTTGGATGTTTATCTCATAAAAATGTCCAAATTGGCATTTTTGAAACCAATTTTTAGGCATTTTTCTATGAAGTCTGTCAGAAGTGTGTTCAAATCACAAGGGGGCATGTTGGGGATGTGTTAAGGGTGGGATCTGGCTGTTCCTAACACTAGGACATTTTTCTGCCATAATGGAACAAAACAAAAACATCCAGGGCTATAAGTTGAATATTTTGGTCTAGACCTGTTTTATTAATGAATAAGTCACAAAAAAAGTGCCCTAAATGACCACATGACCACTGGAGAGAATCAGGGATGACCTCTCCTTACTCCCTCAGTGGTCACTGACCCCCCTCCACCACCAAAAAATGTGATTAAAAACATTACTTACCAGCCTCTGTGCCAACCTCAGATGTTATACTCAGGTCCACTAGAGCAACAAGCTTGGACTAGTCTAGTCTAGTAGGGGGAGGTATGGGCCTGGATCCACCTGTCTGCAGTGCACTGCACCCACATGGACCCAGGCCCATACCTCCCCCTACCTGTTACACTTGTGGTGGAAACTGTAAGCCCTCCAAAACTCATCAGAAACCCACTGTACCCACATATACATAAGGGCTATTATAGTGGTGTACAGTTGGGGTAGTGGGTTTTGGGGGGCTCAGCAGACAAACTAAGGGAGCAATGGTGAGATGTGTACCTGGAAGTATTTATTTGAAGTCCACTTCAGTGCCCCTTTGGGTCAGGGCCGCCGAGAGACTGGGCTGAGCCCGGGGCCCCACTCCTCCCCCCCTGAGATCGCCGCAGCCACTGCTCCCCCCCCCCACCCCCGAGGTCGCCGCCGCTCCCCCCTCCATCCGCCACCGGGCCGGGCCCCCTGCATTGAAATCACAGTCTCACCTCCGTGAAAGCAGCGCTGCAGGCAGCAGAACACCTCCCTTCGGCCCTCCTTCCCTCCTTGTGTCCCGCCCTCGCGGAAGTTACGTCAGACGAGGGTGGGACACAAGGAAGGAAGGAGGGCCGAAGGGAGGCGTTCTGCTGCCTGCAGCGCTGCTTTCACGGAGGTGAGACTGCGATTTCAATGCAGGGGGCAGACAGTCGACGACGGAGGGCGGGTGGGACTGCGGTGCCGGGCCCCCCTTGGAGGCCCAGGGAATTTTGTCCCCCCTGCCCCCCCTCTCAGTGGCTATGCTTAGGGTGCCCCACTGCTCTCCTGGGATGTATGTGGTGCCAGCCTTCTAAGAACGGTGACTCCTCCTATTTTCCAATGGCTTGATTTTGTGCGGTTTTCACTTGGAATTTATTTTTTTAATGGGCCAAAAAGTTAAATGCATAGAGCACAAAAACATCTAGCAAATAGCCATGCTCAAAAAAAAAAGATGTTTTTCTGTTTTGAAAATGGCTACATCCCCACTTGAATTCTGGATGTTGTTACCAAATGTCCAAAGTTGGACTTAGATGTTATATCGAAAAAGCCCCTCTATGTATACTGTGTAGTGACGTGATAAGGGTGGCTTTGAAATACAAAAATATATAAATCATGTGATAAAAAGAAATTGTGTTCCCAGAAATACATATGTAGGGTGAAAAACTTTAAATAAATACAATTAAAGTTCTCATAAACAAGTGAAATACACAACCCAAGGTAGTGAAGCGCTTGTGATAAAAGGTGCTCATAGCCAAATGAATAAAATAAAATATATATACAACCTTAGGCAATTGTGTGTATGTATAATAATAACATTTACTAATAAATGTACCAGGCATTATACCGATATAGAAACAGGCACAACAGTGAACCCTGGCAAAAAGCCAGTAAGATGACAGTGCTGAAAATAACAAATACAGTTATTATCTAAAAACACAGTACAAATGTTGCATAAAAACTCAGAGGACAAAAGTCCCTATTGGTGGATAAAAAGTTCTCACAGGGATCCTCATAATGATTTTTTAAAATTGTGCAAAAACATGTCAGGTCAGGACATATAGGTCTAAAAGTCATATAAAACAAAATAACATGGCATGATAACTTAAGAGCCAGACTGTCTAAAAAAATGTTGCTCAGACAGCAGTTAAAAATTGCAAAAACAAAAAAAAAGTTGCACAATGTTAATTAGGTTCTGATGCGAAGAAAAACTAAAATAGGCATCACACTTACCTATCCAAGTTTTAACAGCATATGTCTGTCAATTAACACATTAGTGTCTGAAAAAGCGCAGAAGTCGCAACAGCAGCTCTGAGCAGGAAAAGTGCCAGTACCAACACACACACACACACACACACACACACACACACACACACACACACACACACACTATACACTCTCTTAGACATCCCACTTTCACTTCTCCAGAGATAAATAGCTAAACTCTCTCCATGGAAATGGACATGTACATCATACCACTGATTCACAGATATATACATACTTCACTTACACCTACTCTATGCCTACCCCCCCCCCCCCCCCCCCACCCAGACACTCCCTCACACATCCCCTGCTATACTACTGATAGAGAATGACATGGAGACCCACAGTAACTGTGGGAATGGGGACGGGGACAGAGCTTGCGGGAATGGGACAGGGACAGATCCCATGGGGATGGGGACAGAGCCCACGGGGACGAGGACAAACTTTGTCCCCGTGTCATTTTCTACTTTGAAGCCTGTTAATGAACTGGACTGTTATTTATGTTTGAGTGATGCAGACATTTTTTGGAAAAACAAGCAAACATGCTGGTCACAACTAGCAAAATTTGCATGGGGGATCCGTACATCCTGCTACCAGCACATCTTCTAAGAAGACATCTTCTATTGCA
The DNA here is from genome assembly GCF_901765095.1 of Microcaecilia unicolor. Classification (NCBI taxonomy): domain Eukaryota; kingdom Metazoa; phylum Chordata; class Amphibia; order Gymnophiona; family Siphonopidae; genus Microcaecilia; species Microcaecilia unicolor. The sequence continues at coordinate 242,304,350 of NC_044032.1, read as the reverse complement.
GAAAGGACTGTGGAAGACAGGAGAGCTAGACTGCGATTGTTGATGACTTCTTATTCATCCATAGGGCATATTTCTCTCTTCTAGGGCATACAGAATTGGTTGTATTTTGTACCCCTGGACATTTTAACAGGGTGAATTAGGATTCCTTGGAGAAGTAGAAATCAGCTATTGTTGGGGTTGGAAGGGTAGAGGGTGGTGGTGGTAGGAAGGTTATTATAGCTGCTTGTTGTTATTATTGTTTTCTATTTGTAATTTATACACAACAGTTGCACAGCATATTGTTCCTTTTTCTACTTTATTTATATTTATTTATTTATTACATTTGTATCCCACATTTTCCCACCTATTTGCAGGCTCAATGTGGCTTACAAATTATCGGAAAGGCGATTGCCGATTTCGGTAAGAAAACAAATACAAAGTAGTGTCCGGTAAGAAAGACAAATCCGGTGAGAAAAACAAATACAAGGTAATGTTGGATAGTATAGATTGGAGTGGAACAAACACAGTTATGGCATCTTTGAGCGGAAGAGTTATGGTATGTCCATTTCATGCTTTCGGTTCATTGTGTTGCAGAGTCCGGCCAATTAGGTTTGGTCGGTAGGGTAGGCCTTTTTGAACAGGTTGGGTTTTACTGATTTCCGGAAATTTAAGTGGTCATAAGTTGTTTTCACGGTGTTTGGTAGTGCGTTCCACAATTGTGTACTTAAGTATGAAAAGCTTGATGCATAGGTAGATTTGTATTTAATAAAAAGATTTAAATATAAAATCATAATTGTTTGAGGCTTCTGCAGATGAGGACAGAGAGCATGGGGATGGGGACAGAACCTGCGGGGACAGAGACAGAACTTACGAGGACGGAGCAGGGATGGGGACAACCTACTGAGACACACTTTTATCATGGTTGTTTCCACTGAGTAACCCACACAGAGATGTCAGACCTCTGGAGTGGCCCCCATGTTGTTTTGTTTTTGTTTTGCTACTCTGCCTCTCTACTCAAGCTTGTGATAGAAAGGAAGAAGTGGATGGGGGGAAGGGGGAGCTGTTTGCATTTCTTAATAGAAGAAGAGAATGCATTTGGAAATTCCAACTCCTTGAGAGCCCCCAGAATGATAAGCTTGAAAGGTGGCTGTCATAGACAAATGCTGGTCAGCAGCTCTGCATAGAAAGGTATTTGGTGGCTCTCCTTCAGCTCAGTTTGATCCATAATGGTTCCATCTTAAAAATTAGCAAAGACAACTGTCTTAATCTGTGACTTGAGGAAAGGGGAAAAATGTGTCGCTGTGTTACACTTTTTAACTTGTTTTATTATTTTAACTATTAATGTATTATTCATCAGTCTCTTTTGTTAGGCTTTTATTGACAGACGCAGATGGTGAAGCTTTTGGCACATGTCAGCTATTCTTGAATGCTCCAGTGTAGTCTCACCTTGTTATTTGCAATTCCTTCTACGCTCACTTCTCAGCTTATATTTATATCACGTACGCTCACTGCATTGAGGAGCTGTGCCAGAGGTTCAGTCGCTAAAGATTTTATGAGCACAACTGACTATCGCAAAAAGTAATATTAACGATGTGAGATTAAATTTCCCGGTCAGTCTGTTTTTGCAGCCAGGAAAAATCTACTGCAGTACAAAGAAAAGCTCAGAGAGCGTTCCCCTTGTAATGACATACAATCCAGGACTGGAAAAGCCTGAAAAAAAAAAAACAGAGAAAAGAACTACAGCCAATACTCCAGGAGGATGACTTTTCTGCTCCAATACTGGCCTTTCCATAATCACCTAGGGCCCTGTTTACTAAGCAGCGTTATAAGCACGTTAGCATCTTTAACGCATGTTAACCATGTACGCACATTAACTGTGTATGCACCTACAATATCCCTATAGGCGCCTACATAGTTAACGCAAGCGCTAATTGTAGGTGCATTAAAAATGCTAACGCGCCTATCCGGCTGTAAGTTGGTGTGGTTTGCTCTCTCAATGTAATTAGGCCTTGGAGAATTGAAACAGAATGTGCCCTTGAAAATAAATATTATGAATTCGTCACTAAGCCGCTCACAGCAGAGTCCAGAGGTCAGAGGTCAATGTAGGATTAGAAGACTCAATGTATTAGTTACTGCACGGAAGTAGAAGGGTATTTGCAAATGTAGTAACTGGGCCTAGCTGTACTGGTAGCCCTCACAAAACAAACAGGCGCATAACTAGAATGACCATATCAACTGGAGGGGGTCCAGATACAGGAGGGGAGGGGAGAGTAAATCTATACCTAATTTGATGATAGCATTTGTTACTTTGATCACACAAGTAGGACTGGATAATAAGTTGCTGTATATTGAGTTGGCTGAGGAAATCCAGCATGTTTGTCTGTCAATAAACAGTGTTGACACAGCACAAAGTGGGGGGGGGGGGGGGGGGGAAGGGGAGGGGAGGGAGTCATGGGGGGGGGGGGGGAGAAAATGTTTAAAAATACTGGCCGAAGGCCAGTCAGGTATTTGGATTGTTGTAGCATGGTTTGTTTGTGAAGTATGTTACATGAAGGTTTGTAATGATATAACATGCGGAAATGCCAATAAAAACCATTTAAACATAAAATGCTAACGCGCCTTAGTAAACAGGGCTCCTAGTCTGAAAATTAGTGAAAAACAAGTTTTCAACAGAAGCTTAAAAACATTAAACATAAAGGGGTCTTACTCATGCTATACCTCAAATGTAGTACTTATTATTCAATGCAGAAAATCAGAAGAAGGTACTTCTGACGGAGAGATGGGTCAAATGTTAAAAGACAAGACTCAGTTCGCACAGACATCACACCAGATGCCACAATGCAAATCAAGGTGACACCTCTGGAGCACTTCTCCAGACCAGAGTGCTGTATCCCTGACCTTCTAATCAGGATACTAAAAGGAACCTTTAAAACAATCTAGGAATGCAAGACTCTGAATTTTAAAAAGGTCAGATGCTTTGAAACTAACAAAAAAGAGCCTCAAGATCTAGGTTTCCTATCACATTATAAATTAAAATTCTGGCGTATTCCTTGGGCTCTCAATTACTGGTCGCATTGTCTTACCACCACAAGTTTCTACTGGAAACTACTGGCATTTACTATGTGTCTCTTACTGTTTTGTGGAATACAGACTTGGTGATTGCTTTGGATGAGGTCGTTCTACGTGAGTGCTTGTTAGAGTCACCTCCAACGTGCAATTGTGGGAACAACCTACCTTACAAATTTCTCTTGCACACCTACATCTCGCCTCACTGTGCTTATCGAGTTGATATAAGTTAATTGGATGCCTGACCCAAATGTTCTCAACCTGGAGCAACTTTGGGACATATGTTCCGGTACTGAATCGGCATTCTCCTTTTTTGGAAATAACTTATGGATTTTATCACAGTGAAAGCGTCCTCTCCACTGTGTCCTGGAAATCTTGTTTGGAGTGTATGTTTTGGGTCGTCCTCTTTCACCAGGTCTTCTGGGATTTCTTGCCCGTACTGTTCTAATGGCAAAACGGCCAGTTCTTAATATTTGATTATCTTCAGACCCTTCATCCTTATCTTTCTGGCGCCAACACATGATTCATCTTCTACAAATGCAGAGATTGAACATTCATGATATCAATTCACCTGCTGGTCGTCCCTTTCAGAGAATCTGGGAACATTTTTGGAATACCTTAACCCACAGAGCTCATAGTAGATTACTTAACCTTAGTTAGTAGCTTCTGGTGGGACATCTGGACAAAGTCACTTATGCAGTGTTTTTTTTGTGAGGGGGGAGGTGGGGGTGGGCTGTTGGGTTGCTCGGAGGGGGGGGGGGGGGTTAGTCCTTTTATTTAGGCTTTACAGTTTACCATGTTGAAAATATTTGTACCTTAGTTGCTTGTTTTGTTTTCTGATTTAATAAAAAAAAGGATTTAAACATAAATCAAAATTTTACTGCATTATCACTTATCACCCATCCCCCTCTTCCTCCTCTGCCCCTGCCCTCCTACTTTTCCCCTTCATTGAAATGCTTTAATCATTCTTTTATATATTTCTGATATTGTCATTTTTTTATCATGCTCTCCTGACCTGAGTAAAGAGGTTTTCATCTCTGAAAGCTAGTCAAAAAAAGTGTGTTAAATTAATTCAATAAAAGGTATCACCTTATATATTTTTAATTTACTACTCCAATGCTAGAGACAGTAGCACAGTGAGTAGAAACAGACTGCAGAGAAGTGGATGCAAGAGAGGCAGGCAGTGAGTGCAAGCCTTGTTGTGGACAGGGGTCTCTTTACATTAAGTAAAGGTGAAGAGGGAAAGAAAAGGGGGGTGATTTTGCTGCAGTAGTGCCACCTCCTCTGTAACCCACTTATGCTCCCTCCTGTACCCTTTCATAATCACATCACACCTGATCTGGCATATAAGATTGCAGTTTTAATTAATATTTATTTATTTAGATTTTGCTCACACCTTTTTCAGTACTAGTGACTTGGCCAAGACCACAAGGAGCAGCAGTGGGATTTGAACCAGCCACCTCTAGATGTCAAGATGGGTGCTCTAACCACTAGGCAAACAGACACAGCCAGCAAGGAGCCTGTACTGTGGCAGGTACAGTCACATGTGTCCCATAAGCACTTGTCCCTGTCCTGGGAGCATTTATTTGAAGTCCACTGCAGTGCCCCCTAGGGTGCCCCATTGCTCTCCTGGGATGTCTGTGTGTCCAGTCTACTAAGAATGCTGGCTCCTCCTACATCCTAATGGCTTGATTTTGTGCATTTTTCACTTGGTGTTTTTTTTTTAAATCGAAAATGGACCAAAAAGATAATTGCACAGAGCACAAAACCATCTAGCAAATAGCCATTTTTGGGAAAAAAAAAAAAAAAAAAAGAGACACATTTTTCTGTTTTGACAATGGCTATATGCCCCACTTACCTTTTGGACTTTTTAGCAAACGCAGTATGGGTGGGGGGGGGGGGGGGGGCAGAGAAATACTATGGTTGGCACAGTTGTCTGTATTAGTCTGCACTTCCTCCTGTTGTGCCTCCACCTGTGTCCCTCAAGCAGTGTAGACTTCATCCTTGGTTGTACCATGCCTTCCATTATACAACCCACAGGGATTCCATTCATTGGTGCAGGAACCCACCCCCTAGCTGCCCCCCCCCCCCACCCACACACACACACACACAATGAAGCTGCAACCTTATTTACAACTGTCCCAAAAACTTTGATTACATTCTGAAGGGTTATACTGAAGCGGTTACCAGTCTCTAACAAGTGTGGCCTGTTTGCATGGTAACACAAAGAGCAGAACGGATGTCAGATGAAGGGCGAACAACAGTACTTAAACGTATTGTTGTTTGACCTTCATCTGAGATCCTATCTGTGGATCTATACTGCCTTTCTTTGTTGGATTGGACTGTTTGCATGGTAAAGCCCCTTTGTGTTGGTTATTAGCAGGTGCCAAATCACTAATTTGTTTATTCACATTCTGACAGGCACACTCCAAGCACCTATTGGATCCCCACACTGGCCAAGATATAATGTGAGACCACACAAATCTTATAGAAGGGTAAACTGCACAAAAGAGCATCAATTCCCATTTAAAGCCGAGGAGTGGCCTAGTGGTTAGGGTGGTGGACTTTGGTCCTGAGGAACTGAGTTCGATTCCCACTTCAGGCACAGGCAGCTCCTTGTGACTCTGGGCAAGTCACTTAACCCTCCATTGCCCCAGGTACAAATAAGTACCTGTATACAACATGTAAGCTGCATTGAGCCTGCCATGAGTGGGAAAGTACGGGGTACAAATGTAACAAAAAAAAAATTATTAATGCAAATTGTCAGTACCTTAGTGAAGTCATTCCCTTCAAGACAAATAATGACTGTGTTGGGTTGTGCACGCCTCTCCATCAGTGTTGTGAATAGCTGATGCCAGTGCATATCACTCATTCCCTGCTACTCAGTCCTTAGTCCTCTCAGCACCACCCTCAGGTGTGGTTGTAACTTCTGCTCTCAAACCCACTTACAAAACAGAAGTGATCCATACCATCTTTTCCAGTACCGCACATGTGGGGAAACACAGGCAGTAGCATTATTTATGTATGGGAGGGGACTCTGCTCACCCTCCCAAAATGATCCATATGCTGATTTCCATCTGCCTGGATAGTGAAGTGTCAACTGGTCTTTGGCCACCTCTGATGCCACTCCTATATGGAAAGAATGTCTGCCAAAAGTGCCAGCACCCAGCCCAGCTGCACCCTGACCGCTCTAAAGTAGAATCTGATCAAAGGGGATCCATCTTTGTGTACTAGCATATGCCCCCCCCCCTTCCCCTGAGATAGACTGTCATGTATGCTAGCACATTGTTTACCGGATATATGACCAGAGGAGCAGCTTTTAGTATCACCTGAATCCTTCTTTACTGGTCTGTCTTGGACCTGTGTATCCTAACCCAAAGCTTGTCATAAGTACATAAGTAATGCCACACTGGGAAAAGACCAAGGGTCCATCGAGCCCAGCATCCTGTCCACGACAGCGGCCAATCCAGTCCAAGGGCACCTGGTGAGCTTCCCAAACGTACACACATTCTATACATGTTATTCCTGGAATTGTGGATTTTTCCCAAGTCCATTTAGTAGTGGTTTATGGACTTGTTCTTTAAGAAACCGTCTAACCCCTTTTTAAACTCTGCTAAGCTAACCGCCTTCACCACGTTCTCCGGCAACGAATTCCCTGTCTCCCATGCTGCTGTCCAGTAACCAATTGGGGTTTAACTCCTATTTGGATGCTGCCACCAACTCACTAATCTGTGGCACACCAAAAAAAAATGCCCCTGAGAAGAGTAACAGAGCCAGATTGAAGCGTAGGCAAACTAGGGGGTCCCTGGCAGATGGGCTTAGAAGTCAGGAGGCTAGGATGCTCAACTCTCTGGATTTTTTCAGGCTTATACAAATTTGCCAATTATCTGTCTCAAAGCAGAAGGATAGCTAAAGGGATATTTTTCTGAGTTTAGCCCTCTCTGGCTCTCTAGTCCTCCCTTTCCAGTGCAGAGACTGTGGTGGGTTCATCCAGTTTGAATGCTGCTCTAAGTACAGCAATGAGGGGCTAAGTTGCAAGTTGTGTGTGTGTGTGGGGGGGGGGGGGGGGGGAGATGTGAGCTTTGTCTGGTGCTTTGGAGGCTCAGAAAGAGTAGGAATTTATTCTTGTCTAGTGTTCCAACCTGGTGGCAAAACACTGGATCTAGGACAGAAAAAAAACATCAAATGGTTCACACCAACTCTGCCAAAAATCTGGAGGGGTGAAGATACTGGCACTAGAGTGCAGTTCATGAATCCACCATAAAAGTGTGACTATGTTATACAGCCGGAGGTCTGGTAATCTCACGCCTTTCTGTGACCTGCTATGTGTTAATTTGGAGAAAACAAGCCAGGGCCTCTGAGAATGCCAAATGAAACAGCTAAATAATGCTTCTGTACAGCCCCTCCTTCCTCCGCTGTACCCACAGAGGTAACATTTGCAGCGGGTATAGTAATTTAGGCAAAACGACTATCTTACTTAAAGCTACTCTCCCCAAAAAGTTAATCAGAAGGTCTTTTCTCACAGTACAAAGCTTTTTCACACATTTTTTCCGGTACACCCAATCCTAATCTGCACTCAGGTATACCCCCAGGTACTTGATTCTTGTTTTCGCCCAGGACAAGAGAAAATTGTCAAGAGTTGTGCTCGTGCAAGGACGTACGATGGGCAGGGCCTCAGATTTCCCAAAGTTGATACGTAACCCTGCAAAAGATCCAAAGTCCTGTATGATGTGCATAATAACTTTAAGAGTAGTAGAGGCCTTGTTGATAATCCTAATGAGATATTGCACTCTCCAGTCACCCAGCTCTGAGCTACTTCTACCTGTTTGACTATTCTCTCACCTCTGCAATAAAGCTGCCTCTTCTCAGATTTCTACCTCCAACCACTGATACAGCTCTCAGAATTACGGAGTCTCTGTGCCCTGGGGTGACACTTCTGAACATCTGACTGTGAGTAAATTATCTGTATTTATTCAATAAAGGAAACTTCAGGAAAAATAGAGACTTCAGGTGTGTTCTGGTGTGCCAAGGTTATACTTCAAGATATTGAGACTTTACAGTTAACAGTGTTGATAATTAACAACATATCATCAGTAAAAAGGTTTATCTGTTGAGAGCTGCAGTAGGTTTCTTAGGAGGTTTACAGTCAATATTGGGGTCACTGGTAATATTAAAGTCTCCTCCAATGATTAGCGAAGGTCGCCAGCTTGGCCAAAAGCAAGGAAAGTATTTGGGGCATAAACACTGCATAAGGCCACTCTAATTCCCTGTAAGGTACCTACAACCACCACATACCGACCCTCTGGGTCCAGATATAACCGGTGAAGGATATGGATATCCCCCTCTGATGACCAATATAGGCTGCAAAAAAGTTGTCACCCACCCAGTCCTGTTTAGTTTTGAGTGCTCCTCTTTGGTCAGATGTGTGTCCTGTAGGAGGGCTATATCAGCACACTTTCTTTTTAGCACCTGTTGGATCCTAGTCCTTTTAACTGGAGAGTGCACCCCATCCACGTTGATAGACATTATGTCAATTCAGCCATTGCTATAGGTGCATGGTAGGGAGAACATAAAAGAAAGACTAATCTCAGGTGAGCGGTCCTGAGGCTCCCCAGCTAAACCCTCACCTGCCAAAACAATGACCTGTCTTGGAGAGAAGGTACAAAGAGAGTCACAAACCTGACACATAAATTGAAGAGAGAAGAGCACCAAATCCAACTCCACCCCTCAATGTCAGCCATACAAAACCACCCATCCCTCCCCACCCTCTGAACCAAATCCCACACATGCCCTAACACACATAGCAACACCCCCCCCCCATCTACGCATACATATCAAACCAATGTCTCAATATACAGCCAATATTCAAACTAATCAGTAACCCATCCCCAACCCCCCACCCTCTGCTTATACAGAACAGCACAGAGAATGTCTCCCCAGTCTGAGTAGAATCTCTCTGGTAATAGAGCAGCTAATCAAAACCAACCATGGTCCAGGGGCCTGCTCAACCACCCCATGGAGGCCATGAGGAGTAACAAGACAGTCAATCCTGAGCCACCTCGCATTAGTACAGATTCAGCTGAGAATCTGGCAGGTCCATTCAACAGCTCCAGCAGCCACCGCATCTCCCCAGTGCTGGGCAAAGCCAGTCCGGAGCCACTCCAACAAGGCTTCACAGCGAGTCCAACAAGGAGAGTGAGCACAAATCATCTGTGTGGTCAGGTAAAAGTGGAAGCAAGCCATAGGGTAAACAGTACTGAACAATAAACTCCCTGTAGAGTTTAGTAGCAAGTTTCAACCATCCAGCACAGCAGTATCACCAGTGTACGAGGCAGTGTGGCAACCAATTACAGCAACCCTTCCACAAACTTTTTCAGATCAGAGAAGCCTGTGAAAAATAAAGTTTTGTTGACATGAATCACCTGCACCTTTGCTGGGTAGAGAATTGCAAACTGGATGCCCTTAGAAAAAAGTTGCTTACATTTTTGGCACATTTGCAAGCGCAGATCAGAGACCCTGGCTGAGTAATCCTGAAATAAAAGAATCCTGGCTCCTTTGTTGTTCACCTGGCGCTGAGCCTGGAAGAGTTGCATTATCTTCTCTTTGTCCACATAATTCAGTGCCTGTGCCATCACTGGCCTGGGCCTCGAATCCCTTTCTTTAAGCACCCCCCGATTTGATGTGTGTTCCACATTCATGGAAAGATCTGGGGGTAAAATGCCCAATTTGCCATACAGAAAGTCCCATAACTCTCTCTGTCATTTACAGCTTCAGAGAGGCCAGTGATGTGGACATTGTTTCTCTTTCCCTGATTTTCTTGGTCTTTCACGCGCTGCAGTAGAGTCTTACATTGGGACTCCATGTCAGTGAAATGTACCACTAGCCCATCCACACATTCCTTTTGGTGTGAAATGCAATCTTCAGCCTGCTGACTAAAGCCTTGCTGCTCTAAATTTTCACATATGTCAAACACCGATGCTTGATGGTTGGACAGCCTATCATCCAAGACTGCCATAATCTGCTTAGTAAGCTCTCTAACAGCTTCCTCTTGCAGGGTCACAATTGGGGTGGTTACCTGCTCAGTCACCATCTTAGGGCTTGTGTGTAGTGCATTGTCTTTCCCCACATGTGAGGTCTTTGCTAGCGTCCTATGCAGTGCTGCACTGACAGAGCCAGAACTCACACTAAATTAACCCCTGAGTGTTTCAACACCCACAAAGATGGTTCGAGGTAGCCTGAAGTAAGAAGTTTCAACTATTTACATAGTTTTCAGCGTGGGTAGAGTGGCACTGGCAGACAGATGTCTGCTCAGCTAGGCAGCATCACGTGACCCCCCTGGAATGCTCATTTTAATACTAATGAGCTCTTTGAAATGCATTTCCATAGGGTTTTCAGTAGCTGCTAACAGCACACGTTAGAGCCACAGAAAACCCCTTTGTGCATTACTTGCTAAATAACTTTTGCTTTAGACTGGCTACAACCAGTATAAAGCAAATGTTGCCAGCATGGTAAGCTTTGTGCATTGGGCCTTAGGTGATCAGACATGAACCCAGTATTCATGTACTGTATGTTCAGAGAGTTAAACCTGGGACTGCTTATTACTAAGAAGAGACTCCAGTCTTCATTTAATACAGCTGATGACAAGATAAAACAAATCAAATCAAATCAATCACTTACAGTTGCATTGAGCCAGATTAGGGCTTCTGTATATACAGAGTGAGTCTGTGTTAGTGATTAGCCTCTCCCAGAAAGGAGGAACTGTCAGTGACTGGTAATTTGAAATATTGAAACATAGCACTAACAGTAACAGCAGCAGCAGACACAACAGGTGAAAAATCGCTATGGATTACCACTGAGAGGAAAAAACAAGCAGTAGTATACGCAGTATGGAGAGTTCAAGCTCTGTACATGTTGGATCTATGACTTAGGTACAGTTTTCCAAACAGGTTGCCAAATCTTTTCCTTCCTCAAGAGAGCAATCAGAGGGAGGGTGAATTCAGCTCCTCCCAGCATGCCCAGAGGCAGGCAGTAGCAATACTCCAAAAGGCACTAAGAGCAGAACACGGGTGTTCATAAAGGCTAATCACAGAGGACCGCAGAAATGTAGGGACCTGGTCCATTATACACAGCTTAATAAATATACAGATGTGCAATCTTTTACACACAGACAGCACAAGCTGCCCCACGTAATGGCTGCAGAACACTAGGATTGTAAAAAGAATGGTGGAAAGTGTGAGATTTGCTGCATGCTGAGAAAATGCTATAACTTTACATGAGGATAGAGAGGGAGGGGGAACACTGAGTAAACACATGAGCAGTAGACGTATCACAGCACCAGAGAGTGTATATGTATGTCTGAAAAGTGACAATGTGTATGTGTGTGAGACTGAAGAGAAGAAGAGCATATGTGTGAAGAGTGAGTGAATGCCTGTGTGGGTGTGTCTGGTAGGGAGTGGACTGGACAGCCTCAAATAAGCAGAGCTTCTCTTTTAAAATCTGGAGTGGAGAAAACCACAGGTCCAAATAAGTGAAGAAACATTCCTAGCTCGGGGAATTTACCCAGCTATTAGCTAATTTAAATTACCTAGGCAATCCTAATACTGCCTTCACTCTGTATCTTTTCAGAAGCAAATAAAGCTAAATATCTTTTGCTCCTTCCATTTATTAATCTTTTTGACACATAATGTTGTACATTTATACCTCAGACACATAGCTTATAAATCTCATTCTCTGGGATAGTCCACCCTTTGCATCTCTGGCAACGGAAGGTCAAAAATGCCTTTTCTGAACTTCTCTGGTTCTCAGCACATTGCTCCAGAGCTGGCAGGAAGCAGACTGTTGGCTAGTCCTGTTTTTTTAACTTACGTATCAGTTTAGTACAACATTTGTAGTCCCTGATTTTACCTACTTAAATCCTTGCTACATGTCCCATAATGCACCTGATAGGATTGTCAGAAATTCAGGACTGGCCTAAAATCTTCCTCCTGGGACTGGACTATAAACTGCTTAGTTCTGTGCATTTAGGCAGTATGGCAGATAGAATAAAGAATAAGCATAGAAGCTCTCTAGCTCTATTAAGCCACTTCAAAGCATGTGCTTACCTAGTCGCAATGCTCATTCATAAACGTATTATTCAGGGGAGTAGCTACCATTGAATGAGTCCGGAAAAATGCCCATAGCTGCCTGCTGTTCTGCTGTTGCACGTCCGAAGGTCTCAGCATTTCTTCTCCTCTCTCTCCCCCCCTCACAGGTCCAGTATCCTCCACACTCCCCTCCCCACTCCCCGAGGCCCTCAATCTGCAGCTGGTAGAGGCAGCGAGATAAAGACTGCCTCCAACCATCGCTACCAGGACCTTTCCGCTGCTTCATCCTGCCCATAGAAGTGACATCAGAGAGGAAGGACTCAGAAGTGGAAAGGATTTGATGGTGCTGGCTGAAGGCAGTCTGTTGACCTTGCTGCGTTTGCCAGTCGCCTGCTGTGGATTTCAAGGGCCCTGGGGGTGGGGGTGGGGGGTAGGTTAGAGAGATTCCTGGGACATGCAGGGGAGAAATGCCAGGGCCTGAGGGGGGAAGAGGAAGAGGAGGAGTTACAGAGATGATGGACCCTTGGGGGGGCAGAGGAAGAGGGATACAGTACTGGACCTGCTAGAGGAGAGGAAAGGGGGAAAGATGCTGGGACCTGCATAGGGAGGGGGAAGGGGAGTTGTTTGAGACAGAGGGAAGAGATCAAGACCTGGGGAAGAAAAGATGATGAGAGATGATGCTAGACCAAAGGGAATTAGTGGAGGGAATGGAGAGAGAGAGAAAGAAAGAGAGACACTGGGTCAGTGGTCTTCATCATAATGCATATGGGGACAGACTTAAAGATTTCAATATGTATACTTTGGAAGAAAGGTAGGAGAGGGAAGATATGATAGAGATGTTTAAATATCCCCATTGCATAAACACAAAGCAGGCAAATCTTTCCATTGAAAGGAAGCTCTGGAACGAGGGGGCATAGGATGAAGGTGAAAGGGGACAGACTCAGAAGTAACCTGAGAAAATACTTCTTCACGGAAAGGGTGGTGAATTTGTGGAACCATCTCCTAGTGGATGTGGTGGAGATGAAAACTGTAACTGAATTCAAGAAGCTTGGGATAAGTATGTAGGATCTGTAGGGGAGAGGAAGGGATAGCAGATGGCATGGATGGGCAGACTGGTCTTTATAGGCCACGTGGTCTTTATATGCCTTCATTTTTTTATGTTTCTATGGCTACTATATTACTTCTTAAATTAAAAATAAAAACGTTTCTTACTTTTGTCTGTCTGGCCATCTAAGTTTTCTAACTGTGTGGTATCAGTCTCTGGTTACTGCTTTCATGTCTTCTTTTAACTCTTTCCAAGGGTCTACTCTCCATTTGTAATTTTTTCTCTCTCTCAGCAATGGCTGATCTGTTCCTTTCATCTTTCTTCCATTTATTTTTGCCTCTCTATTCATTCAGATTTCATTCATTATTCGTAACCAGTCTTTAATCTCCCTTTTATACTGCATCTACCTACAGCTTTCCATCTCATTCCCTCATCCTGGTCCATCCATTCTCCTTCCTCTTATTCCCTGCCTTTCACTCTTCTCTTCCCACCCTCTTCCTTGCCATCCAGTATCTCCTTTCTTCACCCTGCCATCCAGCATCTCCTCTCTCATCCCACCACAATCCAGTATCTCCCCTGTCTCTCTTCTCTACTCTCCCCATCCAGCATTGCCCATCTTTCTATCTCCCTCTGGTGTGCAGTAATGCCCTCCTCTCTCTTCCCCCTGCACCATTCATCATTGTCCCTCTCTCCCACCCATCTAGCATTGCCTCATCTCTCTCTCTACCCTTCCCCCTAGAGGCAGGCAGAGTTTCGGTTTTGGATTCGGCCCTGAAACCAACCTGAAATCTGGGTTTGGGTTTAGGCTGAAAATGCGTGTGCATTTTTGGTGGAAACTGAAACCATAGCTCCAACCCCATTGCCGTAAGTCCATCTCCCTGCCGAGCCACCTCCCCCCAACAGAAAGCCCATTCTTCCACCCAGGAAATCCACTGACTCTGCCCTCCCCAGGCCTACTTCTAAAAGCCCTGGTGTTCTAGTGGCCTCCTCGCGACAGGAGAATCCTGAGTTGCTCCTGCCTCCACTAGCTGCATTATGAAAATGGCAGCCGCAACTTCCCGCAGCAGACTCACAAGGCTGCCACAGGAGGTCATGGCCATTTTGAAATTGGCAATGAATGTCATGACCAAGGAGCAAGTCGCTCCTGCTCATGCCATTCCCAATTCCAAAATGGCAGTTGAGGATGCCACGGAAAGTGTGGCTGCTATTTTGCTTACTGTAAAGGGTTCACGGATTTACTATTTTGTTGGGTGATCTTATTTGAACTATGCTGAAGTGGGAAAAGAGAAGTCTATGGTCACTCAGCCCATGTTTATAGTTGGGTGGTGCATCACAGTATGTTTTGGACAAAGTGTGAACTCCAGGAACAGGAACTGTCTGTCTGCCTGTGTGTACAGTTCTGTGTTTGCCAGGCAGCACTATACAATTTATGGTAAAATGTACAGACCTTTATGTGTAACTGAGAGGAAGGGAGGGGGAGAATTTCTTCATACTAGAGTAGAGAGTTAAGTAGGACTAGGCAGTTGTGTAGGGCAGCAGCCAGCTACTGCAGTTAAAGCAAAGTCCTAACAGTTAAACAGAGTCAAAGAAATAGCCTGGTCCCTGACAGCTACCTACCCAAACTCAAAGAAACAGGAGGCATTTTACCAGTAGGGAGAGAGTGGGCAGTTTTCAAATAGATTTACCCAGATTATTCTGGGAAGGGTGGTGGTGGAGTGATGATGGTTGCTGGGGAGCCAAGGGGCCTACAATTTAATGGGGGGGGGGGGGGGCGCACAAGGTTGAAGGTTTACCTAGGGTGCCTAATGCTCTTGCACCAGCCCTTTGTGAGGCGATATAAGTGCTGATCCAGAAGTCCTCACATTTTGTGTACGAAGGAAATACTGAGTGCAGGGGGAGGGGAGGGAGGAAAGTGCCGGCTCTTTCAGTGGCTGTGTATGCAGGAGAGGCAGGCAGAGGGTGGAAGAGAGGAAGGACGGCAGCCAGCTATTTCAGTGGCTGAAGTGAGGAAGGAGCCCAGCCATTTCTTTCAGTGGTTGTGTGTGCAGGAGAGAGGCAGGCAGTGAGTGCAGAGGGTGGACGACAGGAGGGAGCCGGATTTTCAGTGGCTGTGTGTGCAGGAGAGGCAGGCAACTTGCTCCTGATGTCAGTGATGGGAGGTGTGGCTCTGTGCACAGTCAGGCTGGGGGAGGAGGAAGATGGTGGAACCGGAGGTGGGAACTGATGGAGTGAAGGCTGATCTCTTCGGCTGCCGCTGCTGTGCTTATTAACCAGGGCCAGCCAAAACCAGGTAAGTCCTATTCTGGCCATCTGTTCAATCGCATGCAGCATTTAAAAAGAACTGTATTAAGTCAAAAACCTTTCACTGCATTGGGATGAAATGAATGAGACTTTAGTGTACGTGTTAATAGTAAATGCTCAAACTGGTTTTCATTGCTTGGGGAGGAGGAAGGGCCTGGGCAACAACAGCTGATGACAGGCACATGAGAAATGATCTTTTATCTAGGTGGGATGTGAAGATCGCAGAAAGGAGCCTTTGCTGTAGGAAATGCATGCTGCTGTTCGTGCTACAGTAGACGATCGACAGCTCCGCATGTAAAGTGATGTGAAAATGCTTAAATTGCAGTGAAAGGCGGCACAGTGTAATTACATCTTTAGTTACTACTACTACTATCATTTCTATAGTTCCAATGTATACCGGGAATACATTTTAAGAAAATAAACACAACAAGTAAATAATGGGCATAGGCAGTGGCATGGGGTGGGCCTCAGGGGCCATGCCCCACCAAACTTTTGCCCACACAGCTTTAGCAGCTAGGGGCAGATGTTCAAAGCTCCTGTGCTAAATCCCATAGTGTGACAACAGTGCTGAAAAAGAGCTGACAAATGTGCAAAGCAAATGAGATGCAAATTATGTGTGCAAAAATTGAGTGTTAAACTGCAAGCAAGAGGAGGAACATGTCTGGCACACGCGCACAAAAGTTTTGCAGTAAGTGCGGAATGTTCAATCTGTTCAGAACTCTGCTGCACGTCTCATATTCCGCCAGAACCGATATACTCATATCACCCCTCTCCTCAGGTCACTTCACTGGCTTCCAATTCAGTTCAAGCTTCTCCTTCTTACCTACAAATGCACTCAGTCTGCTGCCCCTCACTACCTTTCTACCCTCATCTCCCCTTACGTTCCCGCCCGTAACCTCCGTTCACAGGACAAATCCCTCCTCTCTGTACCCTTCTCCACCACCGCCAACTCCAGCCTCCGCTCATTCTGCCTCACCTCACCCTATGCTTGGAACAACCTTCCTGAGCCCTTACGCCAAGCCCCCTCCCTGCCCATCTTCAAGTCTTTGCTTAAAACCCACCTCTTC
This sequence comes from Microcaecilia unicolor, assembly GCF_901765095.1. Lineage (NCBI taxonomy): Eukaryota > Metazoa > Chordata > Amphibia > Gymnophiona > Siphonopidae > Microcaecilia > Microcaecilia unicolor. The sequence continues at coordinate 242,287,809 of NC_044032.1, read as the reverse complement.
AATGCTGCATTCGGCACCTAACTCTTACCATTCACTAAATCCAGACTGCCCCAATTTGACCGCCCCTATTGGACTGACAGTTTACTTGTCTCTTAGATTATAAGCTCTTTGTGCAGGGACTGTCCCTCTATGTTAAATTGTACAGCGCTGCGTAACCCTAATAGCGCTTTAGAAATGTTAAGTAGTTCAGACAAAACCAGAAGTGCAAGCACACATCAGCGCTGTTCTTCTGCACCTTTAAATATGAGCTTTTCAAAAATTGTTCACACTTAAATTTTTGAAAGGCTCATATTTAAGTGCAGAAAAACAGGCGCCAATGTGTGCATTCACTTTCAGTTTTGATCGGACACGTACACATGTTTGTTTCTCACTATCTGCACATTAGACTTTCACAGATTTCCTTTGCAATGGCATAGCCACAGGTAGGTCTGGTGGGCACAGGCCAACCCATAAGTGGCACAACTCTGATGTGGCTGGCGAGGCTCCTCAAGCCTTGCCAGCGGAAGACTCCCGGCATCTCTCCCTCCCCTCCCCCGCAGGCATGTTGACATCTGTCAACTCAACCCCCCAACCTCTCTGTACCTGTTCAATCTTTCAGTGCTTCGTGAACAGCTACTCATACCTGCTGCTCTTGCCAGCCCAGAGCCTTCCCTCTAATGTGACTTCCAGTGTCCACAATGGCGGTCAGAGGGTAGACTCTGGACTGGTTTGAGCTCTGGATATGAGTCACTGTTTGTTGCCAGTGAAGCACTGAAGAGTTGAAAAGGTATGAAGGGGAGGAGGGGAGGGTGGAATTGAGAAATTATTGGTCACCTAGGGGAGGGAGTGGAGGGAGAGATGCTGGATGGGATTCTTGTGCCCACCCACGTTAGGCTCAGGCCTACCCAAAATTGGGTGTCTGGCTATGCCCCTGTTTCTTTGGCTTGTGAAATAAGACGAAACCCGCAGTTCAGTGTGAGATTTTGCCAATAAATCCTGTCTTCAAAACTTTTTATGTGACCTGTGAGCTGGCGGTAAGTTTCGGCATTATAGACCATCTTTTGCTTCTGGGCATTGCAGCGCTGTCGTCTGAGCATTAGAAAGGAATAGTTCCTAACCTCATTAGCATCCATTTACATACATTATAATGCTATTTGTGGCTATCTTTGGTGTACACAGTACCAGTTCTCAAGCCCTCTGAGCATTCAGTGCTGTATAATGTGTGCGTAAGTCTGGCGCTGACCCCTTTTACCACTGGCGCTACTTTTTGGGCATCGGCCCATTGGAGAATGAGAGCAAAGATTGGTCATTTTCCCCTCCTCCACAACCAGAAAGGTGTTCCACTGCCCCTGAATGGGCATAACAGAGGCATGCTGTACTACTCCACCATTTTTCTGTTCTCGTCCACCCCCGTCCCCCATCTCCTCTTACCCTTTCACTAATCCACTTGGATCAGTTCATAGGAGCCAGATCTGTGGGTGCTTCAGCACCCCCAATATTGTGCAAACTCTTTGATTGTGTCCAGGGATGGGATAATATTCTTTGGGTTTCGAACCCCCAATCATTTTGCAAAGTTGGCTCCTGTGTGTAACTTTCTCTAAAGTAAAATATTACCATATAGCAGGGGTTCTGAACCCAGTCCTTGGGACATACCTAGCCACAATGAATATGTATAGATTTGCATAGAATGCAGGTAGCACATTCAATTTTATCTCATGCATATGCATTGCGTTATAGTAACTCTTCACTGTTATCTTTACAAAATTCACTTTATTAATCAGTTCACTAAATATATAAAAACTTCTTATCACAATCTTAATTGCGTTCAAAATCTGCACCCTGGTTCATAAAATTATTCACGGTGAGGCCCCAGTATACATGGCAGACCTCATAGACATACCAACCAGAAACACAAAAAGGTCAACACGCACATACCTAAATCTCCACTGCCCAAGCTGCAAAGGACTAAAATATAAATCAACCTAAGCATCCAGCTTCTCCTACATAAGCACGCAACTATGGAATGCACTACCAAAAGTCTTGAAAACAATGCACGATCTAACAAACTTCCAGAAATCATTAAAACCCAACTTGTTCAACAAGGAATACCATAACGATCCAGCTTAAACACCTGAACACTGCAACACAACGAAACTTATACCAGAACTGGACAAAACTTAACTCTTCCTCCTTGACTACCTAATTTACTCTGTCACTCTTGAACTTTAACGCAATACCACTCTGTATTTTTCATACCGGAATTGGCGATCGCCATCACGGTATTATGCAAGCCACATTGAGCCTGCAAATAGGTGGGAAAATGTGGGATACAAATGCAATAAATAATTAAATAAATAAATAATCATGCAGTCCTCCCATTCACACCTAAAATCAACTCCATATATAACAAATAATAATAATACAATCCCTTTATTCCCGGAGTTTTTACACTCTGTCTTGATGACCTGATCTCGTGGCAGCTTAAACTCCTCCCCAAACTTTTTCACACAAACTTGTCCATGTAGAAGAATGTTCTCCAAGATTCCTCTTCCTGTTAATGTTGTGAGAAGAAGTTTTATTTGGTGAATAAAGTGAATTTTGTGAAGACAACATAGTGAAGAGTTACTATAAGGGGATATAAAGTATGTAACTAGGACAAAGGATTTACTCGGTTGATGTTAGTATATGCATATTCATTGTGGATATCCTGAAAACCTGGCTGGCCAGGTGTGTCCTGAGGACTGGGCTGAGAACCCCTGCCCCATGGAATACATTATAACAATGGAATAAATAGGGCACAGTTCTGAACAAATATATATAGTGAGTCTAAGGATAACCAGAATCCCCACACCAATTCAGCACCTGCTTCCAAGGAGCCATTTCCTTCCATATTACTACTACTACTACTTAACATTTCTAAAGTGCTACTAGGGTTGCGCAGCGCTGTACAATTTAACACAGAAGGACAGTCCCTGCTCAAGGAGCTTACAATCTAAAGGACAAATGTACGGTCAGTCAAGTAGGGGCCGTCAAATTGGGGCAGTCTAGATTTCCTGAATAGGTATAAAGGTTAGGTGCCGAAGGCAACATTGAAGAGGTGGGCTTTGAGCAAGGATTTGAAGATGGGTAGGGAGGGGGCTTGGCGTAAGGGCTCAGGAAGTTTATTCCAAGCATAGGGTGAGGCGAGGCAGAAAGGGCGGAGCCTGGAGTTGGCGGTGGTGGAGAAGGGTACTGAGAGGAGGGATTTGTCCTGTGAGCGGAGGTTTCGGGTGGCAATGTAAGGGGAGATGAGGGTAGAGAGGTAATGAGGGGCTGCAGACTGAGTGCATTTGTAGGTAAGAAGGAGAAGCTTGAACTGTATGCGGTATCTGATCGGAAGCCAGTGAAGTGACCTGAGGAGAGGGTGATATATCGGTTCAGGTGGAATATATTCATAGTAACATAGTAGATGTTATTCATAGTAACATAGTAGATGATGGCAGATAAAAACCCAAACGGTCCATCCAGTCTGTCCAGCAGTCACATGCATTATCAGTTCATGATTAAACCAACAATGAATGTGGTATAAAATACATATACTTGATCCTGATTTTTCTTTGCCATTTTTGGGACTCAGATCGTAGAAGTCTGCCCGGCACTGGCCTTATGTCCCAACTACTAGAGTTGTCATCAAAGTCCACTCCAGCCTATCCTGGTCAGTCTTTTGCCATACATGGCACACAGACTGTAGAAGTCTTCCCAACACTGACCTTAGTTCTTTCCAGCTGGAGTCGCCATCTAAGCACAACTCAACACATTAACATCCGTAAAGTAATGTAAAGGTTTATTTTTATACCATCCTTTTCCTAATTGCAGATACTCTGTGCTCATCTCATGCCTTTTTGAATTCCGTCATCATTACAACCTTTCTTGGGAAAGTGTTCCAGGCGTTGACTACCCTCTTTGTGAAAAAGGTGTAAGTCTACCACCCTGGTTCATGCCCTCTAGTTTTATTGTTTTCCCATCCCTTGAAAATATTTGTATTATATTAATACCTTTGATTTATTTATTTTGATTTTGCTCACACCTTTTTCAGTAGTAGCTCACGGTGAGTTACAGTCAGGTACTCTGGATATTTCTCTGTCCCAGGAGGGCTCACAATCTAAGTTTGTACCTGAAGCAATGGCGGGTTAAGTGACTTGCCCAAGATCACAAGGCGCACCAGTGGGATTTGAACTGGCCACCTCTGGATTTCAAGACTGGTGCTCTAACCACTAGGCCACTCGCCTGTATTTAAATGTCTGAATTATATCTCCCTTTATCCCTCCTTTCCTCTAGTACAGGGGTTCTCAACCCAGTCCTCGCGACACACCTAACCAGTCAGGTTTTCAGGATACCCACAATGAATAATCATGAGATAAATTTGCATACAATGTTAGCTCTCTGTATTTTAATAGCTCTCCCTTAAACATATACCAGAGTTGTTTGGAGAACTACTGCCTACTTCCTTGTTAACTTTCTTCCTACTTTCCTCTGTTTCCCTCTTGCTTTGGGCTCCTCTTCACTCCATACCAGCTTCGGAAAGATGTAGAAACAGACAATAAGAGGGTCCCAGCGCTATGCTGCCATTGTTGTCACATGCTTTTTTATGCTGATTAAATTGATTAATTTCAGCAACACCAGGTCATTACCGCTCAAGTGAATAACTGTGATATGCACCTTGCGCTGCTCCATGGTCTCCTGCCAGAAACAGGGGACGTTCTGGTCCACTTAATTCCCTAATATCCCGTCTACCAAAGCCTCATCCCATGCTCTTGCCACCACATTTTCTCATCCAAAATATGAACAGGTGGCTGACAGTTCATATAATTCATTGCTGATTGTTCTGTGTTGGCTTTTCTCCCGTCGCAATGAGATACTAGTGAATCATTACTAGTATTCTTCCTTTACATAGTTGCTGAATCTCTCAGCTATTCAGATCTCAATCTGACATATCTTCAGTTCAAACAAACAAACAAAAATTCATTATTGCGTACTATCAATGGTGAAAAAAACAGTGGTACGCATGGTAATGAATGAGCTGTGTCACATGCAAAACTTCAAGGGCACCAATAACCCCTGGAAAGTTAACTATATCTCAAAAAGTGGGATCTTCCACTGCCTCTGAACGGGGTCATTCATTTGAAAATTGGGTGAGGGATGAGGGAGAGGTCTGGCATGGAGTGGGGTGATGTGTGCCAATTTTGATGTTTATGGCTGTGTTTTGAGAAATGCTTAATTTGACATTTATGTAGAGGAGATTGCCAGAGAGGCAGCATTTCTTGTGCATAGGAGGCTTTGACATAGAGTGTGCTTACTTGGGGCTTTTAGCCCCTTTACAGGCATGAAGGTGGCTCTGAGAATATTCCTGGCACCGTTGTGGGACATACTAACTTTTAGAACTTAGATACCACAATTTAATGATTATTTTGGGAACTTTTTAATGGTAAAATGATGCAGTAATGTGATTTTACTATTATTTAGGTAATCATCAATATAAATCAAACAAAATAAAACATGGAAAAGAAAGTAAGATGATACCTTTTTTTATTGGATATAACTTAATAAATTTCTTGATTAGCTTTTGAAGGTTGCCCTTCTTCATCAGATTGGAAATAAGCAAACAATACAGGAATGTAAGACCTTTGAAGTCAGAATGATCAAATATTTTGACTTCCACCAGACAGGACTTAACAAAGATCTGGGTTTTCTAGCCCATTATAAACCATAAAGTTGTAATGCTCTGTTTGTCTCCATGCATATCTACCTGTCTCTCACCCATCCACCCCGATCCTGTTAGACTGTCACTGAAATGCTTTGATGTTTCACTTATATATACTGTCATCTACCAACATTTGCTTATTTCCGATCTGACGAAGAAGGGCAACCTTCGAAAGCTAATCAAGAAATGTACTAAGTTATGTCCAATAAAAAAGGTATCATCTTATTTTCTTTTCCATGTTTTATTTTGTTTGATTTCTATTGATTACCTTTAAAAGTGGACTAACACGGCTACCACACCGCTCTACTATTATTTAGTAAATAGGCCCCTTAATTTGTATTTTGCTTTTGTAATTTTGTGTGTGTGGGGGGGGGGGGGGGGGGAGCATGTGTGTGTTTGTGTGGCACTACTCTTCCTTACTTTTGTCTTGTTGCTTTTTTCTTTTCACTGTTAATTGAGTTTATGTTTTTCCCCCCCTATTCTTACCTGAAGCATCACCTGGCTGCTTTATATATACCAGCATCTAAAATGGACATTCCCTTTTTCTTCCTGATAGCCAGTGTTTGACTTAGGGGGTCTTTTACTAAGGCGAGCTGGCGTTTTTAGCACGCGTTAAAAATAGGCGCGCGCTCAATGCTAAAGATGCCCACAGGAATACATTGGTGTCTTTAACATTTAACGCGTGCCTATTTTTAGCGCGTGCCAAGAACGCCAGCGCACCAAAGACCCCCTTAGAATCAGTGTCCATTGCTTCTATTCACAGAAAACTAAATATTAAAAAAAAATGTCCAGAAAGGGAAAAGGGAGGGCTGTTAGGGCCTCCAAATTCTCCCTAGTGGTGGATGTTACATTTGGTATAATTCCCAGTGCTATACAGGATATATGCATATGTCCCGGTGCTGTAGAGACTCTGGATGTTGCGACCATGATATAAGGGTCTTACTGTTCCTGATGTGCCTCAAAATAAAATTTAAGTTTGTAACTATGCCCATGATGATGTACTGCCATGTTTAGAGATCTTAGTAATATGTTCTCAAGTTCAAAATGGTATAATTTTTATATGAACTCCTGGACCATAAACTTGATCTACTGTGTTTAATAGCAAGCTGGTTCCATGAAAACAAAAAGTCAAATATTGATCAGCTTACCCTCACCTTCAAAATAGTTCAATATTATATTAGCTTAGACTGGAAAAAAGGGAAGAATGAGTTATGGTCAAGGTTTAATGTTCCTTAGTGCAATATATTGAGGGTATTGAATGTTGATAAAAATTGAAGGAATGGAAAATGTGGATTTGTTGCCAAGTTGCTTGATGGCTATAACTTTTTATGGCCAAATTACTTGACTTGATTGCCGATGTTTCTGTCTTTTGCTCTAATCTATTGGGTCTTGGTGACGTTAGTGTACAACTTGGTTCTCTATATTCCAATTTGCGTAGCCTGCTTCTGGCTATTACTACTAGGAGTAGCCTAGTGGTTAGTGCAGTGGCCTTTGATCCTGGGAAACTGAGTTCAATTCCCACTGCAGCTCCTTGTGACTCTGGGCAAGTCACTTAACCTTCTATTGCCCCTGGTACAAAATAAGGACCTGAAAAGATGTAAACCACTTTGAATGTAGTTGCAAAAACCTCAGAAAGACGGTACATCAAGTCCCATTTCCCTTCCCCTTCCCTTCCTCAAATAATAAAAAAAAAAATCTATCCATCAGGGAGGATGTATTTGAAACAATTTTCTTTCCAGGAAATGGAGAAGGGTTGGCCCTTGATGATTTTACATATTTTTCTCACCCCATGGCTGGATCATTTTTAAGTGTCATGTAGATTTCAATTGGGTCAAGTATGAGGGTAAGAGTAGCACAAAGTTAGACAGTTTGGGTTGAAATGATTGAACCTTGATACAGTGGCGTACCAAGGGGGGGCGGTCCGCCCGGGTGCACGCCGCTGGGGGGGTGCTGCGTGCCGGTCAGCGTCATTGGTTTTCATGCTCCCTCTGCCCTGGCAGAGGGAGCATAGAAACCAACGACGCTGAGCGGCGTGCGGCACCCCCCCCCAGCGGCGTGCACCCGGGGGGGTGTCCCTTCGCCTGGGGGGTGTCCCTTTGCCGGGGGGGGGTTCACGCTGCACCCGGGGGGGCGGGGCGCATCGGTGATCCACCCCGGGTGTCAGCGCCCCTCGGAACGCCACTGTCTTGATAATTATTTATACCATTGTTATGTTTATGTTTATTGAAAACTTTCTATACCACTTTATCTGACGAATAGGTCAGAGTGGTTTACCATATAAAACCATTACAAAGGAAGGAAAAGAGCACCAAAATTTAAATAGGATAGGGAATAATCACTGTAAAAATAAAAGCAGAGAGTGGTATCCATAAAATAATAAAAATGAGAAGTGTAGAACTCAAGCCCTGTCCTAAGAGCCCAACAAATGGATGCCAAAGGCCTGTTGGAAATAATAGGGTCAAAATTCAAATCGATTTAACTGGCCAGAAATGGCTCCTGGCTGGTTAAATCGCTTGTTCAGGGCTTACCACTCATTTTCAGTGGCATTTAACGGCTTAGTTCTGCTGAAAATGCCCGGTTAACACCCAACCCAAAACCAGCTATTTTGGGAGTGTTCCAGTGGCAAACACTTGACTGGTTAAGTGCCAGTACTTGAGCGCTTAACTGGCCAAAGTAACCACATAAAAGTCAGTTCTATGTTTATGCATTTTGCCATAATTGGTTAAGGGGCCCTCTTGGCTTTAAGTAATTTCTCTGTTTCTCTTTAATTTGTATTTTCCACCATTTGAACAGAGAGAATTTTATGCCAAATATTTTGTTTATGTGGAGAGTTTATTTTTATTGTTTGCATTTGTATCCCACATTTTCCCACCTCTTTGCGGGCTCAGTGTGGCTTACAATAAGATATGAATAATGAGAATACAGTTGTTACAAATTGGTTATGGGTTACATTGTACAAGTTATGCGAGATAATCGAAGTATCATTAGGAATATCACAATGGGACATCAACATTGAGACTTTGGGAGGAGACAATGGGAAGCTTAAGGGCAGTGTTAAGACAAAGGGGCACATGGTGTACATATTTCTGTAAGTATATGTATGAGTAATGTGGAATTAGGGGGATGAGAGATCATAAGTGGATGTGTGATTCATTGATGTAAGTGAGTGTGGACTCTATGTGTTTTGGTTTTTTCTGTAAATTGTCTCAAACAGATGGGTCTTCAGTAATCTGCGGAAGGATGCTTGTTCGTGGATCGCTCTTAAGTTGCATGGCAGTGTGTTCCAACGCTGCGTGCTCGTGTGAGAAAAGGTTGACGCGTGTAGCGTCTTGTATTTCACGCCCTTGAAAGTAGGGAAATGGAGGTTGAGGTATGTTCGGGAAGATCTCCTAGCATTTCTGGGTGGTAGGTCAATCAACTCAGACATGTAGGCTGGGGCTTCGCCGTGAATGATCTTGTGGACTAGTGTGCATACCTTAAAGGTGATGCGTTCCTTCAGTGGAAGCCAGTGTAGTTTCTCTCGTAGTGGTGTTGCCCTTTCATATTTTGGTTTTCCGAAGATGAGTCTGGCTGCTGTGTTCTGGGCTGTTTGAAGTTTCCTCAGTATTTGCTCTTTGCAGCCTGCGTATAATGAGTTGCAGTAATCCAGATGGCTGAGGATGAGGGATTGTACTAGGTTACGAAAGACGAATCTTGGGAAGAATGGTCTTATCCTTTTCAGTTTCCACATGCAGTAGAACATCTTCTTAGTTGTGTTGTTTGCGTGGGTTTCAAGTGTTATGTGGCGGTCGATAGTGACTCCAAGGATTTTTAGCGTTTCTGAGATTGGAAGGTTTAGGTTTGGTGTATTTATCGCGTTGAATTCGTTAGTGTTGTATTGGGAGGTGAGTACCAGGCATTGAGTTTTTTCTGCATTTAATTTCAGACGGAATGTATCTGCCCATGTGTTCATGATGTGTAGGCTTTGATTGATTTCGTTGGAGATTTCTTTGATGTCTTGTTTGAAAGGGATATATATTGTCACATCATCAGCGTATATATGTGGATTGAGGTTATGGTTTGATAGGAGTTTTGCTAGAGGGATCATCATTAGGTTGAAAATAGTTGGTGAGAGAGGTGATCCTTGTGGAACTCCACATTCAGGTATCCATGCCGTGGACGTGATTGAGTGTGATGTGACTATACATTCTTTAGGGTCCTGATGGAAGGCCTGTGTTTAAAAAAACTAGCAGATTATTTAATTGCAATTGAAAGTTAGTTGGATAGGACTGTGTTATAATTTAACATGAAGATGACAGCTTTATGGATAGGTAAAGATAAACAAGGAGAACTGGAATACCTGTGATGGACAGACCAGCTGCAACTTTCTGTGAATATGCATGCTAGGAATTTAGGGTAATACTAGACAACAATCTGTCTATGGTGCAGACAGTTCATGGGATCTGCCATCTTCTCTTTGCCCTGTTATATTTGTTAACGCTAGACTATTTGGGAGCAAGGAGCAGTTGATGCTTCTGGTAAAGATGAGGTATCCGTGTCTAGTGTATTTTATTTTTAACCTTGGGTTCCTTTCTTTCTTTTTTTTTTTTTAATTCTTGTTTGGACTTTCTAGCTTTATTTATGCCCCTCACTATTTGCTTCTGGGCACCACTGTGCCCAGGACCCCCAAGGTATGGACTTGGAACTGCCTAGTCAACTTCCTTTTGATCCTGGTAAAGAATGCCATGAATTGGGTGTCCTCTGGCCAGTCTTTCCTTGGACCAATAAAATGAGAGTAAGGCCTAGTTCAAGGTATTGGTGCATTTCTGTTAGCAGGCAGAGCCGTACTATGCAGTGTCAACCAGCTCAATGGAGTAGTTCTTTCTCTGGTTGCTGTTCTTCCTAAGTTATTTTTTTCTTAAATATGTAGACATTTTTGTTTGGGAGTGAGATATCCCTGCTTGATCACCACGGGTGGGGTCAATTGAGTGGAAATGGGAACCCTTTCCCAGGGTTATAATTCCTGTTTGTGTTGCTTATTTACAGCATCTTGCAAAAGTCCTCACCCTCTTGGACATTTTTTTTAGATTCTGCTGTCTTCAATGTACAATTCAAATGCATTGAAGTAAGAGTTTACTTCACTGATCTACACAAATTACACTACATTTTGGACATGAAAGAACAATTGTAGAAATACACAAAAAATAATCAAGAACAAGAAACCAAAAAAATCTTGATTGCATTAATCTTCACACCCTTTGTCATAGCAAATCCAAATTAACTCAATTTCCAAAAATTGTCTCAAAGCCCATAATAAATTAATAGAGCTTGCTTATGTCTGGTGGTGGTTGGTGAGCTGATTTGAATACTCCTGAATGAAGTGTCAAGGTATTTCTGTTGTATGAGGTGAATTTGAAGCGAAGGTCTAAACATGCTGAATGCAGCTGCTGAACGAACGTCAGGATAACATTTTTCAAAGGTACAGATTGCAGGAAGGCTATAAGAGAATGTCAGTATGGTTGAATATCCCTTGGAGTATTGTCAGGTCCATCCATGTAAATGGAAACAATCTAGCATCATCGAGACACTGCAGGCCATTCCTCCAAAGTATGTGGGTTAAGAAAACTACTGAGGAAGGCCACTGGCTAAGAGGCCTAAAGATTATTTTGTTTAAACTTATTAACACAGAGTAAGAAATGATGCAGAGCAAGTATATTTGGCTTCTTAATGCAGTAGCATGTAACAAGTTTAATTATGTTTCATATTGTGCTCTTAATTTTCCACTTTCTGTCCCTTTAGACAAATAAAATAGTGTAGTTGCCTAGTTAGATCAGTTTAAAGATAATAAATGGTCAAAAAAGTATTGTTAGTCCAATTAAAAGAGCCATCATCTTTTTTTTTACACGTATTACCTTTAGACAAATAAAAATACAGAACCCCCAAAAACTTGTATGAGTCTTGATTGTCAATATTTATACATATACAGTGGGGGAAATAAGTATTTGATCCCTTGCTGATTTTGTAAGTTTGCCCACTGACAAAGACATGAGCAGCCCATAATTGAAGGGTAGGTTATTGGTAACAGTGAGAGATAGCACATCACAAATTAAATCCGGAAAATCACATTGTGGAAAGTATATGAATTTATTTGCATTCTGCAGAGGGAAATAAGTATTTAATCCCTCTGGCAAACAAGACCTAATACTTGGTGGCAAAACCCTTGTTGGCAAGCACAGCGGTCAGACGTCTTCTGTAGTTGATGATGAGGTTTGCACACATGTCAGGAGGAATTTTGGTCCACTCCTCTTTGCAGATCATCTCTAAATCATTAAGAGTTCTGGGCTGTCGCTTGGCAACTCGCAGCTTCAGCTCCCTCCATAAGTTTTCAATGGGATTAAGGTCTGGTGACTGGCTAGGCCACTCCATGACCCTAATGTGCTTCTTCCTGAGCCACTCCTTTGTTGCCTTGGCTGTATGTTTTGGGTCATTGTCGTGCTGGAAGACCCAGCCACGACCCATTTTTAAGGCCTTGGCGGAGGGAAGGAGGTTGTCACTCAGAATTGTACGGTACATGGCCCCATCCATTCTCCCATTGATGCGGTGAAGTAGTCCTGTGCCCTTAGCAGAGAAACACCCCCAAAACATAACATTTCCACCTCCATGCTTGACAGTGGGGACGGTGTTCTTTGGGTCATAGGCAGCATTTCTCTTCTTCCAAACACGGCGAGTTGAGTTCATGCCAAAGAGCTCAATTTTTGTCTCATCTGACCACAGCACCTTCTCCCAATCACTCTCGGCATCATCCAGGTGTTCACTGTCAAACTTCAGACGGGCCGTCACATGTGCCTTCCGGAGCAGGGGGACCTTGCGGGCACTGCAGGATTGCAATCCGTTATGTCGTAATGTGTTACCAATGGTTTTCGTGGTGACAGTGGTCCCAGCTGCCTTGAGATCATTGACAAGTTCCCCCCTTGTAGTTGTAGGCTGATTTCTAACCTTCCTCATGATCAAGGATACCCCACGAGGTGAGATTTTGCGTGGAGCCCCAGATCTTTGTCGATTGACAGTCATTTTGTACTTCTTCCATTTTCTTACTATGGCACCAACAGTTGTCTCCTTCTCGCCCAGCATCTTACTGATGGTTTTGTAGCCCATTCCAGCCTTGTGCAGGTGTATGATCTTGTCCCTGACATCCTTAGACAGCTCCTTGCTCTTGGCCATTTTGTAGAGGTTAGAGTCTGACTGATTCACTGAGTCTGTGGACAGGTGTCTTTCATACAGGTGACCATTGCCGACAGCTGTCTGTCATGCAGGTAACGAGTTGATTTGGAGCATCTACCTGGTCTGTAGGGGCCAGATCTCTTACTGGTTGGTGGGGGATCAAATACTTATTTCCCTCTGCAGAATGCAAATAAATTCATATACTTTCCACAATGTGATTTTCCGGATTTAATTTGTGATGTGCTATCTCTCACTGTTACCAATAACCTACCCTTCAATTATGGGCTGCTCATGTCTTTGTCAGTGGGCAAACTTACAAAATCAGCAAGGGATCAAATACTTATTTCCCCCACTGTAGGTATTTTTTTGTTCCCTATCCTCTCTACGTCCTTCCTGTCCCCAATAATACAGATCCATATATAGAATTATTAGTGACAATAAAAATAAAAAAATATACATTTTTCATCTTATCTATTCAATCTAAGATGACTTTAAAGGACCTGCAGAGGTCTTTAAATGTGACTGGGGAAAATGTTGACTTTTAAGATTACGCCATAAACCTGGCCTATATGAGTGGGACAAACAAAAAAGCAACACTGGGCCTTCAAGAGAGAGATAATAGCCGTCCTTCATTGTGAAAATGACCCGACACGGGCCGTGCTTTTTTGGCGGTTTTCAAACAGACAGCATTTGGCTTCCTCGATGAACATACAGCGGGTAGCTGGTAATCTATCAGGATTGTTTGAAAATCCCTGCTTACACACCTTGAAGATATAATTTGACCCCTGAGGCAGGTGCTTTTGTGCCGAAACACAGCCCGTGTCGGGTCATTTTCACAATAAAGGACGGCTATTATCTCTCTCTTGAAGGCCCAGTGTTGCTTTTTTGTTTGTACTGTGTGCTTGTGTGCTGCAATACCCTCTCTTTTGTGATTGGAACTATATGAGTGGGATCCACACAAAAGAGAAGCACAAATGGGCCTTCAGGAACGGGACAAATAAGGAGTCCTTTATTATATAGACCCAACATGGGCCATGTTTCGGTGTTTCTTCGTCTGCATCAGGAGTCAATTGTAGTGAGTCAATCACAAAGTTTAACTGCGTCTTCAAATGTGGTGATTTCCATCACAGACCCCTGTGGAACACGGTGTATTTTCAAAGCACTTAGAAATTTATATAGTAACCTGTGGAACTTTGTAATTCTAAAAGCTTTGAAAATGAGCCCCTTGGCCTACTATGGTCTTTATTGTAACCTTGCAATCGGGATGCCCTATATTCCCTGTTTTGGTGGTATCTTTTAAAGGTGTCTTGTTCTATACCATGTGCTCTCTCTTTTGAAATGTTGATGCCTGCAGGCTGGTTCCATCCTGGTTAGGGTGGAGCCCATCTTTGCAGAATAGGCTCCCCCTTCTCTAGAATGTTGCATAGTTCCTAACAGATCTAAAACTCTCCTCCCTCTGCCTGTCTCTTGGGTCCTGCGCATAGAATGGGGAGCACTTATGAAAATAATACCCTGGAGGTTCTGGATTTCAGTTTTCTACCTAACTGCAGGCCTGAAGGCTCTTTCCTTATACATTCAGGTACAATAGATTTTTTTTCTGCTCCTGGATGGCTCACAATTAAAAAACAAATAATCACATAGAGATGAAGTAGGATTTGAACCTGGGTCCCCTGGTTCTCAGGTCACTGCACTAACTATTAGGTTATTCCTCAACTTTGCATTGAGCTATACTAAGAAGTAAACTTTAAAAAGATGTTGGTACCATGAAGGTCCATAGTTCCTGAAGCTGTCTTAGAGCCAGGTATCCCTTGCCAGTTTTACATTCAGGGGAGGGAGGGGGCAGCAACCACAGGAGATTAAGGGGGTGACTTGCCTTAATTGTTCCAGTGGGCAGTAGCTCTAGCTCAATCAGAGCACCTTTCTGTAACCTGGACATGCCAAGTACCAGGTCTAAATAATAACAACCATCTTTTTGGACATAGATGACCCTTCCCCATCTGAAATTGGAGTGGGATGTCCATATTTTGACCAGGCCCCCAGGGATATGTACTGGGACTGGTGCTATTTAACATATTTATAAATGATCTGGAAATCAGAATGACAAGTGAGGTGATTACATTTTCAGATGACACGGAACTATTAAAAATTGTCAAAAACTCATGCAGACTGTGAAAAATTGCAAGAAGAGGAAATTGCAGGACTGAGCATCCAAATGGCAGATGAAATTTAATGTGGACAAATGCAAAGTGATGTACATTGGGGAGAATAATCCAAATCATAGATACTTGATGCTAGCATCCACCTTAGGAGTCAGCACCAAGAAAAAGACCTAGGTATCCTTGTAGACATTATGCTGAATCTTCTGCCCAGTGTGTGACGGTGGCCAAAGCAAACAGGATTATTTATTTATTAGGATTTATTTACCGCCTTTTTGAAGGAATTCACTCAAGGCGGTGTACAGTAAGAATAGATCAAACATGAGCAATAGGCAATTAGAGCAGTAAAAATATTCAAGTAACAATACAAAGTATGGCATGGTATTCTACTTGAAAGGACAACACAATATGTACTAGAACATTATAATTGATAGTGAAGGATGCTAAGAATTATTAGGAAAGGAATGGAAAATAAGATGAAAAATATTCTAATGCCTCTGTATTGCTCCATGGTGTGACCTCACCTTGAGTATTGCAAAGAAGGGCAACCAAAATGATAAAGGGGATGGAACTCCTCTCATATCAGGAAAGGCTAAAGAGTTTAGGGCTCAGCTGTCTCTTTTCTAAGCTAACCAGAAATTCATTTCAGTGTAGCTCATGCCTTTTTCAGAAGTAGCTCAAGGTGATTACAATATAAGAGCTCCTTTTACAAAGCCGCGGTACTGATCCCTGCACGGCAATTGTGACAAATCCCCTTGGAATTGAATGGGCTTTGTTGCATTTACCACACCAGGAATCAGTACCAAGGCTTTGTAAAAGGAGCCCTAAGTTTGTATCCGAGGCTATGAGGGTTAACCCCCAGATTCTATGAATGGCATTCATATTTACACACACAAAATTGTGCACTCTTCTGAGATGGCAACAATTTGGATACGTGTGCGCATCTTGCTAAGTGCTATTCTATTCTATAAAGATGCACATGCAAATCTTTTAGCACGCAATTCAAAGGGGGCATGGGCAGGTCAGGGGAATTCACTAAAGGTATGCACAGTATTACTGAATATAGTAACATATAGTAACATAGTAGATGACGGCAGAAAAAGACCTGCACGGTCCATCCAGTCTGCCCAACAAGATAAATTCATATGTGCTACTTTTTATTTGTACCTGTCCTCTTCAGGGCACAGACCGTATAAGTCTGCCCAGCACTATCTCCGCCTCCCAACCACCAGCCCCGCCTCCCACCACTGGCTCTGGCACAGACTGTATAAGTCTGCCCAGCACTATCCCCACCTAAACTCGGCTAAGCTCCCAAGGATACATTCTTTCTGAACAGGATTCCTTTATGTTTATCCCATGCATGTTTGAATTCTGTTACTGTTTTCATCTCCACCACCTCCCGCGGGAGGACATTCCAAGTATCCACCACTCTCTCCGTGAAAAAGTACTTCCTGACATTTTTCCTGAGTCTGCCCCCCTTCAATCTCATTTCATGTCCTCTCGTTCTACCGCCTTCGCATCTCCGGAAAAGATTTGTTTGTGGCTTAATACCTTTCAAATACCAGGGATATGCGCATAACTTACATGCCAAGATTTATACAAAGTTTCAATTGGCGTAAGTCCTCACACCCAAAGTTTGGTGTGGAAATTGGCTCCAAGCGCTATTCTATAAACAGCGCGCAACTCGGAGTGCCATTTATAAAACAGTGCTTGGGGAGATTTTTTTTTCAGCACCTAAATTTGGGCACCATTTGCTGAATCTAGTCTTAAGTAACTGGCCCAAGGTCACAAGGAGCAGCAGCGAGTTGAACTGGCCTTCCTTGGTTGTCAGTTTAGTGTTCTAACTACTAGGCTACTCCTCCATTCTTAGGCTTTCCCTTGGTCCCTCCATTTCAAGAGCTAGACTGCCGTTCCTGTTTTGGTACATTTAAAGAGAACAGAAATCCAAGTGGAAGGCCTGTAAGAAAGAGAAAAAGAATAGAAAAGACCCAGGATCGTCCCAAGGCAAGATGCCGCCTGAGGCGGTGCTAACATGCCGCCCCCCCAGGGCGTTTTACCTCATCACAGTGACATTCCAAACCTGGCAGTGATTCCCATATGCTGCCCTGCCACCGCTGGCACCCACCTCTTCTCTATACTGTGGCTGCCTGAGCCTATCACGAAACAGGAAGTTACTTCAGAGAGGCGGCTACAGTAAAGGGAAGAGGCGGGTGCTGGTGGCAGCAGGGCAGCGTATGGGAATCGCTGCCAGGTTTGGAACATCACCGTGACGAGGTGCAATGCCACAAAGCTGCTCCCCAAGATGCCACTCCCGAAGAGTGTCGCCTGAGGCCCCCGCCTCAGGTGGCTTAATGGTTGAGCCGCCCCTAAAAGACCAGAGAAAGGGGGAAAAAAGGACTTGATTTTCAGAAAGTGTGTTAAAAGATTTGTATGTGTTTCTTTATAGAGTAGCACTTAGCAAGATGCGCACACAAATCCAAATTATTAGCACCCAATTATTGGCATTAATTGGCTCAGCTATTTTAGTTGCGTGTGCATTTCAGAATAGTGCGCAATTTTATGTGTGTAAATATGAATGCCATTCATAGAATCTGGGGGTTAACCCTCATTGCCTTGGATACAAAATTGGGGCTCCTTTTACAAAGCCTTGCTACTGATTCCTGGTGTGGTAAATACGATGAAACCCATTCAATTCCGATGGGCTTCATTGCATTTGCTGTGCAGGAATCAGTACTGCGGCTTTGCAAAAGGAGCTCTTAGGGTCCTGTTTACTAAGCTGCGCTGTAGTCGCGTTAGCGTTGCTAATGCTAGAGACACCCATAGGGATATATATATTTATTTATTTGTTACATTTGTATCCCACATTTTCCCACCTATTTGCAGGCTCAATGTGGCTTACATAGTACCGTAAAGGCGTTTGCCAATTCCGGTATGAACAAATACAGTAATGTTGTGGTAGAATAAGGTTCGTGTGTACAGACACATTAGGGAATTGTAGAGAGGAAGAGTTATTATATGTCCATTACGAGCTTTGGTTTCGTTGTGTTGCAGGGTGCAGGCATTTAAGTTGGGTCGGTAGGGTATGCCTTTTTGAACAGGTTAGTTTTTAATGATTTCCAGAAGTTTAGGTGATCATAAGTTGTTTTTACGGCTTTTGGTAATGCGTTCCTTAGTTGTGTGTTTATGTAGGAAAAGCTGGATGCATAGGTGGATTTGTATTTGAGTCCTTTGCAGCTTGGGTAGTGGAGATTTAGGTATGTTCGTGTTGATCCTGTTGTGCTTCTGGTTGGTAGGTCTATGAGGTCTGTCATGTATCTGCTAAGGATGTAAAAAGAATTGAAGCGGTGCAAAGAAAAGCTACAAGAATGGTATGGGATAATTTTTGCGTTACAAGATGTATGAGGAGAGACTTGCTGACCTGAACATGTATACCCTGGAGGAAAGGAGAAACAGGGGTGATATGATACAGAGGTTCAAATATTTGAAAGGTATTAATCCACAAACGAACCTTTTCCATAGATGGGAAGGCAATAGAACTAGAGGACATGAAATGAGATTGAAGGGGGGCAGACTCAAGAAAAATGTCAAGAAGTATTTTTTCACGGAGAGAGTGGTGGATACTTGGAATGCCCTCCTGCGGGAGGTGGTGGAGATGAAAACGGTAACAGAATTCAAAAATGCATGGGATAAACATAAAGGAATCCTGTTCAGAAGGAATGGATCCTCAGAAGCTTAGCGGAGATTGGGTGGCAGAGCCGGCGGTGGGAGGCGGGGCTAGTGGTTGGGAGGCGGGGCTAGTGCTGGGCAGACTTCTACAGTCTGTGCCCTGAAAATGGCAGATACAAATCAAGGTTAGATTGCACTAAAAACGCTAGCGCGCCTTAGTATTCAAGCCCCTTAGATTTTAATCACCTTGCGCTACTACTGAGAAAGGCTTGAACTAGACTGGAATTAATTTCTGGTTAGCTTGCCAGCTCCGAATTAGCAAGCTCATTCTGTAGCGCAAATAAATTGTTGGAGATTGTCAAATAAGCAATGTTCGGTTAAAATTTCATTATCAACATTCTTTTCTGTATCAGGGTGCAAACATTTGGAATATCTTACCCCGAGAATTAAGACGAATTTCATCTTATTTTCATTTTAGAAAAGCTTTAAAAGCTTATTTTGTTTTCTGTGATAAATTAACTATGTAAAGTTTTTGAACTTTTGATAGCTGTGCATCCCTCAAATGTTGAGGTACTCTTTGTATGTGATCTGCTATGAACCCTAATTGGAATGTGAGCGGAATACAAAACATAGATAGAACTTGTATTGGCATATCAAATTTTACATTTGCCTTAAATATTAATGAAATGATTAAAAAAAGAAAGCTTACAAAATGACACACAAAAAAAATAACATTACAGGGTACAAGGGGGAAATGAGCAGAATGAATCCCAGGCATTGTCCCAAGTTCAGGGTGGAGGAAAGGAAGGGCATGCAGGGGCCTATGACAGAAACTAAGGAGAAGGACCTCAAAAACCACTGGCAGGCTTTGCCATCTTCTGCTTCAGGCAGGCTTAGGGCCCCTGTGGTACAGGGGTGCGTGGCAATTGCCAAACTTGCAGTCCGGGTGCAGAGGAAGGAACCATTTCTCTCAGTGGCTGTGTGTGCAGGAGAGGAGACTGGAGAGGCAGGCAGCTAGCTTAGCTTGCTCCTGATGTCACTGATGGGAGGTGTGGCTCTGTGTGCACGGTCCAGGCTTGGGGGGGAGGTGGAAGATGGTGGAACCGGAGGTGGGAACGGTGGAATGAAGGTAGATCACTGCTCCGTTTAATAACTAAGCCTAGCCTGCCCAAAAAACCTGGTAGGTCACGCGCTTGTCATCCGTTTAGTAATCTCATGCAGCATTTAAGAGCACCGTTATTATGAATGAAAAAGATTTCATTGCTTTGGGATGAAATGAATGAGACTTTGCTCAGGCAGGGATGTGACTAGGATTTGCTGCTTGCCTTGGGGAGGTGGATGGGCGTGGGCAACAGCTGATGACAGGCACCTGAGAAATGATTTTGTGTCTTAGTTGTCAGGCATACGAGTGGGTGTGGATTGGAAAGTGAAGATCGCAAGAGGAGCCCTTGCTGTAGGAAATAACACGCTTCTCTCCATGCTAGTAATACGTCGTCTGTTGACAGTTCTTAACGTGGAGTGATGTAAATATGCCTAAATTGCAGTGACGAGCATATCTGGATTTTAGTGCCAGCGTGGCCTGTCAGGAATCAAAATGTTTGAAAATAAGCACAACAAGGGGTGTGGTAAGCCTCGGATTCGGTGCTGCTAAAAGCAGACGTGTTTGAGTGGTGCGACCGACATCAGTCCTTTTTTTTTCCTGGATTGAGTTAAGCTCTAGAAAGGGGGGGGGGTGGGGTGGGGGACGAGTGTACAAGCACAGGGCAAAGGGGCTGGTGATGCCTGCAGTGAGATTCTTTTTATGGAAGGCGTTTTTAGTGAGGCCACTGTCTATAGGCAGAATGAATGGTGAGGCCCCCTGGGCTTCATAATTGCAACTACTGACTGTCCCTCCCCCTGTTACCGGAAGTTCATTTAAGAAGTCTTGTCGGCAGAAGGTGTAATCTAATAAAACACATTTCTTTTTTTTTTCTTTTCTTGCGAGTTCTCTGACTCTATGCATTTTCCGTGTGGACTCGTACAGTCTCGACAGGGATTCAGTTTATATTGGAAGGTCGATCGCCCCCGGAGCGTGTTTTGTTGTTTGAAGATCCCGCAAGTTGCGTTGCTCGAGGGGAGTTTGGATTAGTTTTCAGCTATTGCAGCCTGACATATAGTGCTTCCCTCAGTGCCTGGTATGGCTTTTTTTTTCCCTAGAGAAATTTCTGTGCGTTGTCTTATGTTGACCAGACCGACCACACATGCACGTTGCACACTGGTGATGCTGATCAGCGAGCTAACGTGGGATGTGAACAGGCTGGCAGGAAAGTCCGGATTCGAATGCATGGAAGCCATAAAACTCAGAGCCGCTTTTTGGCATTTCTTTTAATCAGAGAGGTGTTCTCACTGATTCATAGCCGATCTCCTTTCCGCTATAAATAAGAAGGCAGCACGGAATAAATATTGTTCGCATCAGATAAGATGTTTGAGAGACTTCTAGCTGTCACAATATTTTAATTCCGCAATCTTTGCTGTAGGAGCTCATACTTTCTCTGTATTCCCTCGAAAGACTGCTGTTTATCACACCCACAGAGGTTACTGTGGTGATGAAAAAGATCACTTTTATGTATCATGTGTAAATCATGAAAAAATAGGTTCTTGTCTTTACATTTTTGTAGTGCGCATCATCTCCACCACCTCCCGTGGGAGGGCATTCCACATATCCATCACCCTCTCCGTGAAAAAATACTTCCTGACATTAGTCCTGAGTCTGCCCCCCTTCAACCTCAATTCATGTCCTCTAGTTCTATCACCTTCCCGTCTCCGGAAACGGTTCATTTGCGGATTAATATCTTTCAAATATTAGAACGTCTGTATCATATTACCCCTGTTTCTCCTTTCCTCCAGGGTATACATGTTCAGGCCAGCAAGTCTCGTACGGTTTGCAACACAAATCCCATACTATTTTTGTAGCTTTTCTTTGCACCACTTCCAGTCTTTTTTACATCTTAACATCTTCTCATCATTTCAACTCCCTCCAGGGTATCCACTCTATTGGCTATTTTTTGTGTCATCCGCAAAAAGGTAAAATTTTCCTTCCAACCCTTCAGCAATATCTCCCACAAATATATTAAACAGAATAGGCCCCAGCACCGACCCCTGAGGAACTCCACTGCTCACCTTCCTTTCCTCTGAGCGGATTCCGTTTACCACCACCCTCTGCCACCTGTCGGTCAACCAGTTTCTTATCCAGTTCACCACTTTCGGTCCTAAATTCGACCTTTTCAACTTATTCACGAGTCTTCTGAGGGGGACCGTATCAAAGGCTTTGCTGAAGTCCAAGTAGATTACATCTAGCGCACGTCCCTCATCCAGTTCTTTGGTCACCCAGTCAAAAAAGTCAAGATTCGTTTGGCAGGATTTTCCTTTGGTAAAGCCATGTTGTCTTGGGTCCTGTAACCTGTCGGATTCTAGAAACGTAACTATCCTTTCTTTCAGCAGCGACTCCATTATTTTTCCTACCACCAACGTGAGACTTACCGGTGTGTAGTTTCCCACTTCTTCCCTGACTCCACTTTTGTGAAGAGGGACCACATCCGCTCGTCTCCAATCTTGTGGAACCTCTCCTGTCTCTAAAGATCTATTAAATCTTTAAGAGCTCCCGCCAGGGCCTCTCTGAGCTCCTTCAGTATCCTGGGATGTATCCCATCTGGCCCCATAGCTTTGTCCACCTTTAGATTCTCCAGCTGTTTATAAACTTTCTTCCGTAAATGGCGCAGTATCCATTCCATTCCCAGTCGTTCCCTCGGCAGCCAACCGCGGTCCTCCAGGATTTTCCTCCGTGAACTCAGAAGAGAAATAATTGTTTAGCACGTTTGCTTTATCTTCATCACGCTCCACATAGCCATTCTTATTATCTTTCAGTCTCGCAATTCCATTTCTATCTTTTCTCCTTGCTCCAATATATCTGAAAAAGGTCTTGTCACCTCTCTTTACATCTTTAGCCATTTTTTCTTGTGCTCGCGCTTTCGCTAGCCATATTTCCCTCTTTGCTTCTTTGAGTTTAATCCGTTAATCTTTTCTGCGATCCTCTCGTTGCGTTGTTTTGTATTTCTTGAACAAAGCCTCTTTTGCTCATATTTTTTCAGCTACTTGTTTGGAGAACCATATAGGCTTCCTGCTTCTCTTGTTTTTGTTTACTTTCCTCACAAAAAGATCAGTCGCCATATTTATAGCAGCCTTTAGCTTGGACCACTATTTTTCTACTTCTCCTATGCCTTCCCACGCCAACAGCTCCTTCTTCAGGTATTTCCCCCCCCCCCCCCCCAATTTATCAAAATCAGTACGCCTGAAATCCAGTACTTTGAGTTTTGTGCGTCCGCACTCCACCTTCACCCTTATATCAAACCATACGGTGTGATGATCACTATTACATAGGTGGGCACCCACCTAGATATCGGAAACACTACCTCTATTAGTGAGCACTAGGTCCAGCATCGACCCTTCCCTCGTGGGTTCTGTCACCATTTGTCTGAGCAAGGCACTTTGACAGGCATCCACAATCTCCCTACTTCTTTCCGATTCCGCAGACAGGACGTTTCAATCCACGTCAGACAAATTGAAATCTCCCAACAGTAGCACCTCCCCTTTCATACCAATCTTTTGAATATCTTCTATCAGATCCTTGTCTAACTTCTCCGTTTGCGCAGGAGGTCTGTAGATAACCCCGTGTGGATACAGGTTCCGTCTTTCCAGGACGAACCATAAAGCTGCTTCTTTTCCCCAGGTTCCCCGCATTTCAGTCTCTCTGATATTCTCTCTCACATACAGAGCCACTCCTCCACCTCTTCGGCCCTCTCTATCTTTCCTTTAAAGATTATAGCCCAATACGGTCACATCCCAGTCATGGGAATCGTTCAACCACGTCTCCGTAATAGCAACAGTATCCAAGTTTTCTTGAAACATCAGGGCTTGCAAGTCTTGAACCTTTTTACTTAGACTACGAGCATTTGTGCACATAGCTTTCCATGTGCTTATTGAGTTTGGGTGGCTTTTTTATATTTACATGACCTTTCCCTCTGCCATCATTTTTATTCTGGGGATGACTTTCCGAAATCCCCAGTTTTCTTATGGATGTTGAACATTGCTTAATCCAGTTTTAAAATATTTATCATGGCTTTATATTAAATCAGTTGCATTTTTGTCTGTCATTCTAATCTCTGCTTCTCTTGTACTGTAGAACTGTTGCATAAAAGGTTTTATATCTATAGATATAATATACAATTTTTAACCATTTTTAAAAATTCTTTCAAACCCAATGGAATGTTGGAAATAAATTATACAGAAGAGATCATAATAACTCTTCAAAATTCCAATGAAATGAGACCAGATTCAGCATGGGGGATGACCAGGGAAAAATATCCCATCACGCATCATCCTTTCCCCATTTATGTGCCCCCTCCTACAACAGCTACACCCCTACCTGGGCTTTTTCTTAGCAATTCATATGTGTCTTTTTCATATGTTTTCTTGTAAATTCTGCTAGTGAGTGAAAATGTTGCTTTGCACAGTGATCTCTAGTGACTAAACCAGGTTGTTTGTTTCTGTGTGCTATGGGTACCATCTCTTGACTACAAGCCCAGTCAGCCCTGGTGCCGAGGGCAGAAGAGTTGAATCGGGAATTAAACCTAGGTCCTTCTACTTTGTCAGTTTCAAATCTGTAAAATACCAAGATAAGTGCAGTGGGCACAACATGCTTCTTTTACTTGAGGAATGATCCTTCTGTGTTTATGCCTTGCTGTTTGCATCTGCACTGCTGAAAATTCTGGCAGCTGCATTAAAGGATGGAGAGAGGAAGTGTAAATCATTGATTACTCGTGACCTTATTGTCTCAAGCTCAGAGCCACTGGAAAGTTGATGGCTTTCCATTTGACAGATGAGGAAAAAATATTCAAAGTAAAAAAAAAACCCAAAACAAAACAAACTTTCAAAGTAAAAAACAAACAAAGAAAAAAATCCCTTGTTGTTAATGGTCTTTGGGGAATGCATTTTAAATAGTAATGTCTACTGCTGTATGCTCCGGAAAGACCTGGAAAAATGAGTTGCTGTTTGAACATCTCCTCCTTAGGCAATGGCTGCTGGACTTGAATTTTCATACACAGTAGACTTTGTTTTGTGTAGTGCCTGTCTCCTGTGCTGTATATTTCTCAAGGTGCCTTGCTCTGGGTAGGACAGCCCTTGTGGGCAACAGAAAGACTGATTTGCTTGTACTCCACTGCACTGTAGTAAACAGGGGAGGAACTGATCTAGTTAGAGCAGTGGGCTGGGAACCAAGGAAACAGGGATTCAGAGCACCCCCCCCCCCCCCATGACCTTCAGTTACTTCAGATATCCCTCAAGATTGTAAATTCTTTGGGCAAGGGCTTATTATACCTGAGTATTTGCCACCATTATGCAACACTGCTTATGTCAGTAGTGTGTCAAAATTAAGTTATGAAGTAAGATACAAGAAGGGAAAGAGGATGGGATTTGATATACAGGTACCACTTTTCTATGGTTACAATCAAAGCAGTTTACATATTATATACAGATACTTATTTTGTACCTGGGGCAATGGAGGGTTAAGATGTTGCCGTGGGAATCAAACCCGGATTCCCCTGGTTCTCAGGCCATTGTAACCACTAGACTACTCCTCCAGGATGACAACTTCCTAAAGGTCAGAGAGCCAGGTGATAAGACCAGTGAAGGTTTGGCAGCCATCTGCCCTCACCATTCTGTACTGCCATAAAATACTAATTTTAAGCAGTAATGACTATGGGGACAATTGGACGGCTACATTTTAGCTACTTCCTGTTCTTTCTTCCTTGGGGGGTAATGTCTCCAAATGGGTTGGTATGGGCGAAACTGTGACGGTAATGAACCACGCTCCTGTGGTGTATGATCTCAGTCTCTCAGATTTGTTACTAACGCTTGCTGTAGTTCTTGCGTCATGCCAAAGAGAGCTTCTTTCTGAAGTTCATAAGATGTTGCCCACACACATGACTTATCCAGGTGCGCTTGTAAATCCTTTTGAGCCAAGTCTGGCACCCAAAATGGTTTCTTGATCTGACTGCATTGCTTGGTAGTTGAGGATCTTTCTGTCCACAGGATTCACAGAGAAATTGCTTGGGATTGACACCTGGATGATCAATGCTATTCTGGTGTTTTTCTCTTTTACCACTATGTCCAGTTTGCATCCAGCTTTTAATCAGTTAGAATTGGGTTGTCCCAGGTGATTTTGTCGTCTTTGTTCTCCATAATTCTCTTAGGGTCATGATGCTAAATAGTAGTAGTAGTATCTCGGTGCTTTTCTGGTACAAAGTTTCGAACGGATGAGCTGTGCCACCTTGTTGTGGCTTTCTGCACAGATATTTTCTGCCATCAGTTCTTTGTAGTTGGCTATAAGTAACTTTTTTTATGCTTGGTGTGAACCATCTCATCCGTAATCCACTGTCCTGGGCTTCAGCTATCAATCGTTCATTTTGAGGTTTTCAAGTAACCTCTCCTTAACCATTTGTGTGTCTGTTTTTGATCAATGAATGGTTCCTGGAGCAACACTTTGTAGTTTCCACTGTAATGTATTTGCCACTTGTTTTTCCTCATTTGCTAGTTTAGGGCCTCTTTTACAAAGCCGTGGTACTGATTCCCTGTGCGGTAAATGCGACAAAGCCCATTCAAATCCTATGGGCTTCGTTGCATTTGCCATGTGGGAATCAATACCACGGATTTGTAAAAGAGGCCCTTAATTCTTTTTTTTTTCTTTCTTTGGATATTCTGTTCCATCCTTCCTCATGTTAAATCTGTTTTATTGATGACAAATAACAGCAGGCAATACAATAGTACCTCGGTTTTCGTTGACGTCGGTTTTCGTCGGTTTTGGATTTCGTTGATTTTTTTCGACGAGAAATTTGTCCCGGTTTTCTTTGGTTGCCTCAGATTTCGTCAAAAAAGAAGGACGTCCATCTCCCAATTTGTATCGGAAGATGGACGTCCTCCCGATTTTGGGCGTCCTCATTAATTGCCTCAGTTTTCATCGGTTTCGGATTTCGCCAATTGTTTTCGGACGGATTATCTACGAAAACCGAGGTTTCACTGTATAAACATCCAAGTATGTACATCAGGTAACATCAAAGAAAATAAACATATGGCACCAGACAAAATGAAATACTTGTCTTAGATTTCTATATTTTCTATTCCCAAACCAAACCCAAATCTTAATCTACTGTCCCACTATCACGTGAAATCCCCTTACCCAACCCCACTTTACCACCACCAAATCCACCGTAACACTCAAGAACAATATACAGAGCCACATATCACCACCATACTGAAACAATATTATGCAAGATACTAGGGTTAAATTAATATTCCACCTTCCTGTTCTGCTTGGGTAAAATGCGCTTTATCAAGAGTTCCAGACTCCTATAAATCCAAAGCTCAAAGAGGTAGCTGCCCAAGTTCCCACATTGGCTGGGAGATTTTGAATGAAAGTTTTTACTGCCTCCACAGATGTAAAAAAATGTGTTTGACCATCATAGTCACACTGGATAATGTAAGGCACTTGGAATCTTCTGAATATGTAGCTCAGTGCATAAGGGAACAAAAGCTTTGCATTAAGTGTGCACTTTAGCTATATAGTCCTGAAAACATATTACTTTCGCATTATCTCAGTCCAGACACTTTTCAGTATGCAAAGCCCGCAGAATAGCTTGTTTGTGAACAAGGCCAAGATGGCTTCTGACAGACGTGTACCTGAGCTCTTGCTTTTCCGCAGTTTGACTTGAGTTATTGGGCATGTTTCCTTGTGGCTATGGGGAAATGGAAGGCAAAATCCAGGGTATTCCCCCCTAGCCCTGGAGGAGGTCTTGCCCCCGAAGCAGCTAACTCTGGCCAAGTTTGGTGTTCGGCCGCAGACTTCCCTGCCGAGACCTGGAAGCAGCTTAGCAGCGATGGGAGATACTGAAGCAAGGGGAACCAGCTGCGTTGCCCAGGCTTATGGCAGCTGGAGGGGTTCTGCTTGTTGCCTCTTCCCTGAACGTGTCAGCTCATGAAGCAGGAAAGGCTCTTGGAGTGTTGGAAAGACCGCGGCGATGATGCTGGAGTCCTTGTGTGCTAAATGGAAAACGCAAAATACAACTACACGAGGATGTACAAGATCACTACTCCTGGAGCCCACACTACAGGCCTACTCTATTTTAAAAGGATTCTCCAGATCTCCCATGAGCTCTGCATCTTTCAAAGACTTGGAAAGCCCCACCAGACGCAAATTATTACGCCTAGATTGGCCCTCCATATTTTCTAGCTTGTGCTCTGTCTGATGGATGTGGAGCCAAAGCTGAACCACATTACGTGTTGCATACGGAGTCCTTTCCTCCAAAGCTCCAACACGATGTTGCTGTGCATCCAACTCCAAATCCATGCTGTCCAAACATTCATGGGCAGTCTCTGTTCTGTCGTGTATTTTGCTGCAATTTCACATCCAACCCAGCTTCCACCGTAGCCCATACCTCTCTCACGATCTCCAAAATCCAAGCAGAGCTTACGGAAAGGCTTGACTGGGCTGAATGAGCAACCATCTTAGCTTCTGCTCCCTGCTGCTTCCCCTTATCTTTGCAGGTCAATCTCAACGCCATTTCAAAAATGATAGCCTCGGAACTCTCACCCCTTTGATCCAACGGGGGCAGCTAAGAGCAGGTAAAATTTCAACCCGTTTCTTGCAGAAATATTCAGGATATGTGGCTTTTTCAGTGGGGAGACAGAGGACCTCAATAGGCAGCCTCCACTCCTGCTTTAGGCGTCATGTGATCTCCTGTTGCATCCTTCCTTATGTGCAGCGGTGAATTCTCACTCCTTCCTTCCACATGTCTTCACTGTAATGATGGAGATAGATTCTGTATGTTCATATTTCAGCACATTTTGCATACTTGGATCTGCTGACACTTAAATAAACCTGGGGCCTTGACATACCCTGATTCTTATAAATTACCTTGTGGGTATGGAGGAGTTTTCTTGTTCGTATGTCCAGTTTTTCAAGATCTTTAAGAGGTAGGTGTACAGTTCCAAAGCTATATCAGAGTTCAGGCATTGCCAGCTGATTAATGACTTGTATCTTATTCTGTGATGTTAAAAACACTTCTCAATATCAATTTTAGTTTCCTGTAATATTCTTTGCTGATCTTTTCTGTCAGTGATTTATGCCTGGAAATTTATATAAACCTCCCTTTAAGTTTTTTTTTTCATCTTGGTCATTATTCAGAGATGTTTTTAGTTTTCTTAACCTTTCCTTAAGGAAAGCCAAGCTTTTCTGAGAAGCTTTGTACTACTTGGAGTTGTTCTGCTAATTGTTGGTCACTGGAAATGTAGAGTCTAGTCATCTACAAACAGTAAGTGTGCTGTTACCTCTGGATTGTTCACAATTATACTGCCGTATTTGTGACTTAAATTCTCCACTTCATAAAGGCAAATGGACTATGAGAGGTGAGCTTCCATAGAATACTGGAAGAGATGGAACACCTTATATCGTCATCAGTCCGAGCAGTTATTTTATATTTTTATACTTTTTCATACATTTTTTTTTAAATCTTCAGTGAGTTTCACAAAACATTTTACACTTACTTAGAAATATTCACTAGTACTTATCTTAAACATTCTTCGTATAAGTCAAATTGATAAGTGCCGACACGTTTCGCCTTTTGCTGTTTCAAGGCAGTCCCCTTTATATTCATCTGGCCGAGTTTCAGCTGGCTTGGACTGATGACGATATAAGGTGTTCCACTTCTTCAGTATCCTATGGAAGCTCACCTCTGATTTTGCCTTTTATAAAGAGGAGATTTAAGTTAGAAATACAGCAGTATAGTTGCGTATGAGTTTTAGAACATTTGAACTACTATACATTTATACTGTGTTTATAAATAGCCATCTTGATCCTTACCTCTGAATCATTGCCATCCTTTTTAATTAAGTCTAAACCCATAGCTCAAAAAGTTAATAAGAATACTTTAAGTATAAAACAAGGTGGTGATGGAGTCTCCCTGGATCTTGATGTTAGGAATGACAAACTGTCCATCTTCGTACTTCAGATGGAATATGGCTTACCACATTTTTATGATGATCTTTGAGAACTCAATACAGGATTTATTTTGGATATTTCAAGACAATTTAGTTTACAGGAATGTGGAATACTGTTGAAAGTTTTCTTATAGTCAATACCATACTGGCCATAATGGTTTTATTCAACATGAACTGGTTTTTGGTTCCATATACTCAGTTCTTATTGCCCTTCTGCTCGATTTGTCATGATATTATTGGAATTGATATGATCATATATTCTATCGGCATCTATTGCAGTGAATAGCTTATACACCGTAGGTAGACAAGTTATAGATGTAATTTTTTTTACAATATTATGTGGATCTCCTTTTGGTAGAAGAAATGTTCTGTCTGTTGGCCATTGTGATAGTCCTACCTGACCAAATTAAATTTTTGTAATCTGAAAGGTCTTGATGGAGTGATGTTAACTGTTGAGCCAAAAATTGGTCACACTGTCTAAGTGAGGGCTCTTCCAGTTTGGTGCTTTCTTTACCTGTTTTGCTTTTTTTTGTTATGTTTGTTTCTTCAGGCCATTCAATAACTTTGTTTTTGTTTTATGGGGGTAGAGTTTGAGTGGAGGAGTAGCCTAGTGGTTAGTGCAGTGGACTTTGATCCTGGGGAACTGAGTTCAATTTCCACTGCAGCTCCTTGTGACTCTGGGCAAATCACTTAACCCTCCATTGCCCCTGGTACAAAATAAGTACCTGAACATATGTAAACCGCTTTGAATGTAGTTGCAAAAAACCTCAGAAAGGCAATATATCAAGTCCCATTTCCCTTTCCCTTACCCATTCTGGGCATTAATATGCAAGGGGCAAAGATTGTTTCACTTATGTTTTTGCTACATTATAGGTTGAGATAAACAGAATTTTTTTTAAGTTTTCAGAGCATTTTGATGTTGTACAGTTAAGTAGATGCCTGTAATGTATGCAGTAGACATGTATTCATTTGTTTTTTAAATGCATAAATGTATGTGCGTGTGTTTGTTTAAACCACATTTATGCACATAAAATAATTAAATGAAAGAAGCAGAAAAAAAGCCACAGAAAATGGGGGCAAAGCAAAATGAGAACTTTTCTCCTGTGTAGCCTTGATATGCAATGGTTAATAAGTTTCTGGCCGCCTTTGGCATATTGGACTGTTTCTGCACATAGAACTGTTTTGTTTTTTTTTGCTCAGTCTGGCTGTCAAAAACTCAATATAACTTTTGAATTAGATGTATAAATAAAAATCTGCTCCTTATAATTCTCAAAACCATTTCCATTCCACTTCTGGGGTATTAATAAATAAAAGCATAGGAGGTGCTACTGATTAATATATAGAGAGTGGTATGGGATGGGCCACCATGGCTGTGGCCCTACCAATATTTTGTCCTAACAGAGCATTCTAAATTAGATAGAGTGAGGATTGGCAAAGAGATTGGTTTGTTTGGTCCCTCTGATACTTGAAATCTGCTCTAAATATGGAGCTATGGTATTAAAATATCTTAATGCCTGGTTTTATGCTTTTTCTGAGAGAGCAACCACAATGGGGCTTTTATCTTGTGGGCCTCCCCTCCCCCCTGGAAGTCGTCTGGAACCCACATTTGTGTGGTCCTCCTATATACAGAAGCCAAGATTTGTGGAATAATCTGTGAAAAACAGCTGTAGAAAACGGACCATCTGTCTCAGAACATGAAGGCATTTCTGTCACCAGTAATATTTCTTCCCTGAGCTCCAGTTTGGATTAGAGATTGTAATGTGAAACTATTACCTCTCTTGCAGTTCTCAATGAAAAGGGAAAGGCAAAATAATAACCAGCCCTGTAAAATCTGGTTGATATGAAGAAACATTTTGTTTTGTTTTGTGGCCTGGTATTTCTCTCTTTTTTTTTTTTCTCCCAGCTCAGTTGAAACTAGATCTGGGGTGTTGGTGCAATGAACTTTCATTTTATAACCACACTCGAATTTTTCCCTCTTTTAATAGAACCACCCTAACACTGTTCCTAGTTGGGACATACACCATAGCTCCTTCTAGAAAACCCTATTTTATGGACTCTAAATCTGACTATCTGGTTAAGGTAGATGCCATAACTCTGTTCCCCATGAACACTGCCTTAACAGTATCCCTGGCTGAGTCAGAGACCAGAGGGACCCATTCTGAGAACTGAACTGAGAACTCTCTCTCTGCATGACAATGAAGAAATAGTTTTGATGATCCAGGAGTGCTTTCTTCCCCCCCCCCCCCCCCCCCCCACATTCTTCATAGATCTGAGAGTCTTGATTCAAGCAGGCATCCATGAGGCACTCAGGATCTGGGAGCCCCTCCACCAGGAAAGAGGGGCATCACCCAGAGGGGCTTTGAGGATCCTTCAAACTGGAAAGAAGGGTATCCCCAAAACTAACTCTGAGAGTGAAAGATGAGATGATAACAGGAAAAATTCCCAGCAGTGAGATGGAAGTAACAAAAGTGCAAGTGGAAATATTTGGCCAAATTATTCAGTTAAATAAACCACCTTCAACGTTTCTATATTGGCTTTGTACTAGCAGGAGGAAAGAAAAGTGAGAGATCAAAAGGCATTGAAGGGACCATAGAGAAAA
Organism: Microcaecilia unicolor; assembly: GCF_901765095.1. Lineage (NCBI taxonomy): Eukaryota > Metazoa > Chordata > Amphibia > Gymnophiona > Siphonopidae > Microcaecilia > Microcaecilia unicolor. Next base: position 242,255,384 of record NC_044032.1, on the reverse strand, counting down.
CCCAGCAATACACAGCACCGTAGTGAGAAGAAATGTTCTTACCCGACACCAAGCGGTAACCGGAATCTCTGGGCAATCTGAAACAGTCCAATTCAAAGTCTCCAGATTCCCATTCACCAACACTGGTAGAGAATTAAATAACCAGTTCCCATAGCATTATAAGAAAGTGTATCAGCGCTGAGAGACAGGATTTAGCAGTCAGATTCTCTGTCCAAATTACAAAGCATATAGCGTTACAATACTGTGATTTCTATAAGTGCAACCCAGGATATTACATATGTGGCTTGTTAGTGCATACACATAATGCTGATTGGTATCATAACACTTGCTAATCTTGTTAACTGCTCTTCACTAATGAGTGATGCCCTTTAGCACTACTTATTTTGGAAGAAGGTGCATAAAATGATACAGCCCAGACATATGTAGTTCGCAAAAGTCGGTCAAGAGGTACCTTGAAGAGGCCAATTTCTGACCTCTCACGTCTTCACACACTTTTAAGGAAAACAAATTCTGCCCAAAACCAGTTTGCATCTCTATACTATGAGCCTTTAGTGTGTATCGCTGAATACTTGCCACCGTACTACCCCCACATTCCTTCACTGACTGACTATGGTGGCTGTAGAATTCATAATAGCAGAAAATATAAGCCTATGATTTCCTTCAGGCCACAGTTTATGGGTGCTGGCTGTCAGAGGCTTCTCACCGTAGCCCTGAACAGGCTCAGCTGCTTCCTGCAGCTGCACTAGTGGTTCCTGAAATGGCCTATTACAGTGCAGATGTTCAAGTGGTGAGGTATTCAGCAATGGTTCTGTTCACACTGAAGTAAAGCTTGTAACTCTCTCTTCTGCTCTAGGAAACCCCAGCAAACATTAGCTGGTGATAAAAGGTCTTGGATTTTATATATTGCCTTTCTGTGATACATTTATTATAAGCAGGTACTTTCTCTGTACTTCGTAGGTTCACAGTCTGACGTTTTTGTGCCTGGGACAATAGAAAGGGTGGCTTGCCCAGAGTCACAAGGAACCACAGTGGAAATCGAACGTGGTTTCTCAGTTTCTCATCCCACTGCACTAACCATTAGGCTGCTACTCCTCCATTCCTTTTCCTCTAGATTAGGGATTGAGTTTCCTGTACACCTTCTCACCCGTTGCTCTAATCCCCAATTAGAAGATTGAATCAAATTCTCTTAGCAATCTGTTGGCCTCTGTAACTGTGGTTTTCCTGTTTCTCCAGTCTATCAATAGAAGGCCTATGACTAGTGGAGAACTTGCCTAATCTACCATCTCAGAAGCAAGGGATCTGTCTGTACCCTTAGTCTCCAGGTTGCCAGTTTAAAGTATTACAGCTTGAGTGTTGCTTAATGTCACCCCTCATCACTCCTGAGAGATGGAGGACATCCTCATAAGCAACTAGGGAATCATATGGATCCAGATGTAAGAGGTTCCTAGAGTGGTGCACCAAGGAAGGAGTGAACTAAGGCTAGTCCTGGGCGGACCTCTATGGTCTGTGTCACATATATCACAAGCAGATTGGAATGGGCCGGAGAAGACTTTGACGGCAACTCCAGTAGTTGAAATATAAGGACAGTGCTGGGCAGACTTCTATGGTCTGTGTCGTGAAAATGGCAAAGAGAGACCACTGTTAAAGTGATCATCTGCAAATTCAATGGGTGGCATTAAGGGCTTAGGCCGTAAATAGACACGTGCTGGTTTTCATTTTGCTGCACGTCCATTTCCCGGCCCAACCCCCTCCTTTTTTTCCAGACGCGGTGGATAAATGGGCCAGCATTCATCCAGAACGTACACCCACACTACTGCAGGCCACCTTTTGGTGCACCTTTGTAAAAGGGCCTCTTAATCACCGCCATCAAATAGAAATATTCCTTGTGCATGCCTGCACAGCTCTTCTGCGTATGTCCAGTGATGATTGAACCCCTCCTGACCCGCCCAACCTAAAAAAAAAAAATCCCCAGTGGTCCAGTCGACCCCCCCCCCCAAAAAAAAAACAAATAATACCCTGGTGGCCCAGGGAGCCCACTGATGCCCTCCCCCCCCCCCCCCCGCCCTGGTGGTCTAGTGCAAGCGAGCAGGGACTAGGTGCTGCCATTTTGGTGAGAGCGGGCTCGGAGGCAGGAAGGATTAGGAGTGCCTCTTGCCTCCGATCAAAGGTATGTGGAGGGGTCTGGGTGGGTGGTCGGATTTCAGACCATCAGGGCCAGTGTTCACTGGGTGAGGGTGGTGGGCCCGCTGGACCACCAGTCTATTTTTTTTTAGGTAAATTCACTGGGGGGGGGGGGGGGGCGGTGGGCCTGCTGAACCACCAGTATTTTTTTTTTTCGGTGAGAGGGTCGGGTGGGTCCACTGGACCACAAGGGTTTTTTTTTAGTTGGGGGGGGGGGGGGGAGGCTCGGGCTTGGGTAAAGGGCTGTGGTATGACTTTCCTGACTCAGTCAGCGCTCATGCAGTAACAGGAAGGTTAGCATAGGACACTACCTACAGCTCAAGAACTGTCAGTAGTTTTTAGTCCTTAGGGCAGGGGTTTTCCTTGCGCCATTTCTCTGTGCATTGCACAGAATCGCTAATGAGCTCATTAGCATTGGACTTTTGGTCACAAAAGCAGTGAAAACAACGTATAACTATCTAAACTTCTGAAAACTATTAAAAACCAACATGTTAAGGCATACCCTACCGACCCCACTTAAACGCCTGAACCCTGCAACACAACGAAACCAGAGCTCGCAATGGTCATAAACTAACTCTTCTGTTCCTCTTCATGATTCCTTAATGTGTCTGTACACATGACCCTTATTCAACCACAACACCTTATTGTATTTGTTTCTCTACTGGTGTTGGCGAATGCCTTCACGGTATTATGTAAGCCACATTGAACCTGCAAAAAGTGGAGGAGTGGCCTAGTGGTTAGGGTGGTGGACTTTGGTCCTGGGGAACTGAGGAACTGAGTTCGATTCCCGGCACAGGCAGCTCCTTGTGACTCTGGGCAAGTCACTTAACCCTCCATTGCCCCATGTAAGCCGCATTGAGCCTGCCATGAGTGGGAAAGCGCGGGGTACAAATGTAACAAAAAAAAAAAAGGTGGGAAACTGGGATACAAATGTAACAAATAAATAAATAAGAACATAAGACTAGCTATACTGGGTCAGACCAGTGGTCCATCTAGCCCAGTATCCTGCTTCCAACAGTGGCCAAGCCAGGTCAGACGTACTTAGCAGAAAGCAACATTCCATGATATCCATCCTGGGACAAGCAGTGGCTTCCCCTGTGTCCATCTCAATAATGGAGTATGGACTTTTCCTCCAGGAACTTGTCCAAACCTTTTTTAAACCCAGATACACTGACCGCTGTTACCACATCCTCTGGTAGCGAGTTCCAGAGCTTAACTATTCTTTGAGTGAAAAAATATTTTCTCCTATTTGTTTTAAGTGTTTCCATGTAGTTTCATCAAGTGTTTGTTCCCTGTTCTTTGTACTTTTTGAAAGAGTGAAAAATTGATTCACTTTTACCTGTTCTACACTACTCAGGATTGTACATACCTCAATCATATCCCCCCTCAGCCATCTCTTTTCCAGGCTTCTGTGCATTGTAAAGCAGTGGCTGAAAGCCTCTGTGCACTACCCGCAAAATAACTTTTCATTTAGACTGGCTAAAATCAGTCTAACTGAAACATTGCAAGCCTGGTTTTGTTTGAGCATTGGGACCAAGGAGACAGACTAATGCAGCAGTGTGCCAGGAAGTACACATGTACACAAGAACGATGAAGGCTTGGCCGTCCTAATAAGATTCTATTCATGCTGGGTTGATGGGAGATGGTGACCATTGCAGGCACTGTGTTTACCTCTAGCGCGGTTGTCCTGATGTCTCCTGATCATTCTCTTCAGGTACTCCAGCAGGACTGGCATCAAGGGAAGCATTTAAGCACACCTGCTCCATGTCCCGGGCCTGACCCTCCCAGCTTTCTCCTTGCACAGGCTTGATCTCCCTCCATCCCCAGCAGTCTCATTCCCCAGCTAGCTGGAACCCTGTCTCAAGGCATGATTTTCCTTCCCCTAGACCTCCAGCACGTTCAGTCCCCCTTTTTTTCTCTGCCTCCTCTCCAAGATGGACACCTCCTCTCTCTCTCTATCCCTCAGCAGGACCCCTCCATTTTTCTCTCTGTCCCTGTCTTTCTCAAACACCCTCCTAGGGCTCACACATCCCCCAGCATACATGACTCTCTCTGTCCACCCAACCCTGGGCATACCGCACCATGGCTCTGTCACTGCCCCTCCTTCCCTGGCATATATCCCAGCACACACCCCATCACAGTTCTGTCTCATTCACCGCACTCCCATAGTGCTCGTTCAACAGTGACCCCCTGATCCATCTCCCTGCGGCATACAACCTCCATAGGTTAATCACTTCATACATCTCTCCAGTTTTCTTCTTCCCACCTGTACATACCTCTCCAATTCTCTTTCTCCTCTGCCCTCCTTTTCTCGTCATCTACACTTCCCTCCCTCTCCTGCACATCTGCACACCGATACATCCGTGCAGCATCCAGCCTGGTGCTGATTTTCACAGGCTGAGAAAGAGAGCAGCTCCGCATTCGGCCATATCCTCCTCCTGTGCTGTGAATTTAGACTGTGAAGCACGCAGGGCACCATGTTGCCATGTGGCTCAAACTGTGCATTCAGCACTGGGCAGCAGAGAAGGAAGAGGATGTGACCCAGTGTGCAGCTGCTTACCTTCTCCTTTGCTTCTGGTCATCAGTTCTGGGTGTGGGAGAGAAGGTCAGCAAGCTGGGGGGTGAGTTTGGATGGGTGGGCATGTGTGTTGGAGGTGCCATGTGGTCGAGTTGAAGAGGAAAACTGGAGGGCAAGCTGTGGGGTTGCCGCAGACAGAGGACGTGTGTGCGTGTGCCAGGAGTGTCATGGTGGAAAATGAAGGGAGAGGAACTGTGTGTGTCAACACTACCTCATGACCTCTGTGCAGAATTCACCCATTAGTATATATGGCTCATATTGCGAGACTAGGCCTTGTGGGCACTAAGAGGAGATATGCACTCCTACTGGCTCTGCTGTTCTTGAAGATATTCAGGAAATGGTGGAACAATGCTGCTGGAGGTAAAAACAGTGTATAACCTGCTCACCATCTTGTGATCCATCCTACCATTACCATCTCCTGGACCAGAGGTGGAGAGATCAGATGGCTGCTATGACACTCTGGTTGAAAAGTGTTGCTCATTTTGTTTCTGTAATCTTTAAAATGTTTTAATTTATTTGAACGTCATGGATGAAAGCCAGTAGTACCTAAAAGGCTTTAGGTTTTTCTCATTTCCTTTGTTCAGACTTCCCAAACTTGACCTGGGGACCCCTCAGACAGTCGGGTTTTCAGGATATTCATAGTGAGTGTCATGAATATTTCTTGTGGATATTCTGAAAGCTGGACTGGCTGAGGGGCCCCAAGTTTGGGAGATCCTGCTATAGATGTAAAGCCTCAAACAAAACAGAAGAGTTTTTGGTATATATTTTACCTTAAGGAATTTCTCTGCTTGTCCTCGGTACGTGATTCTCACCCACACCAGGTTCAGTGCCATTAAACTGCTTCATGCTTTTGTAAAGGGTAAAAGCATTAACTGTGATAAATCCGCTGTAGTGCTCTCATTTCAAGATTAAGGACAAGAATTGCATTTTCTGATGTGTTTTGCTTTTTAGAGCTGAACATTTCTTTCTTTTTCCTGGGGACGTAAGAGAGGGAATCCAAAGCACAGCCAAACAGGACAAGTGAGCAAAAAAAGCACAAGGAGCCTTCCAGATTAAGGAACGTCAAATTAGTGCTTTATTAAACAGACCTGACACGTTCTGTGTTTCGCTGAAACTGCCTGCGTCGGGGGTCTAGGCAAAAAACTTTCATAGTTTAAATATCCACAGACATACATTTAATAAATAATAGCAAATATGAGCCATGTATGAAATAGTTATTTAAATAAATATATGAATAATATAAAATGCGTACAAATGCTGTCAACCAAAAAATAAAAAGTCTAAATTTAAAAATATGAATAAAGTAATTTAATATTGAACATAAATACATAATCATAGAAATTAATATATAAATAAGTAATAAAAACATACATGGATAGAACCAATTAGAAAGAAGTAACTTGTGGAACAAGTGGACGCTGCATATTACATGTACCGTATGCAGAAACGTTCTTCAGTTATATATCAGTCAAACGGTAAAAAGAAACATTCTTAGTTTAAAAGCCAGTGGATTTAATGTGAATTCCTAGCATCCTGTTTGCTTTTTTGCCCAACGCCGCACACTGAGCAGAAGATTTCAATGTATTATTTACAATGACACCTAAATCTTTTTCTTGAGTCTGACCCCAAGGTGAACCCTAGCATCAGGTAACTATGATTCGGATTATTCTTTCCAATGTGCATTACCTTGCATTTGTCCACATTAAATTTCATCTGCCATTTGGACACCCAGTCTTCCAGTTTCCTTAAGGTCTTTCTGCAGTATTTCACAGTCCGCACGTGTTCAGCCTTGAACAGTTTTGTATCATCTACAAATTTAGTCACCTCACTCGTCCCGATTTCCATATCATTTATAAATATGTTAAATAGCACCAGTTCCAGTCCCTGCAGCACTTCACTGTTCACCCTCCTCCATTGAGAGAAATAACCATTTAACCCTACCCTCTGTTTTTTGTCCAATAACCAATTCCTAATCCACACCAGAACCTTGCCTGTTACTCCATGACTCTCTTTAATTTTCTCAGGAGTCTGTCATGAGAAACTTTATGAAAAGCTTTCTGAAAATCTAGATATACTACATCAACTGGCTCACCTTAATCCACATGTTTACTCATGCCTTCAAAGAAATGAAGCAGATTGGTGAGGTAAGACTTCCCTCGGCTAAAACCATGCCGACTCTGTTGCACTAAACCACGTTTGTCTCTGTATTCTGTAATTTTATTCTTTATAATAGTTTCCACTATTTTGCCAGGCACTAGTCTGTAATTTCCTGAATCACCCATAGAACCCTTTCTAAAAATTAGCGTCACATTAACCACCTTTCAATCTTCAGGTACTATGGATGATTTTAATGACAGGTTATATATTACTAACAGCAGATCAGAAATTTCATGCTTGAGTTCTTTGAGTACCCTTGGATGTATGCCATCCAGTCCAGGTGATTTACTGCTCTTTAATTTTTCAGTTTGGCTCAGTACATCTTCCAGTTTCACCGAGATTTCTCTCAGTACCTCCACATCATTGTCCTTTAAAACCATTTCCAGTACATGCAGATCTGTTACATCTTCTTCTGTATAGACAGAAGCAAAGAATTCATTCAGTTTCTCCGCTAGGGCCTTGTCCTCCCTGAGCGCCCCTTTTGCTCCTTCATGATCTTATTATATTTTGAATCTCATTAACTTGGCTTGAAGTTGGATTTTGTTCCTGGCCTTGGCACTGGGTACATCATGGTACCAGAATCTTCCTGATTTGTTCGATTCTTCAGAAATTCTGATAGTAATTACTGGAGTTGACACTTCTTCAAGGTTATAGGCCTGAAGTAAGAAGGATATTCTTGGTAGCTTGGGAGGATATTGTATTGGAATGGGATATAATTCACAGCAGGAATGAGCTAACTCTTCACAACACATCTAAGCAGTTCCATGTCCATTTCCTCTGTAAAATCTGTCTGTGTTGCTGATGTGGTGGTGCTTCTGGGAAAAACATTATTATGGGCTGGAAGGACCTGGGCTCAGTTGATTTAACCTGCTCATAAGATGGTAGAAATTCAGCTGGAAGAGGGTCATTTGTCCTCCTGAGAACCTGCAAGATGAGAGCAGGGCAGCCTATGCTTGTTGGAGCCCCATGGCCCCCACTTGGAAATGCCAGTCCCAGTGACTCAGCTGCAACAATGGTGATCTCAGGGCACCTCCTTTCTCACTGCTGCTCACTGTGAATAGAGATCCAGGAAGTTAGAAGAGCAATGCTCTGGTTTATTTCTTTCTGAGCACTTGTGGCTTCATCTCCAGTCTCTGTGGAGCTTTCACCACTCCTCCTCAAGCCAAGCTTCAGCCGTCACTGGCTCATTGGGAGACACAGGTGGAGCTAGGGCTGGGAGGGTGGCCACAAGCCAGACCCAAGATCCTGTGGAGATCAGGAGCACATCTGCACCACAGCTGGGAAAGGGGATGGGGCCGCTGCTCTTCTTGCACCCGCAGGAGTCGACATGTCTGCACAGCAGCTGGAAAGGGAGGGAGACACTGCTATTAGATCAGGCCTTCCTCTGGCTGTCCGAAGGCTTTCCCTATGCCACGTCCCTCCCACGTGGCACAAGAAAGTCACGTCAGAATGAAGGACCATGGAGCTGGTCAGAGGAAGGCCTGCTCTAATAGCTGCAAGAAACCCCAAAATTTGTAGCAGTGCGGCAGAGAGGACAGAGACCTGAAGGGTGGAAGAAGTGAAGTGTGTCAATTCTCTTGCCAATCCTGCGGGATCCCCGCGGCACACCTGGGGAGCAGCCGCAGCACACCAGTTGAAAAACTGCATTAGAACAAGGATCAGTGTCAGAAGCAACACCATCCCGCCCCTTAACCTCCTCCAGTGATCAGAAACTTGAAAAATGAGTCCCACCTGAAGAACCCCCCCCCACACACACAAATAGCTGCTTAGTGCAGAACCATTAAGTCCCAAGGTCATATCCATGTTGGAAATCAGAATCAAATCAGTAGCCCAAATAAGGTCTGGCACCACAGATGAGCTAGAATGCATCCCACAAAAGGTAGAGAACTATAGATCCAGAAAGACTCCAGCTCAATCAATCCAGTATTTCAGTAGCATGTAGAAAATCCATGTAGTAGACCAGCATCAACGATGTCCATTGGGCTCCGTCAGTTTTTCAACAGTGAAGAGCCTCAGCAGCCTGAGAGAAAGTGGGTCTTACCCACATGATGAACCCAGAGCTTACCGGGGTACAATAATGTAGAGGGCACCTTTTTCCAATGCAAAAGATTGCACTTTGGAACAAATTCCACCACTGCAGAGAAATCCTGAAAATAAAGTACTCTGTTAGCTTAAGTTAGTGAGCCCAACGAGCATATAGCCCGGAGAATCTCCTGCTTGTGAACATAATCCAAAACTTTCAAGATAACTGTGCAGGGACGCTTGTCCAATGGTTCAACCATGCCCAGCCGGTGTGCTTGTTCAATCCTTAAGGGACCCTCCTCAGTAGCTATTTTGAGCTCCTGCGATAACCTCGTCTCCAGAAACATATGTAATTTTGAGTCCTTAACAGATTCAGGAATTCCAATTAGCCGAAGATTACACCACCAAGAGCAGTTTTCTAAATCATCCACCTTTTCCTCCAGTTTGTCCAGTTTGGATTGGAAGTTTAAGTTGCAAATATTCCTGCTGCTGAAGTTTATCTTCAACATTGGACAAGCGCTGTTGATACTGAGCAAAATCCATGTGCAATTGTTCTATCTGCCCATCTACAGAACCAAGCTTTGTAGGAATCTCCCAGAGCTGAGATTGAAGAGGAGAAAGCAAAGCCTCCTTTACTTCCGCCACTATTTTGGCGACCCACGTGGAGCTAATAGAGGCAGGTCCAGCGGTCTCTTCCTCTGCCATCTTGGCATCACTGGCCCATGTTCTATCTCGGTCTTCTGCGGAGTTTTGGGAAGGCATCAATGCTGAAAAGGGCACAGGAACGCCCCACAGAGGACCAGGCACCTTCCCAAGACAGTGGAAATGCTTCAGGTGGGTAAATGTCTATGAAGGAGGGTAGATGTTACTATCGGGGCCTAGAAGCCGATCTTGCTGATGCCTACTCTGTAACTTGGTAACAGATTAAAAGACTGGAAATAAACCAGGAAAAGCATAAAAAATATACCTCTGCGGATTTTAAGGTACAGTTAGAAGATATTCTTTAAATATAACTGATTTTACTGCCTTTATCTCATTTTTAGAGTCCAGTTATTTGTCTCACTGCAAGGGGAAGATTATTCCAGAATAATGCAGCCTGATTGGAGAAAGAGGAAGTGAATACTTTAGTTGATTTAATTTTGGCAGGTGTGAAATTTTAATTTTAAATGGTTCCTAAGACCATCAGTGGTCCTAATTGATAGATACAGAAGGACAGTTATGTATTGAGGGGCCAGTCCATCATATATTTTAAATGTCAACATACATATTTTAAACTTTAATTCTGGCCTGAACAGGCAATCAATGCATACAAACCAGAAGGGGTGTTGTGATTACATCTTCAAGCGTAAAATATAAGTCTAACTGCAGTGTTCTGAATAATCTGCAACTTCTTCAAGAAAGTTTTAGAACAGCCTTCATAGACACAATTACAATAATCTATTTCCAAAAGTAATAAAGCTTTAACTATCAAAATAAAGTTCTGAGAATCAAATAAAAGCTTGTCTTAACTTTTTCAATATCAGGAAGGAACCCTTAAGTAAATGATTAACCTGCGACTCCCCTGAAAGTTGTCAACTTGTTTTCCTAAAATCCTTGCAGAGGACTCAATGAGAATTGTTAACTATATGAAATTTATGGTCAATCCAAGGGTGACTTAGAGAAGCTAATAATAGAAATTTTGTCTGTTCTCTATTTACAGTATTTTCAGTTTGCGTGAAGTGATCAATAATGTCCACACATTTAGTCATTTGTTCTAAAGTATTATTCCAATCATTAGATACTGGAAGTAAGATTGAAATATCATTGGTGTATATTTAAAGTTTTCAGACCCATAGAATCCAACTCTGCCCCCAGTAGTTGCATCAGAACATTGAACAATATGGGGGACAAGGGAGATCACTCCAGGACTCCACAACGAGCAATCCATTTATCAGATAGAACACTCTTCATCTTAACTTGATATGATAATAGCTAAAAAGCCAGGAAACCGAGGCAGAACCCTTCCTGTTATACCAAAATCATACAGAATCTGTAATAGAAAAATATGATCTGCCAAATCGGAGGCGCTTGGTAAATCAAATTGAAACATAAACATTTACTTACCCTTGCTCAACAGCAACTTCCCTGATGCAATTAATGAGCAGAGAACACTAAGGCATCTGCAAATGCCACAATTTTAAAAGTGTGGGAGCCTATGAAAACACCTCCATTTCAGGGTTATGTATAATTTCTCAAATAAGAGGATCTAAGGTTAAAAACAAAGAGGAAAGTGGGCAACCCTGGCAAGTCCCTCAACCAATCAAAATCGGGTCTGAAAAAATCCCATTAACCCAAACCCAAGTCCTAGGTGAACTGTTTCCAGCGCGCCACTGAAATAATCTCCTAAACCATAGGCCTTTAAAATAGCAAACATAAACTGCCAAGAGACCCTGTTGAAGGGTAGGGGGAGTTTCCTATATAAGGGGAGGGGTTAACAAGAAAAGAGGCATGAAGACCAGAGCATAAGAGTTAGTGAGTGTATAATCTGCACTGTTTTTGTTGAAATATATAGAGTGGTACTGAGCTGCATGTGGCAGCAGATGTTTGTGTATGTCCTCATGTTGCAATAAAGATATTTAAAAAAAAAAACTGATCAAAAGTGAGGGAAGTTGGTCCTGCTGAACCGCTTCCAAAAAAGCAAGAATCTTATGGAATTTTTAACCACTCTCTGATCTCTAACAAAATTCACCTGTGCATCAGCTATCAATTGAGGTAACACTTGAGCTAGTCAGCTAGCCATAACTTTGACAAGGAATCTTATCTCAAAATTAAGGAGAGAAATTGGACAGTAAGACTCAGGCAAAGAATGATCTTTACCAGGTTTTGGGATAACCACAATCTGCGCCATGGATAATGAATCTGGCATATTTTTCTCTGTCAAAGGATTGGTGATTATAATCCCAAAGCAATTTTTATAATTCAGCCCAAAATGCATTAGGTCCTGGGGCTTTATGAGTAGGGCTTTGGCAAATAATTTAATTAATCTTCAGTGATTGGTCTTTGAAGGATTTACTACTACTTAACATTTCTATAGCGTTACTGGACGTACGCAGCTTGAACATGAAAAGACAGTCCCTGCTCAACAGAGCTTACAATCTAATTAGGACCGACAAACAGGACAAATAAGAGATAAGGGAATATTAAAAGTGAGGATGATAAAATAAGGGTTCTGAACAAGTGAATAAGGGTTAGGAGTTAAAAGCAGCATCAAAAAGGTGGGCTTTTAGCTTACATTTGAAGACGGCCAGAGATGGAGCTTGACGTACTGGCTCAGGAAGTCTATTCCAGGCATATGGTGCAGCAAGATAAAAGGAACGGAGTCTGGACAGAATCCTTATCTAAAGATGGTAGATCTAAACTGTCCAAGTAAATTGTACTATCTAATTCTGACTATGCTTCAGAATGATAAAGAGCAGCATAAAAGTTATGGAAAATAGCTGTAATGTTCATATTACCAGTGATTCCGAGGGCATTTTTGTATCTACTCCCTTCCCATTGTCTCGCCAGTCTGCCTAAGAAAGCTCCAGTTTTATTACCATGGCAATACAATTTGTATTTGTAATATAATTGAAATTTCCCTCTCCTTTGATGGGGTAATGTATTCAGCACAGACTGAGATTCAAAGAGTTGTTCCCTATTCTTTGGTCTCAGGACCAACCACACTGGAGCATGACTTGAAATCTGGTATGCATCAATATCTACAGAGCAAATCAAAGAAAGCAGAGACTGAGAGACCAGGAGATAATCCTATTATTGATTGTGTGTACCATGGGCTCTAGAGGGATGAGTGTAATCACAACCTGAGGGATATAAAACTCTTCAAATATCTAATAGATTCAGGACCACGTTAAGCAGCGGTGTTCTCTTAGTAAAATTAATCTGATCAGTTGATCCAGGATTCGATTTATCTAAAAAAAAAAGGGTCATGGACAAGAATGAAAATAACCCCCTAAAACAGTTGGATAATTTCCCATGGATGCTAAGCATTAGGGGCATATGCATTATAGAGAATGTTGTTGTTGATCCACCTTCAAAAGGACTTTTGCCTAACGCCCATCAACTTCAACTACTACTTTATGAAAATGAACATCTAAAGACTTGTGAAATAAAATTTTACAACTGCCTTCTTTTTATTAGCTAGTGAGGCTAAACATTTTCCTACCCACCACCTTTTAAATTTAGCAGTTTAGTGTTATCTAAATGTGTTTCCTGCAGCATCACAATAGATACTCATTTCCTGTACCATGCTTGAAGAATTTTACTGCATTTAATTGGGGAGGAGCATTTAATTGGGGAGGATATGCCTCCCACGTTCAAAGAGACTAACTTCATAATCAGGTAATCCCTAGGGTAGCATTAAGCCAAAAGGTAAAGGCGTGGAAATAATTAGGAGAGGGATGTCCCAGCCCTTCACCTCTCTCCATTCGTGCACACACATGATATAATCCGTTAGTGTAGTGTTAGTGCATGAGGTAAGTACTTGATCACCTATGAATAATTTTTAATTTTTTAAGTGTATTTAATGCTCTCACTCCTTTTATTTTAATCGTGTTTGTACTAGTATTGCATTAATCTTCATTTTCTCCCTCACTCTTATACTGTAGCCAGTTTGCTTTTCTGCCTTTTGGAGGTAATTTCAATGTGACCCACCTGGAGCCAAGTGTCTTTTAGGGAAAAGTGGATCAAACAGTTGAGAGGCAGCCAGATGACTTTCTTGTTATAAAAAGAAGGTACAGCTCAGAACACCCTTGGTCAGTGAAAGGTAGACATAGCAAAAGAGGGTGCCACGAAAAAGCAAGGTGGCCAGTCTATAAATTGATACCTAAAGATAGGCATCAACTGAGCGCATATGTTATAGAAAAGGACTAACACACGTGACACGCCTCAAATGGCATTTATACACTTTTAAGTGCTGGATGCTACTCTATAGCGTATGTGCCAAAATCACTTAGAGGCCTATTTTCAAAGCACTTAGACTTACAAAGTTCCATAGGTTACTTTGCTTTGAAAATGAGCCCCTTAGTGTGCACGTTTGAGAGGGGGTGCACATATGGGCAGAGAGCGGGTGGGTCATGGACAACTCTTAGCTACACATTTAACATAGAATACTATCACTTATATCAGGACTCGACAAATCCCGGGTGCCAGGTCACCTGACATCTAGAAATTGCACCCTGGTGCCTGGGATATCATCCGAAAGATTTTCTCTCTCCTTTTGCAGAGCTACCTCAAACCATTTCTGTCAGCTCAGTACAGTGATTGGGCTCTCCATATACTTGCACTCTATGGCGCAGAAAGTTTGGGAAGTCTCACTGGACTTGAAAGCGCAAGACTTCCCAGACTTCCTGCACTGTGGGACTTAAGCATACGGAGAGCCCAGTCACTGTACTGAGCTGAAAGAAGTAGTTTCTGAGGCAAGAGCTGATGCCTGCTGTAAGATAGAGAGCCAGAGAGAAACAGGTACAGGCGGGGTGGGGGTGGGGGGGGGTGGAAGGAAGATGAGAAAGACAGACTCAGTGAAGGCTGGAGGGGGCACAAGAGAAACTGGATGAAATCTGTGGGTGGGGAGGGGCATAGAGAGACAGACTGGGTGAAGCCTGGGAGAGGTGGTATGAGAGAGAAGCTGATGGGGATCCAGCCTATGGTGATAGGTGAAACAAAGAGGCAACTACCTTTTTGCTTCACCTATCTAGACTAGAAGGGTTTGTCATACAGCTGACAGCATGCTTTGGGAAGGGAGACTACTGACTTCTGCAATGATTAGCAGAGACACCTCAAGGAACTGATTTACTAAAATTTCTTTGCCCACAAACACAAAAAAGGGGGGGGGGGAGCAATTCTCAGCGTGACTGTATTTATGATTTTGTCTAGTCAGCAAGTGTAGGGTGCAGGTATGCATTTAATTTTTCTAACCATTTCTTCATTAATGTTTTTTTTAACCTATGAGCTTTTATGTTTTTACTTATGAGCCTTGTAATGTACTGATTTATTTTTTATTTTTTCATTTCCTTATTCTGTACATTGGGTCATTATGTGTAATGGCATTGCATCTTTAATGTTTATTGGGATTATTACAGTATGTTTAATTCTCTCCTTTAATTTTAATTTTTACATTTTGTTTTTCTAAGTTATTTTTGGGGCGTATCTCAACATCTTTGTTTTTAAACTTATGGGTGGCATTGTTTTCTTAGATATAATTAAGTTTAATTGTAGGTGTGAGCAAAATACTGATAAAATCCAAATAAGTATATGTTTATTGTTTACATGTATTTTTTGTTTGTAGACTCCAGATGCAATCCTTGCAGCTGAAACAGGATTCATGTTGAATCTTTTTGCACCTATCAATAAGGTTTTTGCATCACACCATTTGTTTTGGGACTTTTTTTGTTGCTTTTGCTGTCTTCATTTCTATTTGCTTGTCGCAAAGGTTTATTGTTGTTCTTTGTGTCCGTGACCTTGTTTTTGAACCTAACACAAAACCAACATCAGACCATTCTCAGCTATAAAAGAGAGTGTAAAGTGTATAACATTAGGCTTCCATGACAGTTCTTTTAAGTTATATCAAAGCTCTGTAGTTAAGGTTAATTGATTCACAAAAAGAGTGATGCTTAGCGCCACAGATCACATCAAGAACATAATTTGATGCAGAAATTCTGTCGTGAAGCTTGTCAACCTCAGATCAGCAGCCATGTGTTGAGTGACCGGACACTGCACATGATTATTCACCAATAAATGAGTATGTCTTATACAATTAAATACATGCAAATCTATGGTGTCTTACACCCACTGATGTCTCTTCTTATTTCTGTCAAGCTGCATGCAGCTGTATAACCAGCACTAAGTTAAGTGATCGTGTATGGAAGGTGCTGAGAACACTGGCATGATAGCTAAGATCATTCCTGCTAGTGCCTACACCCAGAAATTACCCAACCAAGATGAAGATAGAATGAGTTCCTGCCACGGGGATGAACGCAGGTCCTTTGGGCATCCCGTGGAAGTGTAGTGCCAGTTCAAGCTACCTATCCTTCTTGTGTTTCTAAGCTAGCTTAGCAATTTTAATAGCACTTAAAAAATGAATGGATATGGTTGATAGCATTGAAATCCCTGTAAGCACTGAGAGGGGAAGTTATCAACATGGGCTACTGTTAAATTGGGTTATTTACGGTCGGGTTATTTTAGTACACGGGACAGGTAGGGATGGGGGTAGATTACTTGCGGTTACGGGCAGGGATGGGAGATTCCAGTGGGGACAGGTGACACTTCTGTCCCTGTGCAACTCTCTACTCCCAATGACTACACAACAAAGAAGCCTTAGTGGCTAACTGTGGTCATCTGGCTTTTCCTCTGATTTATTTTACATTTATCCAAGTCTAGAATTTAATTCACAGCACAGTCCCCATGCATACTTCCTACCCACCCCCCTCCTCCCACCCTGTCAGACTGTCATAGTAATGCTTGAATGTTTTCACTTATATACACTGTCAGTTTTTCCTCTGATTTATTTTACATTTATCCAAGTCTAGAATTTAATTCACAGCACTGTCCCCATGCATACTTCCTACCCACCCCCTCCTCCCACCCTGTCAGACTGTCATAGTAATGCTTGAATGTTTTCACTTATATACACTGTCAGCTAGCACATTTGCTTATTTCCGATCTGAGGAAGAAGGGCAACCTTCGAAAGCTAATCAAGAATGTATTAAGTTATGTCCAATAAAAAAAGGTATCATCTTATTTTCTTTTCCATGTTTTATTTTGTTTGATTTCTATTGATATTCACAGCACAAAAATTCAAATGATGCATTTGATCCTAATGCTACAATATTTCACTTATAATGTGAAAGTCATCCGGCTGCCTCGCAACTGTTTGATCCACTTTTCCCTGAAAGACAGCCAGCTCCAGTTGGGTTATGTCAGACTTGAGTTCTTGTACCAAGTAGAGCACTGCTGAGCCCGGTACTCGGACCAGGTTCTGCTTGGCGGCTGGACAACCCCGGGTTTCACCTGTGCTGACTGCCGTTCCCCAGAGGTTGAGCCCCTAGGTGCGGGCGGCCTGCAGGACTTACGGGACGGAGCTGGAAGGGGGGTGATGAATGTATCGGCCAGGCAGACAGCAGGTCAGAGAGTAATCCAGGTACAAGCGGCAGTCAGTAGGCAGGAAAGAGAGTAATCCAGGCACAGGCAAGTCAGTAGGCAGGCAAGAGAGTAATCCAGATGCAGGCGAAAGTCAGTAGGCAGGCGCCAGGCAAGAAAGTAATCCAGGTACAGGCGAAAGTCAGTAGGTAGGCGGCAGGCAGAAGGGTAATCCAGTTACAGGCAAAGTCAGCAACGAGGGACCAGTAGATAAGAAGCAGACTACAGAGTTAGAAACACCTACCAAAGTAGAAGCCAAAACATGGAGTCCAGGGAGAGCTCAGCTGATAAAGTGCTGGCGTCTGACATCAGCAGGGAGTAGGGGCACAGCCATAGGACAAGAGCAGGGGAAGAAGGAACCGGAAGACCAATAGGAGAGAAGCAAGGGAAGCGAGGCAGAAGAAGAGCAGACCCAGGTGGGTGGAAGCAAAGCAATTAAGGAGCCTGCAACCACCGCTCTCTGAACAAACCCAGACATGGCTCAGACAGTGCCAGTCAAGTGTGCATGTCGACAGGACCCCACGCAGCCTGAGGACGCTGCTTGCATTGAGGTAGGGGATACAACAGGTCACAATGAAATTACCTCCAAATGTAGAAAGCAAATTGGCTACAGTATAAGAGTGAGGGAGAAAATGAAGATTAATGTAGTACTAGTACAAACATGATTAAAATAAAAGGATTGAGAGCATGAAATACACTTAAACGGATTAAAACCAACCAAGGTACATCTAGGCATAAAGTAAATTAGTGCACTTGCAAGGATTGTGTTTGTACGTCTTGTTAAACCTCTTATCTTACCAAAAGTTAATCAGCATCATGGCTAGCAAGAGTACTGTATAATTCTACTCTTAAGATAATCGACCTTTGTTGCTCTGTGGATCACTTCACCCATAATGCTTTGTATGTGAAGAGAGAATTTATTAACAGGGAGTGCCTGGTTTAAGAGGGCAAGTGGTCTGTGTCTTTATTAAATATCCACAGATCAGATTCACTATGCAAAAACGTGAAAACCACAAGACATGTACTGGGAATCAAAGTAGTAGCACACTTAACCTGTTCAATAAGGAGGAAAACCCTCATACTACTGTGACAACCAATTGTAAAACCGCACTGCAACTACTAGTCAAGATGCTCACAGTGAAAAAGTAATCATTGGTCAAAAAAACCTCCTGTGAACCACAAAATTCATACCTCAAAAAATGTCATTCACAATGAAGATCAAAATAAATTTCAAATAAGTCCTCAAAACCGAACACTAATCTCAAAACAATAAATGTGACAATACACAATCGTTCAGCTTAATCCAAAGTCACTTATCTTGAATATTGCACTAAAATCAATCTTTGATCTGTCGGCTCCGTTTAGCGGGATGATTAGAAAATAGTGAGGTCCTTTGCTTCAGCTTCCTCTGGAGACCTTCACTGCACCCTGAAACTGCAAAAGAAAAAAAAAACTGGTCATAGACAAGTGCTCAAAATCTTAAGTCAAACTTAAAGCGTTCTTTTACTGAAAAATGTTGCCCAGTGTGTGCTGGATCTCAAAGACAACGGAAGCTGGTTCCACAGGTTAGCTGTTGATATTGAATAGACAATGAAAGATGTTTTTTGGGGTTTTCAGTTCTTATACATTGGAAATCTTAAATGAAAAATTTAGCTAACGTAAGGTTACAATAGTCCAATTTGCAGAGAAAGAATGAACCAAAATTCTGAAGACTATTTGGTAAGGTTACTATTTGGGCAATTCTAAAGGATTTTCAGGCTCTGTTGGGTATGATGAAGATGAAGCATTTTAATCAGACTTGTGGTGTGCAGAGCTAGATTCTTTGAGAAAGGAACCTGCAGTAATATGTTTTTGAGCACCAAGTATTGGTCAGCTTTTGGTGTTATTAGGGAAATGATATTACAAATTGACATGAAGTTTATATATTAGAACATGATTTGAGAATGTAGTTGCTCTTGATTTGTAATTTTTCAAAGGCCTATAGTCCTCACATTCAGTAACATCAATGGATTTTTAATTCGGATTGACCATCAAGCCGATATAATGTCTGCAGTGTAGACCTATGTCTGGACTCCTTCATCCAATCTATATCATGCTTGTCTTTAATTGGTTAAATACAAAACGGAACCATCTCAATGCTACAGGTGCACAGTTTGGGTAAGCAGAAAAACTGGCGGTGGTGATTTTTTTTTTTTACATATTCTCACAGAGTTCTTGTCTCAGAAGATATTTAACTACATCTGTCTTGACTTGGGGACCTAAACGTGCCAGACTTGTTGAGATGGCCTTGTTAAAACAGATCTCCCATTTGTCAACCTGTGCTTGCAGTTCCTGGGACTGGAGGGTAATAATCTCTTGGGTTTAGCAGAGGGCTGCCAACTGTAAGCTCTGACCATCCCTAGTGGGCCTCGTTGGTTCACATTTCACACAACTAAACTATAGTTTTCAGGTTTGGCTTTGAAACCAGGCAATAAATTTCAGCTGCAGTTTGAGTTTCAGCCGAAAGTGTTTAGACAGTTACTGTTTCGGTGGAACTCTACTCCCCTAGTAGTGTTAATGATACAGCAAATAGGATAGTGGCCATATGTGAAACACCAAATGGAAACCCCCTTCCTCTCTTAAAGGCATAGGCACATCTGATAGATGTTTTTCTTTTTGCATTGGAAACTAACATTGCTCAATTTCCATTCTTTGTGGGCTACTGATTGGGATGGAGTGATCAGTAATGAGAAAAACTTGAAACCTGTATCAGGTAGAACTGCTACTCTTTTCAAAAGAGGAAAGCAGTTCTGATGAGGCCAGTAAAGCACTATGAGAATCACTGTACCTGGCCTCTGCTATGAGTAGGATGGGAGAATGTAGGGGTATTTTCCTGCCATCTCACTTTGTTGGTCTGAGGCCTGTCCAATCCTGAACCAAATAATAAGGATTCTATAGCCGGTGGCCTCAAAACTCAGATACCATTATAACCAGGTTTTTGCAATGGAATATTATAGCTACCCATGGTGACTTCAGCCAAGGACAAGTTGTTTACTGCAATCTAGCCTCCATTATCTCCTGGGAAAGTGGAGGAGCTGACTTCACAAAGACAAAAGTCTCCAGGAGTATATGTGAATCAAGAGGGAGTTTGCTACATCAGACTTGTGACTGATAAGAGTTTCTTTGCTGATCACAAGGCCTCTCTTCATGACAGAAGTACACAGTTTGTGATTGGTCCATAGGTATCACCTGAGCGAGAGGGATGCCAATGTTGGACAGAAGAGGAAGAAAGAAGAGCAGAAGGCAAAGAAGATTTGTTGGAGGATAGATAGATCTCTCTGAGGTGCTAGAGAGAGACTGATTTCCAAAAACAAGTGAACTGAATTCCTTGTTAAAAGCTGACAAGGTCAGTTCCGCTGCAGCTCTGTAGCTTCCCTAAAGACTGTGAACCTGAGCACAGAGCAAAGACCTTGGATTATATTCGTGGACTGGGATAGACTTGCAGAAAACTCTGCTAGAGTCTTCATGGAAAAGTATGATTCTTCACCACACTGGAGGTCTGCAAACTACAGAGTGCATGGTGAGATAAGTTGGATTTATTCCTGTGGTTCAAGGTATAGATAGTCTATGGTTTTTGCCTGTGAAGGACTAGTTACTCCCAGGATTTGTGGTCAGTGGTATAACTTGCTGCTAAGTATTTAATCTACACAAGATAAATATTGGTTGCATAATCACTCGTACATATAGTTTTATTTAGCTATTTTCATATATCTCTTGGTAATCTATATTTTTGTAGTGCACAGGTATATTTTTGTTACTTGCTTTGCATTGCCATATTGTTATTTTTATATCTATAAATAATATAATTCATTTTGGCATTACTGCTTTCATTGGTAGTCAGCCTGACAGGAACCTAGGGACAAATAAGAGATACTTTTCATTCCCTTGAAATGTGTCCAGAATATTTCTGTGCCAGCCTGTGTACCTGACCCTACAAAAATACCATAAACAAACAGAAAAGCAGAATAAGGTCAAAAAAGTTTATTGGAACAATACCCGACGTGGTCACGTTTCGCCCTCAGGCTGCGTCAGGAGTAAAACTAAAAACAAAATAAAATTCAATAAGACCATACATACAAATAATATAACATTCTGCTTCCAAAACCAATGTGAAATATACTATGCTAGAAACATATATAGATCATCACCATACATTTAAATGTTTGTTTATGCTTTTGTGCAAGCAGTTTTGTGCCTTTTTTCTTTGCTTTGTCCCTTGAAATGAGTCCAGAATATTTCTGTGCCAGCCTATGTACCTGACCCTACAAAAATGCCATACATACAGTATAGGCCAAGGTTTGGGAACTGCCAGGGTATCCTTCACTAGTCAGCCCAAGGATGGGTTGACTGAACAGTAAAGTGGCAGGTTTGTGTTTTCATGGTTGACAAGAGGTCTATTTGGGATGTTCCTCAAGACTGAAATGTGTTGTACAGAATATCTCAATCCAGGGATTACTTGTGGGGCTGAAAAACACTGTTGAGCTTGACTACTCCATGCCAAAGAGAGCTGTTCATCCCAGCAGTATATGAAGGATAAGCATCCTACTGATTATGGGAAAAATAGCTACAGATGGGCAATGTTTCTATATATTTTCATCAGTATGCAGAGATAGGTTTGCTATTGAGAAGGCAGATACATATAATACATTGTGCAAATCCATTATTCTGCATTATTGTAGATTTTTCTTCAAAAAAATGGAATGATTTGGTCATTTTATTTAACAGCTACATATCTGTGATGTATAAACCAGCTCCAGTTCAGCTATTTGGAGGATGTCTTTTGCCATGAGGTGTGAGAACACAGCCATTATGACCAAACAGGCTTTTAAACTGTGACGGTGATTTTATAACTAGTCTCCTAACTTATGTAGTAGGTAAACGCAGGAATTGTACATATATTTCCCCCTTCTAAAATTGGTATAACATTCTCTTTTAAAATGATCCCCCTTCCCCAATTTTATTTTCCTATTTACGCATATAAAATATGAATGCTTGCATGCCTTGTAGGAGTTGTAAATGTGTGCATATATCTTGTGAGGTTATTTGTAACAGGGAGCCCCCTGGACATTGTCATCTATTGGTCTGTGCAGACTCGGGTGGGTATTACAGTAGCAGCAGCCAATGATGTGGCAAGTTGGCATGGAGCAGAGAGGCATGACAGGAAAGGCGGGGCTAGGGTTCTGTGAATTTCGCAGATGCTAAAATAGAGTTGCGGCTTGGAAAAGTTTGAGAAACACTGTCATAGAGAAATTGTGTGAATCAAGTTGATTTGGGGAAAATGAAGCAGGCAGGGTTTTTATCAATTGCAGTGAACTGTGAATTCTGGAAATGCTTGTTGGATTTTATATTGGAATTGAATTCTTCAGGGACCAAGAACTGTAATGTGGAATGCTGGATAATAATTTTTTGAGTGAAGGGTGGAATTTTTGGGTTCTCATTCTGCTGTCAGTGTTCAGTTAAATAAGCTAAACTCTGTTTCCAGCTTTATGTAACAGACTGACCGGCTTCTTAATTTCCAAAACAATTACGGAGCAAGTGAACACAAACATAGAAATTACTGTAAGATGAAGTGAACTTAAGAATAATTGAACAGAGTCTCTGGATTTGTATACCTCGG